>NC_136870.1:20925275-22125275 GCF_951799975.1 Gobius niger | reverse complement strand
TTCAAAATTACAATAATGCAGCATGTCCATATTGACTGAGGTTTAGTTGGTGAAACTTGTGTTAGTGTTTAAAGCAGAACTCATGCCCCTAGAGGCCATAAGTGCCACTGCAGGTGTGGTAGCATGTTATGGTTTTGTCCGTGAGAGTAAATACTACACTGACAAAAAAGACAAAGGGAGAGAAGGATATTGTACATTCAATAATGGAGATCATTTTGGCTGTAAATACTGTTTAAGTGGCGCTAGCCCGCAGTTAGCGTTGCCCGTTAGCCTGCTAGCTTCTTATTTGTGATTCTGTTAGTGTGTATTGGGGCTTCCGGGTCGGAGCAGGGAAAGCTGCAAGTGTGGTTGAGACACCAGGGGGAGATGTATTACCCCAGAGGGACTACAAAAAGGATTTATTAAGGTAAACAAGTTACTTAGCGCTGCTTTAACAAACTTGTAGCAAGTTTCATGGTGATGTTTCTCTGTTCCTCTGAGGCCTAGGAAGTTGTGGGGGGAAGGCTCTATCAATTTCGGTCCTGGAGATATCGGCCTTTATCGGCGTTAGACCGGCCGATATCGTAAAATACCCAAATATCGGCCCTCTACATAATACCCCCTCCTCTAATTACCCCTGCTGCCACACACATAAGTAAACTGCAATGATAAAATGTAAAATGCTCACATCTAACTTTTCCCTTCTGCCTCTTGTCTCCTCTGTCCACAGTGGTCTCGAGCCTCCAGTCTCCAGTCTGGAGTGTGTGTTTTTGGGGGGCAGTTTTTTTCAGCGTGTTTCGGAGGTTCACGTCCCTCCGCAACGGGACTGGCTCCTGGCCGTCCCCGTCCACGACAATACCACCCAATCCTGTCCCTCCTTTGACCTGCTGAGGCGGGCTGAACACAAGGCTCCGCACCCCATTGGGTTGATGATGATGATGATGATGATGATGCATGCGTCTGGCGCCTGATTGGAGGAGGTGTCCCTTTGCCCCTCCCAACAGCCCTGCCCCCCTATACTACCACCCGCCCCTTGGCAGCCATCTTGTTTCCGCCCGCGCGAACGTGGGACGTCCCGGGGGGGTGCGGCGAGGATTTCAAAACAGTTGAACTTGTGACAGTCTCTCGAGTTATGTGTAAATTATGAGTAGATGTACAAGAAACCACCAAAAACCGAGCATTTATATTCACTATCTATCAAAAAAGGGAGGAGACTGAAGAAGTTATGTGCAGTTTAGCGGCGACGAAACGAGATTTTTGACATTTTGGCATTTTAGGGATTAAAAAGTTAGGAAGATGATGTGCTTTTTTCTTTTCTCTTTTTTTTTTTTTTTTTTTTACATGGACATTGATGTAAAGTTTATGGGGAGACACGCTCTCCCCGTGAAAACTTATAGAGGGAAGACAAAAATCAAGTCGCAATTCATGAGAGAAACTTGATATCAAAAGCACCAAAGTGTAGAACAATAGGCTTTTTCTGTGTCGTGTGCTCTGTTATTGAAGAACGAACTGTTTGTCGTCGGGAAGGGGCGGGACTTATTTTATTTTCCGGATTATTCTTTTTTTTTTTCCTTTTTGTGTTGTGTTTTTAGCGTCTGTTCCCTCTTCGTTCCTGTGAATAAATGGAGCCTCTTTTTTTTTTTTTTTTGTCTTTTTATTTTATTATTATTATTTTTTTTGACTGATGCTATGTTCTCGAGGCTCCGATTTTAAAACAAAAGAGGGAATTTTTAAATGTGCAAGTTTAAAAACTAAGACAAACAAACAAAAAAAAAGCTACCGTGCGTGTTTTATGTCGATATGCAGTGGAAGGGGAGAGCTGAGTCTTGCGTTTTGCATGTCCTCTCCTCTCGTTCACCCCTCACCCCATTCCCCCCCCCCTTCTTCTCCTCAAACACCCAGGTTTCCCCCCCCCTCCCCTCCCCCCATGATGCTTTTCTCCGCTTTCTCGCAAGGGCCTGGTCTGTTAATATCCACTGTTGTAAATACAGTGTTTGTATAGATATATGTAGAAAACTGTAATATAATGTACATGTATCTTAAAGAGACATCCATCCTGTGCATTTTACTGGGCTATGGGAACCACCCCATGACCTTAATATGAAAAAACTGATTGGGTTCAACTATTGGTCACTGTTTCACTTTGATGAAACAATTTGAAATCTCGTTATGGAAAAATAAATCAAGGGCTGGGTCCATAGAGCGAGCTGCTCTAAGAAAACAATTGGAGCAATGGGCACTTTGACGTTGCATAGTGTTGGCCGATGCATACATAAAATGCATTGGTTTTGAATGACTTGATAAGGGCCATGAGACGGAAGACAATTTCTTTAACTACCAACAGCTGCTAATAGGAATTTGCCATTTTAAGATTTGAAATATATATATATATTTCTGTTGGCACAAAGTTTTGAACTTTCAATTCAAGTTTTGTTGGACTGCGGTGAGAGGAAAAGATATGTTTAATTGATCAAAGATATATAACTTTTTGTAACGCATTCAAGAAGTGACCAAATTCCAATCTCGAACAACGATTCGATTGAAAAATATGCTATTAAAATCCCTTTACGGAAGAGGTGTAGGCCGGTTGTTCTCGACTGGTGCCATCTTGGGATCCAAAAAAAAATCCCCCCCCCCTTTTTTTGACACAATTGATGTGTTTCCAGTAGTACAGTGACTCATTATGCCAGATCTCCTATATAACAAGGTTGGGAGTGTCCACTCACTTGCTTGACACCCCGTATTTCTGGTTTCAATCAAGTCCAGACTCTACCTTTTAAGTATCAAGCTTTTGGATCTCCGACCCACCAGTTGAGAACCAAGGACTGTAAGACTGTTTCAGAAAACAAAAACAACGGAGAAAAAAAAAGGAAAATCTAGCCCCAAGAAACTGCTTCTTCTCCATAGTGTCCTTAATATTTCCACGATGCTGTGATGCTTCATATCGTATGCACATTTTTGGCACACTTTGGCTATAATACAGTATAATGGTGTTTTGGGCTTTTCGTAACATATCCACCCTCGCTGTGCGCCGTAATTGTCTTCATTCATCCATTGTATACCCCCTTCTTGCTCTAAAGATGTTCATTTCCTTTCTCTTTTCTTGTTGTTCTTTTTTCTTTTGGTACGTGTTTTCTTTGTCCTTGTCTCTGTCGCTTTTTCTGCCAAGCTGGAGTTCTGCACTCTCCCTCACTTTCATCATCGAAAAGGGAACACAAATTTTAAATATATTATTATCGATCAGGGCTACGAAAAAAAAAGACAAAAAAACATATATATTTATTATGTAATCTACCCTATGGTGGTATTGTGCCTGCTCCGTTTTCAGATATAAAGGGGGGAAGAATAATGTTGAATATGACTTGCACTGTCGATCTAAAGTAACGGGTGGGCGAATCTAGTTATATGCATGTTTCAGTTAAGCATTTCTACCTGATATGGACGGAGCTAGTGTTATTATGTTTGCATCACTTTAAAAAAAGAAAAAGAAAAAAAAAATATTGCCTCCATCCAGAATGTGACATGAAAAATATTGGAGAAAAAAAAAAGCAAAAAAAAATTACAAAAAAAAAAAATGGAAATACAAGGAGCCGTAAGCTTGGTATGAGGCCCTCGATGTTAGCGTTTTTCCCCCTGCGTTGTAATGATATACTATTGGGCTGCGCTTTCTCCTCCTCCCCCCCCCCCTTCAGCCGCCTTCACTCGGATGCTGGAGTTTTTTTGCATGATCATAATGTACAATGAAATACAAGAACCATGAATTGACGACTATCAAGTGTTTGTCTGAGTGTTAGTTGGTCTTCATCATAGCTTTGTTATTCTTCGAAAAACTTGGATCTTGAAAGTATTTAATAAAAATACTATTTCAGCACTGGTTTGGGGCTCTCGAGTTTTCATTTACTGCCGTTGTATTTCAACTTGTACATTTATCCACCCGGATATTGCACATAATTGCATTGTGTATAGAAGTTCAGTGGCCCCATTGTTGACCCCTGTGGCACACCACCTTATCTATTGAAATTTATTGTACGAATCTGCTTGTTTTAAAATTGAAGCTTGTAACATCAACTTTTACCATAGAAACCCAACATTTTAGGGGATTCTTGCAAACATTGGCCACAAACTAACAATAACTAAAACTATTAAGTCGAGTAAAGACTGGAATGGAATAACTCCGCTAGCTGCCTGACTGGAAAATACCTCCAACACATTGTATTATCCAAATGTTATCATATGTATTCACTGGAAAAAATAATACTTTTGAGGAAGAAATTACATAAATATAAGTTTAGATAGATTTGGTTTGGTCTTATAGAGCAGATAAAACTTCTTATTGCCAATGGAATTGTTTTTTCTTCACTATTTTGTAGTTCAAGTGAGCAAGAAATCTTTTTAGAAGTAAATTCGTCTGATTTTAAGTGGGATTTTAAGCTTGTTCCATTGCCATTAGCATTTGTATCTTATTTTAGTTTAAACCGACACAAATACGACATAAAGCACATTTTTTCGAGCACTTTTAAGTCATTCATCTCATTTAAGATGGTCATTTTTTTTATATCTTTAGTGTGCATAAAATCCAGAAGTCGCAATTAAACTCACCCCATTAAAAGATTATAAGGAATGGGCCACAAGTTACATTATAAGCTTAAGTAGCTAAAGGAAAAAGAACGGAGGAGCGATGCGTGGGTCCGTGCATAAGAATGTCTAAAAATACAACAGGTGCTCAGATGCTTCTTAAGACTTCAGTATGAGGCTTGTTCTTTGGGATAAATATGTAAAGTGTACAAAAATCCAAGGCACATCGACTATTGTATAGCCTTTATTACATCATGGTTTAAGAGAATGAAATACAATGTGCTTTGGCCTGGCAGTGGCTTTCGTCAGGATGCTTGAGCATAAACTTAAGTAGCTCCCTCTTTTGGTTTAAAAACAGAAAAACATCCACTTACAATGTATTTTTATTCCCATCATCAGTCGTCCTTGCTCTTGGTAGTTTTTGTAAGACACATGGCCCATTATGCAACCTCACATTATTGATGATTAGTCACAATGAGTCTAGACACATTTATTCTGACTGTGGAGAAATATTACTTGACATTTAGCAAAAGGACATTGATGTGAAGTCCGGATAGCCATTTCGCAATTGGACCTAAAAACCTGTTTCTGGGAACAGCTTATGAGCCATTCTTGCAAAGGGTTAGGGTTAGATCACATCAGGTTTTTACTAACATACATGAGTAGCAACAGTGACGGATCATGGCACCATAACAAACTTAAGTGCTAGTAGTTCCAGATGAAGATAGTGGCAATACACTTATATCCCTGAGTATAAATCCCAGAGTGGCTGTATCTATCGCCTCCCCCCGCCAGTCTCTCTATGTATCTTCCAGACCCATTTAAAACATCACACACTTGTCCACATTTACCATCTTGTCCTTTTATCTCGCTGCTATTTTGGCCCAAAGTGTTGAGTAATGCCGCAGCCTTATTTAAGAGACTTTGGCGCCGTTATTTATGATGGTCCCAGTTATTTTAAGTCATGTGTGGAGGGGAGATGTAGGACAGCTCCCTCTGGTTTGCACTGCGCTGGTTTGATTAATGAGCCAGCAGTTGGTTAACTTCCACTCTCACTTTCTCAAAGACGCCGGGAGAAAGAGGGAAAGAAGAAGCGGTGGTCGCCCAAGTAGTAGGATCCATCAGGAATAACTGTATATCTTCATTTTGGCCTCACCTTTTGTCCATTACTATAAAGAAACAATCATGTAGATGCAATAGCAATGTGTTGTACTATTCTGTTAGGGTTAGGGTTTGTTTACTTTTTCCCTTCATTGAAGTTTATGAATGAAGGAGTCCCACAAGGGTCAACTCTAGGGCCATTGAAATTCATATCAATATAAGCACAGTTTTTGCTAAGTTCCTTCCTGTCACAACAACTTTATTATGATGGAGGACAATTGTGCACCTACAGTTCTCTGGTTCATATTAAAGAGCTACCAATAAAAACGTCCACTCTCACTTTCTCAAAGACGCCGGGAGAAAGAGGGAAAGAAGCGTCAGTAGCTTAAGTAGTAGGATCCATCAGGAATTACTGTATATCTTCATTTTGGCCCTGCCTTTTGTCCATTACTATAAAGAAACAATCATGTATATGCAATAGGAATGTGTTTTACTATTCTCTTAGGGTTAGGGTTTGTTTACTTTTTCCCTTCATTGAAGTTTATGAATGGAGGAGTCCCACAAGGGTCAACTCTAGGGCCATTGAAATTCATATCAATATAAGCACAGTTTTTGCTAAGTTCCTTCCTGTCACAACAACTTCATTATGATGAAGGTGGACAATTGTGCACCTACAGTTCTCTGGTTAATATTAAAGCGCGACCATTAAAAACGTCCACTCTCACTTTCTCAAAGATGCCAGGAGAAAAAGGAAAGAAGCGGCAGTAGCTTAAGTAGTAGGATCCATCAGGAATTACTGTATATCTTCATTTTGGCCCTGCCCTTTTGTCCATTACTATAAAGAAATAAGATGCAAAAGGAATGTTTTGTACTATGCTTTTAGGGTGAGTTTACTTTTACCCTTTATGAATGAAGGAATCCCACAAGGGTCAACTCTGGGGCCATTGAAATTCATATCAATATACACAGTCTTTGTAAAGTTTTGCTCCGGAGTCAAACCACGGACCTTATTGCTGTGCTACAAAGTATATCTGTTGCTGTCATCGTGCAAGATGCTTTGGCAGGTTTTTATGCCAGATGCTCTTCCTGTCACAACAAGCTACATTATTATGACGAAGGTGGACAATTGTGCACCACTTCTCTGGTTAATATTAAAGCGCGACCATTAAAAAGACATTAAATAAGGCTGACTAATAGACAACAATGACACATCAGTGGCATCAGTAATTCAACACATAGATTAATATATTTGCACCATGAAAGGGGGAGAACAGGGCAAATACTACGTTGCTTATGAATGTATTTCGCTGGGAAACGAGATAACACATTTCTAAAACCTCCTTTTGGCCTTTGAACTAGATGTTACATGGCACAAGGCGGTCGGCTACTGTAAAGCCTATAAATATTCTCCCCATATTCAGGCCAAGCGCACAACAGATGTTTACTGTTACATTTTGCAAGCTGGCAGAAGCACAGAACTACTATCCTGACTGTGGCCTAATTCAAAAAGCCTATTTTATAATAAAGGCCCCCAGTGACAGTGCAGTTACTATTGCCTTTATTATAGCACTTGTAAAGCACATGCAGACTTTAAATTGTGTACCAAGTGATGTAAAATGTAGTTTGTATTTATGAAAGAAAGCTAGTGCTAAACCAGTGTTGGAGACTGTGCTCATTCATAACTCAATGCTACTAATAAAGGCTCCTACATTGTCCATATCACGAATTGAATGCATTTTCTAACTCGCGATAACAATACTAGAGACGTCTAGACCCATTGAACGGCGGAAACTGCTCTTCCAACAAAAGACCTCATCAGGAAGTGACACCAGTGACCGCAAAACTTACTTCCTCAAATGCACATGACGCGAACACTTACTACACTGCGATGCTTGTATTAATCAGTGGAGAAGTAAAGAAGTATAGTCACGGCCTTATGTGCACCATGCTCCACTAAAATGTTGGGCTGGAAATCTATATAGAGTGAAATCAGGAATTAGTGTGATGTGGGGATTAAAGTTGTGGACCATGGTTTTCATGGGGCTTATAAAGGGTGAATAGTCATTATATTAAGTACTCCCAAAGTAAGGCCATAAATGTTTAATATTTGAAAATATTTTTTTTTGCATTGAAATGTCATTAACCTCTTAACCCGCACTTTAACCGGGTGCATTTTCTCCAATTATTATCCAGGCAGTACCCAAATCTGAAAGCTTCCTGAAAAAAGCGTTAAAATATAGACAAAAAACCGACATAAATGAGAATAAAAAGCAACAAAAAGGTGACAAACAAGTGACGACAACGTGGCAACAACGCATGGAAACATGAGGAAAAATCTTAGATCAGTTTTGTAATAATAATAATAATGGCTTAACAACCCTGTATTATCAAGTTTCTCAAAGCACCACACTGTAGTCATTATTCACTCACTCCATACTCGGTGATAAGCTGCTATTGTAGCCACAGCTGCCCCTGGGGTAGACTGACAACCCCCCCGACCACCACCAACCACTCACTCACTCCATTCATTCTGGTCTATTGTACATGTTTTTAGTGATAGGGGAAACTGTGGACCCACCACCTGCAGGAGGAGCCATAGGGGGCGGATGGATGGATGGATGGATGGATGGATGGATGGATGGATGGATGGATGGGAAACTAGAGTACCTGGAGGAAGCCTACACAGACACAGGGAGAACTTGCAAACTCCACACAGAAAGCCCCCGTCCAGGTGGGAATCGAAACCGGACCTTCTAGCTGTGAATCACGAGCGCTGTGCCACCGCGCCACCCAAGTATTGTAGGTCTTAGCTTTCAAATGAGGTCTGTAGGCTGTAAGATGTTTTGAGATTTGGGTAAAGCTGTAATAGAGAAAATGTGCTCCGTTAAAGTGGGAGTTAAGAGGAGAAAAACATGTAAATTGACTTGCTGCCACCTGTATAAACCTTGAGGACTAAACTAGGTCCAAAACTGAACTATAACCAGCCTATACTGAAATACTGGTTTCTAAATCATGGCTAAACTTTCAGGTCAGCACCAAGGTAAATTTGAGTTTAATCCAACTAAAATCCAACTAATCATCCAGGACTGTACACTCTGAACTACACAAGTTTTTCTTTGGATGTTCAGGCCTACCCAAGGCACAAACAAGGGGCTAACGGGGTCAAAACAAGAAATAAATCCAATTCAGGATTTTACCAGGCCGACATCAAGACTATAAACACGTCTGAAAAACCCACAGTTTGAGTTGCACGGACATAGAGAATGCAGCCATATTGTACCCGATATTTGTCTAAGCCTGTCCCAATGGCTTGCTCATTTAGGCTCATTACAAAGCACTCAGGGCCCTGTCTGATCTCCCTGCTCTTTCCAACGGGACACGACAAAACAGAACAGAGATTAGCAGTCGACACAGCCAACAGAGCCGAACTAAGGCGATTTATGTGTCGTCTATTGTCTCAAAATTCAGTAATAATGTCTCACTTAGTGGTTTTAGAGGACAGGCTCGTTCTGCAGGCCTGTTGCTGCAGGATTTTGGGGACAGGAAACAATCCTTTTCAAGGTTTAAAAGGTGGGGTAAATAAGGTTTTGTAAATGCCACATTACCATAAATGTCAACAGGTATTTGTTGATCTGCCTGTATAGGTTTCCTCAATGTGCTCCAGTTACCTTAAACATGCACAATAGGCCCTGTGGTCCTGACCAAGCCAAGCTGAAGATGCTCCTGATAAGTTGCACTGATGGGACACATTTCCCTAACAGAGGTAATAAAGTCAATCCCTGAAAACTGTCAAAAAGCTGAACTCTCCCCTGGCATTGGTTTGTTGCATTGGTTTTTACATACACTTTCACAGTACAGCGCCACACATCGCTTTGCCTTGAGTTTGCTTCCACCATGTGGCCACAATACGAAACTGCAAGTCCAAATATATTCTAGACAACATCTCGTTTACAAGTTTGTGAGCCTGAGCTGTGTAATGTATAAAAATCATCCGAATGAAGGTTTAACCCCTTAACCCCCGCCTTAACCAGGAGCATTTTTCTCCAGTTTGGCTTTACCCAAATCTAAAAGCTTCACATCTGGTTTGAAAGCTAAGACCGACAAAACCTCATCAAAACAAATCTTTCTCGTTGTGTTACTGCCACGTTTTTGTCACTTTCGCTTTTTTGTTAGTCTTTTGTTGCATTTTCATCCTTGTTTTTGTCTCATTTTTGTCACTATTGTGTTGAGTTTTTGTTGCTTTTACGTCATTTTTTCCTGTTTTTTTTTTTGTCACGTTTTTTGATGCCCTTTTGTCGCATATTTACCCTTGTTTCATCACATTTTTGTCGGTATTTTATTGCTTTCACGTTTTCATTCCCGTTTTCATCTCATTTTTGTTGCTCCTTTGTGGCTTTTTTTGTCGCTTTTTTGTATTTGTCGCTAATTTTTGGCTACGTTCTTGTCGCCTTTTTTGTCATATTATTGTAGCTTTTTTGTTGCGTTTTTGTAAATTCTTGTTGGCTTTTCGTCACTTCTTCATCACATTTTTGTCACCTTTTTTTGGACACTTTTCATTGCTTTTCGATGCTTTTTTGTTGCATTTTCATCCTCATTTTTGTCTCTTCTTTGCCGCTATTTTGAAGTTTTTAGATTTGGGTAATGCTGAACTGGGGGAAATGTTCCCTGTAGAGATGGGAGTAAAGAGGTTAATCGATTGTGGATATTGTCAAATACACTATAACTTCAGTCAGACCAGTGACCGCATCTGTGAGTTACTATTTGTTCAGTCTCCACTCCGCGCTGCCCTGGGGCAGACTGACTTAGGCCAGGCTGCCAATCCACGCCATTGACCAGCCCCAACCGTCACTCACAACATTCACACAGGTAAAGTGTGAAACGACATTCAGCTTTCCAATTATAAGACGACGTTCTACCATCTGTTCACATCTTAGAGGAAATCAAAACAGAAAGTGTCTCAATTCTTTGCAAGTGATTCAATTGCATGACAGAAACCTCAGACTTCCTGTTTTTCACTCTTTTCTTTCAGACAGGAAGGTGCCAAAAGAACCCATGTGCTGCAATATTCACCAACACCAGACGCAGCTAAATCTCTGTCAGGTAGTGTTTAGATGAAGATCGACGGTGATTAAAGCATGCAGGTTGCAAGGAATTTGAAGTAGGAAACAATGGAGAAAGTGGCCAATGAGGGGGCTGGAGACAAGGTTTCTGAAGGTAAGATTTCTAATTCAAAAACTTGTTTGTTGCTGGAACAGAAAATAAATCAAATTTTGCTTTACAGCCCAATAAGGATGTAGCTTTATCCAAGTACATAAAGTTCCGACAATCTATTGACCTCTTCACCACCGCTGAACCGAGCAGATTTCTCCAGTTTGGCTTTACCTAAATCAAAAATCCTCTGGGGGAAAAAAAGTGCCAAAATCGTGACATAAACAAAAGGAAGTAAAGGATGAAACCGCAAGAAAAGTGATGAAAAAAATAAAGATGAATAAGTTACCAAAATGGCTCAAAAACGCAATAAAAAGAGCCTCAAAAGACGGAAAAAAAAAGCGATGAAAAAGTGGCAAAAATCCGATGACAGCACAGTAACAACGCAAGGAAAAAGATGCATTGAGATCAGTTTAGATAGAGTAGATTTGGGTAAAGGTGAACTTGAGAAATGCGCTCGGTTAAGCCGGGGGTTAAGAGGTTAATACACATAATTAAAGAGCAAACTGAAAGACTCAATGTAGATCGGTATTACTGTAAATGAAACTGTTTTCGATCATATGGCACTACTTCACGGACTTTCCTATATTTTGTAAATTCATTTTTTCCCCTACTGTTTCACTGTTTCAAGTTTAAAGGGATTATACAGAGTTGAAAAATGTTAAAATAATGTATTTCCCTCCCCCTACATGTTCCAGCCATTTCCTAATGTGTAGAATGAGCTCAGACCCACAACTGCCTCTAAAATCATTAACTGTCACTCAAAAAGGTGTCCAGGGGTCCAAATTGCCATCGTGCACGAGCTTAATATAGAAGCTGCAGTTACAGATATGACCTGAGGTGGCAGTAGTGAGTATAAAAATGGCTAACTTGCATCTAGCCCCTTTAAATATTAGTTGTGGTCCAAATTCATAACATGTTTCTAACCAACACTGGACACTGGGATGTACCACTGAATGCGACATCATAATTTACAATTTACACTGAATAAATAAATAAATGAAGAATAGTAAGTAAGATTAAAAAATTAAAATAAAAACATGCTATATATTGCTCTCAGTTACCATAAAACCATTAAGTGGGTGTCAGTGTTTATTTAAGTGTGTTTGTGGGATATTTTGATGTGGTTGTGGTCAAATTACACTAAATCCTTCGTCTGACCACATCCGCCGTGACCGACTGCACCATTAATCTTTGATAAAAGTTTCTCTCTCCCCTTCTCTCTCCAGTGGTGGCCGCCCTCCGCTCGATGGTCAACCACTTTCAGCCCACTTTATCCGCCGAGTCCCACTCCAGCATCATCGCTCCCTCTGTGTTCGGCTCACACATCGAGAACTTAAACATCAGCGTCAACACAAAAGCACCAGGTATTTAGATTCAAGGCTTATTTCTCTTTGCTGGTTTTGACTTAAAGTTGCCTAATGCTGTGTTTTCTCACGGCTGATTTCTGTTTTCAGAGGAACAATGCTACAGCAATAATAATAATGACGAGGAAGTGAAACTGGATCTTGAACGTGAGTGACTTTCCCTTAAATTATCATTGTACGATCATCGATTTGGATTTCTTCTTTATAAACATAATTCATTACTGTTGCCCAGTGGTTCTTAAAGGGACTATACAGAGTTTAGAAATGTTTAAAGTATGTATTTTCCTCCCCCTACATGTTCCAACAATGTCTTAATGTGTAGAATGAGCCCAGATCTATTGACCACAACTGCTGCTAAAATCCTACACTGTCACCCAAAACTGTATTACTTCGGGTCCGAATTGCCGTCATGCATGAGCTTAATATAGAAGGTGCAGTTACATGTATGACCTGAGGTGGCAGTAGTGAGCATAAAATGGCGAACTTGCATCTAGCCCCTTTAAACAGTACCATGATACTCGTAAAGTATTCGAACACCGGGCCTAGATCAAAACAGGATCTAAAACAGAGCAAGATAAAGAAAGAGCTATTTTTGCAGTGGGTCTCATATTTGGCTGCCTTTAATGGACATCTCCATGGAAACGAGCTGGAGACATTCCCAGTAGAGTCAAGTCTCAGGAGAGATGAGCCGCTCACAGCAAAGACTTATGCCTTTATGTTATTTTTCCCAGGTATATCAACAATAAAAATGTATGTAATAAAATGAATGAATGTATTAAATACTATTAACCTGTTATGCACCATCTCAGGGTGAGGGTAAGAGTTATTTTCTCCAATTATGCATATCAAAAATCTCAAAGCGTATTTACAGGAGAGTTTATATGCCAGCCTATAAAACAGGGTGATGTCTCATTTGAAAGCCAAGACCTTCTAGTTTCTAAAAATATGTGTGAGTAAAAACGCAATTTGCCGTTCCAAACCTTAATCTAAGCCTCTGATCAGACTGGATGGCAGGCAACAGGTTAATTGGGTGAAATGTTACACGGTGTGGCTTTAAACTAGAAAAAAAAAACCTCACACCACAGTTTGAGAACCGCTCATATATAGCTCGGATTAACCTCTTATCCCGCTGCCTTAACCAAGTGCATTTTCTCCAGTTCAGTTTTACCCAAATCTAAAAGGTTCTCGACTTGAGCTCACGCCCATAGGCCAGAGTAACGTCTCATTTGAAAGCTAAGTGCTACAAAACTGATCGTAAACCTCTTTTTTGTCTTGTTTTTTTTGTAGTTTTGCTTCCTTCATCATCTTTTTAAATGCTTTTTTTTAGTCGTGTTTTTTCGAGATGCTTTTGTTGCTCTTTTATGGCTTTTTTGCGGCTTTTTTTTTTTTTTTTCATCAATTTTGAAACTCTTTACCCGGGCCTTAACCGAACACATTTTCTCCAGTTTGACTTTACCCAAATCTGAAAGCTTTTTGAAAAGAACTTCAAAATAGCAACAAAAACTAGAGGAAAACGAGGATGAAAATGCAACAAAAAAAAGCAACAAAAAACAGACACAAAAGCCACAAAACAAAATAAAAATGATGAAAATGCAGCAAAAAAATGGACAAAAACTCAACAAAAAAGTGGCAAAAATGAGATGAAAAAGACAACCATGGAGAATATCAGTTTAGATCCGTTTTGTAGATGTTAGCTTTAAAATGAGGTGTTACAGTGGTCTATAGCTCTCCAGTCAAGAAGCTTATAGATTTAGGTAAAGCCAAACTGGAGAAAATGAAGAGGCTAATACAGAGTGCTTGAAGTGGCTTGGGAGCAGCATATACAACATTGCTTTTGACTACATCTAGTGGTTCAAAGTAGTATTGCAGACAGTTTAGCCCAGGGGTAGGCAACGTCAGGCCCGGGGGCCAAATCCGGCCCTCCAGCACAGAACCTCTGGCCCTCAAGATGATTTTGAGAAACATTATTACACAAATCAGAGAGAACTTTTAACATTATCAGAGTTAAATGGGAGAAAAAAGGGTGTAAATAATGTTAATACACCCAATGAGGTCATATATGATGTACAACACTGGCATTTGAGAGAAGGAAGAAATGACATAAATCTACATGAATGAACAGATTAAATCTAAGGTTTGAGTAGATTTGGTCTGGTCTTAGACGAGATAAAACCTTTAGTAGTAGTTATTCTCTTGATTCAGATCATTTTGTGTCCTTTCAAGCGAAAAACAATAATTTGTCTGATTTCAACTTTTATTCTTGTTCCATTGGCGCTAACATTTGTGTCTTGGATTAGTTCAAAATAGACTCAAATTCAACATAGAAGATCTTTAATTCAAGCATTTTTCAGCCATTTCTCTCCTTTAAGATGGTCATGTTTCCAGTGTTGTGCTTTACTTTGGGCCTCTTTAGAAAAGAGGACATGACGTTTCTTGGTCTAAGAGAAGGACAAAGGACGGGGTTAGAAGACCTTTATTTCATCTCATTTTCATCTCGTACAAAGTTACTGACGCCTTTTGTCTTTTAGGCCTGTTGATTGAAGACTGCCGGGAGAACCTCAAAGCTTCCCTCAAAAGGACATTCAGCTGTTTGAATGAAGGCACGGCCAATGAGAACAGCAAAGTGTCTCTAAACAGCATCTACACCGAACTGTACGTCACCGAAGGAGGAAGAGGAGGGGTCAACCAGGAGCATGAGATCAGGCAAATCGAGGCACTCACGAAATCCAAGGTGTCCGACGAGAAATCCGTTCACTGCAATAACCTTTTCGAACCGAGGACTGAGCACCCGGTCCGGACTGTACTCACAAGAGGGGTAGCGGGCATCGGCAAAACCGTGGCGACCAATAAATTTGCATTGGATTGGGCTGAAAGTAAAGCGAACACGGATTTCGATTTTGTGTTTCCGCTGAGTCTGCGTGAATTGAATTTGATGAGAGACAGAAAATTAAGCTTTGAGGAGCTGCTGAGTCGATTTTTCCCAGAAATGAAAGGATTGTGGATTCTCGCCAACAGGAAATGGAAGACGTTGATCATTTTAGACGGTTTGGATGAAAGCAGAATCAACTTAGACTTTCAAAATTGCGAGATTCTGTCCGATGTGAAGGAACCTAGCTGCCTGGGAGTCCTTTTGGTCAATCTCATCCGGGGACGCCTGCTCCCCGTCTGCTCGATTTGGATAACGTCGCGCCCAGCCGCTTCCATCCAGATTCCCGGAGAGTACATTGACTTGGTGACAGAAATTCGAGGTTTCAACAATCCGCAAAAGGAAGAATATTTCAATCGGAAAATCCCAAACAAAACCATCGCTAATAAGATCATTTCACACATCAAGTCTTGCAGGAGCCTCTACATCATGTGCTACATCCCCGTGTTTTGCTGGATGGCCGCTAACGTCTTGGTAAAAAATGACGTCAAAGAGTTACCGAAAACTGTGACGCAAATGTACGTTCACTTTTTAGCTCTTTTTATCGATAAGATGAAGCAGAGGTTGCAAAGAAGCACAGCCGGCATCTCCGAGAGCCTGCGCGCCAACTTGATCGCCTTGGGGAAGCTCGCGTTCAGAGGGCTCGAGAAAGGCAACTTGGTTTTCTACGAGAGCGATCTGAGAGTGCACGGGATCAGCGGCGAGCAAGAATCCATGTTTTCGGGAATCTACACCGAAATTTTCAACAACGAAACAGCACTTTCCGGCGAGAAGATGTTCTCTTTCGTCCACCTCAGCGTCCAGGAGTTTTTCGCCGCTTTGTACGTTTACCTCACGTTCCACAACGAAAACATCAACGTCTTAATCAGGAGGTCATCCGTCACGCGATTGTTGCTTCGCGAGTCGTCTGAAATCATCCTGTACAAAGAAGCGGTCGAAAAAGCGCTGCAGTGCCGCAACGGGCATTACGACATGTTTTTGCGATTTCTGTTTGGGCTATCTCAAGAGGCGAACTGCTCTTTTATGAAACATGTGCTCATGATCAAGAACAGGACAAGCGCAAACACAAGAGGAGAGATCATCAAGCACATTAAGGACAAAATAAAAATGGGCCCACCTCCCGACAGATGCCTCAACTTGTTCCACTGCTTGAATGAACTGAATGACAGGTCTCTGGTGGAGGAGATTCAGAGCTTTATAAAGGCAGGAAGCGTTAGCAGGACCACGCTGACGCCGTCTCAATGGGCTTCGCTGGTGTTTGTGTTGTTGACGTCGGACGAAGAGTTGAAGGAGTTTGACTTGGGGAACTACGCGCGATCGCAGGAGGGGCTTCTGCGGATGCTGCCGGTCGTCAAAGCAGCGCAAATAGCAAAGTGAGTACAGAGCGTTTAAACGTGTTATGGACGCCCATTCATTGTGCAACTGAGCTTGTTCCGAATGGATTCACAGATTGTAGTCATAGTTCCCCTAAAGCAGGGGTGTCCAAACTTTTTTTTTTACTTGGGGGCCGCATATTGAAGCGTACACAGGGTGAAGGGCCATAGATCTGTGGTCAGTGCCGCGTAACCTTTGACTAGCAGAGGTTTAAATGTATTTATTTATGCTTTATACTTTCATGCCAGCTCCGTCTCACAATAAAATGTTTGTTGTTAGGTTAGAATTGTGTAGAATTATTACATTTCTCTATGTCTCTCTCTCTCTCTATGTCTCTCTCTCCCCCTCTCTCTCTATGTCTCTCTCTCCCCCTCTCTCTCTATATATATGTCTCTCTCTCCCTCTCTCTCTCTCTATGTCTCTCTCTCTCCCTCTCTCTCTCTCTATGTCTCTCTCTCCCTCTCTCTCTATGTCTGTCTCTCTCTCTCTCTCTATGTCTCTCTCTCCCTCTCTCTCTATGTCTCTCTCTCCCTCTCTCTCTCTATGTCTCGCTCTCTCCCTCTCTCTCTATGTCTCTCTCTCTATATATGTCTCTGTCTCTCTCTCCCTCTCTCTCTATGTCTCTCTCTCTCTCTCTCTCTCTGTCTCTCTCTGTCTCTCTCTCTTTCTCTCTCTCTCTGTCTCTCTCTATGTCTCTCTCTCTTTCTCTCTCTCTCTCTCTCTCTCTCTCTATGTCTCTCTCTCTTTCTCTCTCTCTCTCTCTCTCTGTCTCTCTCTTTCTCTCTCTCTCTCTCTCTGTCTTTCTCTTTCTCTCTCTCTCTCTCTCTCTCTCTCTGTCTCTCTCTCTCTCTCTCTCTCTCTCTCTCTCTCTCTCTCTCTCTCTCTCATACTGTGTAGGCTAATGCAACTTCCCTAAGTAGTAAAGACCAAAGTCCATGTAGCAGAAAAACACTTCCTCCGTGCGTTGTGGACAGAGACGGATGTAAGAGTCATTTTTCTTTGCAACCTCCAAATCACTTCAACAGGATAATGTCGCGCACATGTCCTTACACATACAGTCTCGTATGTCGCTGGTTTGGGGAAGAAGCAGCTGATCATTTTTTATACGATTGTCCTGAAACGTTGACGGAACTGTACAGCCGTGAAATATTGGGTTCGCTTCATCACAAGGCAAAAGGGTTTTTACCTACAGGAGGCGTTTGGCCTCTCCCAGTATAGTGTCTCCCAGGGCACAAAGACCAGACAGGTACATATCAACTCGTCTAAGCTCAGGTAATAACATATCTCAGTATGGAAAAACAGTGACCTGTTTCTTAAAAAATAGAAAAGTGGACTGCTGCATGGCCTGATTTTTGTCCAAGGCAAAAGATTGGGAGCCACAAGTGACTTGACCCAAACTCAAGTATTGCTTTTAGTATTAGTTACAATCCCCACATTGACTAAAGAGGGTGTTGTGGTGGTCCTTCACCAAGAAATATGAATTAATCAACAATATTTCCAGCATTTATCGACAGTTTAAGCCACTGTTGTTTGTTTAAGCCACTGTTGTGTGTCATAATGTTTCTCAAAATTATCTGGGTCCAGAGGATAGTAACGTGGGGCCATATTTGGTGTGAAGTAAGTCAGTCATATTTACATAGATTTGATTTCAAACTTTCTTCATGCAAAAACAGTTCTGCATTCGACCTATTGCCCACTAATGAAAAACTTCAGACATCCCTGCATTACACTGAAGAGGTTAAGTGCTTTGTACAGTGTAAATTTCATGAATATCTGTGTGTCTCATTCAATCAGAAAGCAGAATTAGTGCTAAGAGCCTTAATAAGAATTTACTTTAAGTTTGCTCCTTCGGCACATCCTCAAGCTGTGCTACTTCAGTGTTATGTAATAAATAAAACATTTTTAAAAAGAACATTTTCCTACACCTTTCACAGCCAAGCGATTAATCGATTACAAAATAATTGTTAGTTGCAGCCCTAGTTATGTGTCAACACTGAAAATCACAGGAGGAAATTCTCCTTAATGCGAGGAGAATGACAGCATTTTGAAAACTTTTGTTACTACGGCTCCTACATATACTTCAATGACTTTGTTAAATGTTTCTAAACAAGCTCTTCCTCCCCTGTTTTTTCAGACTGAAAGGTTGTGGTCTAACGGAGCTCGGTGCCGCCTCCCTCTCCTCTCTGCTCTCCGCCGCTCAGTGTAAACTCAAGTGTCTGGATGTGTCTGACAACGACTGCGGGGATGAGGGGGTGCAGAGGCTGAGTGAGGCGCTGAGCAGTCCTCACTGTGGCCTGGAAGTGCTCGGGTGGGTCACATGACTAGCATCACCACTTTAAAGTCCTACATCATGCCCTGGGGTTATTCATTCACCAGCTTTCCCTCTGTGGAAGTAAACGTCAAGCTGTTTGTAAGAGATGGCTGATGTCCATGTTCAATTTGGATCACGTGTTTTGTATTTGCAGCCTGTCCCTGTGCAGAGTGACAGAGAGGGGCTGCACGTTCCTGGCCTCCGCTCTGAACGGCAGTGTTCTGAAGGAGCTGGATCTGAGCTATAACCACCCGGGACGGGACGGACTCCAGCTGCTGAGGGTCCTGGCGGAGGACCCACACTGCAGCCTCAGCAAGATCAGGTACAGGAGGATAGAAAGCAATTGATCAATGGTAGGACTGCGCGATGTACGGGAAAATACTGGTTTGTGATTTATGGCATACGTTGAAGACTCGGTTCTTCCTGCACATTTGAGAGAAGTCGGAAATATGAGCTGCAGAACTAGTACAAGAATAACATGCATTTCAGAACATGCTTGTTGGGGTCTAAATTACAAGATTTTACAAGATAAATCCCTATGGCCCCATCCTGGAACCGCCACCTTAACGTGGTGGAGGGGTTTGAGCACCCGAATGATCCTGGGAGCTCTGTTGTCGGTGTCCCTGGTTGGGTCTCCCATGGCAAACAGGTCCTAGGTGACAGGGCAGACAAAGAGCGGTTCAGATGCCCCTCATGAGAGAGCAACAGGCCCGTTTAATTGTGAGGCCGTCCTTCTGTGGACCCAGTGACCACCGCCTGCAGGAGGAGCCATGAGGGGCCGGTGCAATGAGATTTGGGCAGCTCCAACAGCTGCCCCCACGACCCGGCAACGGAAAAGTGGAAGAAAATGGATGGATGGATGGATGGATGGATGGATGGATGGATGGTTGGATGGATGGATGGATGGATGGAATCCCTATGGCATGGCAATAGCACATTTGACCTAAATCAGTGCTTCTCAACTGGTGGGTTGGGACCCAAAAGTGGGTCGCTGAACCATTTTCAGTGGGTCACGAGCCTTTCCCAGTAAACATTTTTAAAGTGTGGGTGCTAAAACCATTTTTATCATAATTTCAGCTTTAAATGCTTATCTAATAGTTATAAAATAATGATTTCGGGGGATAATACTGAATTTTGCTATAATATATATATATAATATATAATATATAATATATATATAATAATTTTTATTTGGGTCACGGCTTGTCATCCAAGAATAACGGAGGGTCCAGTTAGTCATACCAACTATAGCAACCTTTGACTTGCTAACTACGGCCATTAAAATTTGATGGATGAATGGGTGGATGGATGGATGAATGGATAAAACTGGCCAATAGCAGTAAATACCAGCTGCTCTTTGAAATGCATGAGACTCTTGTAATAATTTACAGTCTTTTCTCAAATATTTATGTTCCAGTAAACATTCATTGCTATCATTAGATCAGCATTAGATCCATTAGATATGTTGTCCCAATGTCCAGCCCTAGCAAGTTGTTGATATTGCTACTAAACCAGACGTTGAATTTGTTAACCTGGTTTAACCTCCACTGCTAATCATTCCTCATTCTTTCTAAATCTTTTGTTTCCAGTGCTGAAGGGTGCAGCGAATCCCGAATAGGACCAGGCCCAAAGAAATGTAAGTCACCATATTTTAAAGCAGTAACTTGTTTACCTTAACCCCTTAACTCCCACCTGAACCGAGCACATTTTCTCCAGTTTGGCTTTACCCCAGTCCAAAAGCTTCTGGAAAAAAGCTGTGAAAATTGCAACAAAACTGAGACGAAAACAATGATGGAAATGTGACAAAAAAGTGAGAAAACATTGACAAAAAAGTGACGAAAAATTGATGAAAAAGCGGCAAAAATGTCACAAAAATGTCAAAAAGAAATTGACAAAACATTGACGAAAAATGACAAAAAAGTAACAAAAAAATGACAAAAAATGTGATAAAAATGTGACAAAAAATGACAAAAATGTGACAGAAAAATGACCAAAAAAATGACAAAAATGTGATAAAAAATTGACAAAAAAATGTGACCAAATGAATGACAAAAATTACAAAAATGTGACAGAAAATGACCAAAAAATGACAAAAATGTGACAAAAAAATTACAAAAATGTGACAAAATGTGACAAAAACATGTCAAAAATTTGATACAAAAATGTCAAAAAGAAATTGACAAAACATTGACGAAAAATGACAAAAAAGTTACCAAAAAATGACAAAAATGTGATAAAAATTTGACAAAAAAAGGACAAAAATGTGACCAAAAAAATGACAAAAATGACAAAAAATGTGATAAAAATGTGACAAAAAATGACAAAAAGTGACAGAAAAATGACCAAAAAAATGACAAAAATGTGATAAAAATTTGACAAAAAAATGTGACCAAATAAATGACAAAAATGACAAAAATGTGACAGAAAATGACCAAAAAATGACAAAAATGTGACAAAAAAATTACAAAAATGTGACAAAATGTGACAAAAACATGTCAAAAATTTGATACAAAAATGACAAAAAAATGACAAAAATGCCATAAAAATTTGACAAAAAAATTACAAAAAATGGACCAAAAAATGGCAAAAAATTGACCAAAAAATTACAAAAATGTGATGAAAAATGTACGAAAAAATGACAAAAATGTGACAAAAAATGACAAAAAAATGAGTTGAATACCCAACTAAAAAAATGATGGAAAAAAAATCTGATGACGTGAGGAAAAAGATCCTCTCGGTTCAGGCGGAAGTTAAGAGGTTAATAAATCCTTTCCGTAGTCCCTCTGTGGGTAATACAAGTGTTAATGGGATGATTGGGGGGTCTTTCATCTCCCCCTGGTGTCTCTGGCCAGAAAACCACAATTGCAACTCCGCTGCCACCGGGTCGGAGTCACCAATACACACTAATGGAACCAAGAAGAAGAAGCTAGCAGGCTAACGGGCACAGCTAACTGCGGGCAAGCACCACTTAAACAGTATTTACAGCCAAGTTTGAGTGAAAAAAATATCTCCATTGTGTAATTGGATGTAGAATACCCCTCTCTTCCTTTGTCTTTTTGGTCAGCGTAGTATTTACTCTCACAGACAGAATTAATGAGTAAAAAAACACAACATGCCACGACACCTGCAGTAGCGCTCATGGCCTCTAGGGGCATAATACAAAATACAGCAGGGGTGGGCAGTGGCTAGTGGTTCATTTTTCTGTGGTGATTCTCGGGGGAATAATGATAGAATTGCATCTTAATAACCTAATGATATTTTTTTTTCCGTTTAGATGCCGTTCATCTCACCCTGGACCCCGCCACGTCCCACAAAGACCTTACTCTTTCGGATCGAAACCGAAAAGCCACGCGGGAGCTGAATCCCGCCGTCCCCATCCCGAATGAGAGGTTCAGCTTTTGGAATCAGGTTTTGTGCACCAAGGGCCTAACGGGGCGGTGCTACTGGGAAACCGAAGTCGACGGGCGCGCTTGCATAGGAGTGGCTTACGCGCGCATGCCCCGTGAAGGAGAGGGCGCGGAAAGCCGGTTGGGACAGAACGAGTCGTCCTGGGGTCTCAACTGCAACAGGGAAGGGTTCAAGGCGGCTCATAATGGCGTGGTGACGGCCGTGCCAGGATCTTTGAAGTCGAACAGAATCGGGGTGCTTTTGGACTGGCACCTGGGAAAACTGTCTTTCTTCGGTTTCCGTGAAGGCGAATCGTTTCATATTTTTACTTTTGAAGCCCACTTTGCCTTCCCGGTCTTTCCCGCGTTTCATCTGGCCTGGATTGGGGCTAGCATTCACTTGTGCTGAACATAGAACCATGGCTGCGTGTAAACAAGCAGCTGCTTCCCTCTGCCTTGGCACAGCAGGGTTTTTTGTCTGCTGTTTCTGTGTTCCACATTGTTTTACAAGATTCTTTTGTACATATGTGTTTTTTGTACAGTTCAGCAGATTTTTTTCACTGCATGAAGGAACCAGCTCTCTTAACCCCCGTCTGAACCAAGCTCTCCAGTTCGGCCTTACCCAAATCTAAAAGCTGCTTGAAAAAAAGTGTCAAAACAGCGACAAAAAAACTAGACGTAAACAAGGATGAAAACACAATAAAAAAGCGTCAAAATAATCCAATGAAATTTGACAAAAAGTGGCAAAAATTTGATGAAAAATCGTGGAAAAAGTGACGACAAAACGGCAACAACGTGAGGAAAAAGATCCATTAAGATAATTTTTGTAGGTCTTAGCTTTCAAATGAGACTGTAAACTCCAGTCGAGAAACTTTTAGATTTGAGTAAAGCTGAGATAATGCAGTTGGTTAAGTAACAAACAACTAGCTGATGATCTTCTAAAACACTGAAGAGGCACCAAGAGCTCCCCACACCTGCAGCACAGTGGAGGCGTCACAAGAGGCAGCTACAGGAAATAAATAAGGGGCAAACTTGGAGGTATCCGGGCAAGACTCGCAGCTAAGCCACAGAAGCCTTCTATGCCATTATCTAATATGGCGAATGTACGTTCACTGGGGAATTCAATGGACTATATCCGTCTGCTTCGCTCCCAGAAGATGGTGGAAGACTGTTGTGTGTTTCTATTCACAGGTGACCCTCAGGTGAAGGAGGAGGAGCTGACCAGTGCAGGACACCATGCTCTGAAACTATAAGGACAAACCCGGGAGGCGGCGCACCGTTTCAGAGGAGCACTGAAGGCAGCCAGCCAGGTTTCCTCCAGTGTGCTCCGGTTTCCCTCCAGAAACTCTACAACATGCTCTGAAATATTAATGCTCGTCCTCACAGGCTCTGAGAAGTTTGTAAACCTTATTCTAACTTGTCATTTGTATTCAAGACACATTTGGAATCCAATTTGTTGTTATTATTATTATATTATTGTTTTTTTTTTACTGCCATTCATTTCACCCACAATATGAAGTACATAAGCTTGACTTTGTGTCTAAATGACCATTAAAGCAGTTTGAAACTTTGTAGTGGTCTGTATAATTGAGGTTGTGGGTTTGATTCCTGGGTTTATGCATTGAGTGAAATGGCTCCAGTTTGGCTTTGCCCAAATCTAAAAGCTTCTTGAACTAAAGAGTCAACATAGCACCAATAATGAGACGAAACAGCAATGAAAAACACAACAAAAAGCCAAATAAAGAGCAACAGAAAAGTGACGAAAACAAGCATGAAAATGTGATTAAAACGTTACAAAAAGGCGATGAACAATAGACAATAATGTGGAACAAAAACACAACAAAAGGGCAACTGAACAGTGACAAAAAGCGATGAAAGTGTGGCAAAAATGTGATGAAAACCCAACAAGAAGTGATGGAAAAAAATTCCAAAAAAGCTCCATATAGATTAGGGGCTGAATGATTGAACAAAATTCCCTCTATATCATTTATATTTTGCTTTGTCGACATTAATATCTTTAATGTTCATGTCTCATTATACAATATATCTTTCAACCAAGGCCGGATTTATGCAGGGGCTTACAGGGGCTAAGCCCAGGGGCCCAGCAGGATGAAGGGCCCCTGGGCACAGAGAGAAAAATGCGTGCTCAGTGTGGGCTGTAAACTAGCTCCCTCTCTCTTTGCAAACGCCCTCACATTTATCAGATGATTTTTTTTACACGAGAAAAAAACAGATCTAAACCAGGTCTAAACCAGGTCTGAGCCATTTTTATTGAGTAGACACTGGGAAAAAATATATATACCTATTGGTCTGTTAAACCAAAATGCACCAGAAGAGTAAATAACTAAACTACTTGTTAAAATGTCCTATAGACCCAATACATAAAACAGTTCACTAAAAGCATTAAAAAGATATGTTTTAAGTTTCCTTTCAAATATATCAACACTCGCAGCGAACCTCAGGTCCTCAGGTAGACTGTTCCACAGGTGGGGACCAGAGTAACTAAAAGAGCCAGGAGTGTTGGTTTGAATCTGAGGGACAGTTAAAAGGTTCTTCCCTGATGATCGGAGAGTCCGCGAGGGCTCATAGGTCTTAAGCATGTCAGATAAATAGGACTAAGGCCATTAAGAGCTTTATAAACCAGTAAAAGAATCTTAAAATCTAAAGCTCACCAGGAGCCAGTGTATAGACTTGAGAAGCACTTGTGTGATACGCTCTCTCTTTCTGGTCCTCGTCAGTATATAAATAAATATTGATTATGGGGGGTCCTGAAAAAACTTTAGCCCCGGGGCCCATTTTACTTAAATCCGGCCCTGCTTTCAACACTAATTTTGATGTTTTATCGGTCTTAGCTTTCAAATGAGGCTTGCACTGGCCTATAGACTGTGACCTTATGTATTTGGATAAAGCTGAACTGGAGAAAATGCACTCAGTTAAGAAGCACAAAGTAAAAAAATCGTTCACCCCCGAAACAGACGCCAACACAAGTTTCCTCTTTAACAATCATTTTATTAGCAGTCCCAAGAGGCAATAAATGAAAAAAAAAAAAAAATCCAAAAAGTTGAAAGTAAGGTTCAGAAAATGAAGGTTACAGTCAAAACGATTGGGTCAGTGAAGTCGGAACAGAGGGCACACCACACTGAAGGGCGACTACGGTGTTGGAAAAAAAAAAAGGGACAAAAAAGTTGTAAAGAGACGATAATTTCAATGAGGAGGGGGAGAAATGTTTTCAAAGTGCGTGTCGGCGATCCCTCTGTTCCTGTCGAGAATTCACCGGGACCGCGAAATGATCACACGCATCCACAAAACCCAGTCACTCCATCACACATGTCGTGGACATATCAAAATCCAGCTTCCCTGTAAAAGCCGTGATTTCAAACCGCTTTACCCAAACCGTGAGCAGCGCGAGGCAGATCTTTTAAAATTGATTTTTCTCTAAATTCTGTACACGTTATAGTATATTTTATTTACACAATGTAGGACTTTAAGAGGGGTAAAAACGGCTGCGCTCTCGTCCCTTAACGCAGGAAAGATCGTAGACACTCGGGGGGGGGAAGTAACGATGGGCGGATCGAGACCGAGATAACGCCAGTATCGAAAGTATCTCACGTTTAGGTATCGATACTTTCATTTCATAAATAATAATTTGTAGTTGAGCAGTGCAAAAGACTACGGCCCCGCGTTCCAATGCATTCTAATGTAAAACCATGAGACGCATTGCTATTAAATCTTACCTAGTGTGGGGAAACTAAAAATCCCAACAGGAAGTGGTATTATAAAGTATGCACTGGGGTTTTCAAAATAAAAGCGATGCAAGAAGGCCTACAGTTTTTCCGTTTGCAGAAATGTCTGTATTATGAATATGTTGAGATCCAGTTTATTCTTTCAGACGATAGTTATTAGTAGAGCGCTAACGTGGAGTAGCAGACAGGAGCGACAAAATGAAAAAAATGATTACTTCTTAGGAATAAATGTTGAAGGGCAATTTATAGTTAAAATGAATAAAGTTACAGACAAAAGAAATGTACACAAATATATATATATGTATAAAATCAAATAGTACAGGGTTTCTACAGGTGGGAGCAAGTCAAATGTAATGCTTTTAATGCCATTTTAATGCTGAAATAAAACATTTTAACCATAGCATATTCAATTTCTCTCATTTAAATCTCGGCATATTTTCTTTCGTATCATTTGGAAATATTCAATTCAAATGGGAAAAAGGGGAACTTTGATAATCAAAGCTAAATTGGACACAACAAGCAACTTTTGCGCAACATTTCAGTCAGAGCTGCAGCTGAATGTGTTCAGGGTCTCTCAAGGCAGCAGAAAAATTAAATTTAATGATTTTTAATGCCTGGAGTTTGCTCCCGGCATACTCCAATAGTATGCTAACTAGAAAAATTTTAATACAAGTGATAAAAAATATATATTTCAAAGGATGGAGGGGAAATTTTGACGTTCAAAACTAATTTAGACAAACGGGAAACTTTTGAGCAAAAGATTGTGTAAAGTTTCAGTGTGAACTGCAGCTAAATTTGTTTGAGCATTGTATGTATGTATGTACAAATGTATGCAGTAAAAATAGAGAGAAATGCCATTGAGTGGAAACTTCTTGATTTAATGCTTTTAAATTACTTTTCAGGTCTTAAAGGGACTAGATGCAAGTTGGCCATTTTATACTCACTACTGCCACTTCAGGGCATACGTGTAACTGCAGCTTCTATATTAAGCTCGTGCATGACTTCGGACTCGAAGCAACAACTTTTTGAGTGACAGTGCAGGATTTTAGAGGCAGTTGTGGCGAATAGGACATGGCTGGAACATGTAGGGGGAGGAAAATACTTAATTTTAACATTTTTAAACTCCGAATAGTCCCTTTAATTTTGGCGTAATTCTTTTAATGACTTAATACTTTTGAATGCCCATCGTTTCAGACCATATTTTTTGTATTTGTGTCAAATGTATGCAGACAAAAATAGTTGAGCGATGTCATTGAGTGGGTTCTGTCTCTAAGGAAAAATTATACTTTCAAGTTTGAATCTAATTTAATGCCTTTTAAATTTCTTTTAAGGCCTTAATTTTGGCACAAATCATGTAATGCTTTTTAATACCCTACAGAAACCATGTAGTATTACATTTTAAGCAGATTTGTTGGTCCGTAAAAAGCAGCTTTTACTCACAACATCCCCATTTCTCCTACCTGCTACTCCAATAGCATAATCCAGCCAACACACTGATAGAAGAAATTAAAAGAATAAAGTCCTTTTAGTCGACATAGACCAAGATATCCAATTTGATCAGATTTTATGAATAGATTTATTATTGTACAACAGTTCAAAACATTTCATTGTGGCTTTAAAACCACATTGTGACAGCTTCACCATAAACTTTGTATCGAAGATGGATCGCTCTCAATATTTAAACACCTCTAAATTTGATGGCAGCAGCTTGGGAAGATCTGTTTAACTCAATTTAGGCGTCTTTCTCTCTCTCAGGATTGGTTTTATATAAAATGTCTCACCGTTATAGGGTTGGTATAGCAGACACAGCCTCTCAGTGCTAGTTTACCGACAGTACGTGGACCGGAATCTCCGTCATTCGCTCCGAAAAAGGTTGCATACATAATTGTTTACTTGTATTTACATTACTATGCCTCACGTCGGGTCACCCTCCAGCTAAGGCAAAGAAAAAGCTTTATGAACAATCTCCTCCCACGCACTCTAACACACAACTCCTGCCAGCCGTCTCCTGATGTCCCGACAGACGGCAGGCGGAAGTTTTTTTTATTTTAGTTTAATTTGGTTAAAAAAGGTAATAATAAAGCGCTTTCGTTCACAAAAAAAAAACAAAAAAAATAGGTGAAAAGTGAATGGGTAGGAAGGGGAGGGAGGGAGGGGCGGGAAGGAGAGGTGGCTGATGGGGGGGGGTTAAAAGTGGGCAGGGCCTAGCTGAGGAGTTGGCGTATTTCCTTGTGCATGTGACACAGGAAGTCCACGTAGGAGGCTCCTCCGCTGGCGCTTTTGTCCTCCACCAGAAAGTGCCGGAAGATGAGCTCGGAGCGGTCCTCCTGCTTCACCACCATCAGCTGCAAACGAGAGGGAAATCGTCAGAGTGGACATATATAAAGTATACCTTAACCTTATATGCTTTACGGGCGTGGCTTTTAAGCTAGAGTAGATTTATATTGGCCAATGCCGATATGCTTGGCCGATACTTTTGGCCGACTTTTCCAAATGTCTGGTCTATAATCCTGTATAAACATAAATGCTTGGCCAGTCCAGCAGTGTCCGGTTTTATTTGATTACTTTAGGAGATTCAATCATAGTTTCTGGCCCAGCTTTGATTAGTTGCCGTTAGCATTAGCATCCTGCTGTTAGCATTAGCGTACGGTAGCTGTGGTGAACAAAAAATACACTACAAAAACTAACTCAGTGGTTGAATTTGAATCTCCAGGTTCTGTGCTTCAAAATCACAGACAGTACATCCATACTCATTGAGTTGGTGAAACCTGTACTTAAAGGGACTATACGGAGTTTAAAAGTGTTCAAACTAAGTATTTTCCTCCCCCTACATGCTCCAGCCATGTCCTAATGTGTAGAATGAGCTCAGACCTGTTCACCACAACTCAAAAAGTTGTAACTTCGGGTCCAAAGTGCTTAATATAGAACCTGCAGTTAAGCGCAAGACCTGAGGTGGCAGTAGTGAGTATAAAATGACCAACTTGCATCTAGTCTCTTTGACAAACTTGTAGCTAACCAGTTTTCATTGTGATTGGGAGGACTCAATCACTTTCAGTCGTCGAGATATCGGCTTTTAGCGGTGCTAGCTCGGTCGATAGCCGCTATTGTAAAATCCCCAAATATCAGCCCGATATACTGGTCGACCTCTACTCTTTAGCATTGATATTTTTACATTTTATAACTTCAGCGAGTTTCATCTATTGCCCAAATACAACATTTTCAACGAAGTGCTGCTAAGGTTACAACATAGTACCCCTTTTTATCCACCTAGAAAATCGACATGTTTAAGATAAGATAAGATAGATAAGATAATCCTTTATTGATCTCACAATGGAGCAATTCACTTGTTACAATCGGCATTCAAGAAGATCACTCAGAGTGTGCATAAACAGACAGGAAAATGTGCAACCAGTTAAATAGTATAAAAACGAGGAATCTTATGTACAATAAGTAAAGCAAAAATCTTAGGGGGCAGAAATATAACAATCGGGGAATAATAATAAATAAAAATAAGATAAAAAGAATATCAGGGAACAATCGTTTTGTGGAACAATACTTGGATCGTGCAACAACTCACGTAACCGTATTCAAATAGGGAAAACTAACTAACTTCACCCCCGTTTGACAACATAGAGGAGAGGAGGAGAGGCTAAATGCTAACAACGTTTAGCCTCGTGACTGAACGCACGCACAAAGACCACACAGGTACACATCAACTCGTCTAAGCTCAGGCAAGAACATCTCAGTATGGAAAAACGGTGGCCTGTTCCTTTAAGCAATGAGTGTTTTCACTTCGCACTGAGAGGATTAGGCTCAGCAAGAGATCGAGAGGTGAGGGAAGCATTTCCTGGATACGTAGGACCAGGAGCTATTTGTGAGCTGGAGAAGATTCAAAGATTACTCAAGGAGGCTCAAAACTCACAACTCCAGGTATGATTTTTAATTTTAAATAGCATTTAAAGCCTTAATTTGGGCTAAATTAATGAAACTTTTTTTTTTTAAACCTCTTGAATGCACTGAGGAAACCCTGAAGAAGGACTGTGTTGGTCAGGATCTTGTTTTGGGATTGGGTCGCCCTCTACTGGCAGCCGTGGGAATGATATGCTTTAATCTGTTTGACCCGTTTTGATAATGGCATGGCAACTAATTGAAGGCACCGTATTGAAAAAAAGGATGTAGAGGAATTACCTTCATGTATCGCGGGCGCTGGGCTCTAAATTCTGAAATAATTTCTCTCAATCTCTTGGAAAACGGGTTATCCAGCTCCGGCAAAGTCGTCTGAAATGAACAAAAATTAAAATGAATCTTATCGAAATAAAGAACAACTAAAAGCATTTGTAGCACACGAGCTAAAAGATAATGCGAGTTTGTTTCTCGTCGCACCATGCTGGGGTCGATCTGGCTGAAGCTGGGCGTCCCGAACAGGTTTTGCAGCAGCTCTTGTTGGACACTGGCCCCGACCCAAAGGAACAGATGCAGCCCGGTCTCCAGGACGTACACGCCCCCTTTAGACAGACGCTCCTCTGACGCCCGGATCGCCACCGGCAACGAGCCGCTGTCCAGATTCGTCTGAAGGACACACGGACAGAGAAGGGGATTAGAAAAAGCACAGCATTCGGGAATTTTTACTTTAAAGCAGTACTAAGTAACTTTTCCCCCTAGAGGCCATAAGCGCAACTGCAGGTGTAGTAGAAAGTTACAATATTTTAACTTATTAATTGTCTTGGAGAGTAAATACTACGCCGACAGGAAAGGCGGAGGGAGAGAGGGTTACAGTGCATCCAATTATACAATGGAAATATTTTTTTTCACTCAAACTTTGCTGTAAATACTGTTTGAAGATACGTTAGCCCGCAGTTAGCTTTGCCCATTAGCATGCTAGCTTCTTCTTCGTGATTTCATTAGTGTGTATTGCTTTCTCCGGACCGGTGGCAGTCAAGTTGCAAACATGGTTTTCTGGTCAGAGACACCAGGGGGAGATGAAAGACCCTTCAATCATCCCATAAACACTTGTATTACCCGCACAGGGACTACGAAAAGGATTTATTAAGGTAAACACGTTACTTAGTACTGCTTTAGACCTAGGAATTGACAGTAAAAATCCTCACCAGGGGCATTAGTTGTGGGTAGAAGAACACGTGTGTCTCGGTGACGTCCATGGAGCTGATGAACTGTCGGAGGTAGGCGCGGTCGTCGAGGGAGACGTCAGCCGCCGGCAACAAAACATCGCTCTTCAACACACAGTTCAGATACACCGGCAGCAGCTTCATGCACTCGGGCAGGATCAGCTGTGGGGGAGAAACAACAGGTTAAATATATCGGGCAGAAAAGAAAACCTCTTAACCCCAACCTGAACCGAGCACATTTTTCAGTTCGTCATTACCCAAATCAAAAGGCTTCTTGAAAAAGCATCAATAATGAGACAATAACAAGGATGAAAACGCTACAACAACAAAAAAACATAAAAAAGTGACAAAGATGTGGCAAAACATGGTAAAAAAGCGTCAAAAAATGTCAATAAAGTGATGGAAAAAATGGCAAAAATGTGACAAAGACAAAGAAAGAGCAACAAAAAAGCGACAAAGGAAGCGATGGAAAAAGTGGCAAAAATGTGATGAACAAATACGCAGAAAAAATTGCTGAAAAAAATTCAAAAGAGTGATGGAAAAAGTTCAGAAAACGTGACAAAAACATAATATAAGAGCAACAAAAAAGCTACAAAGGAGGAACAAAAAAAAAGCTATGGAAAAAGTGGCAAAAAAAGCAACAACATGGCAACAACGTGAAGAAAAAGATCAGATTATATAAGTTTTGTAGATCTTAGCTTTCAAATGAGTAAAGACAAAGTGGAGAAAATGTGCCTGGTTCAGGTGGGGGTGAAGAGGTTAAAATAGTGGGGGGAAATATGGGGAGGGGGGTTAAAACAACATAGAAAAATATTGGGAAAGAAAGAGGGAAAAATGTGTATCTTTTTGAGCGACAAACCAAGCACATTTCTGCTGGTTTTCAAAAATCTCGCTTCATTGTCGTCCAGCCTTACGTCCATTTGAAGCAGATTGAACAGCGCCTCACCTGACCGGCGGACGAGGGGCTGGCACAGTTCTTGCGGTAACAGGCCAGAATCTGAGCGCACTGGTTCACTAGAGTGTCCCGCACCGTCTTTGTGGGGTGGTTCAGCACGCCGCGGAAAGCTGACAAAAAAACAAAGCATATACTTATATAAACACTGCGTCTAAACGCTGGAGTCCACACTTTATTCATTGAAAATCTGAAGAATAAAAATGCACCAAGACTAAGATTAAAAGTATGTCTTTAAAACTGTCTCTCACCAAACTTGGAGAAGTAGTTGATGATGGTGTCGGTCTCGCAGTTGCGGTACAGGTCTGCGAGCTGAGAGCAGCAGTTCACCGCCATGTTGTGGACCCTCAGACGCCTCTGTCCACTGCAGCTCGTGTACAGCACCGCACACTGGAGGGAGAGACATGAGTGAGGGACGGTCACATTATAGACATAACAAATGAGGAAATGCCAATGCAGCATGTGTAACTGGCTTTAAGGGCAACTTCTGAACACTTTTGTATCACACATTATCACATTTCTGTAAAAAATAAAGTCAAATGTTCAACTTTTTCTCTAAAAGTGTGCATAAGCTGTTGATTTAGCAGACAAGGTTCTTTTCTCAGTCCTGTTGCATTTTATTAGTGGCCCTTTTCACTTCTTGGTACTCGTAATGACCAATCAATCAAGTCAAACGTTATTTGTACAGTGCCTTACAACAGCCAGAAGGAGCCCAAGTATATTCCAGTATAAAAAACAAGAATCACAAAGCAAAGACATCGATAAATAAAAACATAAGCTACAATGTTTGTTTAATGACAGACTATGGGCCCGATTTTGTGTTTCTAAACACAGATTATAACGTAACATTTTGCGTTTAGTAGGAGCGCACTTTGAGATGCAGCTCCTAGACTTAAAGGGATATTTCAGTTGAGTTCAATTCAAACAGTTCTTATATTTGAAGAGTTTTGTGGCGCTAGGCTAGTGCAAGGCTAGCGCATTTCTACGATATCAGCTAGCCTGCATTAAAAACAGTCTGACCCGCTCCACAGAGCACCTGAGGCAAATCACTTATAACACCAGACTAACCATATAAATGTCTGTCAAAAAAATAATTTCAACCATCTTGCATTTAAAATAACTTCAATTTGAGCAGCATCAGCTTCGTGGTTGTACAAGTTACGCAGCGACAGAGTGATCTGCTAGAAAATAGTCCCTCAAAATGCGATCATTCATGTGATGCAAGGTCAGTTATATTCCACACATTATTCTATGGACACAGACATTTATATGGTTAGTCTGGTGTTATAAGTGATTTGCCTCAGGTGCACTGTGGAGCGGGTCAGACTGTTTTTAATGCAGGCTAGCTGATATCGTAGAAATGCGCTAGCCTTGCACTAGCCTAGCGCCACGAAACTCTTCAAATATAAGAACTGCTTGAATTACAAAAAAAAAATATCTCCAGAAATCAGCAACACTCTGGATAACTAGGAAATGAGGCCCTATGTCAAAAATCCTGAAATATCCCTTTAAGGAAGAACACAAGGCAGCGCGATGTAAACGAGGAAATGCATGTGAGGACATCAGAGCACCGCTCTCAGTGCTGCTTGTAATAAACCACGCGTCAGTCGACCTCTTTTATTATAAGTGGCACAGGTACATAGTGCAACAGCTGCGCCAGTAGGAAGATAACCATAGCGTTTAGAGTTTGTGCTGTCCTTGCGCCAGGCACGTGTTTCTTTGATTGGAGAGTCTTTTGTGTTTGAAAAAGGAAAGCTCTCTCCGCTCTGACCTGCATGAGCGCTCCGGTGTCTTCGCTGAGTTTGTCGTCGTGTTTGAACTCCACAGTGATGGCTTTGTCGCAGTCCAGTCCCGCCAGCTCCACGTCCGTCGTGTTACTCATGAAGAACGAGCCGAAGAAGTCCGTCGCTCGGATGCCTGGAGAGAGACGCACAGGGATTATTTTTTGTACATTGCAGACTTCATACAAAACAAACAGTAAATAAGCTGTGTGGATACCTGTGCTGGTGCGGACCCTCATAACGGCGTCGAATCCCATCGGCTTCTCAACGTCTCGTCTGAGGTCGTTTAAGAAGCGCTCCTGGTCTGCCTGCGCCTGTGGGGAAACGGGAATACTATTAGACACCTGAAACGAAGGTTCATTAACCTCTTAACCCCTGTCTGAACCGAGTGCATTTTCTCTAGTTCAGCTTTAACCAAATCTCAAAGCGTACAGCCTGTAGGCCAGAGTAACTCCTCATTTGAAAGCTAATATCTATAAAACTCATCTAAACGGATATTTTTCCTCACATTGTTGCTGTGTTGTCGTCACTTTGACATTTTTTCATTGCTTTTTTGTTGTGCTTTCTTCATCACTTTCTCATCTCATTTTTGTTGCGTTTGTGTCACTCTTCTGTTACTCTTTTGTGCCATTTTTGTCACTTTTTGTCACTAATATATTGCATTTTTGTCACTTTTTCTTCACTTTCCATCAAGTTTTTTGTCCCTAATTTGATGCGCTTGTCACTTTTTCATCTTTTTTCCCTCTCATTTCTGTTGCTATTCTGACACTGTTTTTCAAGAAGCTTTTAGATTTGGGTAAAGCCAAACTGGAGAAAAGGTGCTCGGTGTAGGTGGGGGTTAAGAGGCTAAAAAACATGGCAGTCTAAAGACATTATATCATGAAAGGAGCAGTGAACAAGTTTTGATTGACTGGCAACACTCAAACCTACATCTCCATAAAGCATTGATACAATCCTACATTCTACACTGCTTTGAAGGAATACCAGCAGGGGGCAGCACTTTTTGTGAAGAAATAAACTGCTAGGAGCTCACAACAGATAAAACACAAGTATGGGTAACGTTTCTATGAGGATATGTATTTAAAGAAAGAACCTGAAAGTAGGTGTATTTGTAGACGGAGCCCCCGGTGGACACAGGCACCACTCCCAGCGTGGCCATGTCCACGTACTGGTTTGGGAAGAGGAAGAGGTCCACGCAGCAGCCCTGGGCCACGCAGTCCTTGGCCAGAGTGTTGTAGAAGCTCACCTGCGGCTGGAACAGCGACTGTAACCATAAACAAGACAAGAGTGGAGTGACGATGGAGGGTAAAAATCATGGGATTAGAATATGTTAAGGATGCAGTAATATTTTAATGGAATGTAATACAGTGTGTGCTTAACATAGTTTAAAACGGTTTCAGGACACATAAGACAAAGCAAAAGTGGAGCTTGACTTTAGAAAAATCTAATAACATTTCGCAATAAATCCAACGTCATTTTATAATGCAGTTTTTGGTATTCACTGAAATCGTCCCCACCTTTTCCTTGTCGGTTCCCACCAGTTTTTTGTCTTCTCTGTTTTTTAGTTTCCCCGGAGCTTCGGCGATGGGCAGAGACGTGTGGAAGACAAAAAGCTTCCCCGAGCAATCTGCAGCCTGAGGAACAGAAATCAGTTTGATATTGTTGTAATTGTACTACAAAACTATCACAGTATTAGAGGTCTACATTGTGCTTGGATTAAAAGCTTTTTTTTTTAGGTTAGAAATCTCTGGAAGTGTAAGCTACAGCTGGTATTGTGCCATATGCCTCTAGGCACATGGAAAATGAGATGCTTAAAAGGTCAGCAATATATTTTTGATGCTTAAAATTTGTATCGCAACACTTGATACCTTGAGCGCCTCGAGTCCGGCCTGGATGACGGGCCCAAACACGGTCTCTGTTTCTCTTGTGTCTGCGAACATTTCAGGGATCTGGTCCAACAAACTGAAAAAGACACAATGGATTATTTCCAACAGTTTTAGGCAACACAGACACAAGGGCTGGGATCAAACGCTTTAGTCATAATACAATACACAATAATGCGATACATATTGAGATACACTGAGTATTCAATGAGGAATTGCGAAATGCACAGAATGAAAGAATAGAAATAAATCAATTGTCTATCAGAAATTCAATGAGAGAAATATCAGGGTTTCTGCAGGTTGCCCCTAGAGGCCATAAGCCTCATAAGCCGCGGAGGTGTCGTAGCAAGTTGCGATTTTCTTACTTATTAATTGTCTTGAAGATTAAATACTACGCTGACAGAAAAGGCGAAGGGAGAGAGGGATATTGTACATCCAGTTATACACTGGAAATAATTGTTTTCACTCAAACTGTAAATACTGTTTAAAGTGATGTTAGCCCGCAGTTAGCTTTGCCCGTTAGCCTGTTAGTTTCTTCTTCATGATTCTATTAGTGTGTATTGGTGGCTCCGGTCCGGTGGCAGTCAAGTTGCAAACATGGTTTTCTGGCCAGAGACACCAGGGGGAGATGAAAGACCCTCCAATCATCCCATAAACACTTGTACTACCCTCACAGGGACTACGGAAAAGATTTATTAAGGTAAACATGCTACTTAGTACTGTTATAATGCCATATATGATGTTGTAAGATTCAAACAAACAGCAGAATGGGGTAAATTTTGATAGTCACAACAAAATATGACACAATGGGCAACTTTAAAGCAAAAGAGTGTCTAATATTTCAGTCAAAACAGCAGCTGAATTTGTTTTAGAGCAGAGTTTTTGTGTATGCAGTAAAAATAGTAATAATAGGAAAAGCAATCTCTAAGAAATTTTTATTCAATGCCAATTAATACTTGAATCTAATTAATTACTTTGAATCCAATTAAATCTCTTAACCCCCACCTGAACCAAGGACATTTTCCCCAGTTTGACTTTACCCAAAAGCCTAAAAAACCCCATCAAAATAGCGACAAAAAGGAGAATGAAAACCCAACAAAAATGTGACAAAAAAGCGACAAAAAAGTGACAAAAGCGAGACGAAAACATGACAAAAAAGCGACAAAAAACCCAACAAATGGGTTTTGTTGTTATGACACAACAAAAAATAGCGACAAAAAAGCGACATAAAAAGAGATGAAAATATTTCAAAAAAACGGTTCAGAAATGTGACAAAATCACACCAACAACGCATCAAAAAAGTCACTCAGTTTTCTCTCTAATGAGGGATTACGCTGTTGTTCTCCAGTCCGGAAGTTTTTAGATTTGGGTAAAGCATCATGACATATATATATAAATCATATATTGACCCATCCCTATTAGACGGCATATATTCCTACCTAAAGTGTGCTTACCTCTCGATGACCTGCCGACTCTCGTTCACATTGACCAGGAAACCGTCCAAAAGGGGCACGAACATGTCGGACACGTCGGACACCACCAGCATCTGGGGCTGGGCCAGACTCCCCTTGACGTTGTAGAAGTGCAGCACCTTGTTGTAGGTGACGAAGCCGACCCGCACCACCGAGTCCACCTCCGGGTTCTCCCTGGGAGCACAGATCAACCGCGTTTAATCCAAGCATGTGATGCAAACATGTACTAGATGTTTCCAGAACGATGGGGCTGTACCTGGGCAGATAGTCGAGCAGTGTCTTGAGCTCCTGACACACGATGTTGACCATGCCGCTCTTCACAGCGTTGTAGGAAACGTCGATGAGGAAGATGAAGGCAGGAGGCTGAGGAAGCTTATTGTTCTGGTGGAAAGGGGGTAAATGTAACACAGGGTTTAAACAGGGAGCAGCAAGATTTTGACATGTAAATCAAATTGGAAAAACTAGACAACCTTTCAAAAACAGCATGACATGTCCCAGACCCAGTCAAAGTAAGTTAAAATCGTTTTATTTACCTTACAGTAATCGACCGTGGCCAGAAACTCGTAGCTGCCCAGAGAAAGCTCCGGCCGGTCGTAGCAGTCCACCCTTTTCCCGGTGTGATCCAGATGCTGGAAATAATGAGGAGGCACTGGACGAAAGAAGACACAAAACCATTTACAAACGGAAACTAACCTCTAAAACAGGATGGGATTGAATTGCAACCTTTCTACTATTGTTTTATTGTATATGCGTATCCAATGACGTCATGCATAGTTCTAGTGACCATTTTGAATAACGAAGTAGAATTATGCAGTAATACAACTTGTAACAATATCTCTGCTCAGGATGAAAATGAAAAAAAAAACGAATTGACAGTGGCATTTTTATGTACTTATACATATAACCAGCAAATGTGGCACATACAGGATTTACTAAAGATCTGCTTCACTCCTCAGACTAAATTAACACACCAAAGAGGAAACAGAAAACCTTTCTCTGTGATTTTTACATGTGTCATGTCAACAGTCTCAGTCTGAGTCAGCTGCTCAAGACGCTAGCATGCTACCGGTTAGCAACTGTCATCAATTAACTGTCAATGGCCTCAACACAACAAACACATGTGCAAATACTACAGTAACAGCTCAGCTCTGACCTCTGTCACATGTTGTATCCAAGGCTTGATTTTTGGAGTGTGGTTCAGGGCTTTTTCTTGGAAAGGTCAGAGCTGAGCTGTTGAAGCTAAATGCTAATGCTAACATCTTGAGCAGCTAAACACTGACTCACTGGTTTCTTCACATAAACGTGTGTCTCTGGGGCCGTGTTTTAACTGTTACCTTCTTGAGCAATGATTACGAGTAAATAAAAATGCCACTGTCAATTAGTTGTCCTTCATTTATATCCTGAGAATAGATATTGTTACATGTTGTAGTACTGCATAATTCTACTTCGGTATTCAAAATGGCCACCATAACAGCAAAGGTCACATGACTGAAATACTAGTTAATACTAGTAATTTCTACGCAAATGGGCATAAGAAACAGGCAGAATGTGTTGCATCATTAAAGTTTTTTACATATATTCTGCTATGCAACACTGTGCTCCTCACCCTCTGTGACACAGCTACAGAAGCCGCACTGAAAGCGTCGCCCGCCTTCGATGAACTGCATGTACGGACACATGTAGGCCTTACAGCGGTTACAGCGGATGGGGCCCGGCTCGCCGTGGTCCACAACGTAAGGAGGCGTCTGGGAGAGAGAACGAGTTATATTATTATTAGACGGAGGAGCTCTTGAGGACTTCACTTGACATTTTTAGATGTTTGCCAAAATACTAACGGCTCCTTTTATAGCAATTTCGACTTTCAGATGGAAGCCTTATGTGGTCTAAACAAAAGTGGATCATGAAAGTTCACATTTCTCAGACTCCAAAGAAACACACAGAGATAAATGGGACTAAAGAACAAAAAGTAATTTAATTTAGCCTAGTTATCTTTAAATTCTTGATTTGACACATTCTTGAGAGCAAGCAAAAAAATAGCTGATGAAAATTGTAACTTTTTATCCTGCAGCTCTACCAACACCTGTATTAATCTACTGACTTTAACAGATTATAGTAACGACAAACACAGAGGAGATCCTGCCAAAATCTAATCTTTTTTTCTCTCTCTCACAGCAGTCATCATACCGGTGATCCCTTCGGTGCAGACAGATAAAGAGGCACGTCATGGATTAAGATTACCGCCTGCTCCAGCTGCAGGATACTCCGTTACGCAATCAACGATACATAATATGCCCCACATTCAGTAAACTACGGTCTGGGAGTGTTCACAGCCGAACGAGGTTTCACATCGTCAGGTTTTAACGGGCTAATACGGTATAAAGCATGTGTCTTATGGCTAATTTAACACTCTGATTAATAAATATGTAAATACGACTTTGTGGCTGCTATTTTTAAGTACATGCAACAAGTTAACATGTCTTTACAATATTGGAAAAGCGCTATAAAGGTTGGTGTTTTTCTTTTTTTCCTTTTGAAGAGCTGCAAATTGTAATTCCTAGATGTTTTTGTGTAATAGATAGAATGCAGAAATGTCATTCACATTTTTGACATCTGTTCACCGTGACCTGTTCATGAACCGTTCTAAGCCGTTCTACACAATACAGCGCAATTGATTTATTTTCTGTGGAACACAAACATTTCCCACTGCTACCTGCAGAGGGAACTGAGGTGTCCCAAAGCAAATTTATAAGACACACATATGCAAGATAGAAATAGATAGCTAAGGACACTCGCTGATCCCATATTCGGATCTGAAAAGGATATTTCTGGATTTTTGACATAGGGCCTCATTTCCTAGTTATCCAGAGTGCTATAGTCCTTATATTTGAAGAGTTTAGTGGTGCTAGGCTAGTGCTAGGCTAGTGCATGTCAATGGTAACTAGTAGCCTGCATTAAAAACCTCTTCAAAATCATGGGGTCATCCGCCAAACGTTGCCATATCTGAGGTAAACAAACTACTGTAGATCCGGTTACCGAGCAGATCACTCCACCACTGCGTAGCTTACAATCAGGACGCTGATGCTGCTCAAATATAAGTTCTTTTAAATGCAAAATGGTTATATTTAAACAATTATTCAGTCAACACAGACATTTATATGGGTAGTCTAGTGTTATAAGTGATTTGCCTCAGGTGCACTGTGCTTGGGTCAGACTGTATTTAATGCAGGCTACTAGTTACCATAGACATGCACTAGCCTAGCACTAGCCTAAACACTTCAAATATAAGGACTGCATGAATAAAAAAATATATTAAATCTCCAGAAATCATCAACACTCTGGAAATGAGGCCCTATGTCAAAAATCATGAAATATCCCTATAAGACGTCAGAAGTATCACATTAAAGGAATCTTCTATTGTACATGTTTTTACCATTATTTTCAATAAACAAATATTGTTCAGTCTTGTGTACTTTTGGTGTATTCCAGCTGGTCCCGTACTCACCTCGTCGGGGGGCAGGATGGCGAGGGGCTTGATGACAGCGGCCAGAGGCACCTGAGACTGTTTGGCCATGTCGGCCGTACAGGGCATGTTGTACGCCGTACAGCGGACGAACCGGGGGCTGGCGTTTCCTAAAGCACAGAAATCAAAATTAGTGAGAATCTAAGGCTGTTTAATGATCATACCATAATTATACTATTTCAGTTTATTTAGCATTGCTGTCATTTCCATTTAATCTTATTCAGTTGACTTCACAAATACATAAGTGAAAATACCTTGATCGCGGACTGAGAAGGTGGTCGTGACGAGGGGCGGGGCCTGCCCTCGGACCCCTGTGGTGAACGGCTCCGTGGACTTCGCCTTGTCGTCCTCGATCACCTGGATCTGAAACAGGAAGTACATCCGGATTTAGCACGTTTGTCCCGACATGACAAATCCTAGACGCTGTATAAACCAGCGCTAACACCCATGCAGCAGGACACACACAGCAGCTGAGCCCAAAATGATGAGACGACAAAACAAACCAAAACAAATCCATGCTAAATCCTCAAAGGTTTAAGAGAGGGAAAGGCTGCATGCAAGGAAATGAAATGAAACATTACAACAAATGGTCAGTTTAGCTACAAATAATAATATGTGGATTGGTTTGTTTTCAACCATCTTTTAGATTTAGTTTTAGGGTTATTTTGAAAATTGTAAATATATAAAGTGAATTGTGACTTTTATTTCCACAGACAACACAAGGCGACGCTTGCAGTAAATGATTAACATGGTTTTAGAGAGATCAAAGTTTAAAATTATACATCGCAGAATCCATCGACTCCAAATAAAAAAACCTGTAGCGCTTTAAATGCTCCGGCAAACACATTTCGGATTCCTTTTAATACATTATTTTTATGCCAAACCCTGATCCTGTTAAACACGTTTATGTTTGAAATATTGAATGCCACTTTACTAAATTCAAAACACATCCATTTAAATACTACTTTATGTCAATTTATTGAACATATTGGCAATGCTTTCTTTAAAAGGTTCCTATACCTTATTTTTACTACACAGTTATCTGTTTCTGTGGCGGGTAAAGCTCTGCACTGCCAGTTTTGCAAAGTGCTCATAAACTCGTCCCATTAAAGAATCGGGATGTTCGGAAAGGTAAAAGTTCAAAGTCAAACTTAAAGTGAACATATCATGCAACATCAACTTTGGGCTTTAAAACTTGTTATAAAAGAACATTCACGCGATTTCTTCTTCTACAATGTCAGCACTTGTTCCGTTATGACCCGAAACGCTGTTAACCTCAAGCTCATTTTCTCTAGTACGGCTTCCCCCAAATCTAAAAGCGTCTTGACTGGAGCTTAAAGACTACAGGCCAGAGTAGCGCCTCATTTGAAAGCTAAAACCTAAAAACTGATCGCAACTTTTGTGCTGTGTTTTTTTTACGTGTTTTTATAGTCGTATAGACGTTTTAGTCATGTTTTTCTTGCTTTTATATTGTGTAATTGTTGCTTTCCTGGCACGTTTTGGGGCTTTTTCGTCACTTTTTCACTGTGCTTTTTTCATTGTATTTTCATCCTCGTTTTTGATGCAATTTGGACGCTTTGTTCAAGAAGCTTTTAGATTTGGGTAAAGCCAAACTCAGGGAAAATATGCTCGGGTTCAGGTGGGCTTTAAAAGGTTAAAGTCCATAATCGAACATTATATTAGTTCTGAGCCGTTCTGTGGTTAAAGTGTGCTATCAGGTTGTGCTGAAGCTGTAAACCACGCTGTAAATAGAAACTGAAAGTCTTTTTTTTTCTTTTATCATTCCTACAGCTGCCAGCAGGAGCAGCCCCAGTCCACCAGCTCTAGCGCCTATATTTCATTGTTACTACCTCATTCTCACATCATTTGAATTCATAAAAACACAAATTATCAACAGAGGCAGCCAGAATGTCTATTTATAAGCCTCACTTGCATGAAATGTTCACTTTGAAAGGGGAAAAAAAGGCACAGGAACTTTAACGTCTTTATTCATGGTTGGAAAATGGAAAACAACAAACTACAGACCCACAAGCCCCTAAAACAACCCTCAAAACTCACTTCAATGCTCTATATCTATAAAGGCCATGCAGTGGAGGTTATGATGAGTGGGTTAGTGGCGGAGGAGACAGAGGCAGCACTCAGAACACTTACTGGGCTGGGGATCGCGTCTGGGTCTATTCTATGTCGGGATTTCTGCACTGCGGGCAGGTCAGACGCTTGCTTTACATTCAAAAGATTGTCCAGCAAAATGTGCACAGAAACAAAAATAAAAAAAAATACAGAGTGAAAGAGAAAAAAAAGTGTGAGAAAGGGTCCCAGTAAGAGTTGTTCAACGATAAGCACGCAGCAATTTAGTTATTCGGATTAGAAACTGCAGTACAGATTAGTTGAGTTTGGTGATTAGCTTGCGGTTAGGCTGCTCATTGCTCATGCTAAAGCAGATATTTAAATCCCAGACTTGAATCAAGATACAAGTGTCAAAAAAGAATAGAAAAATTTGATTTCGTTTTTAGATTTAAGATTTTAGATGGTCCTTTGTGGCTTGAAATTCCTAATTCATAGGAAATACACAAAGAAATAAGACTACAGTAACAAATAAACTAAACATTGAGGACATTTTGTAAACTCTTGCGGAGTCTTGACCAGTGACAGGTCCAGCAGGCTGAAGGGCTGCTTTATCTACCAGGCTGTTGGGTGAACTCTCTCCTTCCCCCCCCTCTGCTGCCAACTATAATCTACAATTACTACTGTCTTTTTGCTTAAAAAGATTTAGAGAATGACACAATTTAGATTCTTTGCATGTGCTTTTTGAGTGAAAGAACTGTCAATAACGCTAACTGAACTGAATTAAATGGTTGCACAGTGGTTAGTGCTCTTGCCCCACAGCGAGAAGGTTCCAGGTTTGACTTCCAGGCAGGGTGGAGTTTGCATGTTCTCCTCGTGTCAGCGTAAATATGGTAAAGTAGGTAACAGCAATTACTTTTTTCCCCCCCCCATTGCCGTCCATTTAATCATAGTAGTCCTTCTTAGATTCAGGAACTCTTTCACAGGTGGGTTCTCCGGACTCAAGACGGGACCCTATTATATATGTTTTGCCGTTAAGCGAACTCTAAGCACACAGAGGACCCAATATGGACACGAGGAGAACGTGCAAACTAGACACAAAAAGTCCGGCAATCAAACCCAGGCCCTTCTTGCTGTGAAGTAATTGCGCTGACCGATGCTAACCATTGCTAACCGTTGCTAACCGTTGCTAACCGTTGCTAACCATTGCTAACCATTGCTAACCATTGCTAACCATTGCTAACCGCTACCATACGACGCCCATGGTGTCTGCATACCGCCCACAAACAACAAGTCAACACTATTGAATGTTGAAAATGAAAAAGTAATGAAAGACATATTAAGGGGCTCATTGGGACAAAACCAGCTATTCCATGATGCGCTGTGGACTTACCGGGCTGGGAATGGCGTCAGGGTCGAGCCTCTTCTGTGCAGCAGGGGCAGGAGCCGGGGCGGGGCCAGGACCGCTGTAGTTCTGTTGTCCCGGGTAAGGGCCTGGATAGCCGGGTTGGGGACCTCTCACCTGGCCGTAAGCTCCTGGACAAATATATTGACATTGTTTGGTATCCACATGTCAATATGACGCTGTAATTCAAATATGGGAGTTTCCCTCCAGGAAGCACAGCAACAGGGCAGCACTATACAAGACGCTACAAAACTTTAGGGCCGGCTTTGAACCCAAAAAAGGTGCAATTTTATTTTATTTTTTTTCACTTTAAAGCAGTACTAAGTGACTCATGCCCGTAGAGGCCATAAGCGCCACTGCAGGTGTCGTAGCATGTTGCTGGTTTTTTACTCATTAATTGTCCGTGAGAGTAAATATTACGTTGACAGAAAAGACAAAGGGAGAGAGGGATATTGTACATCCAATTATGCAATGGAGATATTTTTTTTCACTCAAACTTGGCTGTAAATACAGTTTGGTGCTAGTGGTGCTAGCCCGTTAGTGTGTATTAGGGCCTCCGACCCGGGGGAAGTCAAGTTGCAATTGTGGTTTTCTGGCCAGAGACACCAGGGGGAGATGAACGAACCCCCAGTCATCCCATTAACACTTGTATTACCCCCATTTATTAAAGTAAACAAGTCACTTATTCTGCTATAAACTTACTTAAAAACTAAAAAAGGTATCCCTCAGAAATAAGAAAAAAAAACGCCAAATGTACAAGACATATGGCATTGTTTTTCTTTTCAAAGCATAAAAATTGCATTTTCAAGTGAATTTCTCCGTTGTGAGATCAATAAAGGATTATATTGTCTTATCTTTTCCCACCCTTATATCTACAGCAAAGTTTCAAATAGCTTTTTTCCCCAATTCCCCTGTAGGGTCTCGTCTTTTTTTTCTTTCTTTCTTTAAATCTAGATGAAAAACTGACATCTCGACCAAACACAAGTTTGGATTGCATGTTGTGCTGTTTCTCACCGTTTTGTTGAGGAGGGTATCCCGCTGGCATGCCCGGCTGAGGAGGCGGCGGCTGCTGCAGCGGTCCAGGGGGTCCCATAGGTCCCATGGGTCCCATGTGTGGTGGGGGTCCCTGGGGCGAGGGAGGCATGTGGTTGCTCTGTTGCATCGAAATTGGAGGCATCTGTGACATCTGTGGCCTGGGGGGCGGCGGACCTGAGTGATACGGGGAAGGCTGATTTTGGGACTGGGGGTGTGGAGGTTGCGCCTGGGACTGCGGTGGTAGCGGCGGCATCGGCCCGGAGAGGAACTGTCCCGATGGGGTCGAGGTGGGAGGAAACGCCCCCGGTTGAGACGTCGGAGGTGGGGGGAACTGGCCTTGCGTCGGAGGGGGAGGCAGAGGGGACTGTCCCGGGGCGTAACCGGGCGGGCCCGTGGGAAGTGGGGCAGTGGGCGCAGAGGAGAAGGGCGGCTGGGATGGGGGAGGCGACTGGAAAGGTGGCTGCTGCTGCGATGCTTGGGACACTTGCGGAGGCGGGGGCTGAGTTGGTCCCGAGTAAGAAGATGGCGGGAAGCTTTGAGGCTGCGGGGGTTGCGGAGGTGCAGAGGTATAATGCGGCTGGGATGACGGAGGGGGCTGCTGGGGAGGGGCAGAGGTGAACTGGGGTTGGGGAGGGAGTTGCTGGGGCGGGGCAGAGGTGAACTGAGGCTGGGATGTCGGGGGCATGGAGGAGGGGTATGGTTGTTGAGGTGGAGACGGCCCCCCGTAGTATTGCTGCTGCTGTGTTGAAGGCGGGGCAGTTGGCGGGGCGTTGGAGGGGGGAGGAAGGGAAGGTTGCGTCGGGGCGGAGGACACCGGGGGCGGGGCTTGTGAGAAGGAGGATGGGGCTTGTGAGTAAGAGGGCACGGCAGCCGAGTAGGGGGTGCTGGCAGGAGGAGGCGCACTGTGAGGGGGAGCTGGGGAGACGAGAGAAAAATAGGTCACAAACTGTTCACTTTAACAAATTTACTGATGAAAATATTGCTTTTAAGACGTGAAAAGAAAGCAGAGGTAAAAGCTAGACAGATTAGATAGATATAGATAGATAGATATTCTAAAGCAAACTTTTGAGCACTGAATCCAGCCAGAAGCACAGAGATAGAACAGCACAGGCTAAAGCACAGTCAATTTGCATACACACGTCAGGCCGATAAACAACAGAGCTCTTCCTGTCTTAGATGCAGCTTAGTGAAGGAGCCACGCAAATGGTTTCAAGTCAAAGTACCCAAATACACAAAGCTCCACTTCTTGTTTCAATAGTAATCCAGGAATAAGACCAATCACAAACATATACTGGGTATCGTACTACTGCTTTTTTTATGTGGTTTCGAATCTAAATCATAAAAGTTTTTATGCTTGCATTTGCATGTCTTGCCTGTGAAAATTAGAGAGAACCTTTCCAGTGCAATTGTACGTGTTTATATATAAATTAGGCTTCAAAACACACCGTAACCTGGCCCAGCAGAGGTAGGGGGTCCCGCGTTGATCTGCATCCCGCCCATTTGGTTCGTGACCTGTTGCATTGGGGGAGGAGGGCCGTAGTGTTGAGGATAGGAGGACTGCGGGGGTCCCGACAGGTTCACGGCCCCCTGGTGGTACGGCTGGGACACAGGAGGCCTAAAGACAAGAAAGAATATGAACACAATTGCGTAGATTTTATAAGAATAACGTCAACTATAATAAGCAATGTTTATCAAAAAGAAGGCAGCTGGACTAGATGTTTTGAATTTCTTTGTAACAATAGAACACAAATGGGAAAAAGAGTTTCCACAGCCCGTAGCTGTCGAGCTTGTTTTTCACCTTTGCGGGGCTTGGGTCATGGGCGGAGGTCCATTCTGCACACTGCCCTGTCCTTGGCTGTACTGACTGTAGGGCTGAGGCGCAGAGACGGGAGCCGCGGCTGAGGAGGGAGGACCTCTAATCGGGCCTAAAGAGACAAAAAACAAACACGCAATGAGTAATGCAAAAATCTAAAGTACATGAGTGTAAACAACCTTTTTTTTGTATTTCATAGTGTCCGTGTTTGTGCATAAAACAAAACACACCGTCACATTAAATCTGCCTTTTACTGTACAGTAAGTGGGTCACAGTTTGGCAAAGGTGTACATGTTGTTCCTACATGCGCAAGATATACTGGTTACGCTACTTTCTATTCTCTCAGGTGAAATGCATGTATTGCTAATGTAACCGAAAACGTGGGCTTTGTGCTTTTCATAGTTCTTTGGATAAAAGAGAAGAGAAAGAGAAAAATTATCTTTAGTAAAGTCTTTACACATCAGAGATCAGAGTGAAAAACTTTGAACTACCCAACATTAATGTTACATTATTTCCAATCAAATTTCATCTATTAATTCAGTGGGTGGTAATGAGCACATGTATTAGGTGCCACAGTCACCAGATCAAGGCCTGTAGAAACAACATGGATTGTTCTATCTAACGTATTATATTAATTTTTAACCAACACAACTTGTTTATTTATTAATAAAAGTTCAATAACAGATACCAAAGTATGCACCAGCCATGATATAAAGGTAAGCCAGTGCAAAAAAACAAAACAAAAAAACAGATAACGCGAAACCTTGGGCAGTTCGTACTGGGCGGTTCCAAGCTAACCGATTCTCATAATTAAAGGAACAGGCCACCGTTTCTCCATACTGAGATATGTTCTTACCTGAGCTTAGACGAGTTGATGTGTACCTGTCTGGTCTTTGTGCGTGCGCTCAGTCACAGAAGACGACCAAAGATGTTGTTAGCACTTAGCCTCTCCCAGCATATTCCTATAGCTCCAAACGGGGGTGAAGTTGGACGCACAAAGACCAGACAGGTACTCATCAACTCGTCTAAACTCACGTAAGAACACATCAGTATGTAAAAACGGTGGCCTGTTCCTTTATCTGATCATACCAATATGAAGATAGTGGTATTGGTTAGGGTTTCATTCAACACGGTTTAATGCTATGTACCTTGATGTCGGCTAAAGAGGATAGGAATACAATAAAGTTAGAAATCAGCCTGACCTACAACAAGCCATAAAACCCACTTACAATAAAAATCATTTTGAGCAAGTGAAAGAAGTGAAGCTTGAGAAAGTTGTCAAAGCTTGCAGGAATGATGAAGTGTGAGATGAGAGCGTGAGAAAGAGGAAGAAGTTACCCAAGTCGAGAGGAGAGGAGAGGTCAGAAACTGGGTTGGCGGCCACTGCTTTAGAGGGAAAGCTTGTGAAAGGAGAATAACCTGCAATACAAGAAGAAAAAGAGGGAAAAGATACAAACACAGTGTATGAGGGGAGCGAGTCGAGCAATATTATGAAGACAGGAGTTTGACATTAGTATGCACGGGCTGCGCACAGGACAAGAGGCAGGAGGGACACTTCAAGGTTAATCGAAAATTGATGCTGGAGGTAAGGGTGGGTGATATTGACAAAATTCATAACAATGAAGAGTATTTGTTGTATCCCAGCAGAGCTCAACAGACCACTCTGGTTTGTTTCCCTTTGTTTTAAACTAAATATTATCATTCTTTAAAAAAAAAAAACTCACTAAATGGATTTTTTACTTGCTAACCAGAGCATGTTGTTGAGCGTCATAACAATAATCTCACAATATGTATGAAATCCATCAAAGACAAATGTGATAAAATGAGTGATTGATATGGGATTTATTTTACATATTGATATCCTCTATCTGGATGTGTGAGAATTCCTGTGTATTTGAGAACCATGTAAGCAAAAAATATATATTCACTCTTAAAAACTGTTTGAAAGATTAAACTGCAATGCCTTTAACATTTTTATCAGCTTAATTTGAATCTTTTTGAGTATTTTCAATTTCAGTGTTTTCTCATAGACAAGGCTTTTGTCCCCTTTTGAGGTTTTTCCACAGGCAGGCGGTTAGCAGCCCAACGCCTGGTCAACCCGGTTTGGCGAGCTTTTCCATAACGAAGGCCTGGTCCAAACAGGTCTGACCAGGTATACGCTTTGGGACCGACCTCTGGCTGTGGCCAAAGCGTGCTAGCCTGTGTCTGACGTGACGTGAACAGACTGCTGGCCTCTGATTGGTGACGAGAGAGTGGACAGCCCTCACTATTAACATCACACCGCTGTTCTAAAAGGGGATTCAATCGATATTAGCATTTAGCCACTGATAGCACAACTTTAGCTGGTGTTAGCATAACATTTGCAAGTTGCTTACCTTGGTTGCTTGTGTTTTAGTGTTTCTTTTTCTGTTTTATTTGCCTTTGCACATCTGAATGATTCCATAAACCCCACCAGAAGTTGTCCACATTTGTTCTCATCGCAGCTTACTAAACTTAAATGACGATCTGTACAGCGTGCTCATCTGTGGAGGCGCCGCCCACAACAACTGCGGGTGTGTGTGTGGTGGAAACAGAAGGGTGTGCGGGGTAGAGATAATGTGGCTTGATGTCAGAGCGGTGGTCTACCTTGTGGCGGAGCTCCGGGTTGGTAGGCAGTTGCCGGGCCGTTGTAAGGGGCGTAAGGAGCGTGGTATCCCCCGTCAAGAGGACCGTACCCGGGCTGAGCGTATCCGGGCGGGGGCTGGCCGTACGGAGAGGCCATGGGAGTGTGCTGGTTTACATTCATCCTCAGTTCATCCCTAAATCTGGACAGAAACAAACAAAGCAATGGCATATTCAGTCAATTATGAAGCAGCATGTTGGATAAATATAAACCCGACTTTTCTTCTTTTACTATTTCTACTGCACAATCCATATAATTGCAATTGCAGATACAAAAGTAGAATGCATCACATCGCTAAAAAAACACTATTAGAGAGAGTCCTTGAGCAGCAGAAAAAGTTGCAGCTGTTTTAAATTTTATCTTGTGTTTCACGCTTGACTCAGCAAAACCGTGTTAGGCTGTAGGGATGTGGAGCGCGAGAGTCACTAGAAGTTCAAGTGATAATTCATTATTTTTGGCCAATTACTCAAAAAGTTTGGCGTAAAGCCGTCCCAAAACACAAATGTCAAGGAGCAGCAGATAAAAAGAAAATCCTCAAGACCACTGTAAGCCACTCGTACTTTAAACAAAAAGCACAACAATCCCAGTAAGTGCCTTTTCTCGTACCTCTCCATATCTTGTGTTTAACGCATGAGCTGCAATGAATCGGAAGCAAAGGGAAACACTATTACAGCATGTTAGCTACTGACAATGAGTCCTATATGTTTATTATGTAACTCTCTAAAGCTTGCATTTGGCTTACTAGGGCTAGGAGATCGCTGGTTAACAACACATACAAATATAGGTTAGGGCTTGATGTTTAAGTTTGATGTTTAATTTGAACTGTCTTAAATTTTAACAAAACAAATTGAATCAAAACAAAACTCACACTCAATCGGGATCAAAACAAGGCTAAAATGGAACTTAATTTAACCTCTTAACCCCCAGATGAATCAAGAGCATTTTCTCCGGTTATTATCCAGGTATCCAGGCATTATCCAAACCTAAAAGCTTCTTGAAACGGGCAAAATTGCAACAAAAAGACCACAAAAAAGTCATGAAAATGTAACAAAAACACAATAAAAAAAAAGTAACCAAAACGTGTTGGAAATGGGACGAAAAAGTGACGACAGCAACAACGCAATATAAGGAAAAATCTTGGCTCGCTGAGGCATGACACTGTCCTGTAGGCTGTAAGAAGCTTTAAGAAATGTCTAAATGATTTTGCGATATAGAAATGTGGCTTCATATACACTTCCAAACATTTGCAATAACAATAATTTGGCAATGTTTTGTACAGGCCAGTCCTTAGTAGATTAATCAATAATCCCAAACCCATTCACTTCTTCTATATTGACCAATATGCTGTTATAGTAATCGGAGAGAGGTATAGCAGCCAGAAAGATTGCTCTTTAGTTTGTAAAAATAACCAAAATCATTTGCCACAACTTTTATTTCAGTGGATGTTTATCTAAACGAATTGGGTCAACTCTGTAACAGGAACGCCTTGTTACTACTAAGCCTATGCTCCACATTAGACAGTAATATTTCCTGTTTCAGCGGCAACACCTTTATTGGCTCATGCTATTTAACTTGGCCACTCCCACGGATTTCAAATGAGTCAGTGAAATGGGAAATTTTAAAACAGGTACAGAGCTCTGCCACTAGTGAAAACCAGCCAAGTAATTTGAGAGACCCAAACAGTAGACTGGACAACTACACTTTGTGGGCACCTGGGATTAAATGATAGGCTTGGGCTATGTAATGTCTGCTGTAGTGGTTAATGAATTTGCATCCAACTATTCACCAACAAAAGCAGCACGACCACAAACTTGTCAAACCAATTTCTAAGCCTAGTCTTAGGATTATTCATTAAGGACACTGACTAAAAGTTTGTTATTGTATTTGTTTCATATAAAAAGTTGTTTCAAGCAAGTTATATAACTAATTCTGCTACAGTATGAAAAATGTATATTTTATAGACTGTATTGTATATTCAGGAAGGATAAACAACTAATACCAGGAAAGGAAGTAATACAGTAGGTAAAAATGCTGACATACAAAAGGAAGTAGGCAATCATTTCTGATAAAAAGACTGATATATTAAGAAGCTGTGAGCCTTATTCTGAATCTTACTTTCCATATCAATTGAAGTTTTTGATAAACTGAAACAAGGTCACTGTCCCAATATTTATTGTGTTTTTATTTTAACAAATAAATAAACTGCTTACTTGTAAAAGAAGAAGAAGAACTTTATTCATATAGCGCCTTTCACAGACATGGTCACAAAGCGCTTTACATGAAACAATCTTACACTTACTCCATACTCAGTGGTGTAAGCTACGTTTGGAGCTTCAGTTTCTCCTGGGGGAGACTGTCAGAAGCGCTGTCACAACTGCACACATCTGCACCATCATTCATTCACGCACACACATCATTCATACTGGCCTATTGTACATGTTTTTAGTGGTAGGGGAAACCGGAGTACCCGGAGGAACCTACGCAGACACGAGGAGAACATGCAAACTCCACACAGAAAGGCCCCGTCCAGGTGGGAATTGAACCCGGGACCGCTAACGGCTGCGCAACATTCAAAAAAGCCTAGAGTTTAAAATTGAGGTGGAGGTAGGGCTGAACGATATGGACAAAATTTCATATTTATGAAAATATGAAGATTTTTTCCAGATATCTCGATATCGATACGATACAACAACGGGTTCGGTGAAAACCAAACATTTTTCAGAAAAATAAAAACATCATATACAGTGCAGTTTTATTGGTGAAAATGTATATTGTTTATATCTTGGTTTTTCGATATGAATATCTTGAATGTTCATATCTCGATATCAATACTATAACGATATATCTTTCATCCCTAGGTGAAGGGCCGCTGAAAATTCTATCAATTCTACCAATTTGGAAGTTGGTGTTTTACCTCCCTTTACAGGAGACAATTATAACTCTACCCTCTGATAACAGGATGGTGTGTTATGTTTAACCTCTCTAACTGCATAGACAGTGGCACCAGTCAGTCATGGAGTACTTTCAGTCTCAACTTTGCAATGAACTGGGTCACTACTTGAGCAGCATAAGTGATGGGGTTCTTTCTTGGCCACTCTACCCACCGCTACTCAAGTCCAACCTCGCTGCTAATAGACTTGGCTTAGCCTAGGGTTGTATATTTATACTTTTGGACACTAGCCCTAACCCTATTATGACAGAGTGATGAGTATCAGCTATCAGACAAACTCGGGCTAAACGAGCGGAGCCGCTGAATAATTCAGTAATGCAGGTGACACACAGAAACACTATCGCCGCAGCCCAAGTACACTAACCTGAGTGTGAGGGGCCTACGGACTGACCCATATGTGCCAGAGCAGGGTTAGCCACCACAGACCACGTTAGTCAATGTCGACAGAAGGTTGTTGTAGTGGTTTTAATACACTTGTTTTCTAAGTATCATGTGCTGATCGGTCAACAGTCCACGTTTAATGGAGTCTTTAGTGTTGTTGGTGTGGTGAGCTATGCGGTGGACACATACATAATAGTGTCTTGGCCTGCTAAAATCAACCATAAAAAACTGCGGTCAGATTATCAATATTGTACCAATTTAAGCTTAAAAAAAACTGTGATCGGCAGCGGGACTCCAAAGCAGGTTTAATAACAACTGCAGCTGACAGCCGAGTGCCGCAATATACAGTTGTTAGCGCTAACTTGGCTTAGCATGACAACAGTGACAACTAAAACTTACAACAAGAGAAACTTGTGCCCATTGTCATGGCTAACGTGTACCTACAGGTATAATCGCACACGTGTGGTGTAAGTAATTGTTAAGAATTGAAGTTCTGGGGCCAAAGGTTGCGTCTGTTATAGCTTGAACCACAATGACAGCAGCGGTGTTGAATCAGCTGTGCTAACATGCTAACATGCTAAGCTAAGCTACCGCTAACGTAGTAAAAGCCCGTGTCCCACTGATGGACCGCGGATGTCACTCACTTTTCACCTGGCTACGTACCTCCACGTGCTGTGAAGAGTAAGGCTGTCTCCCGGTCGGAGCAAAAGGAGGAACCCGGTGAAAAATCAAAAACTACGAGGCCAATGTCGTCCCGGGATGTTTCACTAATCCGTTTCGGTATCACGGCTCTCAGACAGAAGCGGACATCCAGCGGAACTGCCGCAGCCTGTGCCACGTCCACATCCGGGAATACACGCTCCCTCTTCCGGCCTTCAGCCCCGTCTGCCGCCCGGCGACTTCACAGCATCCAGCATCAGGGACAATCTGGTACATGTACATCTCATATATTGACTCACAACTGTCGCTGTTTAATTCTGACATCTTGTTCAAATGGTCAATATTAGCAAGCTTTAACTTAAGTTTGACTTGTTGATTGCCGCGTGCTGCAGCAGTCTACATCCAGAAAATTCAAAATTTCTTAGTTTAGGCTAGTTGTTGTTGTTTGAGGAAATGTATGCAGTATCTTAATTCCATTGGTTAAAAATGTCACTGAAAAACACTGAAATACTATCCCTTTGTAATTTTATCAATGCAGCATAACTCTTTGTGAGGTTTTGGGACCCCAATTCAGGTCCCAACTCCAAGGTTGGGAATCACTGATCCAGTGGTATGATGATGTGCTTCAGCAGGGGGTTCATATGATGACAGAAGATGTTTGGTTTTTTTGTATACTTTATTCTCCCCATAGGGAAATGTGTCCTCTGCGTTTAACCCATCCTTTGATGCCACTGAGGTAACCCGTAAGGAGCAGTGGTCGACGGCAGTGCCGCACCCGGGGACCCATCCCCATGATGTGGAGCCAGGCTGATGGTCAGAATCACCTGGCTGGAGGATTCACCTATTGCACATGTTTTTAGTGGTAGGGGAAACCGGAGTACCCAGAGGAAGCCTACGCAGACACGGGGAGAACATGAAAACACCGCACAGAAAGGTGGGAATCGAACCCTGGACCTTCTAGGTGTGAAGCGGAGGCGCTAAATGCTGCCGCAATAGAGATAATACTGAGGATATGCAACAGTAATGGGCTAGGTTTATAGACTACAAATAGACTGCTATTGTTGTTAGTTACCAAAATAAATGTTTTATTTAGCTACTGTCCTAAATATTGATAAGATTAAATGTCCAGAAAGAGAAAGAAATCACTTTGGATCACTGTGGATCACACATTGGCCATGCGCTACTATGCATGGAATTACATTGTTCCTCTTGATGCAGCCTGTTTATTGATAAGAATGAAAGTGTTGTTTAATTGTTTAATAAACTGACCTTTGTTTATTACTCAAGGAGATTTTCAGTCATTAAGCAGTAACTCTTCAACAAGATCCTTTGAAGCTTCTGTCCACATTCTTCGAATGCGTTTCCCCCCACACACCTGCCCTCTGTCCCGGCGTCTGGTCTGCCGGCCTGGTTTATGGATAGAGCCTTGCTGTGGGGGCATGGGGGTGTCAACAGGAGGGGGGTGGTAGCGGCAACAGTAATGGTGGTTATTTCAGGAGCGTATATCAGCAAAAGCATCCCCTGTGCTGAGTGTTGCGGAGTGACAAGGCAAGTGTTGAGACAAGAGGATGAACTGCAGCACCCCGACACAGCATTCCAGGGTCCAGCGCATGTGAAAGCGAGCCCCCACCCCAAACTAAAGAACCTGAGTGCGGTGGTGTGGTCCAGTTGAAGATACACAAGCGGCAGAGAGTTGTGCAGGGGCTTCTTTCTCTCCTTTGTGGCGGCTTGTTGGTTGTCGGACCAATCTGGGGATGGTGGCGGAGGAGATCGTGGTGTCCCTGTCCGGGGGAGCTCCGTGGGGCTTCAGGCTGCAAGGAGGAGCGGAGCACCAGAAACCCCTACAGGTGGCAAAGGTACGGAGCGCTTCACTCATTCTTACTTGCAAGTGTAGTGCCTAATTGTGAAAACTTCTATGTCTTACTTTGATGGGTGGCAAAGTCATGTATCTACACTTTATTGAAGTCACACACACTCATTTTGTTGTTGAATGTGACAACTTAAAAATAGACCCCAAATACACCAAAGTACTAGATTAAACAAGAGAAAAGATGCATTATTTTTTATAAATTTGAATTTTCTGTGACCTCTACAACATTATCCCATTGCATAGGCCTATAGACGGGCAAGGACATATGCAGTAATGGGGGAACACAGTCAGGAACTAAACTAAGAAAATGAAAATCTATTGCACGGCTTCACGTTTGTAAGGAAAGTACAGGTGTTGCTCTTGCTGAAGCCTTTGCGGGAAATCATGTCCTCTTAATCTCAGTATGCAAAGTGTTATTTTTGTGTGTGCCCATGAATCCAATTACATGTCAGTTTAGGCCATGCGTCATGAACTGATTCTGGGATAAGATAACGCTTTGTACCTTTAATGTACCAGTAGAATAATGTTCCAAGGACAGACCATCTCACTAGTGTCACCAAACCTCAACACATCATGTATTGCATGTTCATTGTATACGTCATATAGCATATAAATACAATCTGTAGACTTTGTCAAAAGGAGAGGGCGTGGGAGTTGATGAATGTACGTTACAATGCCTCTACTGAATTGCCTGTTTGAACTTCTGGTTACTTTCATCAATAAATCTGGCTCTAGACCGATTACTGCTGCCTCTCTGGTTAGATATTTAACCTTCGACAGCTCTGAACTGAATATAAACAAAATACATAAGCAACCCACTCTCTTTCAATAAAAATCTATGTAACTTTAAAAACCTAATACACTCCTTATGTGTGACCTACAAGCCATTGTTGTGTTGAAGACATTTTAACCTGTGACTTATAACAATTGAGTCACAATAAACATGGGTCAGGTCCTATTTAATCCTACAATCAAAGCATTAACAACTGAGTCGCACTTCCACAACGACAGCAGTCCATATGGGGCGTCTTGAGCGATAATGGAGTTCACATTGAGTGCCCATAGTTGTCTCTCCTGGTGGTTTGAGGTACATTGACCCCGCTGTGACCCCGGTTAGATGCTGAATGTTAGGGACAGGGAGTAACTCGAGTGCGTGGATTGAATGGAGAGACGATAATTGGGTTTGAGGTTTGATGGTCAGACTGCGGTGTGCTGTGTTTGTAAGTGGAGCTTCAGAGGGAACCGTTATCGTCTACGGCGCTCTGAGTGGAGTCCACACATCTTCTACTCGGGCGTTTATGGATGGAGTCATCAAGATGTCAATGTCACCTTGTAAATCTCTTAACCCCCCGCCTTAAAGGAACAAGCCACCTTTTTTTAATACTGAGATATGTTCTTACCAGAGCTTAGACGAGTTGATGCATACCTGTCTGGTTTTTGAGCGTGCCCTCAGTCACGCAAAACTACCAAAGATGTTGTTAGCCTTTGGCCTCTCCCAACATATTCCTATAGCTCCAAACAGGGGTGAAGTTAGAAGCGACCAGACCTATTCACCACAACTGCCTCTAAAATCCTGCACTGTCACTCAAAATGTCATGCACGAGCTTAATATAGAGACTGCAGTTACGCGTAAGACCCGAGGTGGCAGTAATGAGCATAACATGACCAACCTGCATCTAGTCTCTTTAACGACACAGTTTTCTTTGCTAATTATTCCCAACATTTTTCTCTCAATTATCTTATTTCACCAAATGCATCGGCAAGTCTTCTTCCCACTCCTTTTCGAGCTAAAATGTTTTTTTTTTTTTTGTTGTTGGCCAATTATAGGGGCAAATGAAGTATGTTGTATGTACACACTGTATAGTTTTGCTAATATGGCTCGAAATAAAATGTTCAATTCTAACCCCTGCACCCAACTCCTACCTAATAAAGTACACTGCTTTAATGGGGATTTTTTCTTTTTTTTTTTTGCATTAGAATGTCTATTTAAAATAACATTTAAATAGAAGCCCTTGGAAGCTTTGCTAAGGTTGGCAGTCACGGCTTTATATTATTAGGCCAGAGCAAAACCAAGTGGTAAAGGCATTTGATTATTATTAATATCAGATGCTATTAAAGTGGCTAGATGCAAGTTGGCCATTTTATACTCACTACTGCCACTTCAGGTCATACGTGTAACTGCACCTTCTATATTAAGCTCCTGCATGACGGCAATTTGGACCCGAAGTAACAGCTTTTTGAGTGGCAGTGCAGGGTTTTGAACAGGTCTGGGCTCATTTTGCCCAATAGGACATGGCTGGAACATGTAGGGGGAGGAAAAGAGATAATTTTAACACTTTAAACTCTGTATAGCCCCTTTTAAAAGTTTGTCTTTATATATAAATGTATTATTATTAGGACAGGATTGTGTTTAGTGAGTAAAATGATGAGGGGCAGCAATGAATAACTGAACAGACTAAATAACATTCACAGAACTGCTGTCATTTTCCCATATAGTCTTAAATGATCTTGAAATGCGAAACAGAACTAACAGCTAATGAATGTCGTAATCTGAAATAGCCCACTTGTCCATCCACTTGCGTACGTGTCGACAAACCAGAATGCACTCGGTAATGGGAAAATCTATTTTGAAGCCAAGGCATGTGTCCTTACAGATAATGCACATTCGGACAAACGCCGTGTTAAAACATTTGATACAAGACTGTAGCGCTTTTTGGGTCCAGGGTTTTCTAGTACATCTCCACACTATACGGGTCAGCACTTGCCCGTGGCTTTGATTTGCGTCGGGGACTTTTGCATCTGCGTGAGGTGGCACATAGCTCAGATAAGCCCTGTTGGGAATAGGGCACAGACGCAGGTCAGGAATAGCTCATTTGAGAGGAGCTGGAAGGGATCATGGAAAAAGGCCTTTAGTTGATAGCAATTCCCAATGTCTTTAGTTAGATTGGCTATAGCCTATTATATATTTAAATGAATGTTCACTTTTTTAACATCAGTAAAACATTGTAAGAGGCAGTGTTGATTTCGTCGACTAAAATATTTAGTCTCAATTTTAGTCAAAGTGATATTTTTGACGACTAAAACTAAATTAAAAGTTTCTCATGAGACTAAAACTATGACTAAAATGTACAGATATTGTAGTCGACTAAAATAAGACTAAATAAAAATTAAAAGGAGAGACTAAAATCATCCAAACTTCTATTGACCGTCTGAAAGAGCCTCATATCATTTAAATTCACTGCCAAAGGATCAGCTCTGAGCTTTATTCATGTGGGAGCAGCTCCATTACGTCGAGGACCTTGATTAAATATGATTATGAATATTATCAATGCAAAGTCGACTAAATTAGTCTTAAATTTAGTCGACTAAATTGACATGCAATTTTAGTCGACTAAAACTAGACTAAAATTGAAACGTTTTTTTTGACTAAATCTCGACTAAAATTAAATTACATCTTAGTCAAAAGACTAAGACTAAAACTAAAATAAAATATGTTGTCAAAATTAACACTGGGAAGAGGGTGAACTCCATATTCTAAGGATAAATATTTACTCGTTCATGGTCCTTATGGTACAAAATGGTTGCTTAGTGACCAAACATGTAAACCCCTTGTGCCCTTTATACCAAAAAGAGTAAAATAGTAAACATTGCTTGGATATCTGTAAATTTACATATAAGAATGATATAAGATGATTAATAAGATAGAGTAGTTTAAAGGTTTTGTGTCTTTCTTTCCAATGATGCTTTATTCATTCATCTGCAGCAAAGAAAGCTGTTATAAAATGCCCCTAGCTCAAAGTATGGTGTTATGTTTTCTAGATAATGTACACATCTTTGACTGTAATTTCCTCAAGCGGGCTCCGTCTGTCGAGGAATGTGCTGTGTAGTTTATTTCGGGTTTGTGGGGAACATATGGCGAGCGACAGAATGCCCCCCGCTCCACTGCAGCTGTCCCGACCCCTCCCTGAGTTTACTCTGTTCATCTGAGCTGCTGGCTTTTGTCCTTGTCCCCTGTGCACCCGCGGACTGTAAACGGGTCAGGGGGAGGGAGATAAGAGAGAGATATTAATGATGAAGAAGAGTACTTAACATTTGTGCTGTGGATAAGAGGGACTGGGTGGGTAGTTACAGGAAGTAGTTGGCAGAGATCGGACCCCATGTAGAGAGGTTTCCTAAAGGATCACGTGACATTATCTTAAAGAGACATTATCGGGACACGCCCAACCTCAGTTTGAGCTCAAAGCAAAATTAAGAATACCTGTTTTGATCAATTTTACAGAGACTGCGGAAGAAAATGGATGGATGGATGAATGTTTAGATCAACTTTTTGCTTAAATGCCCAGTAAATATCATTCAGTTTTGTCACAATCCATGTCATTAAAGTATTTTTTTGCCTTATAAGGGATAACTAAAGCCATTTGCAGCGTGGGAAAGTTTCACACGTCACTGTTATTGGTTAAATTTGCCTGTTACTCACTCAGGAAATCACAAGACGGACCAATAAGAGGAATGTGTAGGGGAAATTGTTTGAATATAATCATAGAGCTATGGAAGAGTTTTTGTGTCATCATCAGAATGTGAATTTTTGGTTTTATTTCATTACAAGTGTTTGGAATTCAAAAAATGAAATAATTCACCTTTAAAATATTCACCGTATTGTTTATAAATTCAACAATTTAAATTTGCTGTCGAAAAAGATTTAAAAAAAAATGAAAAATACACTCTTTAAGGGACTATACGGAGTGTAAACATGTTAAAATTATGTAGTTTCCTTCCCCTACATGTTCCAGCCATGTCCTAATGTGTAGAATGAGCTCAGACCTGTTCACCACAACTGCCCCTAAAATCCTGCACTGTCTCTCAAAAAGGTGTTAATTCGGATCCGAAGTGCCGTCATGCAAGAGTTTAGTATATAGGGTGCAGTTACACACATGACCTGAGGTGGCAGTAGTGAGTATAAAATGGCAAACTTGCATCTAGCCCCTTTAAAATATTCAAAATTTGTAAAACATCAAGCCCTGAAATTCAACAGTAGAAATTCAGAGAATGAAATTTGCAGTGAAACATTCACACAGAACATCCTGGACATTAAGGCCTGAGCAATCCAAATTCTAATTCATCAGCAAACAGTGCAGGGGACCAATCAAAATTCTTAGATTTGACTCGTCAACTCCTGTTTGCTCATCTGTAAGTCCCGCCCACAAAAGACACAAAAACAATAGGAAACATCCGGATTGCTGAGTCTCAGTCATGCCTTATGTCCAGGATGTTCTGTTCACATTTTTTACCTGTGAATTTCACTTTGAATTTTGACTGTTGAAGTAGATGTGATGAATTATTACAAAAAGGGGAATTTATCATTTTAAATTGAAAAAATGTGTAATCGATAACACTGACTATAACTTTTTGTTACAGTCTGTTAAATATTATTTACTGTTTATACCTTTTGTCCCCATAAAGTCCTTGGTAGTCATTGTATATAAGATATCACTATTTACTATTTAATTGTTTTTTACATGCAGTACTGTACGTTTTTTACATCAATAAAGGCTATCCTATATTACCTTATCTTATCTTATCTTATCTTATAAAATTCAGGGACCAAAATAATCAAACATGTTATTTCAATGTTCAAAAGATTAAAAGCATTCACAGACATTGAAAATTCACATATTGAGCCACTGAATCATAATACGGCTACATTACCAAAATAGCAGATTGTCAGAGAAATCGCAACCCAATTGAAGTTTTATAATCGTATTAGTCCTTAATCCACTCATTCGTACTTACTCTTACAAAAAGGAGAGCCATTTCATTTACAGGTAATAATAGGAATAACACTTTGCATCTGATTCTGCTGTGATTACTTCATGAATGACCTAAAAGTGTATCATAATGGATTATTCTAATGGGCCTAACTCTGGTTGCAGGTGCGCAGGCGCAGTAAGGCGTGCAGGGCGGGGCTGAAGGAGCAGGATGAGCTGGTGTCCATTGGGGATCACCCGTGTTCAGAGCTGAGCCACGCGGAGGCCATGAGTCTGTTAGACCAACACAGCAACACACTACTGCTGCGGGTCAAGAGGTCAGACTCAACACATTAGGGATATTCTTGTTTGTGCAATTATCTGGAGCATTTTAAGAATAGTCTATAGCCTAAATACAATTTGTGACTCTAATGTTCACAAATTACTTTCAACTTACACCTCCGGTCAAATACCTTTCCCTTATCGTTGATCTCTACTTTCAGAGCTCCTCCCGGGTTCTACGCCTTCACCTCCAGACTCCTATCCCCCACTTCGGACATCCTGCAGAGGAGCGACCCCTCTCTGCTCCCGGCCGGGGTCACCTCTCCTCCGGACAGCGAGGCTTATTACGGGGAGACCGACAGCGACGCCGACACCCAGTCGCTGACCCTCCGCCGCCAACGCAGGACCCCCCCACATGCCCGCTCCCCGGCCCGATACGACAACCAGGCTGAGGAGGAGACGTCGGAGATGAGCGGGTAGGTCCAGGCCAGGTATCAGTGAGACAGAGAGGACAAGCTAGCTCAACATCTGGAGAAGAGTCTCGGCAGCATTAGGATAGGACAGGTTTTTATTGTCATTGCAAAATTAATCACAATGAAATTCACTTTGAGAGCCCTCCCTTGTGTAACAGCGCATAAAATATCAAGGCTTTCCCAGGAGTCCAGAGATAGACTCATGCCCCTAGAGGCTATAAGGGGCACTGCAGGTGTCGTAGCATGTTGCGGTGTTTTACTTATTATTTGTCCGTGACAGTAAATACTACGCTGACAGAAAAGACAGGGAGTGAGAGGGATATTGTACATCCAATTACACAATGGAGATATATATATTTTTTTTTTCACTCAAACTTGGCTGTAAATACTGTTTAAGTAGCGCTAGCCCGCTGTTAGCTTTGCCCGTTAGCCTCGTAGCTTCTTCTTTTTCGTGATTCCATTAGTGCAGGGGTGTCAAACATACGGATTTAATCCGGCCCCTGCCCTGTAGAGCATAAATTCCAGAGTATGTCAAAAAAAAAAAGTAAGTCTCTAGCCCATTCCTGTGCGGAGTTATGAATTTTTAAAGAATAACCAGAATGCTCATTCTAGCCACTAGGGGGCATTAAATAAAAAAAAAGGGTAGAGTTCCACACGTGTCCAGCAGAGGGCACTGACATAATAAGAGCTCAGGATATGAACAACACATTATATAGCCATGTGGTAAATGGACAGTCTGCCCCAGGGCGGCTGTGGCTTCAATAAAAGTTTACCACCACCAAGTGAATGAATAATGACTACTGCACTTTCAGGAACTTGTGACACAGGCTTGTAAAGTGCAATACAAGTGTAAGCCGTTGTCATTGATGAAGCTACAGTCAAGTAAGGGCTTTGATCAAATCACAGCTTATTACTATTCATTTATTGGAAACATTTTCTCTATTATATGTGGCCCGCGACCCGCCATGGGAGCTGAATTTCGGCCCGCGACCCAAAATGAGTTTGACACCCCTGCATTAGTGTGTATCGCAATTGTGGTTTTCTGGCCGGAGACACCAGGGGGAGATGAAACACCCCCAATCATCCCATTAACACTTGTACTACCCCCAGAGGGACTACGGAAAGGATTTATTAAGGTAAACAAGTTACTTAGTACTGTTTAAATCGTTGCCATTCATTTGTTACCATGCTATTAGCTACAATAAATGTATTCGGGGTTTATACTGAGATTAAATCCCTCTACTACCAGTGTAAAATGCTCCTAACAACATGCGCACTGCTTCTAAAGGTGGTATTATACTTTTTACAGTTTTGTTTGTTCATGATTTCATACACATCTTGATCACTCTCTTCGTTGGTGTTATATTGATCTAAAACAACCTATTAAAATTCTCCCTGAGCTCCTCTTCCTGGTTCAACATTCTGATTGTCTAAGCCCCCTCTCCCTCCCCCTTCGCTCCCCTTCTCAACAGACTTGCGTAGCTTCAGGTGAACAGGAAGGAGAGTAAAGAAAAGTACTTCATTGCTTACTTTGGACCGTGTCGTTTTGTAATACTCTCATCCCCTTTTGCACTCAGATATGAAAGTGCGCCAGACGCCGCACTGACCCAGCGCCCGTGGGACGTCCCGTACTCACTCGGCGTCCCGAAGCGAGAGCTCGTCTACCAGCCCCTGCAGCCGGAGTGGGACACCCCGACTCACACCCCTCACACTCTGACCCCTCACACCCTGACCCCGCACACCCTCTCCCCCACCCCTGACCTCAGCCCGGGGGAGGCGGACGGCGAGGGGGACAGCGGCTTCCAGGACGCGGGAGGCACAGCGGGATGCGGGACACCTGTCTGCCCTCCTTTGGTGTCTCCGGAGCGGGCTCGGGAGGCGCTGACGATGGGACTGGGGGCACAACTGGTGCCCATGGTGGGACCTCAGGAGAGAGCGGTCAACGATGAGCTGTCCACCACCTACAAGGACAAGGCGCGGCAAGCCAGTGAGTATGGGACCGTGAGATTTGAATCTGTATAAACAAAACAACCCATATATATATAATGTACAAAGAGGAAATAGAATTGTAACTATGTAGGAGGGCTATTTATTCTATTTCAGGATAAAAGCTCTTGTTTATTAAATCAAATGTACTGCACAATGAGAAATAAAATATCATCTTATCTTGGACAAATATTACTTAACCTCTGACCTGAACCTCTTAAAGCACCGCATAGAATTTTTCCCAATAAATAGAATTGAAAAACAAGCATTTATATTATGACAGATATTTTCATCATTGAAAAATACCTCACAAATGTACACACAAATTGTGCTTTTGCTGTGAGCAGCTCACCTCTCCTTAGACACGGCTGTAACTTTGCCAGAAGTGGGCACGTCTCCAGCTTGTCTCCATGGAGATGTTGATTAAAGTCAGCAGAATTTGATTTTTAAATAAGTTATGTCTTCATATTAATCCATTCTTTGCAGTAATCGCATTTTCTGTGTCAAGCTGGTCATTAGGAGCATGTTTTGTATTGATGGCATGGAACAGTATAGTCCAAAATATTACGCAGTGTGCCTTTAACTGATCACATTATCTCCAGTTCGGTTTTACCCAAATCGTGAAGCTTCTTGACTGGAGTTTACAACCTATAGGCCATCGTAGCACCTCATTTGAAAGCTAAGATCCATAAACCTGATTGCATTGTTACTGTGTTGCCATCATGTTTTTGACAATGTTTTCATCGTTTTTTTGTTGCTCATTTGTGGCTTTTTCCTCACGCATTTTTGTCACTTTTTGTCACATTTTCCCTCACTCTTTTGTCTCATTTTTGTCACTATTTTGACACTTTTTTATCAAGAAGCTTGTAGGTTTGGGTAAAGCCAAACTGCAGAAAATGTGCTCGGATTGGGTAAGAGGTTAGAAGTGCTTTAATTACCCAGATTTTTTTAGTATTTGACTTTTTTGTTTCATTTCAAGTCTTTTTGTCTTATTTTAAGCGTTCAAGTTTATTTATTTCTTTTTAAGCTAATTAATGCTTCTTGCATTTTTCATCCTTCTTATTTTCATCATCCTTATTTCGATATCTACTCAAAATCAGCATTAACTGTTCTAAATCAAGCACATTTCAATTTCCTGTAACTAGGGATAATAATGGATAATACATTATGCAGCCAAGTTTCCATGTTAGTACCAAGAAAATACTGAGCATGTTTTCTGGTATGAGGGGGTTTGGGCTATGAATAATACTGTTACCATGAGATAAGTACAATGGCAGGTGTGTAATTATGGTAATGACACATTTAGATGTGCTATTTTCATCCTATTACCATGCTTTTACAGTCCAGATCACAATAGGTTTCAGGTGTTTGTATTATTATTATTATTATTATTGTACTACAGCTATTGTGACTGACCAGCATAAGAGTCATTGATAGCCTTTTTAGGACATTTATCAGCAAACTGAACTTGTTACAATAAAGGCCCATGGTTTGGGTCATTATTAACCTCTTAATCCCCACCTGAACTGAGGAAATTTTCTCCAGTTTGGCTTCTTGAAAAAAAAATGGTCATAATAGCAGCAAAAAATTAGACGAAAACGACGTTGAAAATACAAAAAAGCGCCGAAAATGCAACAAAAACACCACAAAAGAGCAACAAAGGAGTGATGAAAAAGCGACGAAAAAGCAACAAAAGAGTAATGGAAGAGTGACTGAAATGTTTGATGAAAAAGCAACAAAAAAGTGACAAAAAGAGATGAAAACGCAGCAACAACACGAGGAAAAAGACCCGTTTGGCCAATCGGCTGTAACAATTTAGATTTGGGCAGAGCTGAACGGGAGAATGCACTCCGCTAAGGCATGGATGAAGAGGTTAAGCTCTGTTTGTTGTTTCCTAGAATGGCTGGTACTCTCATTTACAGTACTGCAGTATTTAGCGCCCTCTAGTGGCCATCCAGTTACTCTCTCGCAAAGGTGACAATTTGGTGATCTACCCTTTCTGCTCCCCTCTCTGCCCCTACCACCCTGCTCCCCGTCATCAGTATTCGAATCATTCACCCCCCTCTGCTGTTCTCATGGCCCCTCCTGCTGGTAGATTTGATATTTATAGCCTCTAAAGCCCTGTTGGACAGTTGGGACGGGGACCACACAGCTGATTATGTGGACTGTACAATTGTTTTGGCTTTCAGTGTGGGTTCTTCTTGATTTCACCATTTTTTTTTTGTAAATATCTTAAACAATTCTTTAAATGTTGTTTAAATCTGAACAAACTCCTCCTATTGTCAGATCTGGCGTTTCCATGTGTGTACTATAGATTTATTCCAAATATAAATGCTGCTGTGCTTTGACTGTGCGCCTAAAGTCATGTTCCTGCATAACATCTCATGCTGCTTCAGTAGATTGTTTTGACAGCCTGCAGATACTGTAACCATGGCTGCCCTGGAGGGACATGTTGGTGATTACAAACAAACTGGAGAGAACGGAAAAAAAACATCACTGACATTTGCTTCTAATATTCAAAGTTGCAATTTGGCTGATGCATTTTTGTGGTTTGGGAAAGTAATATCACAATTGCATAAATGTTTTCCATGTATTCCATCAACTTATAGAAAATGAAATGTTCAAGGTACCTTTTTATCAGTTCTTGATCATGGTGACACAGTTAATGTGCACACTTCACCTTCCAGGCTTAAACCTCTTGATGAACTTCATTCTGTTTTACATTGAATATACAGCACTCATCACTGTTATATGACAAAGTTGGCCGGTCTCCTTGTTGATAAGAGGGAGCAACACTGTATTTTATAAGGGACTTGTTGGCTTCCTGAGTATCTTACATGTGAACTAAACTTCAGCTCCTGTAGCTTCACCAGGTCACATGACTGTTTAGGTCCGAAAAATTCACTCGTAAAAGAGTGAAACATGAACAAAAGAGCCTTTTCTTATTACGCCACTAATAATAATGCATTGGTTTCATGTATCTAGACACTCAAAGACGCTTTACATTGCATTATTCATTCACTCCATACTCGGTGGTGGTAAGCTACGATTGTAGCCACGGCTGCCCTGGGGTAGACTGACGGAAGCGAGGCAACCAGTCTGCGCCAGGGGCCGCTCCGACCGCCACCAACACACTCACTACATTCGCGAGGCTTCCTGGTGTTGCCAAACGGTCTCCCATCCAAGGACTGACCAGGTCCTTCCCTGCTTAGTCTCCGAGGTCTGATGGGATCGGGCAGAGCAAAGGCGGTTTGGCCACTCAGTAAAAGACTTTTACTCTTTAGTACCTCTCTCCCATCTAAAACCCTTAAAGTGCATATAACACAATAGACACAATTTTTGCTAAAATATAGTTAACACAATAATATTTAAGATTTTGCTAAAAAAAAAAAAAGAACAACAACTCAGACACGGACAGGAAGTGACATAGATAGAGGCAAACAATTTCAAACTGTTGCTGTGCCAACCATGTTATGTCAATGGGAAATGAGTCAAGCTGCTACAAAACTTTACCTCTATCTATGTCACTTCCTGTCAGTAGCTTAAATATTCAAATAAAAATAATAATAAAGAAATAAGTTATCCATCTAAATAGTAATAAAACCTGTCATATGCACTTTAATATTGGATATGTAAAAACAAACTGGAGTTGTTTTAAATGAAATAGTAAAAGCTTCTTGTAAATGTTTTATTATTCTAACAGGGCACTCATTAAAATACTCATACCCTCATTGAGCCTTCCCTGTATAAATAAATACTTACTATATTGTGGCCTGAGAAACACAATTACACATAATAGTGATTTAAACGCTTGTTATAGTCGCACAAAAATGGAATATTGTTTAATATTGTCAATTCCTTTTACAATTCCCCAGAGCAAGAAGGTCCCAAGTTTGATTCCCAAACCTACAGTACTACCCGGTGGTACAATATAATCTATGCAATGTCACCCCGGACAGACTTCATTTGAATAACCACTGTTTGTTGTTTTGTCATTGTTTTGATACACATTTTCTCTCTAAAAATAGATCCCCGCTATGTTTTTTGGCCTAGTCTCAATGGATGCCTTTATTCCAGTGGGACAATTATAACTGGTCACATTAGACGCCTGTTCCCTGACATTGCAGTGACTTCATCTGATCGGCCGCTGTGGTGAGCTCGGTTCCTCTAAGAGCGACCAATGACGAATAAACACCCACTAAATACTAACGCTGAGCTTTACTACGGGCCCGGGACAGCCACAGCAGCCAGGGACCTGCCATTTCTCAGGTTACACCCTGGGAACAGGGGATTGTTCACTTCCTGACTGTACATCTGCTGCTATGAGTGCTTTTAGCGACAAAACAAACAGATAGCACGTTTTTTTTTCTTTTACATTAAGCCATACTGTGCAACCTTTTACCTAATAAATAATCCATCTTTGCTGGGAGTGGGACATCACCAGCTTGTCTTCATATAGAGGTCTTCTTCCAAATCTTGACGTCTCACTTTGAATCACATTGTTGATGCTGCTCTGAGCATTAGCAGCGTGTTTGGCATCCTTTATGTTTATCTTTTTGTCAGTGTCTTGTGACAGTGTAGTTATCCTTGAGACGTTGTCACATATTGTCTGGAATGTTCCGCACTGTGTCTTTAATATAAAAATAGTCTTGTTTATGTCATATGTCCTGTATTTGCTGTATGTAGTTTCAGGCTGGTCATGATAGGTTTTAAGCAGATTCCAGGCATAATATTACATACAGCTGGGTATTGTCAACAACTTCATGTTACGCATCCCAATACACAGTTTACGATACGATGCGTGTATTGCGATAGAGTATCCATAATACAAGATATATTATCATATTTTAAGAAAAAAGTGCACAAAATGTAAGTTTTTATCATGCTGAATAAGCCCAGTGTGCAATTTAAGCCTTTTATTGGAGTAGTTACAGTGCATATTGTGATACATTCTGTATAAAGAGTATTGTATTGTCATGTGCACAGTAGCAATATATTGAAATATATATTGACGCAAATATTTTGGCGATCAGACCCTGGCAGTAGACATCGATATACAGAATATTCGTATGGATGGGTAGGTAGAGTTAGGGATGTCTTCCCCCGGACCTTGCACACTGGTAGTGGTATAGGAGACTGGAGAAGGATGTAGCAGGGTGAAGCCATGGACAGAAGGGGTGGAGGTGGATCGCAGCACAGCTGGGAAGCTGACGAGCGTAAACACAGGGCCGCGGGCGATGATTGGCTGCGAGGAAGGTGTGGCTCTGCACTGATAGGCTGAGGTTGAGGTGTGACCCTTGTAGACGCGATCATAAGCTGGAGGTAGAATTTGCACCTCGGCTTCATTATATCAGTCAAATTAACGTTGTTACATTCTTAACTACTACTTTTTTAACTATAACATTGATTAGTACTTTTTGACTACTTTTTTGTTGTAGCAGCAACAGATGTATAGTAGAACCAATATTATACTGCATAATGATTAATTTTGTCTTGAAGTAGGAGTGCTCTTGAACTTTGTCTATAAATGAATTGTTTTCATCTCACTGACTGGAAATTGCTGGGGATTTTTGTAAAACTGTTAAAAAGTGAATACTAATTGCCACTGCCCATTAACCAACTATATTTATTATTGTTGTCTTTTCCAGATTATAGTATGTTACACAAAATCCATTAGACTAACACACTGTTTCTTATTATTACCTGTTTATGAGTTGCCTCATAGCTAAAAGGCCTGAAAATGAAGAAGCTACCAGTCACTGCCCTATTATCAGCTATATTTGCTCATATGAAATAGCAGTCTAAATTTTGCCCAGGGTCGTCCCATTCTGTGTGTATTTGTGTGCATGTGGGGGGAGACAGGTGCTCGATGCCACTCATTGGAGCAGGAATAGAGTGTTGACATCATGTGTTAGTTTGGGTTACATGGACTTAGACAAAGGTCCTCACTCGGACTCGGGACAAGAGGTGGGAGCAGGCAGGGTAGCACCTCGGCAACTGTAGACCAGTGACCCGTCTGGGGATTGGGGGCACACGCCGGGACTGAGATGAGGGATATCACTGAGGCACAAGAACATACAGGCATTGTGAAGAAAGGTAAGATGGGCTTAGAGGATGATGAAGGAGGGATTGTAGTGACCATTGGTAAAATATTTGTAAATTGGGGAAAAAAGTAGGGCACTTTTTAGGATTATAGGATACTGTATGCTATTGTTATAAGGCATGAAAGTTTTATTTCAGTTTTTATTTCACATAGGTGGTAGTAGCTATTCTTTGTTTTCTTTTTTTCCCTACAAATTTTTTATTTTTCATTTGAAAAGTGTCAAAAGTCGTGGATGGAAGCAGTACCTAGAAGTTCTGGATCTCATTTTTGGTTGTAGAGAATTGCTTACCCAAACAAAGGCTATATATTGAAAGTAAATTAGCACTTAGATGACCAGGGAAACAATGTTGAGCCACTATCACAACAAGGAACATGTATTTTTGTTGTTTTTGCTGCAATTTTCAATAACAGATTACTAATGAATCTAATTGTACGATAACTTTGCTGAATTTGACTGTTATCGAACTAGGCCGTTTGGAAGAAACTAAAATGACTGAACACATTTCCTTGTGAAGCCTAATGTGTTGGTGCTTTATGATGTGACTTGTCATATAGTTCAATTTTGTAGGCTGTTATAGGAAGGCAAATGTACTGATTTACAGAGCACAACTTCACACACAAAGCAAATCAAAGTCATTTACAAATATACAAAGGACATTTAGATTACAAGCACACTACTATTAAAAAGAACACACAGCAATGCATAATGTAATAAGTCAAAGACAATAAATGGAGGCAATAAAATCAACAAAACAAGTTGTAACTAATGCAAAGTAAATAACAATGTTCTCTGTCCGGATTTAAAAGCCCCAATAGTCGAAGCAGATTGAACAAAGTGTGCTGAATTGCAAAGAGAGAGGCATAAAAACTCAATTCTGTTTCTCTCTGTTTAGTTCTGGCTCTTGGGGGGAGAATAAACCAAGCCAATACGAATAAAGTGTGGTTAACCTGATTCGTTTCACCATCTATTGAGCGATCTTCAAAGGTACAGTATAGGCACATCGCTGCTGGTCCACCCAATAAAACCATGCGTCAGACGTCCCCTCCTATCGCAGCTGTGAGGGGGGTATTTATATAAAGTGAGATAATAAAACCGCTCAAATGGCCGTGGCCTAATGCTGGAGTCCTGGTGATCTCAGCTTCCTGGAGCGAGTGACTTAGCTTTAGGAGAATCCTTTGTTGTAAATCCTCTCCACGCTCTGCTGTCTGTCAGCCCTGATCCACAGCTCGGCCCTGTGTTAAACTGCGTCATCCTCACACGTCCTGCCATTTTGTTATGGATTTGATTTTGGGCAAGACCACAAAACCTTGCTCACAGTGTATGCGTGTATTAACGATTGTTGGAAAGTGGTTTGTTTATGTAAAGCGCTTTGTGTAGCTTTTAGAAGGAAAGTATTATTTGCCACATTATTCTATTGATCAAAGGTATGAAATGTGAAGATAGAACGTATCGTTGAAAGGGTTTTTAAACTACTTATGATCATTTATTACTTGTTTATTTGTAGCAAGAAAGTACATAAAATGCCTTAGGTATGCCTAATCTCGTCTGATCTGGGACGTCAAGCAGGGCTGGGCCTGGTTAATACAGGGTGAAGAAGACTGGTGTGTGACTGAATAAACATGGCGAAGCTGCGTTTCAGTTTTACACAGCTAAAATGTAGAACAGACTTTCAGAAGATCTGAACCGGTCTCAACTCTGACAGTGTTAAAACTGTTCATTTTAGCTGTGTGTGTGTGTGTGTGTTCTTGTACTTACGACATTGAGAGGACGAGCGTGGGGACATTTTTGGAAAGTGAGGACATTTTGGGTGCTCCTCACTTAAATGAAGGAGTGTTTGAGGGTCAAGATGTGGTTTAGGGTTAGGATTGGAATTGGGTTAAGGTTAGGGTTAGGATTAAGGTTAGGATTCAGGGTTAAGGTCTGGGTAATACATTATGTCTACGAATGTCCTCACTAAGATAGAAGATTGTGTGAAGTAACTGAAGTACACTCTTCATTTTTTAACGTATTTAATTCATTATTATATTGATGTTTTATGGATCGATTTTATCCACCTTCTTGTGAATTAATGTTATGTCACTGTAAAGCACTTTGAATTCCCTTGTGTCTAATTGTGCTCTACAAATAAACTTGCCTTGCCCATATGGTGGCTGTTGGATGGTCCGACAGCACAGATTAGCAGCCAAGCTTCTGTCAGTCTACCCCAGGCCAGTTGTGGCTGCATATTAGTTTACTATAGGGCAAACTTTAAATGAGAAGGTCTCAAATTCACAGAAGTCAAAGGTCAGAAAAATGTTTTCTTTGCTCACTGAACTAAAACTGTAAACAAGAAGGGATTCTTGTGGAGCGCTTTACAAATAACCTTTACTTAATACCCAAATACTGTACATACAGTCCGCAGAGGGTCATACCATATACGCTTTTTTAAATTCTATCCATCTCTCGTCTTTTCCAGAGTTGCAGCGTGGGGAGAGTCAGGTGGAGAAGCAAGTGAAAGAAGCCCGCACTAAATGCCGCTCCATTGCCTCTTTACTGACGGACGCACCGAACCCCAACTCTAAAGGGGTGCTTATGTTCAAGAAGCGCCGGCAGAGGGCCAAGAAGTACACGCTGACCTGTTTCGGCAAAGCACCTGAAGACAAAGGCTCAGAGACAGAGGGCGAGACAGAAGAGGAGGGAGGCAGTTCGATTTTGAGCGGCTCCGAACTTGACGAAGAGGGATTTTCGGCATCGTATGACCCAACGTGGGATAGCGGATACTTGGATTTGCTTGAAAGGAGAAGCTCTGCCTGCCCCTCCACCACCCCGACAACCCCAACAACCGATCACAACCCGGCTTTAGATTTCTCAGTCAATCAGACGCCTCCATTTGGGCTTTCGAATTCGACCATTCAAAGCCCCAAGTTGGAAGCTGTCCCAGGTCTGGACACGCTGGCCTATCAGGATACGAAGCTGGAGAACGGAATTGTGAGTCAACCGATCACCTCTTTGCCGGTTTATCCACCGATGTCTCCGCTAGCTATGCCGATGCCTAATGGCGGGGCGGTAGAGGTTAGCCGTGCCAGCATGGTTCTCAATCCGCCTTCACAGAACCCCGCACCAAGCCAAAGTACGCAACAAGTCAATCCAAGCCAAGTCAATGACCTGAACTCAGCGTTTAGCCCAAGTGCAAGTAGTGTCCTGAACCGCACAGCTCGCCCTTTTAACTCTGCTACAAGCACCCCGTCCCGCCCGACCGTAACCTCCGTGATGTTCCGCCCCCCGCAACCCAAGCCCTTATGCGCACCGAGCCCACCTGTTTCCGCTGTGTCAATGATGACCCTGTCTTCTCCACGCCAACCCGATTCAAAAAGGGCTGTTTCAAGCACCTCTTTGTACATCCCAGCCAGGAACACCAACGGCAACTCCTCAGATATGTCCTCGATTCACTCGCCGCCATCTTCTTTGTCCTCTGCGACTACGATCTCCCTGTCAGCCACAAATCCAGCAACCTTTGCGCCGCTGGGTCCAGTAATTGCAGCTCAGCCTTACAATCCTCCAGCCCCTCAACAAGTGACTCCAGTGTCTAATTATTACAATTCTCCTCCACAAATAACATCACCAAGTCATCCAAGTTATCCATATCCAAACAATGTTGCCCCTATATCTCAACCCTACACACCAGAGACACCCTCTGTGCCAATGCCGCCACCACCAACACCAACCACACCTGTCAATGCATATTTCAACATGCAAGCTCCAATGCCACAAGTTCCTTCCAATGATTCCCTTGCGTCCCGTGAGCAGCGCATTGCAGTGCCGGCCGCTCGCACTGGCATCCTCAATGACGCTCGCAAACGTAGTCAAAAGAAGCCGATGTTCAGTGCTCTGCAAAGCAAAGACGTCAACCCCAATCCTGACTTGGTTTCGATGGTTCAAAACATGGACGATCGCTTTGTTAAAAGTCCAAATGTTGAAACTAGTGGCGGAGCCCCTGTTATTGAAGCTGGCCACGAATCCGGACCGGAGGAGGATTGGTTAAGATTGGGCGCTGAAGCTTGCAACTTTATGCAAGCTCAACGCCAGCCAAAGCCACCACCAGTTGCGCCAAAACCTAAGTCACCAGTACTGCCCCAAGCGCCCCAGATGCCAGTTCTTGGAGGCAAAGGCGGTCAGCTTTTCGCCAAAAGACAAAACAGAATGGATCGCTATGTTGTTGAAAGATCTCCATCCGTCGCAGCAATGCCATACTCACCGGCGCAAACGAGAGAACCATCACCTACCCCTTCTCTTCCTGCTACTTGGAAATACTCTTCGAGCATTCGCGCCCCGCCTCCGATCAACTACAACCCGCTTTTATCGCCGTCTTGTCCCTTGAAGGCCCAGAAAAAGCAAGAGCCTCCTAAATCGAGAACAGCCAAATCTAAGAAACAAGTGGGGAAGGCGGTTGATCTCATGAACCATCAACCGTATCAGCTAAACTCGTCATTGTTTAGCTACGGAGGAAATGCCAACCAAGATCTTCCCAATCCTCAGCCCCAGAGAGGAACCCCGGGTAGCGTCCACAAAACAGCAAAAGTCTACGAAGTCAAGCGTTTCTCGACTCCGCCGCCGATGACAACCGGCCCGGCTTTGAAGGTGATTGTCCCAAGATCAGCGACTACACTTGGGGAACCAATGTGGAGGTCTGACATCACGTCTCCTCCGCCACAAGCCAACTTTGTGCCTTACCAAGCTCCATACCCACAGCAGCAATGGGGGCACGCCCCTATGTCTCCTCCCCCTCCTCCAGCCCCAAATGCCCCACTACCCCAACTACCAACATTCACCTCCCCGTCGACATATAATTCAACCGCAAGTCCCGCGCAAGCTAACAGGCAGGTAAAAAGTGTACCCGATTTGAGCCCACTGAGTCCACCAGGGTCTTCCTCAGAGTTCAACTCTCAGGTTAGGGTCCCAAGGCCGAGGTTCAGCACTTCCAACTTAGGATTGCAGCCGTGTGTTTGGCGACCTGGATCAACACTGTACTGAAAGAAAATGTAGTGTTCCCAGGGGTTCTCAAACTAACCAGATCTAAAACCTTATTTTTTTCTAAATCTGCTGTTCAGTTTCCTTGACTTGGTAGTAAGACATTAAACCAGTGGTGCCCAAACTCTTTTCCTCGGGGGGCCAAAATGGAAACATACTAACAGATGAATTGAATATTAAAGATGAATTGAATATCCTTTAGTTATTGTGCAATGTAGGAGGGCATACTTTTTTGGTGTGTGTAGTATCTGTTTGCAATCTATGAGTGCACATATTAATCAAAGTTGCACCTCTTTACAAATCAAAGCATCATCACACACTCTTTTGGGCACCCTTGCATTAAAAAAAGATAGTCTGGACGAATACGTTTTGTCCCTCCATAATGTAATATGATCAAACAAAAGTTTCTTCTAAATACCACAATGTTTGGTGTTTTCTTGAGTTTATCCTTTTGCATTCAGTGGTAGGGTCACAAATACAAACACAGGTCATTAAAACAAGTTGCAATTTTGTTTCTGCTTTGTGAAGTACTACACAACTTTATAATCTGATTTACATATTCTTATATTGTATTCATTGTATTGTTTGAGTCATTGCTCACCATTAAAGGGAACACTGTGTGAAAGTCGCTATAAAACTGCAGTTAAAGGTGCTTTGTGAAACACTGAAAAAAAATGTAGTAGTGAATTACGAGGTGGATTATTTGAAGGGTAGAAGGGGCAGCTACTTTCTTATTATGCTTTATTGATTATTGACTCCTGCTGCAAGTTTGTGCTAAGTGGTTTGTTCCTCAAAGCATCTTTAACATTGAACTAAAAGGGCATTGAATGATTAATCGAAAAATGTCGCGCTCCAAAGAAAGTGAATGTAAATATTGTAATGATGAAGAGATTCGACGAGAGATTGTGACAAGGATGTGCTTTGAAGAGGACAATCGAAAGAGGAAAAAAAAGGACTAAAGACATTTGATGAACTTTGTCACTCACTTGTTTTGCGTCATCATTTAAGCTGTGTTTTTGACTGTAGTAGAAAAATCTGTGTCATGCTGCACTGCCATTATGGAAAACATTTTTAAATGAAATTATGGATTAACATACATTTTGGATTTCCTAGTACCAATAAGGTTGCTTTTTATATATAGATTTTTAATTCCTTCTACATAATAAATCAACCAGACATTTTGAAATTACAACCTCCTTGTATTGCCTTTTGCATTTTGATAGCGTTTTTATTTGCCTGATGCTGAGTGACTTTTGTAGCTGTAACATGCAGTAACAACACCTGGATTGCTTTGTTTTTGTTTTGTCAATTTTTTATTGTTCAAAGATTTCCATTTTATGGTGAACACCACTTTTTTCTGTTTTTTTGTTTTTTTTGCTAGCTTATCCATGTGTAGTTGTTTTTTTTTCCTTTTCTTTTTCTCCACAAACACATGCTGCTCAATAAAAATAGAGATTCAAGTCAGCAGTCCAGTGTCTTCCTGTGAGATCTACAGCTCTGTATGCCCCTATTTGAAACTAATTTCAGGACTAAGTTTGTATTTATTCATATTTCTTGGGTTAAAGCTTAGGCTGCGCAAGTTGTCAGCACTCTCCTTGCAACAATATCCTAAGTTCCATCTCCGGACGGTGTGAGGCCTTGCAAGGAGGAGCTTGCATGTTCTCCCTATGTTTCAGTGCTCTAGTTTCCCCTATCAACCCAAAACATATACACTTAAGCTTTTTTCTATGCACCCGTTGTCACGGTATATCTCAAGATGAGTCCCAAGATGCACATGCAATGGATTGATGGATCAAAAGCAGAGAACAAAGTGTCCTAAATGTCCCAAAATGTCCAGCCATGTAGATCAGACAAGTTCTGGAGCTTAATCTACATTTAATCATGATACCTTACCTTAAAATGATGTGGCTGACTTTATCATTCTATTAAGGCCATATTGAAATTGTAATAAGCGTCCAAGGATGCACTTTTTAGCTCTCACCACTGGGAGGAGCTATTAGCTTTTGGTACTGTGAGGATGAATGGGGAGTCAAGACAGATCTTTTTCCATTTTAAACAATATAACTACAGAACAAAACCAAATAGTGTTCTGCTACTTTTCATGAAAAACATGTAAGCAAACATGAATCATAATAGCCTTGAGAAAACAGGATACATTAACATTTTAGGTGGTTTCTTTCACAACATGCAGTTTTTAGCAATCCAGATCACTTTGGTCCCTTCTTTAGCCCACAACACCTTTCCTATTTCAGCAGTAGGTCTGTTTGTTTCATTTTATAGCTGAAGTGCTCCGATCTGTGGATTTTATTGTGTCTTTGAGGGAGCCAAAAACTGTCCTCCACATTTCTAAAGCCCATAATCCATCACCGGACCTGTTGCCAAAAGCTTGAAGTGGAGTTTTTTGACATTTTCACTGTTGCCTACAGAGGGCGCTCCAGGTCAATTTGAAATCCTGACCGGCCCATCCTTTTTATAGACATTGTTTGAATTTTTTAAATGTAGATGATCAATGCCAGGTTACCAAAGTAATGTTTTTAAGCCTCAGTTTTAGCTGCAGTTTAGCTTATAGCAACACACTCAGCTGTTGAGGCAACTTTGGGGTCATAGCCATAGTAGGGAAAACATGACGTCATAAATTACAAAAATAAATACATACAAATATTTGTAAATGAAATATTGATTTTAAAAATGGCTCACACAATATAAAAAAAAACAGTTTTTACAAATGGTTTGTTTAATGTTAAATAGGCTAACAAACACATCATTATATAGGCCTACATCTTATTGTTTAGGCTACCTTTAAAAAAAAAAGTTAACAATTAAGTTAAATACTGTATCTCTGTATGTTTTAAACAAGATACATAGTTATTTCCAGTATTTTAAAAGGCAATTTAAAGATCTCTGAAATCCAACCATACTCACAGGTTCAACCTTTGACCCATGGCACGGATCAGGTGACGGATTGGGGCTAACTTTAGCGGCTAACTTTAGCCCTGGTTGGTTCACTGGTAAGCTAATAGCAAGTCTACAACACACATTTTCTCTGTTTGCATGTGGAGTTGAGCTTTTTTTTTGTTCAAAGTAGGTCAGTGGATTTTGCACAGAAATACCAGAGGTTGCACTTTTCAGAAAATGAATGAGTTTTGTAAAAAGCCATGTTGCAGAAATAAGTCCAGTGTTTTAGTCTTGCTCCATGATTATAATGTGTCTGTTGTTTGAGCTAATAACCTGAAACGATGTGACACCTGCCTGTCTGGTGTGTCAAGTAACATTTTGTTGCATAACTGTTTCTAATTGCCTCCTACTGTCAAGAACTGTTAATAGCTTCATCTCAGCCCTCAAGTTTGCACCAGAGAAGGTTGAGACCCGGGAAAAACGTATGTGTTGCTCTCATAATATTTGACCAAAGTAGGATGAAACTGGAGAGAGCCCTTGATATACTACAGTGAGGGCTAGCGATGCATCGATACTGGTATTGGATATTGGAGCCGATACCGGAAAAAATATCTGGTATCAGCTACAAATATCCGATACTGAACCGATACCTGTGTTGGCAAGCTGTACGTCGCTTTGAGGGCAGAACCTGGTGAACTCATTCACTGAGTTAGTTTTAACCTCCGCAAATATATTTCTGAACGGTATGCAAAATGCTGTGGTTAGCGGCAGCATGCTAATGCTAGCAACAGTATGCTAATGCTGGTGGCAGCTAGCGGCAGCATGCTAATGCTAGCTGCAACATGCTAAAGCTAGCGGCAGCATGCTAATGCTAGCGGCAGCATGCTAATGCTAGCAGCAACTAACCACTTATCGGCGCATTGGTGCAGCCGGTCACGCTGCCTCACAGCAAAACAGTCCCAGGTTCAATTCCCACCTGGAGGCCTTTCTGTGTGGAGTTTGCATGTTCTCCCTGTATCTGCGGAGGTTTCCTCTGGGTACTCTTGGTTCCTATACCACTAAAAACATGTACAATGGGTTCCCCTCTGGGGTTTGGACTCCCTTGAAAAACAGATTCTTAATCAAAGTGGGACTTTCCTAGTTAAATAAAGACAAAATAAACAAATCAAGGCTTGACAGAAAACATGATTGGGTTCACCTAAAGTAAGAATACATAAAGTGGCCTCTAACATATTTGTCATGATTAGATCACTTTGGGAATTGTTCATATTAAAGCAACCTAAATGCCTGTCATGTATCCAAGGGTATTTAATGTAGAAAAGTCCAGTGATCCTTGTTTAATGGTTTTACATTAATTTCTGAATACATAAGTATAATTGATATGCAACATCTCGTGAGAAGAGAAGATAATACTCTCTTGATCTTGCAGTGAAGTAAAGAGGGAACATTCACTTTTTCACTTTTTCAGTTTTAAGGAAGTGTCTTGATTTGATGCTTATTTAACAGCAATCTGTCGGGGAAAAAACTGTATTTTACATAATGTGTCATCCTATGAGTGACAGTGGGCCTTCAAGCCATACGAGTTGAGAACCACTGCTGTAAACGGTCAACAATCCTAGTGACGTCACTATATTAGCCTATTAAAATATAACAACACTAATGCAATGCTAATGCTAAAGGCAAAAATAACAGCATTCATAATCCCTAATATTTCCATAATCACTTGACAAACACAGTATAAACAGTATAATTCTTCTGTTTAGGTCCTCCTGACCAAGACCCTGAACATGTGGACCACTTCATGTAATCGCCTCCTAATCCTGACAGGTTACCTCACATTACTCAAAAAACCTGGTTTTGAGAACAATATGGATAACAAGTTACTGTTATGTGTGGCATTTAGTCTAACCCTAAACCCATGCCCACCTCGTCATTTTCACCCTCTCGGATCTGGAAACCCCACACCTGCCTCCAGTGAAAACCCCTCCAACCCCCCGGCCACCAGCGTCTCAGGACGATAGCGCCGCCGCTCCCCCTCTGCTAGGGTTTCACTCTGTCCAGGGCTGACAGGAGGGCAGCTGAAGAGGGGGCTGTGGGATCTACCTGGGACTGTCCTGTTCTCCGCCACACCTGCGTCTTATCTGGGACCACCGGCTGTTACTGTGGACACCTGAAAAGCTAAGGTACGGCAACACACACGGGACAAATGGAGTATTAAAGCTCGCATGTGGCTGGAGTGGGCGTGGATTAACTAGGTTTGCTGCTGACAAGTTGTGAAATCAAAGCGTGGTAACTTTACTCTGTATAAAATTCTTAAGAGCTTTTAGCAACACTTTGAAATGCAGACTAAGATAATATCACACGTGGAAGGCACTTGTGTAATGTGATTGGAACTTAATTGACTGTTTCTCTGTGAGTCATTCATAGCTTTGTATTATTAAACTTTTAACAGGGGTTTTGTCAAAGGTCTGACATAGATCGTAAAGTTGTATTGTGTTTTGCATCGCTCACATCTTTCACTTCATTTGCATATCCTTTTTATGTAGTATCTTCATTTAGTCCTGGTTTTGAACTTGTGCCCTTTGCGTCTTTGTGGTGCCGTGCCGTGCCAAGTTCAGTTCATGGTTTGGTCCCTTTTTAGACCTGCTGTGGTGCTGGCACATATGTGAGACTTTACTCTGTGTGTCGAGTCGTTTTGGTTGGCCAGTTTTAGGTATATTCCCCCCCCCCCCCCCCCCCCTTTTTATACTGTTCAGTTATTAAGTCCTTTGTTAAATTCATAAAAGCCCTAGTGCCTGTTTTGCCTTACTTTGTTACTTGAGTAGTTCTGTTTTCCTGTTGACTCGTTTTCACCTTTACCCTCAGTCTTGTTAAGTTTTAAAATATATTTAGAGACACATTCCGTTACCTTGTCTTCTGAGTTCTGTATTCTGAATACTTTTTGAATACTATCAAATCGATTGTCATTATATTTATGTATAAATATGGCATATACTGTTGGGCGATATGGAGCTAGAATTTAATGAGAGATTTATTTCCCTGATATTTGGAAAGTAACTATTCTCAATTCTCTCAAATGAAAACGTTTTTGAGTAACTGGTAAAGCTAACCAGTTACTCAAAATGAGTATTCTAAATATTCTAAAGACATGTATTTCGTTACTCACCAACACTGCTTGTAGTTTTATTTTTAGATGACTGGGAAAGGGAGAGGGTTGTGTGGGCAAGATTGTCCTGTGTTTAGCGTTTGTCTCTTTTGTTGTTGTTGTTGTTGTTGTTGTTTTGTTTCTCTGTATTATGTCTATTATGTTGTGTGTTGTATTATTTGTTTGTGAAATGATGTGTTGTATTTGTTTTATGTATTGGTCCCCTTTGCAAATGACATGTGTCATCTCAAGGGATTGTCCCAATAATAAATTGAAATGGTTTATACTTCACTTAAATCTAGTTGACGTCATCCCAGTGGTGGTCTGGTCCGCAGTTAAAGTGATAGTCTGGAAGTCTAAATGTATAACACATTTTATAAAATGTGCTAAATGACCACCTGGTCTTGCTTTTTGATGTAAAGTAAGTAATAATATATAAGTGTTTTTTTTTTTTTTGTGAAGTCCCTCCTTCCCGGTTCTCAGCAACTAATCAGAGTCTTGTATCCTCCCACGTTGACCAATGAGACGAGCTTTTCCTGTGAACCAGCCTGTCAGGACCAATCAGGAGGGAGGGGGAGGAGCTTGACAGTTTACTTTAGAAAATTCTGTTACTGCTCTCCTCATTTTACAAACAAAGAAGGGGTTTCTGGTAAAAGAGGGGAGGAATTTGATTGTTTCACTCCATCTTTGCTCACTTTGCAAACTTACAGACTATCATGGCAATGCATGAAATACATTCATACACCATATCACTTTAAGTTGAATGACTCCATCCCTATACTTTCACAATTCCCCAATGGCTTTGGTGAAGCTTTTGTTTTTGTAACATGAGGCGACCAAATCTCTGTAAATTAAACTGGAAACGGCATCTTCTCTTCGTCTCACCTTTAGCATCTTTGACTCAAAAGTTCGGCGTTGTACTTTTGTTCTGTTTTATCACGTTGACTGTTTTAAAGGGGACACTTCAGCACACTCTCACTGCATCGCTCTTCAGCTATCGAGGTATTCTTGACTATTTGAGGGCAGCTATCCAACATACAGTAGCCCCACTATTTATACACTTGGCTCCAATGTAAATGATGACTAAGACTATATAGTTACTTTGTGTAAATATATGCGTATCTTAATAACAGGTGTGGTTTTTCTGTGATTAGAATAACTGCAACCTGCAACCAAGAGGAGGTTTTATTGTCAGTGGCTCCAAGTTCCTTCATTCTGTTCTAGCGGCCTTCTTATTCCATTAGGTGTCGACTTTGTAGATCCAAATGATTTTCCGCGGCGTGTCTCTCTCCAAGCCCTCGTGAAGTGTTTGTCGATTTCTCGCGGCGATGCCGGTGGTGGGACGTACTGGGGAATGTGCTGACTGATGGCCTTCCTCGCAGCTGTCCTCTGGAGATTTATCTGGAGCTAAAACCGTCACAAGCCCCAGAGGGTGGACAGGAGCGCCTCTTCACTCACACCGGGGGTAACTGGAGACCGGCCCAACTGGGGATGGGGGAGAAAAAAAAAATCCACCAACTTGTTAGCTGTGCTCTGTAAGCTCTGCTAATTGAAGCAAAACCCCCAATGGTTTTCTTCAACATTTCCATCTAAGCTCAATGACGCAATCTCCAAACATTTAAAAACAGAAAAGTAATATGAGAAAACTCTTCAATTATCAATTTTCCCTCGATGAAGGTTTTTGAGTCAACATCTGTACTCTGCAGTTGAAGTGTAGGACGTTTTGCCTCGCATCCAAGAAGCTTCGTCAGCGACACTTAAGATTTCTGACCACAGACGGACTAAATAAAGACCACTGGGAGGGCCTTAGCTCGTCCTAGTCCCTCCCCTTTTTATTTGAAGGCTACTCTCAACCAGTGTCCATTTTGTTGACTTAAATATTTAATCATAACTTCAGTCAATGCATTTATAAATTACTCTAAAACTTAAAGTGATAGTCTGGAGGTCTCAATGTTATAAAATGTGCAAAATCCACCACCTGGTCCTGCATTTTGCTGTTAAGTTAGTAATAATATATACATATTTTTTGTGAAGTCCCTCCTTCCCGGATCTCAGCGACTAATCAGTGTCTAGTCTCCTCCCGCGTTGACCAATGAGACGAGCTTTTCCTGTGAACCGGCCTGCCAGGTCCAATCAAGAGGAGGGGGAGGAGCTTGATCGTTAACTTTTGAATATTCTACTTCTGTTTTCCTCATTTTTGCAAACTAAGAAGAGCTTTCTGGTTAAAGAGGGGAGGAATTTGTTGCTATGGCGCCGGCCCTAACTGGCAGCTAGTTGCGTTGGCTCTGTTACCTCTCTTACACTTTTTGCTTTTATCTTTATTTATAGACGTGTTTTTTTTTTAAATTTCATCAAGTAGACTAGACATTGTGCATTTGTGCACAGGGGAAGCTGTTTTTTTGTTGCACTTTCCCTTTTATTTGCAATGTCTTCAGCATTTTTGGGATCTGCATCTTTTTGTTGTTCTCGTTGCCACGGTGACACACACAGTCCTCTTGTTTATTCACGGGAACAGCTTCTCGGACTCAAGGACTCACCTCTCATGCATGTGGAGAGGCCGGTGATCCCCGCCGAGATACGCAGAAAACGCAGAGGCTGCAGAGGTGGACGCAAGAGGAGAAGATGGCTACCCTCCGTCATCCTGGGTAATGTGCGCTCCATCGTGAACAAGACCGAGGAGCTGGCCGCACTGACCCGACATCAGAGGGCTTATCGGGAGTGCGGACTGATGTGCTTTACGGAGACGTGGCTGAACGGGAATATACCGGACTCTGTGGTTTCCCTGGACGGATTTAAACTCACGCGCGCAGACCGGTGTGTGGAGGGGAGCGGGAAGAAGAAAGGCGGTGGAGTAGCTGTGTTTGTGAATGAGAGATGGTGCCACCCCGGACACGTGCACGTGAAAGAACAGATATGCACCCGGGACCTGGAGATGATCGTCGTCAGCATGAGGCCTAGGTATCTACCGAGGGAGTTTTCACACATGGTGGTGTTGTGCTTGTATATCCCCCCCTCGGCCGACGCCGCCGCAGCCTGTGAGCGCATCCACAGTACCGTGACCCAGACCCAGATGCGTCACCCCCGCGCCCTGCTGCTCATCACCGGTGACTTTAATCACGCCTCTCTTTCTGCCACTATCCCCACACTCACGCAGTATGTTAAGTGCCACACAAGGAACAATAAGACCCTGGACCTTCTGTATGCTAACGTGAAGGGCGCTTACACCTCTGCCCCCCTCCCCCCGCTCGGACGCTCAGACCACAATCTCGTCCTACTGCGGCCGGATTACACACCCAAGGTGCGAAGAGAGCCAGCACAGAAGAGGTCTGTGAAAGTGTGGAGTGAAGAGGCTGAAGAGAGACTTAGGGACTGTTTCCAGACCACAGACTGGAACATGATCTGCAGCTCTCATGGAGATGACATCGACAGCCTGACCCACTGCATCACAGACTACATCAACTTCTGTGTGGAAAACACTGTACCAACCCGGAAGGTACGGTGTTTCTCCAACAACCACCCCTGGGTGACCCCTGAACTTAAAGCCCTCCTGAACCAAAAGAAAAGGGCTTTCAACTCAGGGGACAGAGAGGAGCACAGGAGAGTCCAGCACGAACTCCAGTGGAGGATCAGGAAGGCCAAGAAGGACTATGGCGAGAAGCTGGAGCAGAAGCTGGCGCAGGGCAACGCACGGGACGTGTGGAGGGGACTGAAGAACATCTCCGGTTTTGGACAGAGTGCCAGAGGGACAGCTGATGGAGACCAGCGCGGGGCGGATGAATTCAACCAACATTTCAACCGGTTTGATTCTCCCCCCACTCCCTCCTCTTCACGCGTCTCCAGCACAGTGGACACTGCCCCCCTCCCCCGACCACCTTCACCTGCCTCCAGCCCCCCTGCACCCACGTCTCCAGCCCCCATCATACGGACTTCCTCTAGCACCTGCCCCACCCCCGGCAGTCCACCCCCACACCGGTCCCCCCCTCACTCCCCCCTCTCCATCACACCGGACCAGGTGAGGAGGGAGCTGAGGCGACTGAAGCGGGGGAAAGCTGCAGGACCAGATGGCATCAGTCCCAGGCTGCTGAGGACCTGCGCAGACCAGCTCTCCGGGGTCCTCTGCCACATCTACAACCTGAGCCTCAGCCTGGAGAAGGTCCCCGTCCTGTGGAAGACCTCCTGTCTGATTCCAGTTCCTAAAACAGCGCACGCCAGGGAACCGGCCCACTACAGACCAGTCGCCCTGACCTCCCACCTGATGAAGACGATGGAGCGGCTCATCCTCACCCACCTCCGCTCTGTGGTAAGCCCCACCCTTGACCCGCTGCAGTTTGCTTACAGACCCAACATTGGAGTGGAGGACGCTGTCATCTACCTGTGGGAGCGGGCGCTCACGCACCTGGAGCACGCCGGGAACGCTGTGAGGGTCATGTTCTTTGACTTCTCCAGTGCCTTCAACACCATCAGGCCGGCGCTGCTGCGGGGGAAGCTGGAGGACGCGGGAGTGGATGAACATCTCACCGCATGGACCATCGACTACCTCACGGACCGACCACAGTATGTGCGGCTGCGCAGCTGTGAGTCTGAGGTGGTTGTCTGCAGCACTGGGGCCCCTCAGGGCACCGTCCTCTCACCGTTTCTCTTCACCATCTATACATCGGACTTCACATACAACACGGACAGTTGTCATCTCCAGAAGTTCTCCGACGACTCCGCCATCGTGGGCTGTGTGTCTAAGGGGAACGACCTGGAGTACCGGTCAGTCATCATAGACTTTGTGGACTGGTGTGAGCGCAACCACCTGTGCTTGAACATCAGTAAGACGAAGGAGATGGTGATCGACTTCACGAGGAAGCCACTGCCGTACACACCGCTGAACATCCAGGGGGAGGACATTGAGGAGGTGGACAGTTTCAAGTACCTGGGTGTTCACCTCAACAATAAACTGGACTGGTCCCACAACACCAACGCCCTGTACAAGAAGGGCCAAAGTCGCCTCCACCTTCTGAGGAGACTGAGGTCGTTCGGAGTGAGCAGGCCTCTGCTCAGGACTTTTTATGACTCTGTGGTGGCCTCTGCTCTCCACTACGCTGCCGTGTGCTGGGCCCCGGGCAGCACAGAGCGGGACAAGAACAGACTGAACAAGCTGGTCAGGAGGGCCAGCTCCGTCCTGGGCTGCCCCCTGGACTCTGTGGAGGAGGTGAGGGACAGGAGGGTGTTAGCCAAGCTCACCTCCATCATGGACAACACCTCCCACCCACTGCACGGGACTGTAGAAGAGCTGTGCAGCTCTCTCAGTGGCAGACTGAGACACCCCCAGTGCAGGACGGAGCGCTACCGCAAAGCCTTCATCCCCACTGCTGTCAGACTGTACAATAAGACTGTGAAGTAACGCCGACTGTAACAAGTGAATTTCTCCTTTGTGAGATGAATAAAGGTTTATCTTATCTTATCTTATTTGATCGCCTACTTTCAAATTTCACTCTCTCTCTCAAACTTTGCAAACTTACAGACTATCGGAGTTTAAAAATGTTAAAATTATATATTTTCATCCTCCTACATGTTTCAGTCATGTCCTAATGTGTAGAATGAGCTCAGACCTGTTCACCACAACTGCCTCTAAAATCCTGCAATGTCACTCAGAAAGGTGTTAATTCGGGTCCGAAGTGCCGTCATGCATGAGCTTAATATAGAAGGCACAGTTACACGTATGACCTGGGGTGGCAGTAGTGAGTATAAAATGGCCAACTTGCATCTAGCCCCTTTAACTAGGAAAGTCCCACTGTGATTAAGAATCTGTTTTTCAAGGGAGTCCAAACCCCAGAGGGGAAGCCATTGTACATATTTTTAGTGGTAGGGGAAACCGGAGTACCCAGAGGAAACCTACGCAGATACGGGGAGAACACGCAAACTCCACACAGAAAGGCCTCCAGGTGGGAATCGAACCTGGGACCTTTTTGCTGTGAGGCAGCGTGACCGGCTGCACCAATGCGCCGATAAGTGGTTAGTCGCCGCTAGCATTAGCACGCTGCCGCTAGCATTAGCACGCTGCCGCTAGCATTAGCACGCTGCTGCTAGCATTAGCATGCTGCAGCTAGCATTAGCATGCTGCCACCAGCATTAGCATACTGTTGCTAGCATTAGCATGCTGCCGATAGCCGCTGCATTTACATACCGTTCAGAAATATATTTGTGGAGGTTAAAACTAACTCAGTGAATGAGTTCTCCAGGTTCTGCCCTTCAAAGAGACGTACAGCTTGCCAACACAGGTATCGGTTCAGTATCGGATAAGAAATGTCCAGATATTTTCGTCGACTACAACATGACTAAATAAAAGTGAAAAGAAGAGAATAAATCATCAAAACTTTCAGTGAAGATTTCACTGAATTAGAATTTTTATTTTATTTGATCAGTGCACAAAAGACATTAGTCTAAAAAGAAGAGATGTTATAGCAAAAATGGTCATTTCTTCCCCTAGTCTCTGGACAGGTTGATGTTATACAAAAGTTAATAAAATGTATACTGCCAAAGGAACAGCTCTGTACTTTGTTAATGTGGAAGAGGCTCCAAGAAGCACCTTGATTAAATATGATTATAACAAATATTATAAATGCAAAGTTGACTAAATTAATCTTAGATTTAGTCAACTCAATTTACATGCAATTTTAGCCGACCAAAACTAAACCTTGATGAAAATTGAATTACATTTTCAAAAGACTAAAACTAAATGCAAAATATGCAGTAAAAATTAGCCATTATTAATCTTGTTCTGGGTGTATTATAATATTCAGGGTTATATATTGAAGTCGTGACCAATTCTATGTAATAGTGTTAGAAGTTGTGCCAGGATTGAAATGGTGTCACTGCAAAGAGGAGAACCTGTACTTCTTTATTATACCAAATAAAATAAAGGTCCATAGTCATCTCCTGCTTCAACAACTGCTTTTACTATTGCCACTACAGCAACAACTTTTACAACTGTATTATTTATATAGTGAATCAAGGGTCCCACTGAAAGTACTACTACAAATACTACGACTACTGCGTGTTATATTGCTGTGTCCTGAGTTTGGTAAAGTCTGCTCATCCTGGCCCCGATATACTTATAATTATCTGTACTGTTAGCCAGTTTACTTTTGCATTAACATCTGATTAAATTACTTTCCAATGTGACCTTGTTTTGCTCTAATTATAATAACGGCTTACATTTGTATTGCATTTTACGAGCTTGAGTTGACATTATTTTCTCTGCAGTCATTATTTATTCACTCCACACTCGATGGTAAATGGAAATTCCATTCATATATCGCATTTTGACTGCATTTTAAATTGAAGATGTATCTAAAAATGTATAAACTGAAAAGTTATAAAAGTATTTTTATTTTCAAGTATTTAATGTTTATTGTAAGATATCCACGCGAAGATCGTAGTTAGCACATAGCTGATATGCCTGCGTCATACTTTTAAACTCTTAAAGAGGGGGTATTATGCTTTTTTCAATCACATAGCACCAGTCTATAGCACACTACAATGATGACCAAACCTTCTGTTGGTCTGTAAATGCAGTAAATTAGAATAACTGCCTTGTATAAAATTGCTCTCTCAAAATGGCTGTAGTGAATGTCTTGAAATAGGCCTCTGTGTCTTTAAGAACCTCTGACCCTTTCCGACACGCCCCCTCCACACGCTGTCTGTGGCATCAGTGGGGAGGGGGTTCTGCTGAGGGGCAGTGGTTGGTTACTCGGCTGGTGAGGAAAGCTCGGAGGCGTCTCCGGGAGGTGGGGGCGTTCCTAGGAGGACTCAAACCTATCCCTAAAATGGCTGCCATCAGAGTTTTTACAGATTACTCCAAAATACGTGAATGTGCCAAGGCAACACTTCAGGCATGTTTTTAATGAGGGAATGACATCATAACATGATGTAAAGCTTGAAAAAGTCGATTTTGCATAAGACCCCCCCTTTAATATAAATATATGATAAATATAATGGAATTTTTTACTTCCGGACCTCGGCAAAGGTCACAAGAGGAGGTGACTGCTCTGATGGAAGCACCACTGACATTCATGTCGTATTGTCTTGTCTTAGTGTGTGCCCGTGGAAGAGCATGGTCGCTTCTTACTTCACCCCGTTTGGAGCGATAGGAATATACTGGGAGAGGCCAAATGCTAACAACATCTTTGGTCTTTTTGCGTGACTGAGGGCACACAGTTCTTCCATACTGAGATATGTTCTTACCCGAGCTTAGACGAGTTGATACGTACCTGTCTGGTCTTTGTGCGTGCCCGCTAGCTTCCAGCTTCACCCCCGTTTGGAGCTATAGGAATACACTGGGGCCAAATTTTAACAACATCTTTGGTCTTTTTGTGTGACTTACAAGTACGCACCAACTCGTCTAAGCACAGGTAAGAACACATCTCAGTATGGAAAAACCCTTTAAGCATGATAGGCTCTCACAGGTTCAAACTAAAACCTTTATTTACCCCCTCGTGAGCTAAACAATGTTCATGTCTGGAGAGAAAAAGAGCCGATCGTCCCGCTTGGCATGAACGCGAAACAAAACAAATGCACATGTTCAACCCCCCACTCCCCCACAACCCCTCTCCCGACCGCGGAGTCGATCTGGTTGGAGGCTAAAGCGTGTCCCCACCCCAGTACTTCTTCCTTAAATGCGCTGAGTCTGATTGGCAAGATCACAAAACTCCTCCTTAGTGCAGCTCTATACCCCAAAAGTACTGAAGGTATTAGTTTGATGGATAATATCTGATTTTATTTCAGTTAAGATGCAGCGTAATGAAGAAAAGTCAGGAAAAAAAAGTTATTATTGATTTTTTTTAATAGCTTGTGACACGGTTGGCATGGCAACAGTAAACTGCAGATCTCTCCAATAAGGAAGTGAAATAATAAACATTACAAAAAAAGTAAAACCAGGGAAAACTAGTTAAAAATCAGGGCAAAATCTATAGTATAATTGTGTTAACTAGGTTTTAGTTACGTGTCACTTTAAAATACACAATTTTTTTTGCCCTGAAACTGCCTTGAACTGAATAAACCTGCCCTACATTCATACCTGGGCGAGGTTAATGAAGTCAGAGCCGGGACTCGGACCGCCGCCCTCTGGCTCAGCCACTTTCGCACCAGAATTCGCCTGATTTCCTGTGATTTGGATGTTTTACAGAGAGCATTGCGACACAATCCACAACTCCCTGACAGTCTGACAAATACCATCAGTTCTAATGTATTTCACTATTCAATTACGCGTCCCTTTGTATCCAATAAAGCCGTACATCACGACCAAATCCTGGCGCATCAGCCGTTTTATTTCCTAATTAAATGTGACTTAAAAGCCTGTTCCTGTCCTTGGAGGAGCACTCATTCCCCACGGCCTTTTCCTCACTCAAATGGGGCCTGTATGCGCATCTACGGCTTAGGTTAAAAGCAATTATGCGCCGAGAGAGGTGCATTGTCCCAGTGGTGCGGATGTGAAAGGTGGTCTGTGGGGAGACGGCGAGTGTAATTGGCTTTCATTGGTTGTAATTGAAGAGTATGTTCCTGGTCTGAGCTGCGCCGCTGTGTGCGAGAGCTATTTTTATGGAGAGCGGCCTATAGCTTCTCGCTGAGTGGAGCTGTCACCAACTGATACATTTCCAAATCAAACATGTGCGGAGAAACTGGCGACAGTAAGATTGCACTACAAAAAGACCCTGTAACTTACTTCTTTTCTCGTAGTGCAATAACATTTGTTTTGTCCTTCAATATATTTATTTGGCTGAGCATCTGACAATGTTTTTTCTTATCGACCGTGAACCAGCAGATTAGTTATTGTTGACAGTATTGTGCCTTGAAAGTTGTACAGCGTCATTGCAAACTCATCCCTGTGTGGAATTGGGACTTTAATTGCATTAGGAAACTCAGGTCCAGGCCTTTAAATGCATTATATTCTCGTTGTTTCTTATTGTTTATGGTTTATGGGTTTTGCTCAGTTTTGTGCTTTCTCATGATAAAGACTTTCACTTTTAGAAACCAAAAGATGTGGCACAAAGCAGTGATTCTCAACTGGTGGGTCCAGGACCCAAAAGTGGGTCACGGCAGGGGCAGATCTAGAAAACAAATTACGGAGTGGCAAGCAGGGTCAGGGATAATATCTGGGGTGGCAACACAATTTACAGTGTTGAATGCTTATAGCCGGGGTACGCAAGTTTTGCTTGATTGCAAGGTAATTGTAGGGGGTTTCTAACTCAGGTAAAATCTAAAAATCAATAAATAATAATAATAATAAAAAATAAAAACATCTTTGGAGTCACAAGAGTTGGCACATGGCTCATTATTTAGCAATAAAGTTGTTATAATTGTCCTGTCAATAAAGTACCAAGCACCAAAGTAGCTTCGCATTGGTTATACAGTGTGGAGTGGCAAGACATTTACTGGGGTGGCAGCTTTTTGTGATTAAGTTTTAGCAGCTTTCTTCATTGGGGGCCACTTTGGGTGTATATGCCATGGAGGGCCACAGACCAGTGGTCAATGCAGTGAAAGATTTAGGGCTGCAACTAACGATTATTTTGTAATCGTTTAATCTACCGGCTGTGAATGGTGTTGGAAAGTTGTATTTTTTTTTTGTTTTTTTATCACATGTAGCTTAAGTGGCGCTGCTTGAGGATGTGTTGATGGAGTAAACTAAAGGGAAATGTTTGTTGGAGGCTTTATTCATGAAATTTACAATGTACAAAACACTGCAGACCCTAACTATGAAAACAAAGTAGGTTTTCATCAAGAATACTACATTTTTATGTCATTTTTGCTCCATTTAAGTCTGTTTGAACCAGAATTAATCGATTATTAAAGTTGTTGCCGACTATTTCAATAATCGATTAGTCGCCGATTAATCGATTAGTCGCCGATTAATCGATTAGTCGTTGCATCCCTAGAAAGATTTGATTGGGCTCATTTAGCATGAAACCATTATTTAGGTTTGAAAGTTGGTCATTTTTATACTCACTACTGCCACCTCAGGTCATACGTGTAACTGCAGTCTCTATATACATGACGGCACTTCAGACCCGAATTAACACCTTTTTGAGTGACAGTGCAGGATTTGGTAGTTGTGGTGAACAGGTCTGAGCTCACTCTACACATTAGGACATGGCTGGAACATGTAGGGGAGGAAAATACTTTTTGAACTCCGTATAGTCCCTCTAATGCAGCTCTTTATAAAAGTATGTCTAAAATAAAATATATATGTGTGACCACGTACGAATGTATACACATTTATAGCAAAGAAATTAAAAAACAATAACAACTAATATAAAATAGATAAATAAAAGGATTCACATTCACCTTTGATATTAAGCATGTGGTTCAATTTGTTTGGAATTAGCTAGTCAGGAAAATATCATTTTAATCAAATTTACACAGAGCTGGTCTCTTGCTCTGTTTATGCCATGCTTACGGAAGCGTAAGTCCTTTATATAAGATAAGATAAGATAAGATAAACCTTTATTGATCTCACAAAGGAGAAATTCACTTGTTACAGTCGGCGTTCAAGAAGATCACTCAGAGTTAACAAAGTGCAGCTGATACAGAGATTATTGCACATGTTACTTTACAGTCTTATTGCACAGTCTGACAGCAGTGGGGATGAAGGCTTTGCGGTAGCGCTCCGTCCTGCACTGAGGGTGTCTCAGTCTGCCACTGAAAGAGCTGCACAGCTCCTCTACAGTCCCGTGCAGTGGGTGGGAGGTGTTGTCCATGATGGAGGTGAGCTTGGCTAACACCCTCCTGTCCCTCACCTCCTCCACAGAGTCCAGGGGGCAGCCCAGGACGGAGCTGGCCCTCCTGACCAGCTTGTTCAGTCTGTTCTTGTCCCGCTCTGTGCTGCTCGGGGCCCAGCACACGGCAGCGTAGTGGAGAGCAGAGGCCACCACAGAGTCATAAAAAGTCCTGAGCAGAGGCCTGCTCACTCTGAAGGACCTCAGTCTCCTCAGAAGGTGGAGGCGACTTTGGCCCTTCTTGTACAGGGAGTTGGTGTTGTATACAATATGAAATTACATTTTAAATGTAAATTATTAGATTATTAAGATTATAATTAATTATTAAGCATAAAAGCATTTGCACATCATGTTTAACAAAGTTGTTCTGCGGCTGTGTCCTTTTCTTATTGTTTATAGATCAACGAAAGCTATGCTATGCACTGTGTTTGCTGACACCTGATAGATACTGCCGAAGGGAAGGAAACACCATTTTCCACTCTTTTTAGCGATACAACTTATTTATCACATTCAAATGAAGTCAAGTCTAAATCGGGGCCATATGGAGGTTTTCTCACAGCAAATTGTTCAGTAGAAGCAAAAAAATAAATAAAAAAAATGGCATTCATTACGTTAGCATGTAGCATGATGCCAACATGGAGCATTATATTAGCATTCTCCGTTATTTATGCAATTATGGTCTGTTGAACTACTTTGCTCCTCTCCGAGCCTTTGCATCTTTATTGGGTAGAAAACTATATTGATAATTCAGCATTTGTTAAAGTAGTTTTGGAGAAATTTTAGAAAGTTAACATTTTTCTCCTCTTTGTTTTCGCCCACAACTGCTTCAAACATGACCATATATGGGCGATTCCAGAGACACCATCTGTTTCTATAACAAGGAATTTTCATGGTCACGTTAAATTAAGAACATTCCATTTGGAACTCCTAATATTCTAATGTTACATCATACTGACCTACGGAACAGTGCTGTTGCCATAGAAACGCTGGAAACACACATTATAGGGTCAGATACAGTCAGATGCCATCAGAGGACACACTTTCAGTAGTGCCATCAGATGAGACTTTGAAATAACTCCTGCTGGTTTTACGTTACCGAATCTGAGACCGAATATCTGAGAGAATGGATCATCGAGACCACCTCCAACGCTTCAAAGCCCAAGCTGCAAATGTTAATGAGACCCCAGGACCTCTGCTCACTTTGGAAGAGGCAGAGTCACTGGATACAAAGACCTATGCGTCTGTACCAACGAATGAAGAAATGGTGGACGCTCAAAGTCCAGAAAGCAAGCAAAGGTTTGCTCACGATCTAAATCTGAATGACCCAGAAGTGGCCCTGGAAACTGAAGCAGAAGGTGAAAGTGTGAAGATGTCACTCGCACAGACAGAACCTGCAAATGAAACGTCCAAAGTGGCACAACCTGGGAGGACTGATGAGTCTGAGAAAGATGCCGAAATCCAGCGGCTAAAGGGTGTCATAGCGGAGCTTCAGTCTAAACAGAGAGAGGCTGAGAGGAGATCAGAAGAAGAGATTAAAAGTCTCCAAAAACAAATCACAGATGATAAGCGACAGTATATGAGCCAACAGAAGCAGGATGACGAAAAATACTTTCAACGTGTACAGGAATTGATTCATGATCGGGCCAAGCTTCAAGCGGTCATCTGTGTCACAGAGGCTGAACACAGAGCATGGACTGAACAACAAGGAATGAAGTATCAAAAGCTGCAGTCTAGAGAGAAGGAGCTTCTAACAACCATCTCTGACTTGAAAAGGCGTTCAGAGCAAAATGAGAGCCAACTTCAAGCTCAAGGTTGCGAAATTGAGTCGCTCAGAACGGAAAATGGTCAACTGTCTAGAAGATTAAACCTGTTGTCTACAGAGGAGGAAGAATTACAAGGCAGAATTAAAACTCTGCAATTAAAGAACCAGGAGCAAAGTGACACTATCGTAGCTCTGCAGTCTAGAGAGAAGGAGCTTCTAACAACCGTCTCTGACTCAGAGAGGCGTTCAGAGCAAAATGAGAGCCAACTTCAAGCTCAAGGTTATGAAATTGAGTCGCTCAGAACGGAAAATGGTCAACTGTCTACAAGATTAAACCTGTTGCCTACAGAGGAGGGAGAATTACAAGGCCAAACCAAAGCTCTGCAATCAAAGAACAAGAAGCAAAGGAAAACTATCAAAGCTCTGCAGTCTAGAGAGATGGAGCTTCTAGCAACCATCTCTGACTTGGAGAAGGGCTTAAAGGAAAAATCTGCCATGACAAAAAGCAGTGACCACTCTGTCGGTGAGTCTCCTATTCCAGAAGATGACACAAATAATACAAGCAAGTGGAAAATGCCACTTCTAGTTAAAGGAACATGTGTGGGTTTGGCGGCTGCAGCATTTGTGGTCGATACCTTGAACCCATTTTTTTAACATGTCCTAAAATGCCGGAGAGAGACGTTTAGGAGACTGCTGTGACTGGCAGCAGTCTCAAGCAGCTGTGGCAACGTTGCAAACACCATTTTTTGTCCTCAACTTGTGAGACGTTTGTGATGTCCCTGTAATGTCCCTTTATAACAACAAAGGAGATCTCAAAGAGTCGAATAGTCTTTTTGAAATCTCCTTTGTGTCCGACAGGTTTTGGAGACATTACAGGGACGTCACAAACGTGAAACTGTAATGTTTCCGAAATCTATCGGATACAAAGGAGATCTCAAAGATTCGAATAGTCTCTTTGAGATCTCCTTAAGTATCAGACAGGTCTCAGAGACATTACAGGGACGTCACAATCGTAAAACTGTAATGTTTCCGAAATCTATCGGATACAAAGGAGATCTCAAAGAGTCGAATAGTCTCTTTGAGATCTCCTTAAGTATCAGACAGGTCTCGGAGACCTTACAGGGACGTCACAAACGTCTCACAACTTGAGGACAACAAATAATACTATTTGTTGCTTGAGACCACAGAGACCTCTCTGAGACCCTGGGGAGACCATTTAGGATGGAGCAGGATGGAGCAGGATGGGGCAGGACGGAGCAGGACCAGGCAGGACGATATTCCAATTTTCCGAGTTTCACCTATAAATAAAGTTCTTCTTCTTTTTCTATGGGCCTATTAGGGTCGACAGTGGCACAGATGGTAGAGCGCCACTGTCGCTCTACCAGTGCTACCTGACCTTCCGATCTCATGATCGGAAGGTCAGGGGTTCGATTCCCACCTCCTGAAAGTGTACACTGTTGTTGTGTCCTTGGGCAAGACACTTCACCCACATTGCCCCCAGTGTCTGCATACACTGGTGTATGAATGAGAGTATGAATGGGTGAGTGGATCCTTACTGTAAAGCGCTTTGAGTGCCTAATGTAGGTGGAAAAGCGCTATAAAAGTTTAGACATTTACCATTATTATGGGCCTGTTTATTTAATAAATGCTATATATACTTTTCCTTCTATGGGTTTTTATTGGTTACACAATTCTCAGCACTCACTTCCTTTTTATTTGTCAATATGTTTGAGTTCTTGCCACTTCTGGCCACTCCTTCACAACAAATTTAACCATTAAACTTAAAACCTGTGACACACACACATATTTTAGAGACATTTATCATTATGTTGCTGATCATTTTGGACAGAATCTGCAAACTTTTAGGTTCATAAAGTAAAGTAAGGACAAAATGAAAGCAGCACCAAGTAACCTGTTTACCTTAACAAATCCTTTCCGTAGTCGCTCTAGGGGTAATACAAGTGTTAATGGGATGATTGAAGCTTTCCCTGCTCCGACCCGGAGGCCCCATGGAATCACGAAGAAGAAGCCAACTGATTTCAGAAAAAATGCCAAAATCGACTGAGCTCTTCAAAGTTTTGCTGCATTTTGTTGTCAAAAACACAAACAAATGGCCTAACCATCAAATACTTTGAGTAAAAGTTGAAAAATAAATATTGTTTTTGGGTCGTGACTTGTCGTGATACGTTGTAGGTGGATCCTGAAGCCACATGACTACAGTTGAGAACCACTGGCATAAAGTATTGTGTTTCTTACGTTAATGAAAGCTTTGTCTGTGTTCGTTTGTTCGTCTGCAGTGCTGTAGCCATGCCTCTGCCGACCGCTGCCCCTCCAAACAAGAGGAAGAAGGTCAACAAGATCATCACGGACCTCACCAACATCAGCCAGAACGGTACATGGTGCTTGTTTTCTTTCATTTGACCCAGGGTATCAGTATCCTTACTCTGCTCATAGTTAGATAACAATTAATTTCAATAAACTGATTCTCCCACTCTTATACAAGGGCTATAGCGCTTCACTTTCCTCACCATCATTCTCTGTTTGTCTTCAAGTTTTATTTGTTTAATTTATTATATACATTTTCCAAGAGTGCTCTGCTATGGCCAGAGGCTGGTCAGCTAGAAGGTCCTGGGTTCGATTCCCATCTGGACGGGGCCTTTCAGTGTGGAGTTTGCACGTTCTCCCCGTGTCTGCGTAGGTTTCCTCCGGGTACTCCGGTTTCCCCTACAACAAAAAACATGTACAATAGATTCTCCTCTAGAGCCAGGACTCCCCTGAAAAAGAGACTATCCTGGCTAAAAAAAGGTTGATAAATAATTAAGTTACACGGTACTTGAGTAACATTTTAAACTGTAATTCTTGGAGTAGTTTTATCACACAGTAATTTTTACTACTACTTGGAGTGATCTTGTTTTTCACTCTTGTCACTGTGAGGAAATCTGTAAAACAACAAACAACAAAACATACAGAAGTTGAAATAATATCAATTTCAATTCTTTTAATTTAATGTTAATTCAAATTAAGAAAACTGATGGTGTGTCCCATGGAAATATCTTCAATTTTGTACTTTGTTTGGCCTTAAGTAAACAGCAAACAAATACTCATTTACTTTCATTGATTAACTGTTTGGATACTTAGAATTTTTTCGAGATAACTGTTCTCTTACAGTGCATGCATTTTAGAAAAGTAAGAACCCCACATTTGATCCGGGTGTTACATAGCAAAGTCGTGTACTAATCATTGTATCTGCACCTGTTGTAATGATTTCAGTCAGATGGCGTTGTAAGCCGGAGCCCATGTTTCCGGTCCAAACGCTGGTTAGATCCACAGCTGTGGTGTAAATCATGTGCTCTTATGAGGCTGTAATTAAACAGGCTTACATGGGGGGCAGTAACATAATATCTGACATATCCTCAACATGCAGCGGGCGTCTCCTACAGCGAGAGGAGCACGGTCAGACCCTCTGCCGCCACAAATCTGTCAACATTATGAGACCGATGAAATACCACGCACCAGAGATCCTTTCAAAAGACCAGTGGGGGTAGGTATGGGATGAGTAGATCAGCAGTTGGCATTAAAAGGGTAATATTAAACACAAAAATGGTTGAAGAGGCCGTGTGAGAGGTTGCTGTAAATTGGATAAAATGCATATGTTTTTGTTCGAGTGTGACCACGCTGCAAGCATTTCTTTACTGTTTTTTTGTCTCTCTTTGTTTAGTTTATTAGTTTATTTGTCAGGGACAATGTACAAAATACATTAATCTTACGAAAATATGCTTTGTACCTGATTTAGCAAATACTAATTTCCATCTGCAGTCCCTGGGCAGGTGCACACAGTATTAAAACATTACATTACAAATAACTGTCAGTAGCACTAACTAGTGGTACACAGCCAGGCTTCTGTTCAATAGAAATGCCCCACACCGTAACATTTCACCTATGGTGAAAAATACCTTGTCCTAGCATCAAGACGACGAGAACTCGGATGCTAAACAGCATCTATCTATCTATCTATCTATCTATCTATCTATCTATCTATCTATCTATCTATCTATCTATCTATCTATCTATCTATCTATCTATCTATCTATCTATCTATCTATCTATCTATCTATCTATCTATCTATCTATCTATCTATCTATCTATCTATCTATCTATCTATCTATCTATCTGTCTGTCTGTCTGTCTGTCTATCTATGTATCTATCTATCTATCTATCTATCTATCTATCTATCTATCTATCAGGACTCATCTATCTATCTATCTATCTATCAGGACTCATCTATCTATCTATCTATCTATCTATCTATCTATCTATCAGGACTCATCTATCTATCTATCTATCTATCTATCTATCTATCTATCAGGACTCATCTATCTATCTATCTATCTATCTATCTATCTATCTATCTATCTATCTATCTATCAGGACTCATCTATCTATCTATCTATCTATCTATCTATCTATCTATCTATCTGTCTGTCTCTCTATCTGTCTATCTATCTGTCTATCTATTTATCTATCTATGTATCTATCTGTATGTCTGTTCCAGTAACAGTTGCACAGCACGTTGTTAAGTATTGTGTTAATGTGCACTTTTCAAGTTTAACTCTTCAATAAACGTTAAATCAAAATTTTGGTTTATTAACTTTGGACACCTGACTTTTTTTTTTTTACACAATTTAAGGTAAACGTATTACTCATCATAATCACTTACTGTATCACAATACTACTGAGACTCTATTCACATCCACTTAAATCTGCGTTTTTGCTTGTATTTGTTTCTAACCACACGTTTTTAACCTTTAAGCGCAGCACAGCCCAATCTACTGTATCTATTATTGACCGATAAACACGCAGGTCCCTAAGCTACACATTTCGTATAGCAGGAACCAAAGTAATTCCAGTGTTATGTTCTGCTTGGGGGCGCACTTCAGATCACTATGTAAACTTACCTGATCCAAACTTTGCAATATCTCCCAATTTCCTGCGCCCGCTGTTTGTAAAAGCCTCATGCAGTCCCCAAAGTACTTTATTTTATGTCTGTTAAACTGTTGCATTGTAAACCCTCTTTATTACCGTCATTAATAATTCATCGGCTCGCTCCATTTGTGCACCGTTAGCATTGTCTTTACGGCGCTGCACTTTCTGATTGCGTTTTTTCGGGTTCCTCTCTGCCAACTTCCCCCCACACAGCCACACTGCCTTGTTTTTATTCCAGAAATAACTTCACAGACTTCACCTGCGAGGGGAAAAGACCCAGTTTTCTTTTTTTTTTATGTTAAGAGTTGCGTCCAAAGTCGCCATCTGTGCCTTCCCACGCAACGGTTCCAGGCAAACGGGTGCTTATTTAGAAGTGTAAATTTGTCATAAATACTTTTGGAGCTATACTTTTTGTAACGGGTGCAGATTGCTGGAGAAGGAAATGTTTTGGTCATTTTGAGAAACAGGTGCTTCTCCGTGAGGCAACATGAGGTCTGGATGGTGCTTCTTTTTTTTTTTTTTTTGGCTCTGGTTATTGCTGATTCATCCATTTGGACCAAACCCAGCCAGGACTTAACAAGGAGGGGGCAGTCTAAAGCAAAGAGGAATTAAAAAAACATATAAAAGATACAGCAGCTCAAATACTCTCAGGCTGTAATGTTACACAGACATACAAGGCTATAAATATGCTTTGGGATGGGCGTCAGGTGCAGAAAGGAAATAGAATTCATACAGTATATCGTCGGAGTGGCAACTTGTGATCATAATTTCAGAACCAAATGTGATAGAGACTTACCGTTTATAGTTTAGGACACTAGAGTTCCCCTTGAGACAAAATACAGTGCAGTATATTCAGTAGTCTCCCCAAACCCTCAATACTTAGACAAGATTTTAAAAAAAATAATAATAATATAGTCAAAAGGAAACAAAAATGAAAGTTTGAGACGGCTATGTAACAAAACAGAATATTCAGAAAAGACATAAGCAAGGAGTTTTAAAGCAGTATTAAGTAGCTCATGCCCCTAGAGGCCATAAGCGCCACTGCAGGTGTTGTAGCATGTTGCATTTTTTTTACTCATTCATTGTCCGTGAGAGTAAATACTACGCTGACAGAAAAGACAAAGGGAGAGAGGGATATTGTACATCCAATTACACAATGGAGATAATTTTTTTCACTCAAACTTGGCTGTAAATACTGTTTAAGTGGTGCTAGCCCACAGTTAGCTTTGCCCGTTAGCCTGTTAGCTTCTTCTTCGTGATTCCTTTAGTGTGTATTGGTGACTCCGACCCAGACAAGGGAAGTTGCAAGCATGGTTTTCTGGCCAGAGACACCAGGGGGAGATGAGAGACCACGTAAAGGATTTATTATGGTAAAAAAGTTACTTAGTGCTGCTTTAATTTTCTCCCTTCTTTACTTAACCTAAACACAAGATGATGCACTGAGATGTTATGGATTCTGAAAGAAATAACCAGAATGCTCACTCCAGCCACTAAAAAGGGAAGAATTTCACACGTGTCCAGCAGAGGGCACTGACATGAGATCAGGATATAAACAGCATATAGCCATGTGGTTAATGGTCAGTCTGCCCCAGGGTGGCTGTGGCTACAATAGCAACTTACTGCCATAGAGTGTGGAGTGAATGAATAATGACCTCATGTAGCACTTTGAGAAACGAGTGACACAGACTGATGAAGCGCAATAAGACTAAGCCGTTGTTATTTATTAGGCCATAGTCCTATACAATATTAAGGTAAACACGTTACAATAAGTAACGTGTTTACCTTAATAAATCATTTTCGTAGTCCCTGTGGGGGTAGTACAAGTGTTTATGGGATGATTGGAGGGTCTTTCATCTCCCCTGGTGTCCCTGGCCAGAAAACCATGTTTGCAACTTAACTGCCACCGGGCCAGAGCCGCCAATACACACTGGTAGAATCACGAAGAAGAAGCTGCCAGGCTAACGGGCAAAGCTAACTGCGGGCTAGCGCCACTTTAAACAGTATTTACAGCCAAATTTGAGTGAAAAAAATTATTTCCATTGTTTAATTGGATGTACAATATCCCTCTCTCTCTTCGCCTTTTCTGTCAGCGTAGTATTTACTCTCCAAGACAATTAATAAGTTAAAAAATCGTAACATGCTACGACACCTGCAGTTGCGCTTATGGCCTCTAGGGGCAAGAGTTACTTAGGACTGCTTTAATGAACGAATGGATAAAGCTAAACTGTTTCAGTCAGAAGCGGCTTTGAACTGAAATGCTTTCTGATTTCTTTATTAATACACGGCACAGTAAACAAAAAAGAAGAAAAAAGGGGATTTCTAGCTTTCAAATGAGCCCTCACCAATCTACCCAGGCATAGCATTGTGGTGAATATTGGTAATACTTCTTCATCATGTGCCCTCTTCAACCCAAAAAATAAATGTACTCTTCTACAAGAAACCCCAGCTTTAAGAGACATATTACTTGCCCTATATGAAAGTGAACGTGCGATTGAATGATTGACTCTCCGTGGTAGAACCCACTTAAGGCCCGCGGTAACTGGGATGGCCTCCGTTCACCCACTTGTCTGCGATTGTCTCATCTCCACTTACACTATACGCCGTAACCGGGCCTCATAAATGTAAAGTACGAGCTGTCACCTGTGCAGCCTTGACACACATCCAATTTCCTTGACACCTCTTTTCTCTGTCCCATTGCCCTCGTATAGGTGGCATTCATTTCATTCTATGATAATAGTGTTTGGAAATGGAGGACAGGCTGTGGTTCAGTGGTGGAATTGTCCTTGTAACTGTTACATTGTGAGATGTCGTATTTTTAATTGGCGGGGCTGTTCGCATGAAACAACAATGGGTTATTCCATGTTAAACCTAATTCTACACAATTATAACATGAAAAACCTTTGCTTAATTATGGGAAAGAGCTGGTTTGAAGGTTCTAAGCCTAAATAAAGGTGTGGGGCACGGGTCAAAATGGCCCTAAACGAAAACACACCCAGGGGCGGACTGAGACTTAAAAACGGCCCTGGATTCTGACCAGTCTAACCCAAGTTAGCTTAACTTTCACAAAGACATATGTTAAAGGAACAGGCCACCTTTTTTACAGACAGCAACCAATACACACTAATAGAATCACGAAGAAGAAGCTAACAGGCTAACGGGCAAAACTAACTGTGGGCTAGCGTCACTTTAAACAGTATTTACAGCCATGTTTGAGTGAAAAAAAATATTTCCATTTAATAATTGGATGTACAATATCCCTCTCTCCCTTCGCCTTTCCTGTCAGCGTAATATTTACTCTCCAAGACAATTAATAAGTTAAAAAAACGCAACTTGCTACGACACCTGCAGTTGCGCTTATGGCCTCTAGGGGCAAGAGTTACTTAGTACTGCTTTAACCAAGTGTATTTTCTCCAGTTCGGCTTTACCCAAATCTAAAAGCTTCTCAACTGGAGAGCAACAGTGTAACGCCTCATTTGAAAGCTAAGACCTACAAAAGTGTAGCTTTTTGTGATGTTTTTGTCGTTTTTTCTTCACTTTTGTTGCTTTGTTATGTTTTTGTTGGTTTTTCGCTGCTTTTTGTCATGTGTTACGCCACATTATGTCACATTTTTGTCGCTTTTCTGGCACATTTTTGTTCCGTTTTCATCCTCTCTTTCGTCGCTTATTTCGATGCTTTTCCTTTGAGCTTTTAGATTTAGGTAGAGCTCGGTGAAGGCGCGGGGTAAGAGGTTAAGGAGAAAATTGAGAGGCCCTTCTGTGCTCTTCCAGAATGGACATATGGCCAGTCCGCCCCCCATTCGAACAAACTATGACAAAACAAAGTCCTGTCCTTCATGACTAGTTGTTATATTATAAAATGTTACCACTGAAAAGAGCACATCTTCCTTTGTGAATGTAGAAAAGCTCATGTTAGTGCACTGAAGTTAAATATCTTTATTGTTTTGGTAAAGATTGGCAATCAGATGTTGAGTTTTATTTACTTCCTTCAATCTCACATGTTGTTCACAAGCACTGGTTTAGGGGTGGTCAAGTGCGGAGTAGAAATTGGCCTCAGAAAGGAAGAGTAGTAGTATTGGCTCCAACCCCTACTTTAGTATTAGAATATGAATGCAACCTTTTGTCCCCCTGTTCGTCTCTTCCATCTGCGCCATTTCACTCCAGTCAGCACAAGCAGCTGAAGCAGCCCGTACCAGATTCCCATGGCTTTGAATTAACACTCCAATCAATATCCCCCCTGAGCGCTCTGATTTACGAGTTACCCTGAACTGCTCTCCTCTCCTCTGCGCAGGTTATAGATGCTTCGAGTGTATGTGTGTATGTGTATGTGTATGTGTGTGTGCGCGGCTTTATGGCTGCGCTCCAGGTATTATGAGTGATACTCCGATGCATGTGCAGGAAGCCAGCGCTGGTTTACGGCATCGTGTCCCGCGGGAGCAGTAAAATTCATCAAATCTCTCCATCGCGGAGCTGAGGAACGACGGGAAGAGGAAGGGAGGAGAGAAGAGATAGTAGGGCTTCCCCTCAGTAAAGAGCTGCCCCTTTAAAAGCTTTGTGGTACGGGGAAGATCGAACGTTTGCACCAGGAGTTCCCAACATTTTTTCCCCCCCACTTGTCACGGAGACAGGCTGGAGATGAAGTCGAAAGGCGAACAGAACTACTATTTGCACATACGGCTTGAGTTTGGGTTACCTGTGGGAAGGCTTGGCACCCCGCTTTTCTAACTAGACCAGGGGTGCCCAAACTTTTTGTCTCCGAGGGCCAAAATGAAAAAGTGCCTGTGGGTCGCGGGCCAAACACGGCAATGTCAAGAGTGAAACACACATAACTGCAAATAACAATAGTTACTTTATTATATTTTTCGGTGCACATTTGCATGAATCTCCATCCATCCATCCATTTTCTTCCGCTTTATCCGGGGCCGGGTCGCGGGGGCAGCAGTCGCAGCAGTCTCAGCAGTCTCAGCAGAGATTCCCAAACTTCCGGATCCACGCACACCTCCTCCAGCTGTTATGGGGGGACCCCGAGGCGACACCAGGCCAGCTCGGAGACATAGTCCCACCAGTGTGTCCTGGGCCTTTCACGAGGCCTTGTCCCACTAGGACATGCCTGGAACACCTCCTGCGGGAGGCGACCAGGAGGCATCCGAAACAGATTTCTTAGCCACCTCAGCTGGCTCCTTTCGACGTGAAGGAGCAGCGACTCTACTCCGAGCATTTGCATTTGATTCTATCTATGTAAATAACATGCTACATTAAAAGAAATGTTAATTATGGAAAAAGTCTAGTAGTAGTTTAGTAGAACAAAATCAACAATTGTAGCAATATAGTGTAAACAACAACTGTATCTACAGTACCTACAGTGACTTTACCTCATTCGTTTGTTAACTCAAAGAAATGGCACATTAGATCATTTCGAAAGTGTAATTTCAGCATAAATTCTTATATAACTCATTTTTTAACACGTACCTTTGTTGATGTCAGCAACCTTTGCAATAAAAGTTGGAAAACTGGTTGATCTGTGATTGACAAACAACAAGACACCACAACAGTGTTTCCTTAACTTTGCGAATGGAGTGAAACAGCGCCCCCAATTTGACGCTGGTGGCCAAAAAGTGTACTGCAGCCACATTTACCATTGAGAATGAATGGGGGAGAGTCGGTATTAACCATACACGCACGCACACAAGTAGGTGCTCTCTGGTGGGCCTGAACTAGACACTCTGTTGCAGGGCAGCTTCGCCTTCAGACTTGTGTTGGGTACAATTCTTTTGTGTAACGTAAGAGATAAAGAAAGACTGTCACGTTAGTGTCGTGTAGACATTGTTGTTTAATGCAATATTGGTGTGTTAAACTCATGTATGACTATATGTATGTGACACTTGCTCTTCACTCGTGTGCTCAAATTGTCAAGCAGTTTTGCATGTGTAGATACTGTAACCTGTTGTCTGCCCTCTTAGGGTTAGTTTTAGGGTCAGAGTTATTGTCTCCAATGGTATGCATATCCAAAACTCAAAGGGTATTGACAGGAGAGCTTACAGCCTTTATGCCAGTGTGATACCTCATTTGAAAGCCAAGACCACCTAGATTATAAAAAGACGTGTATGTGTGAGTGAAACACAAAGTAGGGCACATTTGCTGTCCCTAACCCTGACCCTGACCATAGCCACCTGATTAAGGGGGACAGCAAGTAGCAGTTTGATTATTCAGAGCAAATGTTATTGTCAGAATCTGCAGTAGTCGTATACAAAGGCTCTGTGGTTCAGTGTTAGGAGTATGACATTGCTTGATTGGATTTATGAGACAAGTTTCATGTATAGACCAGATTCAGATTGGTGTCATCTGTTCATCCACCTGATAATCCATTTCTGCCGCCTCCTCTCTCTCTCTCTCTCGCTCTCTTCCTCACATCCCTCTCCCCTTCTCCCCTCTCCTTCACCGTCTCATTCTCCGCCCCTCACTCTCCCACAGATGATGAGTTGGACCCGGAGGCCGCGGAGTTTGACCTGGGAACAAAGATTAAAACGCCTAAAGATACGATGCTGGAGGAGCTGTCTCTGTTCAAAAACAAGGGCTCCAAGATGTTCCAGATGAGGCAGCAGCGCGTCGAGAGGTTCATCATCACCAACGAGAACCTGGTCAGTCTCGTAAACAAAGTGATCGCTTTAAATCCCTTGGTTTCATTATGGCACAGCTAGATACTAAATATGATCAAGTTACCTTTTCCACCTAAAACTGAAAAACTGAAACTGCTCACTAAGACAAAGCTAAATGCATACACCTGTCCATACTGTTCAAGGAAAATTATATATATTTATTTTTGTAGCGCTGTAAACGGCCTCTCGTGCAGATTCTCTTCTTCTAATTTCGAATCTCTCTTTTTTTTGTTTTTCCAGGCCAACCTGGAGCACCTGCTGATCGTTCCTCCAACACCTCCACCTAAACCCGAGATCGTCAAAGAGCATGGTGGATATTGATTTCATTTCATTATTTGTTTCATTTATTTAATCAAATGAAAAGCCACAATTCATATTTATGAATATTGGATATGGAAATATGTGAGATCATGGAGCTCATTTCCATCTGTAGCCGTGGTTGAGCTAAGCTGGTGGAACGGAGGCGCAGTGGTTAGCGCTCGTGCTTCACAGCTAGAAGGTCTGGGTTTACCTCAAGGGTGGCTCGGTACCACCATCAAGTATGGAGTGAATGAATAGTAACTACTAGGGATGCACCGAGACCAGTTTTTCTAAAACCGATACGAGTACGAGTACTTTGATTTAAGTACTTGCCGATACCGAATACCGATACGAGTACAAGGCATTTTCTTCAACAGACTTTTTGAAGTGAATAGGCGGTTTATAGATTGACTTTTTCACAGCAGATTGGTTAGTAATTAGTTCATTTACTCATTTACATTTCCTTGAGTAAAGTAGGCAACACTTGTAAGATAAGTTATACCAGGTTTGAACAGATGCCATTTTGTTTTTATTTTTGATTCAATATATATATATATTTTTATTGCACTGTCCATCATAGACAGAACAGCTCATGTCCAAAAGCTCCTCAATGCCTGTGCTTTATTAATTTATCTATTTTTATGTAACAATAGTATTGAGATGTTACTTATTACTGCAGCTAAATAGTCTCTTTTCACCTTTACTTCAGCTCTGTGTAGATTTTCTCGTGGGTTTATAACAACTTATCCAGTAGCTACAGCATTTTGATTGTTTTGCTGCAGCTCATTTTCGCTCAATATGGATATTTTTTTAGTCACTGGGTTAGTTTTTCAGACGAATAAGCCCCTGGGCATAAAACAGTGTAAGAATCGCTGTTAGCCACAAGTTAGCGGCTAATTTATCAACATTAGCTTGTCTCTTGTGAACACTGCAGACGCTGCAGCACTAACAACATTTAGCTCTGGTTAAATCCAGCACAGACTCTGATTTAGGGAGTGTCGTCTGTAATAAAGTCAGCTCTATGTAGAATATTGTATTTACACAAAAGAATTCTCCAGTTTGTTACACATGTAGCAGCACCGACCACACGTCAAGTGGTTTCTGGTATCGGGACCTCATGAATGAGTACGAGTATGAGTGCAAGCATGTGGTATCGGCCCGATACCCAATACAGGTATCGGTATCGGTGCATCCCTAGTAACTACAGTGTGGCGCTTTGAGAAACTTAGTAACACAGGCTTTTAAAGTGTAATACAAGTGTAAGCATTATTATTATTACTCACCTCTTAAAGGGGCTAGATGCAAGCTAGCCATTTTTATACTTTTTATACTGCCACCTCTGGTCATATGTGTAACTGCACCTTCTATATTAAGCTCGTGCATGACGGCTCTTCGGACCCAAATTAACACCTTTTTGAGTGACAGTGCAGGATTTTAGAGGCAGTTGTGGTCAGTGTTAATTTCGTCGACAAAAATATTTAGTCTTAATTTTAGTCAAAGTGATATTTTTGACGACTAAAATTGGACTAAAACTAAATTAAAAGTTTCTCATGAGACTAAAACTATGACTAAAATGTCCAGATATTGTAGTCGACTAAAATAAGACTAAATAAAAATGAAAAGTAGAGACTAAAATCATCCAAACATCTATTGACCGTCTGAAAGAGCCTCAGATCATTTAAATCTTCTGCCAAATGAACAGGTCTGAGCTTTGTTCATGTGGAGCAGCCCCATGAAGTCGAGGACCTTCATTAAATATAATTATAATGAATATTATAAATGCAAAGTCGACTAAATTAGTCTTAAATTTAGTCGACTAAATTGACATGCAATTTTAGTCGACTAAAACTAGACTAAAATAGAAATGTTTTTTTTTACTAAATCGCGACTAAAATGAAATTACATTTTAGTCAAAAGACTAAGACTAAAACTATAATAACATATGTTGTCAAAATTAACACTGGTTGTGGTGAACAGGTCTGGGCTCATTCTACACATTAGGACATTGTTGGAACATGTAGGGGGAGGAAAAGACATAATTTTGACATTTTTAAACTCTGTATAGTCCCTTTAACCTCCACCTGAACCGAGAACATTTGCTCCAGTTTGGCTTTACCCAAATCCAAAAGCTTCTTGGACAAAGCACCAAAAAACACAGCAAAGAAGCGATAACAAAAGTGACGACAAAGCAACAAATATGCAACTAAAAGGCAACAAAAGAGTAACAGAAGAAGCCACAAGACAGCCACAAAAAATGAAAATAAATGTCAAGAAAGGTTACGACAACACGGCAACAACACAAGGAAAAAGATCAGTTTAAATCACTTTTGTTGAGTTAAGAGGTTAAAGTGCTTGATTTTGTTGTAAAAGTAAAGCTACTACTGGTTAAATATAACTTTGATACAAGGAATAGATCCTCTGTCAAATAATTACTTAACATAAAGTATTTGCTGTTGAAAATACTGACAGCCAAGTTTTACTTTATACTTTGGCACGTGTATAGAAGTGTAGCGCAGAGAAGAAAGTATTATATTTATCTTTCAAATGTTCAACTACCAGTTCATGGGAAGCTTTTAAGGTTCTTTTAATGAATAGGAAATCATGGCTACACCTTTGGCCTTCCTGCAGCCATTATTAAAGCTTGAGGACTGGAAAAGGAAAGCTGCCCACTTTCATTGACAACGACAGCATTAACAAACTAAGCAACTTCTCGAGTCTGGTTATCTAATGGTCATACGCACCTTTGTTTCTCTCTGTGTCAGAAAAAACGGAGGTGAACGAGGCGGAGGAGAAGGAGCGTAGGAGGATTCAGTACGTGCGCACCTATGTGTCTCCATGGGAACGGGCCATGAAGGGCGACGAGGTGCTGGTGGCCACGATGAAGGGAGTCATGCCGGGGCCCATCAGGATGCACGCCCAGCTGCCCCAGTACAAGAGCTTCAACAGGTAAACAAAGCAAAACTATGAACTTTTTTCTGTCCAGAGCAAAGAAATAAAGCTGAAACAATGGATGGGAAAGACTTATAAAGCTTGAATGCTTAATGTGATGTTTTTCTTTGCTTCTGCAGGTGAGTTTCTCTCATTATAAGGGGAATAAACCCTATTGGCATGTTTCAGGATAGTCCAAACCTGCCCAAAATGAATATAAATCCTCATAATTAAAGCTGTCATTTATCTCATTTAACGTGAGACACTGCAGGTGAAAAGGGATTGTGTTTTTAATTTAGACATATCAATTTGAAGCTTTTGCTGTCGATTACTGACATCAACACATTTAGCAGTTCAGTGCCAACAATCCAGACCATTTTTCCTCTCTGGACGGACACAAGTGTTATGGAAAGCGGCAAATGCTAATAAATTTTCAACGACAACATTGTTGACACCGCATGTTATCGGTCGCTTTTTATCGCGTGTGCATTTAAACAGCCTGGTTCTCAGATTGAAGACTTTAACAGGATGTTTCTCAGCCGTCCTAGGACCGATTTGAACCATTTAAAGCAGTACTAAGTAACTCTTCCCCCTAGAGGCCATAAGTGCAACTGCAGGTGTAGTAGCAAGTTACGATTTTTTAACTTATTAATTGTCTTGGAGAGTAGACAGGAAAGGTGAAGGGAGAGAGGGTTACTGTGCATCCAATTATACAATGGAAATATTTTTTTTCACTCAAACTTGGCTGTAAATACTGTTTAAAGTGACGTTAGCCCGCAGTTAGCTTTGCCCGTTAGCATGTTAGCTTCTTCTTCGTGATTTCATTAGTGTGTATTGCTTGCTCCGCACCGGTGGCAGTCAAGTTGCAAACATGGTTTTCTGGCCAGAGACACCAGGGGGAGATGAAAGACCCTCCAATCATCCCATAAACACTTGTATTACCCCCACAGGGACTACGAAAAGGATTTATTAAGGTAAACAAGTTACTTAGTACTGCTTTAAAAACTCAGAGAAAAATTAAAATCCTTCTCTGCTTTGTCAAACGCGCGAGAGAGAAGTGTCGGGTTTACAGCAGGTTTACGTCCCCCTTGGACTAAAATAAGAAAAGAAACACAATAATATATAAAATATCCTGATCGTGACTTTCACAAGTTTTTGATGAAGATGAATTGAATTGAATTGAATTGAATCGTCATTTATTTCACTTCTGGTCATCACAGAGTTACCAAAATCACACATAAGGTTTATTAGAGTGTCTAGTTTCGTAATAAATAAAAATTGGCACTCGTTTTTGGCACTCAATGTGTTAAAGGGGCTAGATGCAAGTTGCCATTTTATACTCACTACTGCCACCTCAGGTCATAAGTGTAACTGCACCTTCTACATTAAGCTTGTGCATGACGGCACTTCAGACCCGAATTAACACCATTTTGAGTGACAGTGCAGGATTTTAGAGGCAGATCTGGGCTCATTCTACACCTTAGGACATTGTTAGAACATGTAGGGGGAGGAAAATACATAATTTTGACATTTTTAAAATCCATATAGTCTCTTTAAGATGGCAGCTAAATACTTTAACGTATAAATGAAAATTGGTGTGTCAGGTCATTATAGTGGTCAGTTGTGGTTCTGGAAATACACTGGCACTTAATCTCAGTCCAGTGCACTATATATTTATACTGTATATAATAGGCTCACTGTTGACACTGTTGAGGCGAGGACTGAGAGGGTCGAGCTGCTGCTGCGGTTAACAATTTGCCATTAAGAGAGCTTAGGAATGTGTCGTTTCTGGGATTCCTGGCATATTCCATAATAATAAACCAATGGGGATTCCAATGTACCCCCTGAAATGGCGTGTTTGTAATGTGCGCTTTATAACATCCTTTCTTGAACTCTTTAAACTGGAAGAGCATTGCACATTTTTAGTCATATGTGTTTGTTCGAATTTCCTTTTAACTAAGCCCAGGATTTTCAAGATGGCGGTGCATTACACTCTTTGACAAAAGTCTTTCTAAGCCCAAGGAATTTGCAGTACCACGGAGCGACCACTACTCGAATAGGAGGGTGCGATACTATACATCCCTGCCTTTAACGCAATCACATCCAAAGTCAAAATGTATGATGATTTTTGTAAGATATGCAGATGTAAAACAGCTTGAGTTCGATGTCTCCAAACTCTACCCCTTCGAAATAGATTCTCGTGAAATTGGTTGACCCTCTTGAAACCTTTTATCATCTCAGTGAAATCCCGTTGACAGCATAATGACTGACAAACTAAATCACCTCCTCCTCTTGTCAAATAGTCCCTCATTACCAGCCCGTAATGCACCTGTTTTCTCCCTCATCGGTTTTTCAGGTAGGTTTCCAAGGCGACGCTGTAAGTTACCGGCAAGAAAAAAAAAAAGTTTCTATTAATAAATCGCTCTTCGTTCTACCTGCTTCCCTCCGACTCCCTTCACTATGACAACAGCAGCCTCTAAATGTCGCTTTCCTCTCCCTACATCTGCAGCAGCACCGAACAAATGTCATTATTTTTAATCCAGTTTTAAGTCGGTGTATGGGAGCAGCCGTGCAGCGACTAATGGGTCTGAATCAGCAGAGTGAACAGCAGAAAACTCCAGAAATTGAATTAACAAACGCGAGTGAACGTGTCGGGGCCAATTTGGCTTAAAGAAACAAGATTACAGGCTATGTAGGTATAGTTTTCAAGGAATAAACTCGAAACGTTGCTGTAGACTTTGCCCAAATTAATTCTCTTTGCAGAAATTTCTTGTTGAGATTAGGGCTGGCTCTATCGGGATATTGAGTTAGTTTCTTGATATTGCGATAACAATACTAATGCGATATATATACATTTTCTTTCCATTTCGGTTTCAATTTATACAGTGCTTTTCCACCTTAAAGGGTCTATACAGAGTTTAAAAATGGTAAAATTATCTAATTTCCTCCCCCTAAATGTTCCAACAATGTCCTAATGTGTAGAGTGAGCTCAGACCTGTTCACCACAACTGGCAGTAGTGAGTATAAAATGGCTAACTTGCATCGAGCCCCTTTAATGTCCTATATGCAGTGTCCCAAATGAAGCAATAGCCCAAGATTTTGTTAAGGACAGCAAGTAAAAGATAGAACGACAGGAACAGGTTGACCTCTTAAGCCCCGCCTTTATCACATGCATTTTCTCCTGGTAAGGAATAGGCCACCGTTTTTCTTTGTGTGTGCCCGTAGAAGAGCTTGGTCGCTTCTAACTTCAACCCCCGTTTGGAGCTATAGGAATAAATTGGGAGAGGCCAAATGCTAACAACATCTTTGGTCTTTTTGCGTGACTGAGGGCACACAGTTCTTCCATACTGTGATATGTTCTTACCTGAGTTTAGACGAGTTCATACATACCTGTACCAGACAGGTACGCATCACCTCATTTGACCTACAAAACTCTCACGTTGTTTCTGTGTTTTTGACCTTTTTTTCACTTTTCCATCAAATTTTTCCACACATTGTTTTTCCTTTTCTGTTACTCCTTTATTGCGTTTTTTATACTGTTTTGTGGCCTTTTCGTCTCTTTTGTCACTTTTTTGTCACATTTTTCTGTCGAAATTATCATTCTGTCAAACCATGGAACTCCTCTCTTGTCTCCAGAACGGCTCTTCCTTTCGGAAACCTGGAGAAACCTTGTAAGACGTTGACCTTCGAGATCCCAGAGTTCACGGTGGACCCCGAGGAACCCGAGCCTCTGCCATCTATGCAGGGGGACGTCCGCTCCAGACCCTCCTTCAACCGCACCCCCATCGGCTGGGTCTGCTCCGAGGACAACTCCCACATCCACCTGGAGCTGGACACCATGCCCTTCGACGGAGAGACCGAAGACCTCTGAGCCGCTGCATGTGACACAGGAACAGGAACACAGGGACAAAACGGACAGGAAGTTGTAACATACTTGTGAAAGCAAAGTAGGGAAAGAAAGAAGAGAGGTCATGTAATGTTAAACGCTAGGGATGTAACAATATTGTGACTGTTTATCATATCACACCCTAAGAATTGCATATTTGCTACATCCCTACTAAATGCATGGATTGAGTCTTTGGAGAATGGACACACTACACTTTCTTATTTCAAATCTAGTCATTTAAGTCTTACTCAAGTTTTTTTTCTGGCAGTAAGCCTTTAGAAACTGATTCACTCTTTATGTATTTATGCAATAAAGTTCACCTTTACACAATATTGCCTTTGACCATGAGATTCAATCATTGAACATACACAGACAACATGATTGATGCTTGTAGACATTTACTATAGCGGAGGTAGGCGAGTTTGCTGTATGCTGATCTTCTCAATCACTGTTTTGCTCAAATAATAATACACTGACTTGAAATCACAAAGTGTGCGACAGAATTAAAATAACAACAAACAATGCATATTCAAAGACAAGCATTGGCTGTTGGGATATGCTTTTCTGAAATGAAAGGTTTTAAGTCCTTTCTTAAAAGCAGCCACCATCTGTAGAGCCCTGAGGTGGTCCAAGAGGATATCCCACAGTGAGTAGAGGCTTCAAAGACCCCATCGTTTTAAGCGTGTCCTGGGCGGGAGCAGACGGCGCTGACTGGGTCCTGGCCGAGGTGTGGAGTGCAGTCATGGGTGTGAAGGGGGATCTTGTACTCTAGCTAGTGCAGAGTGTGTAGGATGGAGTCGATGTGATAGCTCATCAGGACCCTGGCAGCGCTGTTCTGAGCACAGCGGACAAGCTTTCGTGCAGCAGTGAGGTAGAGGGAGGGCCATGGTTTGGAAATGTTACGGACATGAAAGCAGGATGTTTTGCAGATCCAGGTGAAATGATTGTCGAAGGAGACGTGGGGCGAAACTTGACCCACAGGTTTGTTACTGAGTGAAGAGGGTTGGACCAAAAATGGAGCCCTGGGGGATCCCACAGGTGACAGTGTGAGGTCTGGATTTTGCATCCCCCAAGACCACACACTCGGTCCCTTATGTGAGGTAAGAGTGATACCAATGAATGGCGGTGCCAGAGAGATCATGCAGGAGAATGTGGGGTTTGGGGTCTGGAAGTTCTCCCCTGGAAATGTTTTAATGGAATTGATGATATATTTTGAATTTTGGAAGTACTTTAACAGGGGCTTTGATTTCTATTGGGTGCAATACAAATGTTGCTACGAAATATTACTAAAATTTGGCTTGAAAAACTATCGACCTAAGCAAAAATACAAGACGCAGTACTCCTCTCCCCCCCCCTTTCTGCAAAGTATAATTATCGTCTTGGTCCTAGTGTGGTTTCAACCCCTGCAATCTATAAGTTTGTAATTTTCAATATAGAAACTCCCCATTCCCTGGGTTCTGAACAATGGTTAAGCTCACAGCTATTATACTCGCTATAGTGTCCCCTGCGCAAACACTGAAGAACATAATTATTTTTTCACTTGGCCCTATGCAGTTCATACGGGTTTGTTTCCAGAGTCATTAGGCCGCTGGATAAGGGGGGGAAAGAGCTTCTGCCAAAGTAATTGTTTGGAGGAAACGCGTTGTGTTGGTCTTTGTGCATTTGGGCAAAGTTCCCAACTTTAAATAGAACCGCATTGACTTTTACGCTATAAAGAGGAATACCTGCTAAGACAAATGAATACGGAATGTTAATGACGATTAGAGTAGTTTTTCATATGGTATTTACATTTATTTGTTCTTTAAATATATCCAGTTTATATATATTTTTTACTCATGGGTTGGTGACCTCAATACCCTTTTGCAACCTGAAACAACTGTACATTCAGGAAAATATAGTAACTTCAGCCTTAACTTTTAGAGGTGGATATTTCCTAGTCTAAGATATGGAAATCATGGCTATAACTGGGAGTGCATTAACTAAATAAACACATTACAACTAATGCTATGGTCTCGATTTTTAGTTTTTTAAGTCCTGCACAGCATTTGCATGTTCTTTTATTGCAGTGTAGCTATTTTGAGTGTAGCTCGGTATGAGTTTAAAAGTTGATTTGCTCGTCCCGGCTGGGCCAGGGCGTGTCTCTCACACCCCTCACCTCTCTGTGTTCTGACTGTGGAAGTGTGACCTCGATGATGTTGGCTCGTCTCCAGTGACGGAGAGGACAGATGCCTTGGACACGCAGCGGTCAGCGGGGAGCATCTGAGAGAACGGACCGGTCTAGAGTGAGGTCAGGTCACAACACAGGTATGTTTTGCAATGACAAAACAATTACAAAATGTTCACCAACTCATAAAGACGCCTTGTCAACTTTAGTACACCACTCACTCTGGCTTAGCTCCACCAAATTATTTCCTAAACTCCATCAAAAGGTGATATTTGCTCACAATGTTTAGCGGCCCACACACTTTCCTGACTCTTAGTGTGTGTGCTAGCCGTAATGGAAACACTACATGTGACCGGTGGACTTCTGTGTTGTGTTATTTGTGCAGCTTGCGGTGCATCAAGGAGCCACGGGACACAGCGGGAACTTTTGGAGGCCCTCTCTGTTTAATCTGGTTGCCAATAATGAAAATAAGATCAACATGTGCCGCTATATCAAAAGGTCCAGGTCCAAGCTACAGGGGAGACGATAATGGATAGCGTTAGCATCTCCTGAATGAATTAAAACATCAGGAGCAAGGTCGGAGCTCAATATCAACTCAAGAACAAGTAAAATATATTTACAGATGGGGCAAATGTTAGAGCAGTACTAAGTAGCTCATGCCCCTAGAGGCCATAAGTGCCACTGCAGGTGTTATAGCATGTTACGGTTTTTTACTTATTAAAGCAATACTAACTTGTTTACCTTAATAAATCCTTTCCATAGTCCCTCTGGGGGTAAGACAAGTGTTAATGGAATGATTGGAGGGTCTTTCATCTCCCCCTGGTGTCTCTGGCCAGAAAACCACAATTGCAACTTGACTGCCATCGGACGGGAGCCACCAATACACACTAATGGAATCATAAAGATCAAGCTAACAGGCTAATGGGCAAAGCTAGCTGCGGGCTAGCACCACTTAAACAGTATTTACTACCAAGTTTGAGTGAAAAAAATGATCTCCATTGTGTAATTGGATGTACAATATCCTTCTCTCCCTTCGCCTTTTCTGTCAGCGTAGTATTTACTCTCACAGACAAATTAATAAGAAATCGCAACTTGCTACCACACATGCAGGGACAAAAGTTATTTAGTTCTGCTTTAATTGTTCGTGAGAGTACGCTGGCACAAAAGACAAAGAGGGAGAGGGATATTGTTGTACAAGAGGAGACTCTTTTTTTTTCACTCAAACTTGGCTGTTCTGTTTAAGTGGCACTAGCCCGTAGCTAGCTTTGCCTGTTAGCCTGTTAGCTTCTTCTTTGTGACGCTATTAGTGTGTATTGGGGCCTCCGACCCGTAGGCAGCGAAGTTGCAGGCGTGGTTTTCTGGCCAGAGACATCAGGAAGCGATGAAAGAACCCAAATCATCCCATCAACATTTGTATTGAGTTTGGGAAATTCCACTGTCACCATGGAGTTCAGCCATCTTTGCAACTTTTAGCATACATTTCCATTGACTAACATTAGCTAAAAACAGTATAAAAAGTGGAGAAAAAAGTCATGGAACAGCTTTGTTAGCTGCTGAGTTACTGCTGGTAAATACATATAACTCACTGTGGTGTCCAAGTGTTCTAATGTGAACAATAACTCCAGTATTTTAACTTTTAAAATCTCCATTAGTTTACAATTGCTGCTAATCCCATAATGCTTAGCGATACAATCACATTCCCGAACTCTATTACCCCCAGAGGGACAAGGAAAAGGATTTATTAAGGTAAACATGTAACTTAGTACTGCTTTAGCAAAAGGACACTTTAAACATTGGATGATAAGATAAGATAATCCTTTATTGACCTCACAATGGAGAAATGAACCTGTTACTTGAGATGACTGACCTCTTCCCAACATCAGAGTCACACAGGGAAGAGGCAAACCCTGAAACCCTGTTAACTTTCTTCCAAATATACCACCATCGAGTAGGCGACCGACCACGATGAACATTTTTGAGTAATGTTGTCCGTCACTGCGGTCTCTTCAACACTGAATTTTAATGTAACCCACTGTTGTTTGTTCCATGGGAGTCTATCGCCAGAGAACATTGAGTACCCGCGCTGCCAGCATGTGATTAAAACATTTTGCTGCTCTTAATAACCCCGCATAATGCATCCTCGTCATTATCTCATCAAAAATAATGAGTTCAACATGAAAGTGAAGCCAAGATGGAGTCGTGCTCGGAGCGGTGGATAAACGCGGGACACTTTTATGGGGGGGCGTAATTAGGGTCATCTGCGGGACATCAATCAGGCCATGCAATAATGAAGTTGAATTTCAGGACACAATATTCCAGCGTGTGGGACTGTTTTGGCTTCAACACAATGGCAAGGCATTTGTATTAGAGTATGTAGGGACAAATTCAAGCCTCGGATGACGTCATTGCCGGCAGACGCATCAAACCACTGACCTTTATTGTGATTTTTTGCAGTTTTTAATGTTGGTGTTTCTTATACGCCACCAGAACACAAATTGCAAGCTCAGCGTACTGTCACTGCCTTGAAGAATTAGTCGTTTTGTTCCGAAATCTGACAGAGAAATGACACAATCGAAAGCAAAAGGTGAAGTGTCTCGGATACAATATAGGTTTTATTTTGTCTTTTCGCTATTTCGCTATTATTTTACTGTCCCTATCTGTCCCATATTCCATCCTTCAATGCCGCCGGCTGCCTTGTGTCGGGATACCTCTCCAAAAATCGTGTGCCAAGATCTGATCAAGAGTCGCTGTAAGAGTGTGTGTTGGGCTATAATTAATTGTTGGGACATTGTGTGAAGCAGGTAGGAATTGAAAAGATGAGACAAGATACAACAAGTGGTAGTCAACTGGTGGGTCAAGACCTATAAAAACAAAAAAAATTAGCCACATACCCTTTTTGGGTCACAGGCCTGACCCAAAATGAATATTGATAGGCTTTTTGCTGATACTTAATGATTGTTGATATTTGGATTAATCCTTGAATCAAAAGTGTGTGCAAACAGGCCAACCGTATTGTTTTGTATCTATGAATTATAATAATAATATAATAAAAATAATAATGCATTGGTTTTATATAGCGCTTTTCTGGACACTCAAAGACGCTTTACATTGCACTATTCATTCACTCCATACTCGGTGGTGGTAAGCTACTATTCTAGCCACAGCTGCCCTGGGGTAGACTGACGGAAGCGAGGCAACCGGTCTGCGCCAACGGCCCCTCCGACCACCACCAACCACTCTATCACTCACTACATTCGCCAGGCTTCCTGCTGTTTCCAAACGGTCTCCCATCCAAGTACCGACCAGGCCCTTCCCTGCTTAGCTTCCAAGGTCTGACGGGATCGGGCAGAGCTAAAGCTGTACGGCCCCAATTATGATGTATTTATTAATTATGATGTATTTATGAATTATGACGTATTTATGAATTATGATGTATTTATGAATTATGACATATTTATGAATTATGATGTATTTATGAATTATGACGTATTTATGAATTATGATGTATTTATGAATTATATAGTATATATATAGTGCTTGATGATGGACATATAATTGTACTGTATGAGAACATGCATAAAAACAGGCCATGCCAGATTGTAGGTTGTAGATGGACTTATTTCCATCCGTTGTCCCACACTCTCGCTCAACCTGGCCATACATTTTAGTGGCTGGCACGGAGAGAACATGCAAAGTACACACGGCCGAGGAATCCAACCCGGGACCTTCTGTCTGTGCAAACGCAAGCACCAACCGGGATCGAACTGTAAAATGTTTTATGAGTTATGAACTGACATTAATACTTTTTTGGGTCATTATACTTCATCATCTAAAGCTGTGTTTCTCAACGGGTGGGTCGGGACACAAAAGTGGGTCGTAGAACTTCAGATTTTTACGATTATTACATATACAATGTTAGAGGAAAACATTAAATCGCTCTTCATCATACTGGGTCAAGCTGTACAGTCGTACGATCTCTGTCATAGCCTTGACTGTGGTGCTCAGGCGTCCACTCTCAGCTACTTGTGTGTGCTTGAGAGAGTATATAGCCCTTTTCTGTGGAAGCATAGACAGACTGGAATGGTAGGTAGCTAGTGTCTCGAGTTCATGTCTCCGGGTCCCGCACCAATGGTAAATAAAGATCTTCTGTATAAGACATCTAGACTGCTGCCTATTCTTCATCTATTCTCTCTCTCGAAGAATCTTCTTCTTCTTCTTCTTCCATTCTCTCGAACACATTGTTAATTCTCAGATTTTACAGTTTTTACATTATGTCTAAAAAAAAAATCAATAAAGTTTTGGGTCATGGCATGTTATCTTATGGCAAAGGTGGGTTTATTCGACATTTATTCAACCAGGAAAGTCCCACTGAGATCAGACATCCCAAAACCATACCAGCTCCACTGATGTGAAGGGTCCCACACTACAAAAACGAAATATCAAGAAATGAAAGCATGGGTTTAAATTACAGCCACAAGTAAAAGCCACCAAGAACAATTGGCCATATGTCAAGGACTGTATTTTTCAACCCAATGTTTTCACTTGCTCTCCCTCCCTCATAATCGCCGGTTGGGTCAAGCTGACACCCCAGATTGCATAAAGGCCACAGAACCCCCACTTTGATTCACACCTGCTTCTCCACAGCCTCATCTACTAACGACCCTCACTCTCTTTCCCTCAGAGGTGACATCATCCCCTCTCTCCCTCAACACCTCGTGCCGCGATGTGCCCAGGAGGCGGCGCCATTGTGCCAGACAGGACGACACACACACGCGATCCTTCCAAACCCCCCCACCCCCTCCCCTCCTGCTCTCCCCGCGATAAAGCGCTACGTCACGGGCTCGCGCTGCTCTGCTGGAGGGGAGAGAGCGGCGGAACATGGCACGGCCCACGGCTCGCCCTCATGGATAGAGTGACAACCCCGGAGCCTGCCGCCGCGGTGAGTACCGGGTCATCCGCGTGTGTGTGTTTTTTTTTTCTTTTTCTCTGACGAGGCGTAAAAGTGCGGGACACGCGGGGGGGGGGGGGGTTGGTGGCAAGGCGCATGTGACCGGGACTCGCGCGTAGCATCAGGACAGGGGGGTGTGTGCGCACGGGGGAGGCGAGACACGCTACGATATCCGGTAACGGTAAGGGCTCCGTGCATTCTCTCGCCAGATGTTGTTGCGCTGTTGTTACTGTCTTCGTTTTTCCCCCCGTGCGCGTGCCGTCAGGTGTCCCCCCCCCCCCTCTATACGCAGATGCACGCGCTGTTCCGCGCCGCGGCTCGGGTCCGTTCCCGCTGACTGTCACGTTACACCGGTGACACAGCGCTCTGCCTCTCCACGTGAACTCCATTTGACTAAACAGCATCGATTTTTTTATTCGCCTTTTTTTTGGCTTTCGCATGGACGCCACAACCAGGAAGCGTCACTTTCCTCGCGCCGTCTATTGTGCAGTTATTATGCCGTCTATTTATAGGCCCGTGACTTCTAATTACGTTCGTCGCTGTTACACCCTATTGCATGTTCATGTTAATCCTTATTGCCCTCACTTCTAACATATTTGCATCATTGCTTCGTGGTCACATGGAGCAGGTGCACCCCCCCTTTCAGACCGTCCTGTCCCATCTCACTTCACTTTGTCCCATGTTGCTTTGGTCAGTGTATCTTGTTTAATTGATGACACATTATGAATACGGCTTGATGTCTATTGTTTGTGTATTTAATTGCATTCCAGTAATTGTCTTAAACCGTGATTCATGTTCATTGCAACTTGTGTGATATTTAGGGTATGGTAGTACATCCATCCATCCATTTTCTTCCGCTTTATCCGGGGCCGGGTCGCGGGGGCAGCAGTCTCAGCAGAGATGCCCAAACTTCCCGATCCACACACACCTCCTCCAGCTGTTCTGGGGGGACCCCGAGGCGACACCAGGCCAGCTCGGAGACATAGTCCCACCACCGTGTCCTGGGTCTTCCACGAGGCCTTGTCCCACTAGGACATGCCTGGAACACCTCCCGCGGGAGGCGACCAGGAGGCATCCGGAACAGATGCCCGAGCCACCTCAGCTGGCTCCTTTCGACGTGAAGGAGCAGCGACTCTACTCCGAGCTCCTCCCGGGTAACTGAGCTCCTCACCCGATCTCGGAGGGTGCGCCCAGACACCCTGCGAAGGAAACTCATTTCGGCCCCCTGTATTCGCGATCTTGTCCTTTCGGTCATGACCCAAATCTCATGACCATAGGTGAGGGCGGGAACGTAGATCGATCGGTAAATCGAGAGCTTTGCCCCCCGACTCATTGTAGTAGTCATTGTGGTAGTACATGTATATGATATAATATAACATTTCATGGTCAGATAAGGGGGGCTCAAGCAGTGTCGTGTCGCTGATGTTTTGACCCCGGCCATGTCCACGTGAAACAAAAACTGACACACAGTTCTGTCAACGCAATGGAACGCAGGTAATCATTTTGTGGAAACATTATTCAGACACGCAGATGCAAAGTTGAGTTTAACATGGCTTGTGACTTTTCTCTTAGAGGACATGAAGAGGCGGTTTGTTTAAAGGAACAGGCCATCGTTTTTCCATACTGAGATATGTTCTCACCAGAGCTTAGACGAGTTGATGCGTACCTGTCTGGTCTTTGTGCGTGTCCGTGGAAGAGCGTGGTCACCTCTAGCTTCACCCTGTTTGGAGCCATAGGAATATACTGGGAGAGGTTTAAATGCTAACAACATCTATGGTCGTTTTACGTGACTGAGGGCACACAGTTCTTCCATGCTGTGATATGTTCTTACCTGAGCTTAGACGAGTTGATACGTACCTGTGTGGTCTTTGCACGTGTCCGTGAAAGAGCTTGGTCGCTTCTTACTTCGCCCCCGTTTGGAGCTATAGGAATACATTGGGAGAGGCCAAATGCTAACAACATCTTTGGTCGTTTTGCGTGACTGAGGGCACGCACAAAGACCAGACAGGTACGAATCAACTTGTCTAAGCTCAGGTAATAACATACTGTATCTCAGTGTGGAAAAACGGTGGCCTGTTCCTTTAAGCCAGGGGTAGGCAACGTCAGGCCCGAGGGCCAAATCCGGCCCTTCAGCGCAGAACCTCTGGGAACCTCTGGCCCTCAAGGTGATTTTGAGAAACATTATCACTCAAATCAGAGAGAACTTTTAACATTATTAGAGTTAAATGGGTAGAAATACTGTCAATACACCCAATTAGTCATATATTGTGTACAACACTGGCATTTGAAGGAAGTGCACTGGAAAAAGCATAATCGCATAAAGGAAGAAATGACATAACTCTCTTGAATGAACAGATTAAATCTAAGGTTTGAGTAGATTTGGTCTGGTTTAAGATGAGATAAAACCTCTAGTAGTAGTTATTCTCTTAATTCAGATAATTTTGTGTCATTTCAAGTGAAAACAATTATTTTTTCTGATTTCAAGTGGGTATTAGTCTTGTTCCATTGGCGCTAACATTTATATCTTGGATTAGTTCAAACCAACTGAAATTAAACATAGAAGAACTTTTATTCAAGCAATTTTAAGTAATTTATCTCATTTAAGATTTGGGCTAACAATCAGCGCCTTCGGCCCTCGGTCTATTCACAGTAAAGAAAATCGGCCCTGCTTTAAGCTGTTGGCGCAGAATAGCAGCCATGTCTATATCACCCAACGCCACCTATGGCTACATTAGATTCTTATTATGGAGTCGATGAATAACGTGCAACACAAAACTGAGCTCTCATTGCCATTGTGACGCATCCTGATTGCTGGCATTTTAGAGCTCGATGACATTCCTGACCCAACCCTTCATCAAATGTCAGACACTGCAATCTTCTCCATCAGTTTCCATCTTCTCTGACTGCGTCTCACCCTCACATGTTCAGAAACGCACACGTCCCTTTTGTATCAGTTTATCAGTTTCAGCCTACATTGTTTTCCTGACAAAATGTGCACAGCGAAACCGAAGGTCTCGCTTCATAAATTCACGCTCGATCTCAGACACGTTTCCAAAAACCGTGCGGACCGAGCATACATATTAAAGTATTGACAATCTTGTGTAAATTACTACATTCAAATTCACAACCAGCGTCTTTGATTGACAGCATTACACGTTTTCCTAATCTCCCCGCTGTACCCTTTGGACCCCGTATTCCCCACGCAGACCCGACGTACCTCTTGACAGTCCACTGAGCACATCCGCTTTAACCGCGGCGTGGCTGGATTCGCGCCGCCCGCTCCGCGCTGTCCGCACACGGCTGGCGGCCATATTGATTTAGCGTTGCGCTTTCGATTCTCGTGAGTGATGAGCTTAGCCCTTCACCGCGCGGGACGACACTAACCACTACAGCGCCGTTTTCAGAAGTGGGGGTCCACGAGCGGGCCAGGTGTGTTTGTAGAGCACAATTTGCACATGAGGCTATTCAAAGTACTTCACGGTTGCATAAAATAAAATAAAAATTCAAATAAAATAAACGAAAAGCGTCGGGTGCATGCGTCCTAAAGGCTTGTAGCGAGATATGCGGTTCTCAAGGCGCAGTATGGAGCTCAACTGTGGAAGGTTCTCAGGAGTATTAAAGCAGTGCTACGCTACTCATGCCCCTAGAGGCCATAAGCTCCACTGCAGGTGTCGTAGCATGTTGCGTTTTTTTACTCATTAATTGTCCGTGAGAGTAAATATTACGCTGACAGAAAAGACAAAGGGAGAGAGGGATATTGTACATCCAATTACACAATGGATTTTCACTCAAACTTGGCTGTAAATACTGTTTATGTGTCACTAGCCCGCACAGTTAGCTTTGCCCGTTAGCCTGTTAGCTTCTTCTTCGTAATTCCATTAGTGTGTATTGGTGACTCCTACCCGGTGGTTTTCTGGCCAGAGACACCGGGGGAGATGAAAGACCCCCCAATCATCCCATCACCACATGTATTACCCCCAGAGGGACTACGAAAAGGATGTGTGAACAAGTTACTTAGTACTGCTTTTAAAACAGAAACATCATGGAAATTCGACTTTTTGGGAGTTTTACCACAACCACTTGACGAGTGCTTTTGGGTCAGTGTGAATTAAACCAGGACACTCCGGCCGATCTAAAGAGCTGTTCGCTAAGCAGCTTCTGTCGCAATTTGGAGCGGGAAGGGTGTGGTGCGAAGAATGCCCGCCCGACATAGTTTCGGCTTTTGAGTTAAAGGAACAGGCCACCGTTTATCCATACTGAGATATGTTCTTACCTGAGCTTAGACGAGTTGATACAAACCTGTCTGGTCTTTGTGCGTGCCCGTGGAAGAGTTTGGTCTAACTTCACCCCGTTTGGAGCTATAGGAATACATTGGGAGAGGCTAAAGGCTAGCAACATCTTTGGTCTTTTTGCGTGGCTGAGGGCACACTGTTCTTCCATACTTTGATATGTTCTTACCTGAGCTTAGATTAGTTTATATGTACCTGTTTGGTCTTTGTGCCCGTGGAAGAGCGTGGTCGCTTCCAACTTCACCCCCGTTTGGAGCTATAGGAATACATTGGGAGAGGCTAAATGCTAACAACATGTTTGGTCGTTTTGTATGACTGAGGGAACGTAATCAACTCGTCTAAGCTCAGGTAAGAACATATCAAAGTATGGAAGAACAGTGAACTCTTCTTTTAAGAAAGGACTTTTTAAAATGACCTCGCCAAATATTTGTTTTGAAGAGTCTTGAAGTAAAGCTTTTGTCTCCGTGTAGCGTTTGCAAAGTGCTCCACATCCTCCCTGTATTTAGCCACGAGTGAGAAATCACCATCGTGCAATATCAGGGAAGCGTGCAAAATGATGGGAATGTGTTTGCTCGACACTCTTCACGTGAATAAGTTTCTCCGATTGTCATCACGCGGCTTATAGCGCGGCGTTCGGTGCATGTGAAAACAAACAGGACTAACGGGGAAGCAAATACAGCTGCGATGAAACATGTTTTAGACACACTCAAATAGAAGTCCTTTGATAACCTCAATCTGCAACTAGCATTGTCTGTATGTGGCTAAGAACTAAGCAGAGTTGATGTTCCTGCCTGTTTGTTTATGTTTTAAAGGGGCTAGATGCAAGTTTGCCATTTTATACTCACTACTGCCACCTCAGGTCATACGTGTAACTGCACCTTCTATATTAAGCTCGTGCATGACGGCACTTCAGACCCGAATTAACACTTTTTTGACAGTGCAGGATTTTAGAGGCAGTTGTGGTGAACAGGTCTGGGCTCATTCTACGCATTAGGACATGGTTGGAACATGTAGGGGGAGGAAAATACATAATTTTGACATTTTTAAACTCCCTTTAAGGCGAGACACTACAGGTGAATAGGGAAAAAAATGTATATTAACAGATATCAATTTGAAACCTTTGCTGTAGATCACTGACATAAATGTGAGAAAAAAATACATTGCAAGTTTTCTGTCATTTTATCTTTTCATATAAGAACAAGGTGTTTTATGCCTAAAAATGCCCCAAATTTCTCATCTTTTCGGCGACGAAATCTGAATAATGGATAGAGCTACATTCAAATTTATGGCTTCATTTTATTGATGAATGAGTTACCAAGACTTTTTCAGAGGGGATTTTGGATATCTTGTTAAGTTTTAAGTTTTTAGTGGAAAAATTAGTAAAAAATTAATTTTCGCCTTATTTTTTGACATTCAAAACTCAATAAATGGGGCTTTAGGGATTAAATAATAAAAAATCCCTCTGAAAAAATCCTCCAAATATTGTTCAGTCCAAGGCTGGAAAATTTGAAGTCTTTAGGTCCTACTGACGTGGACATAGTGTCGCCACAATGACAGAAAAATGTGTTTTGAGAAAGAGGCCCTTGAAATTGTGTTCTCCCATATAAGTCTATGGGGGAACATTGAATCAGTGCAATATTTAAACATGTGTTTGTCAAGATTAGGTATATTTTCTGTTTCCAGGTGAAAGCTTGTATGTTAAGAGACCAATTTGGCCCAAAACCTGAACACTGAAAAAATTGAGTTTTGCCTGTAGTGTCTCCCCTTAAGTTTTACAACAGTCTAATTCATTAATTTAGGCCCTATTTTGTATATCTCCCGTTTACTTTTCTATTGCTTATTTTCGTCTTGCTCTCAACCAAACAACCAGTCAGTTGTGCTTTGTATGAAATGTTTGAATAATTTAGCATAACAATCCCTATATTAAGCAGCCTCTCAACACAGAAAAAAACAACAAAACAGCCTCCGCACGTGAGATCTCCTTCCTGTGGAGCTGGTGTGGTCCGAAACGTGATCCTGTTCTTTTTAAATGTCGCTCTGACATTCACAGACTTAGCACATCTTTGACTTTTCACACTTCGCAGGAGACTCGAACACGCCGCATTTAATTAACATTATATTATTAAAGGTGAGACAAAAGAGGGGCAGGATCCAACTTGATCATTTGTATTGTCGACTGTTGTTAGCACTAGGGCTAAGCAGCTTGGGTAAAATTCACCAGTCTGCTTGAGTATGAGGGCGAGGATTGGATTCAAGAGGCGAATGCACTCTAAGGGTTTCTCTTTTGGAAAACTAAATCTACTGAAACATTAAAACAAATTGAGCTGTATCTCTCCCATCAAAACTACTTCCACTTACTTCCTCTTAAAAAAAAGTGTGTTTGATCTTTACGTACAGTTTGGCCAATCTTTGGACAGCACAGAAATATTCATAATCTGTGAAGTTGTCTGCCCTCCAGTGATATTATCGAACATAAAACTGCCCTTTGATGCGAGAATGAGCTCGTGTGAAGTGCCTTTAATCCCATGTATTATGTATTGTCCATTAGCGCTGGTTAAAGCCTGGTGTTTTCTCGGCGGCTCTGGTTTCTCCCTGGGATTAGAGCGAGGTGTGCGAGGAGACATCACACGCTGTGACCTTTAGCAGCTATTTGACATTAATTTATTTGTTCTGGTGGTTTTGCATGCATTTAAAGCGTGTTAGATAGCCTACGCTTTTATGTTCTTCTAATTATTATTGGTTTATCTGGGAAATGCTTGTGGTGAGTGTTGTTTGTAGTAAATTGACACATTTTTATGATCTAAAACATCACTGACAATGAAAGAGGGAAGGTTCCACTGGACTCATGGCCCTGTGGTACAGTATGGTTGCATGGAAACATCTTTTCATGTGCCACATCCTGTGCTCTTGTTGAATACAAAAGTTAAATAATAGCAAATGTCATATGTCATTATTAGGGTTTCTGTGAGTCATTCATTTTGGCAAAATCAAGGCATTAAAGGGGCTGGATGCAAGTTAGCCATGTTATACTCACTACTGCCACCTCAGGTCATGCGTGTAACTGCAGCTTCTATATTAAGCTCGTGCATGACGGCACTTCGGACCCGAAGTAACAACTTTTTGAGTGACAGTGCAGGATTTTAGAGGCAGATCTGGACTCATTCTACACATTAGGACATGGCTGGAACCTGTAGGGGGAGGAAAATACATAATTTTAGCATTTTTAAACTCTGTATAGTCCCTTATAATGTCATTAAAGGGGCTGGATGCAAGTTGGCCATTTTATACTCACTACTGCCACCTCAGGCCATATGTGTAACTGCACCTTCTATATTAAGCTCGTGCATGACGCAGTTGTGGTGATCAGGTCTGGGCTCATTCTACACATTAGGACATGGCTGGAACATGTAGGGGGAGGAAAATACTTAATTCTAACATTTAAACTCCCTATAGTCCCTTTAAGAAGCATTAAATTAGATTTATATTAAATTTATTGGAAAATTATGACATTGCTCAACAATTTTGACTGTGTTTTTCTGTTTTGTCCAATTCTCTTTGATCAGCTTGATGAAATGTTTGCAAATCTTAACACATTGAAATTACGAAACTAGACACTCTAATACACCTTATTTTGAAATAGAAGATGATGAAAAACTTGTGAAAAGTCACATCTGGACATTTCATATGTATTTTTGCGATTCTTTTCTTTTTTTAGTCTTTTTTTAGCAGAGGAGAGAGGAGTTAATCAGAAAGGACAGTGTTTCATAAAATACACATTATCTCCATTTCTTGAAAAAAATCAGTGATTTTGGTCAAAACTAGCATCTGTTTAGCTTTGATTTCTCCGGAACCGAGGCACATATAATTAAACTGTTTCCACCTACGGAGAGCTTAGAGTCTCACCTTTCAAACGAGCCATAGCTACAACACAGAATACGCTGTGGTGCTACAAATATCATGAAAAATGGTCTGGATTGTTGGCACTCTATTGCTAAATTCCCAAAACAGCGCAGCACTCAATGTGTTAAGACATGAAATACACGCTGATATTTTTCTTTGCCTATGACATTTCTTCCACTTGTCACACATATCTTAATGAAGCTGCACGGTTTGTTGAAACATTGTCTTTGACTCAAGTAAATCTTTCCAGAAGTGAAGACCGAACCTGAAATCCAGCCCATCTCGGTAACAGAAATCTACAAACCTACCAGTGACGGCTTAAAAGTTTGCAATTTGATTCTCCGCGCATTCCTAGCATCTTTCCATTCACACATGGCTGTAGCTTTAAATCCATATTCCTATTCATAATCCCCTCCTCTCTCTCTCTCCTAACCTCCTTTTCCCCCTATATCACCAGCAGCAGCGGCGGCGGCAGTATCAGCAGTAGGAGCTTATGTAACAGCCTAAATATTAAGCCCGATCCCTCTCTTTAATGCGGCGCTTCACGTGAGCCGCTGGTAATGGCTTGCATCTGGGTTACGCTGTTCCACTCTCTCACACGGACAGTCGGCACGGGCCTGTCACCTTCAGACTCGCTCCGCTTCCTCATGCTCCTCGAGTGTTTCCTCAATGGCAGCCTCGATATCCTGTTATGTAGCCTTCAAACAAGCTTTTCCAACTTTCATCCAACCACCTTCCCCAGTTTGGTGTTGATGAGAGATCAGATGTGTGTGGCCAGATGTTCTAATCCTTTAGCTGCTAAATGGATTAGCACACTCATTATCTGTGGCTGTGTATTTAGTATTAATAGGGAGAAAAGGAAACAACATTTGAAAAAACATAAAGGATGTCAACTTTCGTTTGTAGTCCAGTAGAGCTTTATTCATGTGTCACTCGATTGTTTTTTCATGCCGTGACCCCCCGAAAATCAGTCAACTTGGGCCCCCCTTCTGTAAAATGTAATTAGCATTTATAATAATTCAAGGTGCAGGAACGTTTGAAATGTGATATAATGATGCTAGTTTTGATAATTTCACTAAAATATGCTGTTTTCAAGCAACAATACATGAAATTAAATGTAAGAAATGGAGTCTCTTTTGACCTCCACTTCAGTGTCCCACGGACCCCACTTTGGGAACCATTGAACTAAGGGATATATTTACTGAGTCAGATGCTAAGCTGTACTGACAACTTAAAATTAGCTTTTTAGTAGCATGTTGCGCCAGATTTATCATTAGAAACTGGATATTTTATACAAATCTTGAGTACACCTGCTTTTCGCCCTACGAGGGGGGTCCGGGTGTCCTCCCCCTTTAAAGATTGAAATAAACACCATCCAATTTGATGGGAATGTCATGTTTTTTTTTTTTTTGAAGAGGGGTACTTTTTCCAGGTATTTGATAATAATGTTAAACAAATCATCACTATCTTACACTAACTGTTAGAAAATGCAACGCTGATCTGCAACAACGAACATAAACTACTTCCTGATCCTATGAGCGAGCTAGAATAAGCCCCTCCCACTCCCCCACTCCTTCTTGTTCCCCTTTGCTGCGGAGCTGTTTCAATAGAGTACAAAAAAAAAAAACCACCACTTGGTTTGTGTGCCTGTAGTGAAGCTAAGATGGCAGTTAGCGCTCGTGCTTCACAGCTAGAAGGTCCCGGGTTCGATTCCCAACAGGACGGGGCCTTTCTGTGTGGAGTTTGCATGTTCTCCCCGTGTCTGCGCAGGTTTCCACCGGGTGCTATGGTTGGGGTTAACCCTAAACCTTTTAAAGAAGTAAGCTTTGCAAAAGATCGAGAGTATAAAGGGGATAGATCCAAGTTGACCATTTTATGCTCACTACTGCCACCACAGGTCATACGTGTAACTGCAGCTTCTATATTAAGCTCGTGCATGACGGCACTTCTGACCCGAAGTAACTTTTTGAGTGACAGTGCAGGATTTTAAAGGTTGTGGTGAACAGGTCTGAGCTCATTCTACACCTTAGGACATGGCTGGAACATGTAGGGGGAGGAAAATACATAATTTTAACATTTTTAAACTCTGTATAGTCCCTTTAAGCATTTCCTGGGTACATAGGAAATGTGTGGACTTTTTATTGTATTTTACCCTTATAGGGACTATACAGAGTTTAAAAATGTTAAAACGATGTATTTTTTAAGTTTCTTATGTGGCATTTGTCTGTTTTCATGTCGTGTAATGTCCTTTTGTACGTTGACAGTGCACTTTGAGCTCATTGCACCCTTTTTTTTTCCAAAGTGTTTTTTATACTGCAGATGGCTAATAAACTGAACTGAACTGACCTCGGCTTTATGGGACAAGGAGGAGCTTTTTGGGAGCGAGGTGAGGATCCAAAGATCTTCAAAGACGTTGCGCTAGAGGCTCGTAACACAACTCCGGGTATGTTTTTGATTGGAAAACAATATTGTAGCACGGTCAAAAACTCTAAAAAGTACATTTGGCATATTTAACGTCTTGACATCAAAGACATGATCAGAAAATGCGACATGGTCTCTTTCATTTTCAGCTCTGAGTGGCAATCAAAAACCCTCCGAGTGCCAACATCTGATCCACACCAGTGATGCGTCACCAAAGTAGACATTTTTTTTTTACATTTTTGCATTGAAGCTACATATTATACAACGAACCGTGTTCCTCAGACAAACAGACTTCGTTAAGCACATGCTCAGCTCTCCTTTCCTTGTGAATGACCTTGCTATGTTCCCTTCCTTTGCTTCCTACCTTCCTTCCCTTAACTCCTTCCTCGCTCCCTCCAACACGGCGTCTCACGTGGCTGCCTCTGTTCTCTCATTCACAAGTTTTGTACCTTTTCTTATTAAAGGCTTCTGGGTTTGTATTGAGGAGGTGGTGAATAGGGCTCTCCCTTTTGTCAGCCCCGCGTCTATTTGAAGTTACAGCTAACCCAGTTTCTCAGGGAGCCCACGGTCTGAGCCTCTGCACGTGGATGTGAAGCGGAGAGAGGAAGCAAGTTTTTCAGAAGAGAGAGATGAATGAGACGAGACGAAGACGGGGCAGAGTGAGCGAGGGAAGAATACAGGTCTGCTGTGAGGGGATGTGATGGGTTACAGTACATTTTTAGTTGGAATATTAGAAGCATGTTTCCTTTTTTGCATATTCTGCCAATAAGACAGGTCTTCTTCAGTGCAGGGTCCCGCTCCTGTCACTAGAACAAAAGCCATTGTCCTGCACGATCTATCAGCGCTTTGTTCTCATCCCGACACGGTGGATCCATCTCCCTGTCATGTCCCACGGCGCATAGACAACTACAGGAAGGACAGTTAACCATCACATGCTCCTAGTCCCATTTCGAGATGTCGAGATCTGATCCCTGGACACATTGGAGACATAGGCCTGATCATATTGGGATTCAGGGTTATCTCTGATTAATGCCACACTTTGCTCAAACCGGGACAGTTTTTTACACCCAGTCCTATTGGTCAGTGAGTGAGTTCGCCCAGTTAGCCCCGGTTAACACGATGTGCGTTCATGCCCAAGAGCTGTTTCTGAAGTTACTGTGTCCTACGGATCTTTAACTACTATTACACCCACGGTTACATCAGGATCTGCCCCAGTGTTCAAACTCAAAACCGCCTAAAACTCTTTAACAGAGGCCAATTAGCACGTGGCTAGCAGCTGAATGCTAACAATAGGCCTATACTCTGCCTACGATGTGACTTCAACAAACTATAAATTCAACAAGCACGGCACAACTTTAAAGGCCTCTTAAGTAAGTGCTTTATTTGTCATAGTGCTCAGGTGTTAGTCCTGAGCCGCTGCGACTGAGCCCCACCACTGTGGGTCAACCTGAGCCGCATGTTTTTGGAGGTCGGGGAAACCGTAGTATCCACAGGAAATCTGGCTGGCTGCCTTCTGTGCTCCTCTGATCCTCTGAAAAGGTGCACGGCCACCTGGGTTTGTCCCTGTTTCAGAGCGTGGTGTCCTGCACTGGTCAGCTCCACCTCCTCCTTCCTTTTCCTCCTGCGCAGCTCCATCCGCTCCACAGCAGTCTTTCACCATCTTCTGGGAAGAGTGTTGCAGTTCATCTGTTTTATCCTCCAGTGAACTTACATTACTCGGTACAATAGTAGGGATAGAAGGCATGTGTGGCTAGGCTGTGAGTCTTGCCCGGATACCTCCTCATTTGTCCTCATTTGTACCCTTTAGTGGGTGACGCCTCCACTGTGCTGCAGGTATGGGGGGCTATTTGTGCCACTTCAGTGTTTCAGAAGAAGAAATTTGTACTCATAAAAAGCAGCTTTCTTCAGAACAATTATAGACTCTCTGCAGTCAAATAAATCCGTCAAACCTCACAAAAACACGGTAAAGACGTACAAAAGTATCCAGTAAAACAATTTAGAGCACAGAAGCCACAAATGCAGTTCACAGAAACAGGTAAAAACAACAACAACACAGCTGTACCACGAGAGAGGGAGATTGACTTCTCTTGTTTTCATATGATCGATCAGAGCTAATGTTAGCTGTAGCTCCGATGGGAGTCTTCAGTCTGTCTCATAGTCCAACAAACATCCTCTGCGCTGATCCACCCACTAAAGGCAGCTCTCCTGACATCTACGAGTAGTGCGGCTTTGCTGAACAATGACAGTAGTTCGTTAGATGCATATAATGGGACGTTTTTTGACGATGTGTTGGAGCAGTCTGTGTCGGGTAGTTAGTTTCCGGGGCAGGGACAGCATGTGTCACTTTGGGCCAATACAATGCACTTTGATACGACTAGACTGTTAGACTCTGCTCTAATCTGACTGCAATCGGCCCAGGCAGGTCGCCGATCGGCTCCCGGGATCGTCAGATTCATTTTGATGAATTACAAATGCAGCCGTAGGTTTGGGCAATCGTGTTCTGGTTGATGAGGTGAGAGATCCGACTTTCCCTTTGTTCATGTAACCACAGAGAGTGACAGGGGGATTTAACCAATCACAGTGTGGTTTTCCCAGTCTGCAGCCGTCCGTATCAAAAGCGGTCAAAGTATAAAACAGCAGTGATTCTGTGCCAGATATTGCAGCAGGATTACCTTTTTTCCCACCTCTAAATATTCAATAAAAAGAAACTACTTTGACAAGGGGCTGAGGACTTTCTCTTTTTACCCAATAGAAAACTACTCAAATGGAACCAAAAGCTATTACATCAGGACAGGCCGTGTAAAAACCAATCACATTGCAAATGCAATGATGTAAGAATTTATCTCTTTAAGCGCTTCTATTGTTCGGCTTAAATTGAAAGATAAAGATAAAATAAAAAGCCTAAACTGAGAGAGAAAGCGGTTTCTGGTAATACATGGGGAAACAGACGACGTTATCCTGGATTGCTAACCGCGTGGTTTAGTCTGTGTTGTGATTACGGCATTTGTTTAGCAGTTCAGCAGCACCGACTTCTGATGAATCAACAGGTGAAGCACTAAACTTGACTCAGACATTATAAAGCAGGGGTGAGCAAGTCATTTTCATGAGGGGCCACATGAGAAGCCTGAATTGAGTCGGAGCCGCACCAACAAACTCAAACTTATTCTGCTCAACTTGGTGTATTTTGAATAGCTGATACTTACCGTTATTTAGTAGGACCATTATTTTCTGTAAGTATTTAGCCATGTCAAGCCAAGGACGCGCATGTGTGCATCATTATTTAGGTTATTCAACTTTTTATCCTGGTTAACTTGAACCATCGCACTGAAGCACCTCGGAGCTTCCTTCAAACGGAGTTTGTTGGAAATGAAGCAATGCGCTACAGCAGGGTCTCCAAGTACATTTCCCTGGGACCAAATATAAGGGGAGTGAATCGCCAGGGTCCATAAACAAAAGCTCCAAAATAAAAAAAAATAGTTTTGATTGGGAAAATACTATTGAGGAAACTTTTTTTCAATAAATGAATAACAATGAGCCTGGCAGGACTGTAGCCTCATAAAAATGGCTTATACTTCTTGCACTTTACAAGCCCGTGTCACAAGTCTCATACATTGTTGTCAATATTCATTCACACCACACTCGTGGTAAGCTACTATTGTAGCCACAGCTGCCCAGGGACAGACTGTCCATTTCCCACTTGACTACATTGTGTTGTTTATATTCTGATCTTTCATTCTGTCATTGCCCTCTGCTGGACACCTGTGGAATTCTTTCATTTTATTGTTGTTTAAGCTGCCCCCTAGTGGCTGAAGTGAGCATTCTGGTAATTTCCTAATTTCTTGAAAAAAAAGAAAATCATAACTCTGCACAGGAATGGGCTGCAGACTTCCTTTTTTTTTTTTTTTTTTTACATACTTATGAATTCATGCTCTTCAAGTCGTGGGCCGGACTGAATAATCTTGTGGGCCGATTTTCTTTCACTAAAGTTGAGTGAAATGTACCCGTTTGGTTTTTCCTGCACCTAACTTTGCACAGGAGCCACTCAGAAGTTGTTTTCACAGTTTAGGTGCTTTTAGGTTGTACTAACGTTGTACTTATAGGCGATTTTCTATTATTAATAAGTATTTTTGTTGTAATGTAATGTAATTCCTGTTTCCCGCTCTCATTTATAGTCTCTGATTGGTTTATACATGCATACTATACACCACTTAGAGCAACCTGAAGGCTTTATTTACAACCAAGATCCTCCATGCAGACCATACACAGACTGAAGCAGTAGAAATCATAAAGATGAAATACAGTATCTGTGAACCCGCCATTTGCCAAAACATTTCTATCACAATTTGTAGTCTGTGTAATCTCGCTCTTCTCCCTCCCACGAGCGGAAGCAATGATGAAGAGATGATCGGATTTCTTCACCTGTCAGTGGTCATAATGTTGTGGCTCGTTAAACTTCCTGCTGTAATTATTTTTTCACTATTTGTTGACATTGCAGATGAGACGGAATAACTGCTTAATAGTAAATGGAGCTTGGTCCATAATTGAATTTAAACAAGTTTGACTTTCCCCAATTACCACGATTAGATAATGCACACATACACACACGCGATGTTATTGGACGTGCTCCGGTGCCTGTCTGCTGCTCCCGCTACGTCTCGCCGTAGATTGAATATTCATAAATGAAGGATGAAATGAGAAGATAATTATGGGAATCTTAATCGGTCATAAGACACCAGTGCATTTGATGAGAGACTAATTGGAAAAATACTTAATAACTTGTTGCTTAACTGAAAAGATCTTCTTGTTAAAAGAAATGTGTTAAAAATGTAAAAAAAAAAAAAAAAAAGAAACATTAGAGGGGGAAGAATACAGGCAGTAACATGGAGTCATTACAAAGTCAAATCAAGCCAAGAAATTTGGGTTGGATTTTTGGGGTCTGATGGAGTTATATATTTTATTTGATGTATATTATTTAATTTCCCAATTACCATTTAACTTGTATTACTATAGTAAAGGTTTCAATCCTATCTTTTGTAAAATTGTTTGCTACAGGTGCAGCTATTTAAATTTGTTTTAGTGTCCTGTAGCTTTAAACCAAGTTGGTTTTGGCTCCAAGCATTTATATAGATAGATAGATAGATAGATAGATAGATAGATAGATAGATAGATAGATAGATAGATAGATAGATAGATAGATAGATAGATAGATAGATAGATAGATAGATAGATAGATAGATAGATAGATAGAGGAAAGCCGTTGTGGTTGACAGAAGGTCTGGAGAAGGTCTGGAGGGTGAAGGCATCAGTGGTGCCCGTGGTCGTTGGGGCACTCGGGGCAGTGACCCCGAAACTGGAGGAGTGGCTCCAGCAGATCCCAGGAAATACATCAGACATCTCGGTCCAGAAAAGTGCAGCTCTAAGAACAGCAAAGATACTGCGCAGAACCCTCAAGCTCCCAGGCCTCTGGCAGAGGACCCGAGCTTGGAGGAAAAAGAGACCGCCCGCGGAGGGTGAGGAAGAGTTTTTATTTTATATATATATATATATATATATATATATATATATATATATATATATATATATATACACTACCGTGCATTAAATTAAATTAATCAGAAACACAGTCTAGACGTTGTGAATGCCTATACTAGCTGAAAACAGGTGATTCTTAATAGAATACCTACATGTACCCACACAGGTGAGCAGAGGCGCATCGCTCCAGTGTCTAATGGTACATTGTGTTCGCTAATCGTGTTAGAGGGTAATTGATGATTAGAAAACCCTCGTGCAGTTATGTTCGCTCATCTGACAACTGTTGTGCTGATTAGAGAAACTATAGAACTGACCTGGGTGACCTCAAACTTTGGAACCGTGTACAGTAAATATTATAAATATTCGTGGACCTCTTCGAGTAGCAGAATTCAAGAAGAGCCAATGTATTACAGGCAAAGATTATTTTCAATTGCTAGCTAACTTAGCGGTTAACTAAATAGAAGAAATGGTTGTTTACATGTACCAGTCGAGACATTTGGAAGTTGAACAAGTCTGGTTATAGGCTATGCAATAAACAACAACAAAAACAAGTATTGATCTAGAATCATTTGGAATGCGTGGGTGATTGTGTGACTGCAGTTCAGTAAAAGGAGGGAGCACTTGTGGATACAAATCTTCAACATGATTTCACACAGCGTCCTGGAGGCCTCGGTGGCTAAAATCTAATATCGGCTGATAATATCGGCTGGCACAATTAACCACAGTCAATAGAAGTCACACATTGAATAGTTTAATTAGCGACTCGCAAAGGCTGCTTTAGGCCTCGACAAACATGTTCTGAAATGCATGTGATACTTGCAGTAGTTTAGCTCAGATTCCAGTCTTCTCTCTGATATTATTGCTCCTGTGATTTCAAAGCATCCATTTAAAGTGTGTGCATATTATCCCAAAATGGTGCAGCCCCAGCACAGAGTAAAGTTTGAGAGCAATGCCTCTTTGATTCTCTCTCCGGCTTAGCATGTGGTCGAACTGACAATAAAGCTAACTGCGAAATGTAGAAAATCCTGTTTGTTCTGGCTGTAAAAAGTCCAGATCCTGCTCCTCAGTCGCCCTTTTCAGACGCCGCGTGCTCCCGGTGTAACATGTGCGCGCGGGGCAGGAGGATGTTTACATTACTGCGGATCAGAGGCAGTTCAGCTCCGATCAAGCGGACGCCACGCAGCGCTAAACACTGACGGCTAAAACCTCAACGACAAACGAGTGGAGAGAGGGATGTAGGCAGAGACTTTGAAGAAACTAGGGCATTTACTGACAGCAGCTGTTTATGTGGGGCATAATGTTGGCATCAAAACATGTAAAACGACAATTTTAATATTGTCAGCCTCACAGTAAATTGCTTAAGTTGTTTTTTTGTTTTTTTTCGTTTGTCGCTACCTCTCAAAACACTCTTACTGATCTCTATTAAGGCTTGTGTTTTCTATTGCCTTAAATATTGCTATATTTTTGCAAAACCATTTCAATACAGAACTTCAAAAAATACTTATTCAGAGGAAAATCATGGCTTAAACTGGTCAGGTGCATTTTTAGACCTAATGATAATTTAGCGCTATAATGTGAACCCCTACTTTAACTTCTTTTATCTTAATCTTTTGTTTTTATTACGGATCCCCATAAGTTTTTACCGCAGCAATAACTATTCTTCCTACAAAAACACAAACATGTACAATAACACACTAGTCCATATGTAAACATTGAACAAAGCAGGTTAAGCTGACATTATCAGTCACAAGCACAATTTCGCTTTACATCATAGACATTGAAATTGTGCAGTGTCTTAAATACACTCAAATACAATTTAAGGGGAGAGACTACAGGCAAAACTCAATTTTTTCAGTTTTCAGGTTTTGGGCCAAATTGGTCTCTGAACATACAAGCTTTCACCCGGAAACAGAAAATATGCCTAATCGTCACAATAACATGTTTAAATATTGCGCTGATTCAATGTTCCCCCATAGACTTATATGGGAGAATGCAATTTCAAGGGCCTTTTTCTCAAAACACATTTTTCTGTCATTGTGGCGACACTATGTCCACGTCAGGCGGACCTAAAGACTTCACATTTTCCAGACTTGGACTGAACAATATTTGGAAGATTTTTTCAGAGGGATTTTTTATTATTTAATCCCTAAAGCCCCATTTATTGAGTTTTGAATGTCAAAAAATAAGGCGAAAATTACATTTTTACAAATTTTTCCACTAAAAAATAGCTTATTTTAAAACTAAACAAGAAATCCAAAATCCCCTCTGAGAAAGTCTTGGTAACTCATTCATCAATAAAATGAAACCATAAATTTGAATGTAGCACCTTATTCTTATGAAAAGATAAAATGACAGAAAAATTGCAATGTATTTTTTTCTCACATTTATGCCAGTGATCTACAGCAAAGGTTTCAAATTGATATCTGTAAATATAATTTTTTCCCTATTCACCTGCAGTGTCTCGCCTTAAACAGAAGCAAGCATGAACATTTTAATTTGATAGAATAATATCCTTCATAAGTATGGCAATTTTTAACTTATTTTTTAAATGCCTCCTCTTTACTGACCTGTGTTAAATATGGAGGCAGATGATTCCACACTGATACAGCTCTACACAACACTGGCTTCTTCCAGGCATTTGTTTTTGGTATCGGTAGTGAGTAATACATGACACTACTTCTTAACCCTTGTCTTATCCAAGCACATTTTCTCCAGTTCAGCTCTACCCAAATCTAAAAGCTTTTCAGCCGGAGCTTGCAGCCTATACAGCGTAACGCCTCATTTGAAAGCAAAGTTGTTGCTGCGCTGTCGTCACTTTTTCGTCATAACTTTGTGCTATTTTGTCACGTTATTGTCGCTTTTTTGTTGCTATCTCCTCACTATTTTGTCGCCTGTTTTGTTGCTTTTTCATCACTTTTTGTCGCCTGTTTTGTTGCTTTTTCATCAATTTCTTGCCACCTGTTTTTGCTGCGTTTCTGCCCTTTTTATGTTGCGTTTTTGTTGCTTTTTCATCACTTCTTTGTCGCCTGTTTTGACATGTTTTTCTTGCTTTCTCCTCACTATTTTGTCGCCTGTTTTGTTGCTTTTTCATCCCTTTTTGTGGCCTGTTTTGTTGCTTTTTCATCCATTTCTTGCCACCTGTTTTGCTGCGTTTCTGCCCTTTTTATGTTGCGTTTTTGTTGCTTTTTCATCGCTTTTTTGTCGCCTGTTTTGCTCCTTTTTCATCACTATTTCGTCAGCTGTTTTGTCATTTTTGCTGTTTCCATGTTGCTTTTTTGTCACCTGTTATGTCGTGTTTTTCTTGCTTTTTCATCACTTTTTGTCGCCTGTCTTGTTGCTTTTTTGACTATCTTGATGCTTTTTTCAAGAAGCTTTCAGATTTGGCTAAAGTCGAATAGGAGGATTTGCCGGGGGTCAAGAGGTAAAATATGACCTTTGCTATTATGAGACTTACAATCTACTCTCATAAACAATCATAAATGTAAACACTAATTCCAGGTTGAATTTTTAGAGCCAAATCCTGCCGTGGTTATTACCGGCCTCATGAGTCACCGATGTAAGGATCAAATCTACTCTTCTGACGTCTCCACCCGCCGTCCTCACCCGAGCATCAGACGAACTGTTCATTACACCTCCCTCATTTGTCCGCCCCGCTGAAACACCAAAGCGCCGTAACCCGTCCTGACAATAGACCCATCTCATCCACTTAAAACTCCACTTAGAGCTTTTCTTATTTTGAACCCCTCTCCTCTCTGTCCGCCCTCGGTCTGTTCGGAAGCGGCCGTGATTGACTCGTGCCTCGACTCGCGGCGACTTTTGGGAACTCTGAAGCATCAATACACATCAGCGTCGTCTCCCATCAGCCGCTCCTGGTTCAGTGCATTTAGTGTCACAAGAAAAGGAAAAAAAAAAATGATAGTTCGGATTTTACCCTACGCTGTGACCGGTTTCTAGAATGCCGTCGGTCTTGTCGGATTTTCAGGGGAACAGACGAAGATATCTTAGTGCAAATATCAGTAAGGCTCCTCTCCTCCATTTTCTATCATTTTTAATTGAAAATTAGCTTCTTCACGGGGCCCCCCCTCCTCCTGGTGACCTATGGGCGACTCACCCAATTGCTCCCCCCATATCGACTGCCCTGGTAAATCGATAAAATCTTAAAAAAGAATAAAATTTGCAAATTGAGGGTAGGCACGTGCATCATTTTCCCTCTTCCCATATAGCTCTGACCGTCAGAGTGTCAACAGAGGATAAAATTGTCAAATTGCCACTCATTTCACTTTTGTTGCCATGCTGTGACATCATCACCCTTTTCATTTTTGGCGGATTTATTAAAGGGATATTATGGAAAATCTAGCAGAAGAAGAAGAAGGTAGAAGAAGAGGAAGAAGAAGAAGGAGAAGAAGGAGAGGATGAAGAAGAAGAAAAGGTAGAGGAAGGAGAGGAAGAAGAAGATTGAGAGGAAGAAGAAGAAGGAGAAGAAGAGGGAGAGGATAAAGAAGAAGAAAAGGTAGAAGAAGGAGAGGAAGAAGATTGAGAGGAAGAGGAAGAGAAGAAGAAAAGGTAGGGGAAGAAGGAAGAAGGAGAGGATGAAGAAGAAGAAAAGGTAGAGGAAGGAGATGAAGAAGAAGATTGAGAGGAAGAAGAAGGAGAGGAAAAAGAAGAAGAAGGAGAGGATAAAGAAGAAGAAAAGGTAGAGGAAGGAGAGGAAGAAGGAGAGGAATGAGAGGAAGACGAAAAAAAGGTAGAGGAAGGAGCGGAAGAAGAAGAAGATTGAGAGGAAGAGGAAGAGAGGAAGAAGAGAGGAGGAAGAAGAAGATTGAGAGGAAGAAGATTGAGAGGAAGAGGAAGAGAGGAAGAAGAAGAAAAGGTAGTGGAAGAAGAAGAAGATTGAGAGGAAGAAGAAGAAGGAGAGGAAGAAGAGGAAGAAGAAAAGGTAGAGGAAGGAGCGGAAGGAGAGGAAGAAGAAGATTGAGAGGAAGAGAGGAAGAAGAGAGGAAGAAGAAGAAGATTGAGAGGAAGAAGATTGAGAGGAAGAGAAAGAGAGGAAGAAGAGAGGAAGAGGAAGAAGATTGAGAGGAAGAAGATTGAGAGGAAGAGGAAGAGAGGAGGAAGAAGAAAAGGTAGTGGAAGAAGAAGATGATTGAGAGGAAGAAGAAGAAGAAGAAGGAGAGGAAGAAGAGGAAGAAGAAGAAAAGGTAGAGGAAGGAGCGGAAGGAGAGGAAGAAGAAGATTGAGAAGAAGAAGAAGGAGAGGAAGGAGAAGGAGAAAGAGGATGAGGAGGATGAGGAGGATGAGGAGGAGGAGGAGGAGGAGGAGGAGGAGGAGGCAGAGGTATACTCGGTGGTGTTCAGTGTCCCTCCCCCTGACAGAAGCGCTGCCGGGGCTGCACCCATCTCTGTCCCTCTGACCACCATCAGTCATTCATGTGCACACATCATTCAGCCTTTCTAGGCCTATTTCAAAAGGCCTAAAAAGTTCCCAACATACCCGGAGTCGTGTTTTAAAACCACTTGTGCATCTTTGAGTATTCTATGAATCTTAGTAAGGTTAAAATATACTTTATTGTCCACCTTGGGACATTTCCTTTTGCATTTGACCCATTCTTCGATTGCCGCATGTGGCGACCTGTAAGGAGCGGTGTGCGACGGTAGCGCATGGTCAGAATCACGTGGCTGGAGGATTCACCTATTGTACATGTTTTTAGTGGTAGGGGAGAACATGCAAACTCCACACAGAAAGGCCCAAATGCTAAATCTGAAAATCAAACCACTTGTGTTTGTTCTGTTGCATTTTCTAACCAACAAAGTGTAAGCTGGTGATTAGGATGATCGAGTACCTGCCTCTACAGACACAGCATTTGGCATTTTTATTTGTTTTTTTGTGACTTCCATTAGGCCTACATGACACTTTTTAAACATATTATAATGCGTGTGTATGTTGTGCCATAGCTTTATCAATTACTAGCATTATCCTTCCCGCCCTAATGTATAAATGTCCAGCTGTGTTCATTTGGTGGACTCCGTGCTACATCCCCCCCCCTTCATCTTTCTTCTCGAAATGTTTGTTTTAGTAGTGAGTTGATATTGGCCTGGCCTCCTCTGCCTCAGCGGGACGCTCCGAACACTCAGCACTGGGACAGAAGCTGCTCGCGGGCCACGCCAAATCTTCCCATAATCCCCCGCTCTTTGGACTACTGTTTGTTTTTTTGTGTGCTTTTTTTTGCAAAGCTGTGGTCATTACATTATGTGCATGGGATAGAAAATGACCATCTGAATATAAAAGGCAGACAAATGGAGGCGCTGTCCTCAAATGAAGTAAAATGGACAATTAGGATTTGGAGCTGAACTCGGCCAGGATTATGAAGATTAGACTAAAGCCAGACTCGATTTAGGACTTTACCAAAATAGGATAAAACCTATAAGACACAATTGCTTAAGTTGCACAAATACAAGATAAAGACCAGAACTAAGCCAGACTTAAAGGCGACATATCATGTAAAATCAACTCAATGTACTTGACATTAGTATCACATTTTATGCTCACTACTGCCACCTCAGGTCTTATGCATAACTGCAGTCTCTCTATATTAAAGGGACTATACAGAGTTTAAAAATGTTAAAATTATGTATTTTCCTCCCCCTACATGTTCCAAAATTTTACTTCGGGTCTGAATTGCTGTCATGCACGAGCTTGATATAGAAGGTGCAGTTACACGTATGACCTGAGATGGCAGTAGTGAGAATAAAATGGCCACCTTGCATCTAGCCCCTCGAAGCTCATGCATGACGGCAATTCGGACCCGAAGTAACACCTTTTTGAGTGACAGTGCAGGATTTTAGAGGCATTTTAGAGGCTGGAACATGTAGGGGGATGAAAATATTTAGTTTTAACATTTTTAAACTCCGTATAGTCCCTTTAATATAGGATTGACCTCACATAACAGACACAACCCCCTACATTTTTACATGTTTGAGTGACCTCTGCCGACAGTTCTCCTCAAGGGCTCCTTTTTAAAGACCAGGCAGCTTTACTGGACTCATTTGGATCATTGCAGCGCTCAAGATTGCCTCCACTACAATGTATATCTTGCTGGTAATTTCATTTTACTTGCTTCACCTATGTCTGTGCCATGAGGTGGTTTGTATGCTTAGGAAATTGAGCTGAATACGTTAAAAATCATTTAATGAACAGTGCCAAAATGAAGGCCCTGCACTATCAAAAAAGATTCATTTTGGATCAAAAATTGAATGAAATCTACATTTATTTGGAGAATAATGACATTACTAGAGTATTTTTTTAAATCCTTTGCTCAAAAGTTGTGCACTGTTTCCAGGTTATGCTTTTTAATATCCAAAATGTCCCTCCCTCTGTTTGAAGAACATTTTCAGATTCCTTGCTTCTGTACTTTAATATGACACCAAATGCTACATAGTCCAGAACTATTTTTAAAGCATGAAAAAAGAATCGTTGACCTTTTATGCAGGTTTAAATCAGCCATTCTCCACATAAAGGGTATACTGTATTTCCCCATCAAAATTCAGCCATTCCTTTCTTTTAATCCTCCTCACTCTCTCCCCTCGTCGCCGATATCGCCCGCTTTACTCCCCACCCACAGACCACAGTGACATCGGCCGCTGCTGTGTCTCACGACCTCTGGACTTTTGCCAAAGGGGGCGCTGTGGAGCAGGCTTCCAGCCCCAAGCACGGTGCCAGAGAGCAGTGCCAGAAAACAGGCAGCTCTATAGGGAGAGAGTGTAGGCGTGGGAGGAGAAGGGGTGCACTGCGGATATACCGACTTTTAATATACATTGAGAAAAAGGCTGCAAGACGAAAACGCAATTGAATCGAAATTTTGACTGGCTTTCACCCCGACAAACGTTGTTCTGAAATGCATGTGGCTCTTGTGTTAGTTTAGCGGTTCATATGTTGACCCTCCTGGACAGGTTAGAAATGTGCACTCGGGAGCAGGAAATGTTTTGCTCAAGGACACTCCACAGTGTAGGCTACATAGATAAGGGTGGCTTCTATACATTGGGTTACCCTTCACCCATGGAAGCACTTAATATATTCATCAAATCACAATGCAAATAGAGCTCAACAACAGATCCACCCCTGTTCTGATGGGGCTTATCACATATGTGGTAAATATTGACCATAGCGTGATTATTTTAAACTAAAGGAGACATTTACTTTGCTTGTACCCATGTTATGAATGTCACCTCATCAAAAACGTACATGTAGTAATATTTAGGTTAGTGCCTGGTCTACCCTGCTATGTGAGCATCCCCAATGCCCAGGCCAGGACCAATCCGGGCTGACCAGGTACAAGCCAAAATGCACTGAAAGGATTTAGTATTGCACAACATCATACCGCTGTTGAAAACGGTGATTTAACATTTAGCCGCTGTTAGCACAACTTTAGCTGGTGTTAGCATAACGTCTGCGTGTTGCTTACATTCATAGTTCATCTTTTAGCTGCTTCTTTCCTAGTTTTTGCCTTGGCACCTCTGAATAATTCCATAAACCCCACCATAAAGACCACATTGTTCTGTTGTTCCTTCAGTAATATGTATTTCAGCGTGTGCATCCCTGGGAGCGCCGTCCACTCCTTTCGCTCCACACGTGAAACTGTCCCTTGTTGCATTCTGCGGCCAAACAGTGTTGGGTTGGCGTGGCTTAAGGGGATCATCTATCCAGTATTTGCTTGAGTATGCACAAAATGCTGTAGCAATTCAGATTTGTGTCTTCTAAAAGATATGCTTTCGCTCATTTACATATCACTTTTATATCTGACAATAACACACGCTATTTTAAATGTCGCATGGTTCTTTCAGATTGCAACAGAATCACAAAAAGCCTCAAAAAGCCAGCTTGCACTCGCTATAAATGCTCCCCAAAGTGCATTCATCGCAGTGCTATGACTTTCAAGCATGGTGTTAGCTGAAAACGAAGCTCTTTTAAGTTTTAGTGCATGTTATCCCCACTCCTGTCTACAGGGGGCACTCCTGGCCAGTTGAAAATAATGACCAGTCCAGTCTCTCTATCCTTACTGCAATTTCTTTACATTGACATATATTTATTAATTACAAGGGACTATACAGAGTTTAAAAATGTTAAAATTATGTATTTTCCTCCCCCTACATGTTCCAACAATGTCCTATTGTGTAGAATGAGCCCAGATCTGTTCACCACAACTGCCTCTAAAATCCTGCAGAAGTGCCGTCACGTGTATGACCTGAGGTGGCAGTAGTGAGTATAAAATGGCTAACTTGCATCTAGCCCAGGGGTGCCCAAAGTGGGGCCCGCAATTAGGTTGCGCCGCATCTGGTTAATACTAACTCTCTCCCATTCATTCTCAATGGCAAATATAGATGCAGTACACTTTTTGGCCACCAGCGTCAAAATGGGGGCGCTGTTTCACTCCTTTCGCAAAGTTAAGGAAACACTGTTCTGGTGTCTTGGTATTTGTCAGTCATAGAGCGTCGCAGCATCAACTTCCCAACTTTTTCCGAATTTTATTGCAAAGGTCATTGACATATATGACTTTTAAAAGAATTTATGCTGAACTGACACTTTCAAATTGGTCTAATATGGCATTTTCTTTGACTTAAAGAAATGAATGAGGTAAAGTCACTGTAGGTAGTGCAGGTTACAGGTGGTGTTGTTGCACTATATTGCTACAATAATAGATTTTTTTTCTACTAAAACTTGGCTTTTCTAGCATACTATTTGCATAGAATTAAATGCAAATGTATACCAAAAAACAAAATAAAGTAACTATTATTATTTGCAGTTATATGTGTCTCACACTGACATCGCCGTGATTGGCCCGCGACCCTTAGGCACTTTTTCATTTTGGCCCTCGGAGACAAAAGGTTTGGGCACCCCTGATCTAGCCCCTTTAAAAGGTAAAATATCTATGCTGCTGAGGTACGTAATGTCTATAAAATATCAGATAAATATTAAAATAAAACTTTTTGTGTTTTACGTCTATCCAAAATGACAAAAAAACAACATCTGGAATAGGAATTGGTTTGAAAGTGAAACTCCATTGCTGCAACTTGCTAACCAGATTGTTTTAGTGAAAGAAAAAGAGGACAGAGACGCCCTCCACAGTAAACCCAGAATCAAAATTAACGCCCCCATTGTAGAAAACCACAATTGTGCCAAAGCCTATACCAAAGGGGAGCGCGGCGTTATGTAACCCCGTGTGAGCCGCCTCTGGTTCGCACACACGCTGTGGCAGACACGGAAACGCTGCTGTGACCACCATAAGCTCTACATAATGCCCCAAAGAACTGATTATGAAATGACATAAGAGATTTGTCCAAACGCTTCCTCTCTCTCATTCTCAGATGCAACGTTACCCGGGCTGACACGGCAGGCGCGGCTTCTATCACCGAAATCTGAAGCTGGAGAAGCGCCACGGCCTCTTTTCAAATAGGACTGCTCATTCCTGCAGGTCTCAGGGCCCAGTTTATTCATGCTTAATAGACTTTTCTTCTTTTAACCGTGCGATAACGTTGTTTCTGAGCAGTTCTTCTCCAATCTGAAGTTAAAAACGCCAAAGGTTGAAACACCTTGGCCAGCACCTTGCAATCCATGAAGCTCTTTCATTTTTAAGTTCTTGCACCTCCACTGGACTTGGTCTATTCATGCCCGTGCGCTCAAATTGCCTCCACTGTGGAGCTTACTTTGGTTTTACCTTGTTTTATGTACTTTTCGCTCTACTTTACTAAGTTGTCCAGTTTAAAAAGTCAGAAAAAGTGTGTCATTTTGTCTGAGAAAATTTGATTTAGGCCAAACATGTATTGTACTTTACACACATTGCTGTCACAATATCGACTTATTGTTTACTAAATAACAGATAAACGATTTTTGGGCTCGATGTTTATCGTCTGTACATTTATTAGCATTCCCACCCTATTTTTTCATTGTAAAACTTTGATTTCTAACTGAAGCAAATAGAGTTACATTATATTTCACGTTTATTGCAGCTTGTGTGGTAGTTTAGGATATGATTATGCACTTTTAGAACAAAGGTTTACTGTCATTTTTATACCTGAGAGTTGACAGCATCCAGTATGTCAATAATATCGTTTATCGCGATACTTTCCTGCCTCGATATATCAAACTTCAAATTTGTTATTGTGATAGGCCCTAGTCATACCTATGGGCAAGAAACTGAACTCTCCTTGCTTAGTTATACCTATTCTCATAGTTAGGGCTGGGCAATATGACAATGAAAATGTTTTCGTCTGATCCCTGTTATAGAGCGATCTTGTGTGTAGCTTTTTGTCTATGCGGCTCTGTGCTCAGATCAAGACTGTTTTCACCACTCACTCTTGTCAGTCATGCTCTGAGTAAGTGACAGGGGGGATTTAACCAGTTATAATGAGGTCTGAACTTTCATAACCAATTACCAATTACCAATTACCTGTTAAATGCACTACAAAGGCAATGGAATTGAAACAATGGCCGCTGGCTGCTCTGCTTTGCGACGACGACACTAGAGGCCGCCATTGCCCATTGGAATGCATTGGACTTTAGACACGTGAAAAACAGTCTACAGTGAAGATCCCGCCCTTACGCCCTTTTTAGGAACAGGCTTCGTCAGAGCTGGGGAGGGGGAGTCTGTAAATCCGCCATGATTTCCCCCTCGAACGTGGTCATTGTGGCAAATGGGGAGGAGTGAGCAGGATCTGTCTATTTATATATACAGTCTATGAATCGAAATCGTGATCTATCTTTGAGAACACCGTGATGTCGCCCACTCCTACTCGTATTAGAACTAAATACAATTTGTCCCCTTGTTCGAAACGTCTTTACAAACTAATCTCCCTGAAGAATCTGGATGTTTGGAATGCGTCGGAAAATGTAGGGTTAAATTTTGTCCCACAGCTAACAATTTAGAAATAGCTGCCTCCATTTTTGTCTTTTCGAAATGGGACCTCTTTGGTGCAGGGCCTTTCCCCATTGTTTACTTACTAGAAAATCGCTGTGGAACATCTTCGCCGTTGCAAGTCTGAAAAGAAAACGGAAAACCCCAAAAGATCATTCCCTGCTTTTACGAAATGTCCCTATGAAGCTGCTGTAGTGTGAATTCAGGGACTCCGCTCTTTTGTCGCTATCAACACGAAAACATTTTAAGGCATTTTCCTCGGATAACACTTTTTTTTTTCTTTATTTCTTGCAGCTCGACGTTTCATGGGACAAGTAAACGAAGTGGGATTTCTAAACCATCATCCAGCCGACTCAATCTATCCAGGGAGGCTTTTTGGACTTGGATCTTCTTTACCCTTCTTACTTATGCCTTTAAAACGTCGTAATCCAAGGAGCTCAAGGAAGGACTAAACCCCGGCGCTGGCGTCTCCGTGCGGGGCAGATTTTTAAATCCGTACCACGGCTGAGGTGGGGGGGACGACGTCTTGCATGGGTGCCCAATCCCTGAAAAGCAAAACCTCGTCCAACCGCCGCCTCCTGTTTCCTCAAGCTCCCACACCTTTTTCGCCTTCCCAACGATTCTCCCCCATTCTCTCTCATGGGAGTGACATAGAGCGCACCGCCCCGTCCGTAGCCCCGCCCCCCCTCCCCCTCCTGGACCGATCCGGCGGGGCGTCCAGGTAGTGATGTCTTGGAAGAGGAACTACTTTGCGTCGGGAGGTGGCGGAGGAAGTGGGGGCGTGAGCGGAGCTTCGCCTGTGGGAGGAGGAGGAGGAGGTGGTGTTGGTGGAGTAGGAGTAGGAGGAGTGGGAGGAGTCGGGACGGGCGGCCTGCAAGGGCTGGTCACCCCCAGGAACATGAACTCCATCGCGCCCAGTAAAGGACTAAGCAACGAGCCGGGACAGAACAGCTGCTTCCTCAACAGCGCTTTGCAGGTGAGTGTCACAATGTCGCTTTCTTTTGACCCATGGCGCATCTTTGAGTGTTCTGGCTATTCTCAGGTCCTGGGTAATGTATCCTCATTCCCTTGCAAAGCTTAGCCCCTTGATGTCTGAATTTATTTCCAATTACATGAAAAATACATTATCAGCATTTTTAGGTTTAGGTTTATTAAACATTGACATAGCAGGAAAGAGCAACATTTTCAACCTGAAATGTGTCAATTATAATAGAATTAAAAAAACATCTATAAAACAACGTTAAAGCTGCCTTAAAGGGATATTTCAGGATTTTTGACATAGGGCCTCATTTCCTAGTAATCCAGAGTGTTGCTGATTTCTGGAGATATTTTTTTTTGTAATTCAAGCAGTTCTTATATTTGAAGAGTTTCGTGGCGCTAGGCTAGTGCAAGGCTAGCACATTTCTATGGTATCAGCTAGCCTGCATTAAAACAGTCCCGCTCCACAGTGCACCTGAGGCAAATCACTTATAACGCCAGACTAACCATATAAAAAGGTGTTAATTCGGGTCCGAAGTGCCGTCATACACGAGCTTAATATTGAAGCTGCAGTTACACATATGACCTGAGGTGACAGTAGTGAGTATAAAATGGCTAACTTGCATCTAGCCCCTTTTAATGAACATACGTGGGTCTCATGCATGTAACCACACCGGATTGTAGCCTTGGGCCAATTTCCATCCGTCGTCCCCCATTCTCAAACGCAATCTCATTCATCCTGGCCTATTGTACATGTTTTTAGTGGTAGGAGGAAACTTACACAGACACGGGGAGAACATGCAAACTCCACACAGAAAGGCCAGGGTGGGACCTTTAACTGTGAAGCACGAGCGCTAACCACTGTACTACCGTGCTAATCAAATGAAGTACCCCCTCAGAAATCCTGCCCCCTCCCCCCAGGATAAAACACAATTTTGTGATGTCACTTCCAGTCCCCCTGAAGGTACTATTTGGCTTAGAGAAACAAACCATCATATTGCCTTTCTAGACCCGGTTTTGTCCAGATTGGTTCTTGATCCAAGCCCGGTGGCAATCGAAAGGTGAAATACTTATTGAGGCGCTGTGATATGTTTTGAGAGTCAGTGGTTATAAGCCATGTCATGATGTTTTAAAATCACGTATGTCACAGTTTTTCTCCGTATGAAAACGCTCGCGGTTATCCTTTTTTGGCCATCCCTTTCTCTCCAACCTCCCCACTATAAAGCCTTTTACAGATGCTTACTCTGCGTTGCTACTGCTGCATCTCCCCCTCTGTTCACACACTCCTCCCAAGACTTTGAACTGGCACAAACACAACACCGCACACACACACACACACACACACACACACACACACACACACACACACACTTCTTCGCCCCCCTTTTTTCCACTATTGCCTTCAAACCTACAGCAAACCAGAGATGGGGAGCACGCTCAGGGCAAAGTTAACGTCAAAATAAAGCCGCACAGGAGCACAACCAAAGGAGGGATGAGAAGCGTGCAATATGAAAGGAGCCGGGAGTCTGGGAAACGCGTGGAGAAATACACGGGGAGCAATAAGGTAAGCGCGCCGTAGTGGGACAGGTGTAGGTGTGAAGGACGGCAGGTTCGTTTGTGAGAGGGAAGAGGGAAAAAAAGAAAAGGGAAAAAAAATGGCTGAATGAAAGCGGAGGTGCTGCGGCGGCTTCATTGAGGAGGGAAATGGGCCACTTCAAGGGCACACATGTCGCCGCACATGCACAGAGGGAGGAGAGAGAGAGAGAGAGAGGGGGGGGGGAGAGGGGAGAGAGTTAGCGGGACAGGAGCTAAACGGGACCGGAAAGGAGTGTGAAATAGTGAGAAGACGCTGCCGATTGATGGAGTTCTTGTTAGTAGTTGCAGTAATGTATGTTTGACTTGTATTGGCTCTATGTTGTTCAACAGTGAGTGATTGTTTAGTTTTGTTATGAGTGCTTTATTTGGCTTAAATGTGTGACCACTTTGGGCTTATATACTTGGAATCTAATGTTGGCTTTGAAGCTTTATCTTTGTATGTCTTAATTTAAGTTATGCTGAATGTACAGCCTTGTAGTTTAGCATCAGGACAAATGTATTTATTCAAAAACCTAATAATTATATACAATTTGTGCTTTTAAATGTGGAAATAAAAATGAATTGCATTGGACACTTTGCGTTCGCGGGAGAAATAAATAAACAAAACATATTTTTTGCTATGTATAGTAGTGTAGTGCAATGATTTCCAACCTTTTTTGCCCTGTGGACCGCTTGAATCCTTCACTGATACTCCGTGTACTCCCTACCTCAGGGGTGTTGCAGTTTCTTTAGAAAGAGATCACATATACGTTCGATTGATGTGTAAAAAGACAATGTTGTGTGTTCAAAATAAAGCTAGAATGCTCTCAAAACCATAGATTTTACAGCAAAACGTCTGATGTAGTTCCAAGTTCCCCCAGGGGTCACCGTACCTCTGGTTTGGAAACACTGGTGTAGTGTACTGTAAGGAATTTGCCGTTTAATGATCTATTATTCATCATTAAATTGTACATTGCGAGCCTGTTATAACATATTCATAGTATTGAGGATAAGTTTGTCCAAGGTCAAGCATCCGAATTGTAGTTCAGACTGTCGTGTCCCGGGACAAGACCCTTCATCTGCCATACCCCAGATTACAGCCCCCCACCTTCCATCAGCCGATCCAGGAAACAATACTGGATCGGGAATCGTTCCAAATATCTGATACTGAAATGATACATGTCTTGGCGGAGTGAGTTTAACGTCACAAATTGTCACAGTTAACAGTAACGTTACGAATACTAGCATCAACCAAACAGGGTTGGGACCAGAAGGAAAGAAATAATATTGGCCAGCCACTGAAGGTCTCAGTATTTACATTTCAGGAGAAATGCTGTTAAAGAATATCGATTATCTTTTTTTTGTGATAAAGAAGTTTAATGATCAGATGTTTACCTTAATAAATCCTTTCCGTAGTCCCTATGGGGGTAACACAAGTGTGAATGGGATGATTGGAGGGTCTTTCATCTCCCCTTGGTGTCTCTGGCCAGAAAACCACAAGTGCAACTTCGCTGCCTCCGGGTTGGCGTCACCGATACACACTAATAGAATCATGAAGAAGAAGCTAACATGCTTGCGGGCAAAGCTAACTGTGGGCTAGCGCCACATAAACAGTATTTACAGCCAAGTTTGAGTGAAAATAATGATCTCCATTGTGTAATTGGATGTACAATATCCCTCTTTCCCTTTGTTTTTTCTCTCAATGTAGTATTTACTCTCACGGACAATTAATGAGTGAAAAACTCAACATGCTACGACACCTGCAGTGGCGCTTATGGCCTCTAGGGGCATGACTTACTTAGTTCTGCTTTAACACTTGGTTCAAAAACTTTGGACACATGACTGACAGTTTCCTTTTTACACATTGTAAGGTTAAGTTACCTCTTCTATAGCACAATTATTTTTTATATATTTACTTTACAATGCAGTCAAACCCTCTAACAAGGCGCTTCTGTGGAAATGTACTCAAACCTCTACCAAAGCCTCATGTCCAACACGTTTATAACCGTACAATACAAACACTAATAAGTTAATCGTCTCCTTTCTCCGTGTCTTGGGAGCCCTTGAGCAGGACACTTAGCCCCCCGCTGCTGCAGTGGTGCTGGGGAGTACAGGCAGTTTCCTGTGGTTATGTAGATGTGGGCTTTTAATGAGGCGCTATACGGTAAAGTGTAAGACTCAGCATGTTCAGAGCGCGCAAACAAAAGTAAAAATAAAGTAGTTACAGGAGCTGTAGGGAGCACTCCGCATTGATGAAGTTTTCTAATTAGGAGGCCTCTGTGTTTCTATTTAGACGTTTGCAGTATTTGAAAAGCTAAATGTGAACGCAGCTATAGGTTTGAGACAGCGGCGCTGAGGATGATAGGAAGGAAAAACTACACAGAAAGTGTCAAATTAAGGGGATATGAGGGCATTTCTTTACTTTAAAGCATCTTGGGCAGCTTTCTACTAAGTCCACTTCCATGACAGTTTTACAGTTTAAACATTCATGCCTTAGTGGTTCTCAAAGAAGCAACAAAAACGCCACAAAAGAGCAACAAAGCAAAACAGAAAAGTGACAAAAAGTCAACAAAAAAGCAGTGAAAAGGAATGTCAACAACAGGTGACTACAACGCGGCAACAACGCGAGGAAAAAGATCTGTTTAAATAGGTTTTATAGGTCTTGGCTTTCAAAGAGGTTTAGTAAATTATCTGTTGCAACACAAACCTCTTCAGACTTCAATTCAGTGCCTGTTTGGGTCAATACTGGGTCATTTGAATCCTATTTCCTCTGAATTTCTGCAGTAAAAGTGTATGATCTTTTGCATGGTTGTAGACTGCAGCACTGTAGCCATGACTGCAGTGAAATCTCTTACAAACATCGTTAGCGTAAGATTTCATTCTGGTCCAAAAGTTGCATTTTGAGCAAATTTGAGTACTTTGAATCCTATTTGCTTAACCCCTTAAAGGAACAGGCCACCGTTTTTACATACTGAGATATGTTCTTACCTGAGCTCAGACGAGCGTTAGCATTTAGCCTCTCCTCCTCTCCTCTATAGCTCCAAACGAGGTGAAGATAGAAGCTACCAAGCTCTTCCACGTTTTCCCTATTTAAATATGGTTACGTGAAGTGTTACACGATAAAGTATAGTCACACAAAATTGAACAATGTGGATTTTCTAAGCGGGTAAAAAGGGGAACTATATTGTAAGGCGTAATAATACCAGGAGTAGTTCAGCGTCCGCACAGATGAAGTGAAGTGAAGATATTCCTGCACGGATGTCGAACTACTCCTGGTGTTATTATTATTATTAGGAGGAGAGGCTAAATGCTAACGCCGTCTGTGCTGTGTTTACGTGACTGAGGGCACGCGTGAAGACCAGACAGGTACACATTAACTCGTCTAAGCTCAGGCAAGAATATATCTCAGTATGTAAAAAGGGTGGCCTATTCCTTTAACGCCGCGTGTCGCTAATTTACGACATACCTCTTCCTGCAAGGATTTAGCATCGGCTTGAAAGCAAAAACAAATCCAATCTCTGAGTGAGAGGCGGGACATGGCCACACCGCAGACCCTCCAGAATATCCTGAAGGACAGTTCTTCTCCTCTGCACACCTTTATGACTCAGGCCCCCTCCATTGGAACTCAGGCACCGAAGACCATATGCAGCCAAGAAGAAAAAAAAACATCTTTTATCCCACAAGCTTCTATTGTTGTTCTTCTTCTATTATAATAATTGACACATTTCAGGTTGAACATGTTTTTCTTTCCTGCTATGCCAATGTTTAATAAACCTAAAGCTAAACCTAAAAACACTGATAATATATTTTTTGTATAATTGGAAATAAATGCAAGCGTCAAGGGGTTAAAGGTGCATTATGCAACTTTTTATGTGTAAATAAAAGTTGTTATTAGTGCGTTTTTGACCTTGTAGTGACCCAGCAGCAGTATGAGTGGTCAGCATGGCGCCTTTACTTCCCATCACAGTTTTCCCTGGGACGCTCCTGGACCAACTATTTGGACGGTTTTCACTGCTGATCGACCCTCTCACCAGAAAAGCTACCAAACAATTGATCCTGGAGCGCTGTAGCGACCGTCATGATGGAAAGTAAAGGCGTCATGCTGATCACCCACACAGCCGCAGGGTCACTACAAGGTAAAACACGCACAAATGTCATCTTTTTTCCCCCATAAAAAGTTGCATAATGCACCTTTAAAACTGGGAGAAAGGATGAATAGTCTCGTTTCTTCAAGGTGTATTTAGAAAGCAGACTAAAACACGATGAAACCCCGCTATATTTAGAATCACATGCATTCCTGACTGTGTTTGAAGAGGTCTAGCCTACAGGGTTTGCAGTTTTTTTTTTTTTTACTACATCCTCTGCAGAGAACTAAATATAGAAACGCACTAAAAAAAGGCTCCATAAATAATCGACGTTGCGATTTCATTACTGCGACTCCTCCGATTCCGATTAGTCTCCTTCGTTGCTGTCATATTTCACACACAGGGCTCATAAGTGTCAGACGTGCCCCCAGGTTTCCCCCTCCCCAGACGCCCTCCTCCACCTCAGGGCGTTCCGGCAGACGGTCCCTCTGGTGAGTCCTGAGGGTTTTCCCCCGGGGCCGACTCCCAACGGGACACGCAGAGCCGCCCTTTTTTGGAGCGTGTTACAGGCAGGGCTGGACTGGCAGAAAAAAATCGTCCCGGGACTCTTGGGTCAAGACCGGCCCCTCATAGTCAATGCAATAGCCGAGACCATTAGCAAAACAGTGAGCCCTTAAACTAAAACAGTAAATGCTACAAAACCGAGGACAACAGCTGCATTTTGTTTCTGCCGAATTGAAGCTAGCACCTCAGAGCACTCACGACTTTGATCTTGTTGTTTAGAAGTGTCTGGAACATTTGTGAAATAACTAAACAATCTTAAAAAGCGCGTTCCGTTAAGGAGGTTCCGCTTGCGTCTGCTACACAAACAAACTCCACAAAAGCAACCAAATGATCACAGGGTAGATTTGGGAAATGAAATGGTAAAACTCTAGTGTCACTCTAGGGAGGTGTAGAGTGAGAATAGAAGTCCTGAAAAGGCAAAAAACATTGTAAATCCTTTCAATGGAAAAGAGAAGCTTTTCCAAACTGCGCACTCTGACGACGAGGGGCAGGAGGGCGAGTCACCTGACAACTCCCAACATGCACTTCTTTACATGCATTGGTCTAAAATGTGTAAAAAATAGTCAGGTCTGAGGTTCTGTTGGTCCTGGAGGGTGTTACAATAAACTCTTTTCACTTATAGTGGCAAATATGAAGTGAGGGGCATGAGTAATGTTGTATCCGATAAGCCCATAGCACATCATATACAAGATTATCTGGGAATAATAACTCAAGAAAGCTCCAACGGAGGGGTTAAAATGTGTCAGATACACCTGGTAAATGAGTCATGTGATTGCATCCAAATTATGATATGGACGTCAAATATATGTATGTGCTGGATGAAGTGTGACGGACTGAATGAGGATTTTAAAGGCCCTGCAGCAGATGTTTTTGGATTACAAATCCTAAAAGAGCGAGTGAATGAATTTTTCGTCATGATCCAAAGTCATTGCTATAGGTTTCCTTCAGTCTTTGTAACTTTCTGATTCTTCACAGGGGAGAGTGTATAAGCAACTTTAGGGGAGCAATTCTTTTACAGAAATATGAACAATGAGCCTGCAAGTTCGAGATTGATTAAAAAAATATGCTTTGTAGCCAGACGCAGAGGACACAAAGTAACTCAATCTGGGGATAGGGCTTTATTATTTAGAGACTATACAGTTGTCAGAAGGTTCATGGGATTTAATGGGAACTGTCTGGGAATGAACGAGGATATGGCACGGTGGCGCAGTGGTTAGCGCTCGTGCTTCACAGGTTGAAGGGGTTCGATTCCCACCTTGACGGAGCCTTTCTGTGTTGGAGTTTGCATGTTCTCCCCGTGTCTACGTGGGTTTCCTCCGGTTTCCCCTAGCACTGAAAACATGTACAATACGTTAATCCACCGGCCAGGTGTTTCTGACCATTAGCCTGGCTCCACATCTGGAGATGGGACTGGCTGCCCACTGCTCCTGCAGGTCGCTCCAGCAGCATTGAGGATGTGTTCTGTTGCAGAGAATGAATTTCCCTATAAGGGCGTTAATAAAGTATAACTTAACTTAGTGAATTGATTAGAATAAACAGGGAATTAACTGAGCTGAAGGTTGTTTCTTGGGAGAAACATTCTCAAACAAAACCACCTTATTTTATGTTAATACACTGAAATATGTATCGATTCAGGGAGATCATTTTTGCCCCGACTGACCAAGGTTTATTGTAGAGGTCTCCTATAGAGGTCTCATATAGAGCTCTCCTATAGAGGTCTCCTATAGAGGTCTCCTATAGAGGTCTCCTATAGAGGTCTCCTATAGAGGTCTCCTATAGGGGTCTCCTATAGAGCTCTCCTATAGAGGTCTCCTATAGAGGTCTCCTATAGGGGTCTCATATAGAGCTCTCCTATAGAGCTCTCCTATAGAGCTCTCCTATAGAGGTCCCATATAGAGGTCTCCTATAGAGGTCCCATATAGAGGTCTCATATAGAGGTCTCCTATAGAGGTCTCCTATAGAGCTCTCCTATAGAGCTCTCCTATAGAGCTCTCCTATAGAGCTCTCCTATAGAGCTCTCCTATAGAGCTCTCCTATAGAGCTCTCCTATAGAGCTCTCCTATAGAGGTCTCCTATAGATGTCTCCTATAGAGGTCTCCTATAGAGCTCTCCTATAGAGGTCTCCTATAGAGCTCTCCTATAGAGGTCTCCTATAGAGGTCTCCTATAGAGGTCTCATATTGAGGTCTCCTATAGAGGTCTCCTATAGAGGTCTCCTATAGAGGTCTCCTATAGAGGTCTCATATTGAGGTCTCATATTGAGGTCTCCTATAGAGGTCTCCTATAGAGGTCTCCTATAGAGGTCTCATATTGAGGTCTCCTATAGAGGTCTCATATAGAGCTCTCATATTGAGGTCTCACAGCAACGACTTTCAGGGGGTGAGATCCTTGATTGAAAAGCATAGAAAGGAAACAAAGCTTCACCATATGTAGTCCACACTTTAATTTTACGGAAGAAATTGGATTAAGAGATTAAATCTAAAGTTTGAGTAGATTTTGTCTGGTCTTAGATCAGAGAAAACATCTTATTGCCACAACTTTCCGAGGATTTTAGAGGCAGTTATGGTGAACAGGTCTGAGCTCATTCTACACATTAGGACATGGCTGGAACATGTAGGGGGAGGAAAATACTTAGTATTAACATTTTTAAACTCCGTATAGTCGCTTTAAGATGATCATTTGTCCAATGTGAGTTTAAATGACTTGAATTAAGAATGTTAATCCTGTTTTGAGTAGTTTTGACTAATGTAATTTGCATGTTTGATGACATTTCAGACTTGTTCTCAGGTAATCTCACTTGAAATAATAAAGTAAAACTTCCAATGGGACAAGTCAAAATATTCTTACCCCATTGGCAAATAAAATACTCTGGAATTAAGACAAAATGTAATGAAACAAGTTAAAACATCTCAACAGAAATAGTCTATGCCAAATTACTGACTCAATTCTAATTATCATGCTCAATTTGAGACATTTAAACTCATGTAGATATATATTTTTGGAGCGCATTGATACCTAGAACCTCAGCCATTTACTGTGGAACAGAAATCGATAATGTAGCAGCGCTGTATTTGGTTGCGGCTCATCTGGCGGGCCGCAGAGTCGGCTGTGCGTGGGCGTGCGGTCGGCTGTAGCTCTGTGAAGCAGCCGCCCGAGGGACAGCGCTGTGTCAATATTATCTCTCAGCTCCGCAACCAGCGCTACAACGGCTCTTTTCTCTAATTATCCCACGGAGAGGCCCAGAGGACAGGGAAAGGAGCGCTTTGGATCCTCCGCCTTTGTTCTTCCTCTGAGGCGGATAGAGGGATATCTTTGTTTTGTTTTTTAAAAGGCGTTTCAGTCTGGTATAACCTGTGGAAATGTTCCCTGTAGCTTTTGAGCGTAAATGTCTGTAATTCTGAGGAGATTTCTGGATGTAGTAAAATGTGATGTGCGGCTGTGAATGGAAAAAGGTGCTCGTTTTGATTCAAGCCGATTATTTGATGATGCAAACCCAAAAGTTATATGTTAAAAAAAATGACAATTTAGATTTTAAAGGGATATTTCAGGATTTTTCTTGCAACTCCAGACTTAGCCCATTTAAGTGGGTGGAGACACACTTTTTCCTCCAACCAGATTGCCTCCGTGGTCGGGGGAGGGGTTGTTGGGGAGTGGGGGGTGAACATGTGCATTTGTTTTGTTTTGCGTTCACGTCAAACCGGCCAATCCGCGCCACAGCGGACGCTGTAGCTCTTTCTCTCTCGAGACATGAACATTGTTAAGCTCACGATGGGTTAATGAAGTTTTTAGTTTGACCTGTGAGAGCCAAAGGTTTAAGGAAGAACACAAGAATGTCAGCGGTGTCCCCATCAGAGCAGTCACCTCCTCTCGTGACTTCCTCTCACAAGTGGCTCCCCCCTCACATCGCTCCGCCACTGGGAAAATCATTTGCCATTTCCCCGTCCGTGCGCCAGCACAAGATCTGGCGCTCTATTTTACACTACCCTTGATATATTCTACTTGCCAAATTTAGTTCAATGTAATGGGCTTTGTAACAATGTGTAATAACTTGTACCTGTGGGTGAGATACACAATGGAATAATGTGTATTAGTATTTTGCAGGTACGTGATGTAATAAGACCCTAATCCTAAAGGTCATATGTCATATTACATTACATTGTAATTCTTAGTCTGTTTTATTGCGCTTTGAACTGCAAAAAAAAAAAAAAAAGGTTTTCCACTGAGAAATAACTCATTGAAAAAAATATCTCCACTGAAAAAAATCTTTGTAGCTAATATATCGACAAAATTTAAATTTAAACCTGGCTCTATCTAGTATTTAGATTTCAATAAAAAAAATGTTTATGCATAAAATGCCATATTTTTATATGAAAACTTAAAATGACAGAAAACGTGCAATACCTTTTCCCCCTAATTTACAAATCAGTAATCCACCGCAAAAGTTTCAAATTGATATCTCTAGATTCAATGTTTCTGTTCTCCTGCAGTGTCTCACCTTAAGCTTCAGGTACATTTAATATATCTCTGTTTCCTTTAAGAGGTAACGCTTTGCGCAGTATTTGCACAGAGCGAAGCTTAACAAAGTTTCTTCTGAAGCCTTGGAGATTTGCAGCTCGCTCGCGGATGAAATATTAATGGCATTGATCGTGACAGCGCTGTGTGTTTGGGGCTGTTTGCAGGTTTTGTGGCACTTGGACATCTTCCGGAGGAGCTTCCGACAGCTGACCACGCACAAGTGCATGGAGGACTCCTGCATCTTCTGCGCTCTCAAGGTAGAAAACACGCTCACATACTTCCTTAATGCTGAAGATATGACTTGGTTTGGGGCAAACGGTGGGAAGTGCGGAGTTTTAGCTCGATTAGGACACGTGCAGACAAATGTTTAGTGTCTGATTGTTGGATAAATCTGGTTTTCAACAACAGTTGTCTTTGGGTTGCACATTTTACCCGGCGCTTTGCCCTTTATCTTGAGCACTTGTGAGGACTACTTTTTTACTTATCTGTATTATTATTAAAGGGATATTTCAGGATTTTTGACATAGGCCCTCATTTCCTAGTTATCCAAAGTGTTGTTGATTTCTGAAGATATTTTTTCTTGCAGTTCTTATATTTGAAGAGTTTAGTGGTGCTAGGCTAGTGCTAGGCTAGCGCATGTCTATGGTAACTAGTAGCCTGCATTAAAAACCTCTTCAAAATCATGGGGTCGTCCTCCAAACGTTGCCATATCTGATTTGTAGAAAGCTCCTTTGTGAATTCCACGTGTAGTAATGCCGGCCGCAGGTAAACAAACTAATGTAGATCCGGTAACCGAGCAGATCACTTTGCCACTGCGTAGCTTACAACCAGGAAGCGGATGCTGCGCAAATATAAGTTATTTTAAATGCAAAATGGTTATAAATATTCTATCGACACAGACATTTATATGGGTCGTCTGGTGTTATAAGTGATTTGCCTCAGGTGCACTGTGGAGCGAGTCAGACTGTTTTTAATGCAGGCTACTAGTTACCATAGACATGCGCTAGCCTAGCACTAGCCTAACTAAACTCTTCAAATATAAAGGCTGCATGAATTAAAAATAAATAAAAAATCTCTCAATAACACTCTGGATAACTAGGAAATTAGGCCCTATGTCAAAAATCCTGAAATATCCCTTTAAGCTCTGTCAGGGTTAGTTCCCCTACTACATGAATGATCTTTTGCTTTGCACTTTCCACAAACCATGCGTTTTACATTTAGCTTGGCGACTCAATCAGGATTCATCGGGCTAACATTGAGAAAGAGTGATTCAAGGAGCATGAGACTTAACCCCATTGAGAATCTTTGGGATGTGCTGGAGAAGGCTTTGTGCAGTGGTCACACTTTCCCATCATCAATGCAAGATTGAGGCGAAAAATGAAAGCAAAACTGGATCTTTTGACTTTGCAGTTTATTGAAACAATGCCACAGCGAATGTGTACAGTGATCGAAACTAAACTACTGCCACGTCCGGTAAGAAAACCTGACAATTAAAAAAGCAACATGACCATAAGTGTTTAATAAATTAAATTTAAAAGAACAGTGCATGAGTACATTTTCCCCACTCTTCCCTCCTTTAGGCTTCCCCACAGTTCCGGGCGCTGTTGGCGTTTGCCTGGTGTCAGCCTCATCAGTGGAGTGGAGTGGGAGGGTTCTTTTGTATTTAATTGTAGAGGGGGAAAAGACAGTGAGAGCCCCGAGCTTTGTGACATTTCATTGACATTTAATCAGGATCGGGTGGAACAACATCATCCATCTGAAGTGGAAATCGCACTGGAACCAACCACTCCAAAGTCCAAATTTTGCAGTCAGTGGCATTATAAAGCTTAGATCAGTTTGCAAAGCACTCGGGGCCATGTCTTACAGAATAAACCTACCTTCGCTTTTACAAACAGAAGCTCTGGTTTTGGAGAAAGTAACAAGAATGGATCGCTTTCTACGAATTGAATGCCAATACTGCCTTCAAAAATATATCACAGTCGACTTTTTATTGATTGGCAGGGTTGGATGAAGTGCCTTGCTCAAGGACACAATGTCAGCATGTACCTGCAGGAGCAGGTACATGGATTCGAACCTCAGCCTGTCGTCCCCAGTTGTATTTTCACTTCGGTCATTCATAAAGCTTCCTTAAAGGGGCTAGATGCAAGTTTGCCATTTTATACTCACTACCGCCACCTCAGGTCATACGTGTAACTGCACCTTCTATATTAAGCTCGCGCATGACGGCAATTCGGACCAGAAAGAACGCGTTTTTGAGTGACAGTGCAGGATTTTAGAGGGACTATATAAAGTTTAAAAATGTTAAAATGATTTATTATCCTCCCCCTACATGTTCCAGTAATGTCCTGAGGTGTAGAGTGAGCCCAGACCTATTTATCACAACTGCCTCTAAAATCCTGTCACTCAAAAAGGTGTTACTTCGGGTCTGAATTGCCGTCATGCATGAGCTTAATATAGAAGGTGCAGTTACACGTATGACCTGAGGTGGCAGTAGTGTGTATAAAATCGCCAATTTGTATCTAGCCCCTATAATATCAAAACAATTCATTTGATAGGTAAATGTTTGCTTCCTTTCTCTATTTACTGCATTTGTGGGAATTGTGAAGATACAAGTGCAGAGATGTTTCTTTGTGATGGTCGGAGTTAAGAGGCAGAAGCTGAATAAATGATCAGCAAACATGAGTGCGTCATCTCATAAGAGCCTAATTCACTGAGTTTCTCATAAAGCACCAGGTCTAGCAGGAACACAGCGTCTCAGGTGCTTGGTTAGCCCACCCCCCCTCTTCAAATGTGTCCGCCCACATCTTCGAAGCGCTTCTGGCGGCAATGAGCGGTATATCGCGAAACTGCAGGAATTTCTTGATTAAAAAGAAAACAATCCAAACCGGCCCAGCCCTATTTACAGTAGACACTTAAAAGTCAATTTTTTACAGATTGCAGTGAGGGGAGTTGGGAGTTTCTCATTAAAATGTGGCACATTATTACTAAATGCGTCTCAACACACCGCCATTGATCAGCCAGCATGCAGTCAGCAGTGTTCATTTTGACAACATATTTTAATTTAGTTTTAGTCTCGACGAAAATGTAATTCGATTTTAGTCTAGTTTTAGTCAAAAAAAATATCTTCAATTTTAGTCTAGTTTTAGTCGACTAAAATTAAGACGAATTTAGTCGACTTTGCATTTATAATAATCTTTATAATCATATTTAATCTTGTTCCTCTGCTTCATGGAGCTGCTCCACATGAACAAAGAGCTGATCCTTTGGCAGTGAATTTACATGATCTGAGGCTCTTTCAGACGGTCAATAGAAGTTTGGATGATTTTAGTCTCTCCGTTTCATTTTTATTTAGTCTTATTTTAGTCGACTAAAATATCTGGACATTTTAGTCATAGTTTTAGTCTCATGAGAAACTTTTAATCTAGTCTTAGTCCAATTTTAGTCGTCAAAAATAACACTTTGACTAAAATTAAGACTAAATATTTTAGTCGACGAAATTAACACTGGCAGTCAGCTGAAAGTGTAAGCTTGTTTTCACTGGTTTATAACATGCCATACTCACTACTGCCTGCAGAGGGTGCTCCAGGCCATTTCATAATCCTAACCAGTCAAGTCTTTCACTCCTTACTGCTTTTTCTTTTCAGATTTTAAGCATCAATACTGAGGCACCACAAACAATAAGACTCATTCTTGTGCCACTTTAAGGGACTTTACCTGCATTTAGAAAATAATATCTTCTCACACAATAAATTTCCACTTTTCATGTGTTGCTCACTCGTAAATTCGATGATAATCACCATCGCGGCCCTGATGTTTCTGTATCCTTCCCCCATCACGGGGATTACTCAGTCTGCGCGGCTGTAAAATGAGCGCAAAATGCCACGACATAATGTTCACCAATGACTCCTTCATGTGTTCAATGATGGTCCCAATCTCAAGATGAAGTGCTGCGATCTTAATGAACCCGGCCTATGCGGCGTCTCTCCAGCAGCACCATTTGTTGCGTCAATGATGACAAATTTCCTTCGCCGTGATGTAAAAAAAAAAAGAAAAAAAAAGGGATCTGGAGAGGAAGTACGCATGTGTGTACTTCATAGTGTGTGTCCTCCACGGCTGCTCGGTCTCTAGCGCTTCTCTGTAATTAATTGGCCGACAGAAACAGCTGAGCTTGCAGGAGCCCACGCTGAGAGGAGAGAGAGAGAGAGGAAGGGAGGGATGGGGAGAGAGAGGGATGGGGAGGGAGAGAGATGGAGGGAGGGATGGGGAGGGAGAGAGAGAGGGGGAGAGAGATGGGGAGGGAGAGAGAGAGGGGGAGAGAGATGGAGAGAGAGAGATGGGGAGGAAGAGAGAGAGGTGGAGGGAGAGAGAGATGGAGGGAGAGAGGTGGAGGGAGAGAGAGGTGGAGAGAGAGATGGGGAGGGAGAGAGAGATGGAGGGAGAGAGAGAGAGGAGGAGGGAGAGAGATGGAGAGAGAGAGAATTGGTGAGGGAGGGAGAGAGAGGGGGAGAGAGAGATGGAGAGAGAGAAAATGGGAGGGAGAGAGAGAGGAAGGGAGAGATATGGAGAGAGAGAGAATGTGAGAGAGAGAGAGGAAGGGAGAGAGATGGAGAGAGAGAGATGGGAGAGGGAGAGAGAGAGAGAGAGCGGGAGAGAGAGAGAGGGAGGGAGAGAGAGAGGGCGAGGGAGTGATGGAACGGAGAGAGAGAGGGAGGGAGTGATGGAACGGAAAGAGAGAGGGAGGGAGGGAGATGGGGAGAGGGAGGGAGGGAGGGAGGGAGGGAGAGAGATGGAGAGAGAGAGAGAGTGATGGGGAGGGATTAAGAGAGGAGAGAGAGAGGAGGGAGTGAGAGAGGGAAAGAGAGATAAGAAGGGATAAAGGTAGAAAGTGGGAAAGAGGTAAGAATGGAATGAGGGGGAGTGAATGAGAGAAAATAGATGAGAGAGAGAGAGAGGAGATAGAGAGATAAATGGATAGATAGATAGATAGGTAGGTAGATGGGGTAGACCGATGTATAGACATAAATAGTGAGAGGTAGATAAATATAGATAGACATAGATGACGCTACCTAATGGAAACTTCATGAACAAACATGACTCATGCATGTAAACACGCCTCACCGGACTGCAGCCACAGGCAGGCGCATTTCCATTTATGGTGGTTTTGTTGTGTTTTAGTTGTCAAAGAGCAACAAGTGAACAATTGATAGATTTCTCTGAATTTAATGCCAATAGTGCCTTCAAAAAAATATCACAATTTACTTTTCTGATCGGCAGGATTGGATGAAGTGCCTTGCTCAAGGACACAATGTCAGTATGTACAACTTTTTTCGGCCATAAGGCAACCCAAAGTACCCAGTAGTATTTTCACTTTGGCCATTTCTATTATTACGCTCCATTATACACACAGAAAGGTCCCACCCGGGTCAGGAATGGAACTGGAGACTGAGCACAGGGATGGAAGAGAGGGGAAAGGAGAGAAATGATGAGAGAGAGCGTAAGAGAATAGACAGAGGGAGAAAGGGAAGACAGGGAGGGAGCGAGGAAAGAAGAGAAGGGGGGGGAGGTGGAGAAAGACAGAAAAATGGCAAATCTTCCGTGCGCGTTGGTGTCTGTGGGCGTTCAGAATCAAAGGTATTGTGGATGTGTTGAGCTTCCATTTTCTCTGTCAACTGGCATTAAGCGCCCTGTCACTGCGCTTGAACAGAGGATGGTTGTTCTGAACACACAGTTTGAGGCCATAAAATCTCCAAGGCCGTATATAATAGAGCAATAAAACTACACACGGGGGGGGAAATAGAAAACCGAATGTAGGTCAGCAATTAAAGAGGAGAATTTGGATGCGTAGAAGTGATTGTAGGATGTAGGTGTCTCTTGATTTAAAACACATCATAAGGCGAGCTTCATATTGCATACATAATTGCAGCCTTTGTAATTTGCTAATTACTATCATTGAAAGTGTGGGAAAGTGTGACTGTGACTTATGCTGATCCCGCTCGTCTTTCTTTCATTGAACGGGAAACAGACGTCCGTTTGCACCAGGCCTGTCATGAGAACACTGTATCCGCTAAAGCAAAAATAACCCTGGGAACACCACTGGGCACTTTCCGTTTCAAAACAAACAGCAGCCATTTTGGACTTTAGGGGATTGCGGTTTGCTCTCCCCCCGCCAAACAGACAATGACCAACCAACCACCACAGAGCAGAGGCTTCTGGGACGTCCCGGCGAAAGGAGAGATGAGGGAGATGAATGGATTCGGAAGTCGGGCCGGACCGGGTCTCTCCTGTTCAGATACACACCCCTCGATCAGTCCCCCCCCCCCCCCCTCGCTCCCTCCCTCGCTCGCTCTCTTTTTGTAGGGTATACCCCCCTCTGCTCTGGTTGGCGCATTGCTGCAGAGAGTGCAGGCACACACACTGTCAGCACGACTGCATTGTACCTGTCCCACTGCCAACCCGGAGCCACTGGGGCCTATTGTTTTATAACGGGAGCGCCTCGTATCAAGCGCCAAGAGCAGATGCACTACTTTCACCGCTCGAACCGGAGAACGCAGTGTGTTTAGACAGAAGCGTCCTGGAAGAGCTAAACCACAGGAGGAGCTTGGGATTTTGAGATTCCTCTTTGGTCATCGGTTTACGCGGCTTGTGGATAGATTTTATTTTGCTAAAGGTTTTGAATTGGGATGTTACATTAGAAATCTGCCATGTTAGGGTGAACTGGCAAACAATGCCAATGGATTATTATGTCAAAACAATATGAAAAGAAAGAAAGAGAATTCTCTATTTTCCTTCCTCATTTTTTATATTGGTGAACCTTTGAAAGTTTACCTTAATAAATCCTTTCCGTAGGCCCTCTGGGGGTAATACAAGTGTTAGTGGGATGATTGGGGGTCTTTCATCTCTCCGGCCAGAAAAAAAACACAATTGTAACTTTGCTGCCCACGGGTCGGAGCCCCAGTACACACTAATAGAATCACGAAGAAGAAGCTAACGGGCAAAGCTAGCTGCACTTAAACGGTATAATTTACAGTTACACGAGTTTGAGTGCAAAAAAAAAAAATCTCCATTGTGTAATTGGATGTACAAAATCCCTCTCTCACTTTGTCATTTCTGTCAGCGTAGTATTTACTCTCACGGACAATTAATGAGTAAAAAAACGTAACATGCTGCAACACCTGCAGTGGCACTTATGGCCTCTAGGGGCATGTGTTACTTAGTACTGCTTTAACCTTTTAACCCCCACCTTAACCGAGTTTGTTTTCTCCAGTTCAGCTTCACCCAAATCTAAAAGGTGGCAGCCTATTAGGCCAATGTAACGCCTCATTTGAAAGCTAAGACCTACAAAACTCATCTAAACAGGTCTATTTCCTTGGGTTGACATTTTTCCATTGCTTTTTTTTCCGTCACTTTTTGTCGCATTTTTGTCCCTTTTTTGGTCACGTTTTTGTCACTTTTTGTCGATATTTTGACACTTTTTTTCAACAAGCTTTTAGATTTGGGTCAGGCCAAACTGGAGACTGCTTGTTGTATGTGGGAGTTAAGAGGTTAAAACATGTATTCTAATTAGGCGTGGGAACCTCTGGGTAGCTCACGATTCGATATGTGGCTTACGATTATCTCACGATACACCGATACTGCGATAATCGAGATATTGCACAAAAATAATCTAAACCTTTATTTTAACATACTACATATTATTCATCATTTACATTTCTTTTCATGTGCTTTGTGCCACTTTTATAAATGATCCTTGACTTACACACATCATTAAAAGTAATTTATTTGTGCGACAGTGTTTGGTCCAAATGCTTCAAACTGCAGTGCTGCCCCCTGCTGTCCTGGCTGAATTCTTCATCATTATTGGCCTATATTGACTTTGAAAACAGTGGAGCGCTGTTGCCTCATTAATATGCATGACGCCATCAAAAGTATCGATATCGGAATAAAAAGATATCGCAACGACCTGCAAAATATCGCGATATATCGGAAAATCGATATGTTTTCCCCCTCCTAATTCTAATGCTACCCTGAAACATAAGATTTGCTTGCATTGTCGCCTGTCCTGTGTTACATTGACATCATTGGCCATAGTCGTGGTCCGGGCAGCAGAGGAGAGATCTCTAACCGGAGTAAAAGCTGCAATCGTCCGCCGTACCAACGCCATAGATCACGCTAAAGGCCGTCTTTAATAATGCACGGTGTGGCCCTTAAGTGTACTGAACTCACTGTCCTCCTCTGTGTGCGCTGCTATAGGCGACAGGTCTATTGAAGTTTACACATCCGAGGGGAAACTGCCTCCGGAGGCTCTTCTGTTGTTGAATTGTCTTCAACAGATTTCCAAAAATCCACCCCCCCCCCAAAAAAAAAAAAAAATTATGATAAATTGACATGTAGAATTCTCCCCAACAGTTTTACGGCCCTTGCACATTGTAAAGTTATTGAATTAACATCAAAGCCACACAGTCTAGAAAACTGATCGCCAATACTTGAAAAGTTATTATCCATGTGACGATCTATGGATTTGAGGATCTGTGTAACTGCTCCTGACAGAATAGATCAGTAACATTAAGGGATGGGTCAAATACTAATAGGATTTCAATTAAAACAACCTACAAATAAATCTGTGAAGTAAAAAACATTGTGAAATGTTTTTTTTTTGTTCAAAACAAGCAATATGACTCTAGGTGTCCAAATATAGTCCAAACGTTTGTATAGATGCTCTTGGGAAAGGGATCCAAATTGCAAAAATGTAGCAAGCCCAGGCACTCCAAACAAATATGAACAGCACAAGGGGATACTTAAATGGCCTGTATCAGGGGTTAATATATCACATTAAGCCCTGATGAAAACCTAGTGCTTTTGCTGCTTTTTTATAATTCCATATATGTTCATTCATAATTGTGCGCCTTCCGTGAGAATCTACTTATGGAAATAGTCTTGAAATAAAAGAAAAAGCAACACATAAAAAAGTGTTTCCAAACTTTTGACCGGTACTGTATGTTCTCTGTGTTTTCCTTCCTTAATTTTGATAAATATAAGAAATGCAATATTTCACTCTCAGAAATTTAGAATCTGACATTCTTGGCCCCGTGTGCTTTATGACGGCCACACTAGGGGTTGATGTTGCCCGCCATTGCAGCAGTACCTCCATATATGGGCAGCAAAACAAGCTAGTTTTCCATTAGATAGCATTGCACGTTGCACACGCTTTAAAGGGACTATACGGAGTTTAAACATTTAGAAATGAAGTATATTCCTCCACCCATGAAAACAAAAGAGCCATTTCGGACCGTTTCAGCCCAAACAAAGGTCTCAAAGAGCCGCAGTAGTTTTAACGCTCAACCGACCAAACAAACTGATTTCTATTATTGTTGATATGCTGGAACATGTAGGGCTTGCATGTTCCAGGAGGAGTAAGGAGTCTATTATTTATTATGTCTGTGGTTGGGACGCACCTTCAAAGTATCATAACAAGCTGCGACCCATAAAGCCACATTTAAACCTCATTTCTTCACAGATTTCTCTCACAAACTACAAAAAATATCAACAGTAATCTTAACCCACCAAATGAGAACCACTGCCCTATATCAACTCTTCGATGTAGTACTTATATCTAAGATTCAGTAGTATTACTGTATGTGTCTGTGTGGTAACTGCGCTACCATGTACTGACGCATTGGAGCGTTTGGAGCGGTTACCTACAGCTGGTATTTATAGTGCTCCGGAGCGCGTCATATGGCCATTTCCCGCCGAGTTGTTGTGTAAACGTTGAAAATCGGCATCTTCAGTGAAAACAATCGCGTCCCGGCCAACTGTTGGAAATTGGCAGTAACATACATCGTTCGTGTGCTTTAGGAAATTCACGCTGAAGTTGGTTGACTTTTCGTTTTTCCACCATTTGTGAACTGAAGCCTCCCCCTTCTACTTCGGGCATGAAGCAGGGCGAGCAATGTTATCGCTATCGACGTTTCTCAGAGGATTTCTATCAGCAGGGGTCATTTTCAATGCATTACAGATGACTTTGAATTATTTATGCTGCCCAAATCTCCATCCGTTTCCAGTCTTCTCAAACCGTCGGCAGGTAAACTCATTTGTAAATCCCAGGATTAGATTGGATTGTGTGGACGGCACCTCGGCGGCCCCCGTCCCTGCAAACGTTTGCTTTCAAATTTGCTGCTACACGGCGTTTTGAGGCTTTTCTGTCGAGGAAAAGTGCTCCACAAACGACATCTATTATTGATACTCGGTGATATTGAGGCCAGCGGGGCTCGGGGGCCTGTATTGTGTTGTGTTTGGTCTGGGATTGTACCAAAAGAGCTCCATTTAAGATGAGGCTTCGGGACCTGTGGCTTATGTGGGTCAGTCACGGCGACAAGAGAGATCAAATCCAACAAAGATCCACACCCGAGGCAGATGTGCTCATGCAAGGAGATGAACATTATGCCATTTTGAATTTAGGTAATTAAGGTGAGACGTCTTCATCTGTTTCATCAGTTGTTCAGTGTAAAAAAATAAACCAAACTCACCCGGAGGTTTCAATAACAACTACAGTGCGATGATCTCTTGCCTTTCACACACAAAAGCACAAAAGGGGCCAAAGATTAAGATTAATAATCTAAATATGGTTGCTAACTTTCAGGGAGACAGCCGTGGCTAAAGAGGGAAAAAATATACAGGCACAGATATAGACGTTACAAAAAAAGTAGGGCCCGTTTTCTCAAAATATAAGGCTTTCTTTACGCATCTCCACTTTAATACTGCCTCCGAAATTCAATTACAATTTCGATTATTACACTAAACGATTACAAAATTAGCATAATCTGGAAAAAAACGTTTTTGTTTTTTTAAATTTTAAATTTTTTTAATTTAATTTTAATTTTTAATTTTTTTTGCAAAGTAGACTTGCATTATTTCATGGCGCTGGGATTATTTTCCCTTCGCATTTCACTTGCCATGGCTCATGCATTTGCCTGACATAAAAACTGTGTGATGATGTCATCAGGCCGCGCTGCTCAGTTTACTTGTGCAGGTGTGAAACAGAGACCTCTCCTTAATCAAGGCATCCTTGAAATCATTTGTACTTTTATGACTGTTCAGAAAGCAGAAACTATTCAGCATAGTTTGTTTTAGTAATAAATATATAAATAAAATAAATACAAATAATTGTTTGAATAATCGTGATTTCAATTATGACAAAAATAATCGTGTATTATTTTTTCCATAATCGAGCAGCCCTATCTTGTACTAGCCGGATTTATTGAGTTTGGAACTGCAAAAAAAAAAAGACCACGTTTAAATTTCTTCATTAACTAAAAAAGAGATCCAAAAGCAGCTCTGTTTATGTACAAATATTCATAGTGCATGTCTGTTGCATGTGCTCTATCAACCACCTCTGGATACGTGCTGGTCTCCTGCTGGTGTCCAAAGTCAAAACTAAACATGGTGAGGCTTTGTTCCAGTTTTTGCAACTAAAATCTGGAACTGTCTTCCAAGAGATGTGAGACAGGCCTCAACTCTGACCGTGTTCGAATCCATGGCATTGAAAGTATTTTTTTTGCTTTTTTTGGTGCTAATTATTTTACATGTGTTCTAAATGTGATTTTATGTGAATCGTGTTCTGTTAAAGGAACAGGCCTCCATTATTCCATACTGAGATATGTTCTTTCCTGAGCTTAGACGAGTTGATGCGTACCTGTTTGGTTTTTGTGCGTGCCCTCAGTCACGCAAAACGACCAAAGATGTTGTTAGCATTTGGGGTGAAGTTGGAAGTGACCACGCTCTTCCACAGGCACGCACAAAGACAGGAGCGGACTTGGACTTGAAAACGGCCCTGGACTCTGACCAGCCAGGCCCAAATGAGCGTAAATGCGCACTTGCACAAAAACACGTTAACCTTTTACCACCTGCTTTACCCAACCGAGTGTATTTTCTCCAGTTCGGCTTTACCCAAATCAAAAAGTTCCTCGACTGGAGAGCAACAGTGTAATGCCTCATTTGAAAACTAAGACCTTTTTGAACTTTTTGGCATGATCTTGTTGTTTTTTCATTACTTTTTTGAGGCTTTGTCATTGTCTTTTTAATCACTTTTGCGTTGTTTTTCGTCATTTTTTTGTTGATTTTTCACTGCTTTTTGTCATGTTTTCACCACATTTTTTTTCACACTTTTGTTTTTCCGGGCACATTTTTGTCCCATTTTCATCCTCGTTTTCGTCGCTATTTTGATCCTGTTCTTTTGAGCTTTTAGATTTGGGTAAAGGTTGGTTAAGGCGGGGGGTAAGAGGCCCTAGAGCCAGTGGTCCTTCTGTGCTCTTCCAGAATGGACATATGGCCAGTCCGCCCCTGCACAAAGACCAGTCGGGTACATATCTACTGGTCTAAGGTCAGGTCAGAACATATCTCAGTATGGAAAACTAGTGGCCTGTTCCTTTAAGCACTGTGGATTTGTGCACAAAGGTTGCTTCATAAATAAAGCTTGTCTTGCATTGCCAAGTGTATGTTTTAAACACATCCAGCAGCATTAACATTTGAGAGAGGAAGCTGCTTCTTTCATGAATCCGTGGTTCTCATCTGTAAGGTTGAGACCAAAAAGTTGTTTACAGGACCATTTTTAGTGGGCCTAAAATGATCGCTCACTGTAAAACTGCACTGTGGGTGTCTTACAGTAGAAATGCTCTGAGGTAGTAACTAAATTGTGTGTTTTGTTCTGTGTGCAGAGTATCTTTGCCCAGTTCCAGTACAGCAGTGAGCGGGTGCTGCCCTCTGACGTGCTGCGCTCGGCTTTGGCCAAAACCTTTCAGGACGAGCAGCGCTTTCAGCTCGGCATCATGGACGACGCCGCGGAATGCTTCGTGAGTCACGCGGTCAATCTGCCGCCACACAGTGTGGCCGTGACACCTGCCCTCTGCACTGTGCAACAGGAAACAGGGAGACAAATGAGGCTAATGCTAAATCTTAAAGGCCCTGCTTCATACAGGGACGTCTTTTGGACACCTTGATATTTTTGACGTATAACTTGAGGAAAGATAGTTTGAGGTTTCAGCTTTGATTTGAACAAAACATCATCTTTAAATAGAGATTTAAAATGATGATTTTCTGGGAGCAACAACTAATGCAGTGGTTCCCAATGTTTATTGTCTTTCGTACCCCTTGGGCCTTTTAGTGGTCAACCATGTACCCCCTACCTCAAGGGTGTTGTAGTTTATTTAGAAAGTAATTACTTAAAAGTGGTATTTGTAAGAAAAAGGACAATGTTGCAGTCAAAATAAACCTAAAATTCTCCCAAAGCAACACATTTTACTGAAAAATGTACCTTTCCTATAAAAATTATGTTACATTTTCCATTTTTTTTTCAATATGATATAGTTCCAAGTACCCCCAGGGGTCCCCGTACCCCTGGTTGGGAAACACTGAACTACTGTACGTCACTGAGAAGGTTACCGCCCCATTTGGGTGAAAATAGCGGCTCTCGTCCACTGAAATGAATGGGCAGAGATTGTCTGAGAACTTCAAATTTATGTATATATATAAATAAAAACGTTTTATTTGTTTAAATTATGTAATGAATGTGAAAAGGAAGCCCTGGAAGTGATCTGTTGCTTTGATAATTCATGGAGAAGACGGTTAATGTGATTGAACTGAGCAGCTGAGGCCCACTGTGATCATAACTCATAGCTTTTTCGCTAGTTCCCTTTTTAAAGTCATTAGAGCTTCAGCTTTTAGTCTGTTCATTTTATATTCTTATTACATTGCAGCCTACAATGTAGTTTTGTGTCTTGTGAGAGCAAATGGTACATGGTTCATTGAGCAGCTAATCTACTAGCTGCTATGGCTAACATTAATGCTTGTTTAAAGTAAAAAAAAAAAAAAAAGCTAAAAACTGTTGATTTGGCATAGTATGAACCCTAAGAAACATCAAAATATAATCTGGCAACAATAATCCGGATAAATTTTCCAGAATGAATCCAAATGAATGGATTGTTCTTGCTGTCTTCATTTAGCTATAAGGGCTGTCCATGCTAATGCTAATGCTAATGTGTTATTAGGCAGTTTCCCGTAAGTCTCTCTCTTGCTAATTCTTTCCCTGATGTGCAGCCAATAATTCCAAACATTTAACAAAACATGGGACACTAAAGAGGCCTGTAAAGTAAAAGTAAAAAACACCTGCCAGCATTGAAAAAGCAAAGAAGATTTTAGAATGGGACACATTTGTTTTCTGGAATCTTATCTCACAGTAGCTCAACTTTAAAGTGAAGCAGTGCCTTTACAGTCACCCCATATCTCTTTATTTCGAAATTAAACCTGATTCAGTTGGTCACACATAAAAAAAAGCCTGCCCCTCTCTTTGTCTTCCTACTTCACTCGTTCCTCCGCTTCTCCACCCATCACTGTCGGACAGCCCCGGCATTTTAAACAGCCGCTCTTCATAAAACCATCTCCCCCATTACCAAGAGAAACCTCCATCATTCACGAGTCCCGCTCCTGCTCCTCTACGGCCCCTCCGCGTCGCCCCCTGTCTGCGCGTGCGTGTAAATGCTCGTGTGTGTGTGGGGCCCGGAGGCGCGTTCTGATCGATTGGGACTAAATGTGTTCAGTCAGGGAATCCGTCGGAGTTCTTATGAAATATAGATGCTGCTCCCACGCCATAGATTAACAAGAAGCCACAGCCAGCCCACACAATACGCACTTCGGGTCTGCCGTGCAAACAAGGAAAGTGAGGCTATAGTGTTTGATAAGGCTAATTGTATAATGTGTTTTTACTCTACACTTCCCTTTGAACACAGACACCGTTCACACACTGAGTATTGTTAATATTTGCCTTCCTGCGTGTCTTTAGGAGAACCTGCTGATGCGGATCCACTTCCACATCAGCGCAGAGAGCAGAGAGGACATCTGCACCGCCAAGCACTGCATCCCTCACCAGAAGTTCGCCATGATGCTCTTTGAACAGGTACCACCCCTACCTGACTCATGTTTACTCTGTGCACCACAGAATAGATCAGAGGAGACCGACCTGTTAGAGCTGAGGGCCACTTCGAGAATTCTCCGCACGACAAGCCTTTAAGTTACACTATCTGATTGTAGAACTGTATATTCAAGAACTTTTCTTGTATTTATTTATTAAGGGAATGGTGTTATTTGTGGATAAAGTCCCAGAAGCAGCTGAGAAAGCCACAAAGGGCCCCCGGGGGCGTGTGGGCATAGAGTTCGTGAGCCGTGGATTAGATTGAAAAGGCAGTAAATCATGGGGAAAAGAAATGAGACCAATGGGTGTAATCGTTTTGTAAAATGGACCAAAAACACAAGAGCTGTCGGTGTTGTGTGGGGTCAATGCAACTTTTCAGATTTTGACGTCCAAGGACAACCTTGACAGTAGAGCTGGGCAATTTCCCCCCCCAAAAATCAGCGATTTATAAAGAAATCTGCAATCTTTTGTTTTGTTTCGTGTATTTAATAAATGTGCGTCAACATAAACAAAATTGCAAAGGAAAACCATTTCTCTAACTGAAAAGTCACTGTGAAACAAAGCAGAACTGGAGAAAGTACACTTTTTTGGTTAAGGCGGGTGGTGGGTTAAGGTTAAGGTTAAGGTTAAGGTATACTTTAAGGTATACTTTATTAATCCCCGTAGGGAAATTCATTCTCGCATTTGACCCATCCTCAATGCCGCTGGGGCGACCTGTAGGAGCAGTGAGCTGCCAGCGTGGGCCGGTGCTTGGGGACCCATCTCCATGATGTGTAGCCAGGCTGGTGGTCAGAAACACCTGGCTGGAGGATTCACCTATTGTACATGTTTATAGTGGTAGGGGAAACCGGAGTACCCGGAGGGAACCTACGCAGACACGGGGAGAACATGCAAACTCCACACAGAAAGGCCCCGTCCCTGGTGGGAATCGAACCCGGACCTTCCAGCTGTGAAGCACGAGCGCTAACCTCTGTACTACCGTGCTGCCCCGGAGGGTAACATATGTCTTGGTGGAGATGAATTTATGCTAATTTGGAACAGACTGGTCAGAGTCCAGGGCCGTTTTAAGTCCCTGTTGGAGGATTCAGCAATGCGTTGGTATCATAGCCAGCCTCGAGCGATTCCCCACGAATCCAGCTCAGAGTAGCTTCGAACACCGGGAAACTCCCGAGCTCTAACAGGCAGAGAAGGGAGGCTCTAGACACGGCCAAACTCCCGAGGAGGAGTCGCTGTGCGGGCAGTGCTTTGGCTTGACTGAACACCCACCTGTTTAAACAAAAAAAAACATAACACACTTTAAAGGGGCTAGATGCAAGTTTGTCATTTTATACTCACTACTGCCACCTCATATCTTACGTGTAACTGCAGGTTCTATATTAAGCTCGTGCATGACGGCACTTCGGACCTAACACCTTTTTGAGTGACAGTGCAGGATTTTAGAGGCAGTTGTGGTGAACAGGTCTGGGCTCATTCTACACATTAGGACATTGCTGGAACATGTAGGGGGAGGAAAATGCATCGTTTTAACATTTTTAAACTCTGCATCGTCCCTTTAATAAAAGTGAAGGCACCTGTAGGCCACTGTTGTCTTGGTAAATGTGACCGTGCACGAATCGAAAAGTCCAGTATTTCCAGTGGTGATGGTGCTTCTAATGCGAGTTGGTGTGGCTCATTCAGGTGCGCTCGAGACTTACCGCACGATACCATTTATTATGACAACTGAGCTGTTTTTAAAGGTATCACTCAGAGAAACCAAACCGGCCCTGAAACCGTGGCCCTCTTTGTCGTCTGTCGAGGCAGTGCTGCCCCTAACGTTACACAAAGCTCCAATGACTTCTATCCTGCTGATCAGAGTGTGGGCAAAGGCAGTCCTCCAGTCCCTCTGTAGTGCCAGGCCATAAACCCAAACCAATAAAGTCGACTTAACTGGACGCGAGAGGTCAATCACACTGTACTCAGTACTACTCCATTCTCGTTAATTTTATATGGGACGCTATCATGTCTTTCTGTGGTTACGGAACTTTTTTTTCTTCACACCAAGTACAGTCGTAGAAAGCTATTGCATTTCCAAGTGTTACAATGTATCAAACTACATACAGTCAGTGTGGAGTTTAACAGTGTAAAGCAACCTTGAACGCCAAATTTCTCCATTGCTTTATAGATTTAGGTTCAAAACAGAAACTACAACAGTAAGAAAGTCTTTACTAAACCAGTAATGAACAAATCAATGACTACTTCTACTTTTCGTTTGGACTAAGGCTTCATCAAGTCAAGTTCAGGCGTATCACCCGTATCATCCGTACAAAGACAGCCTCCTCGTCTTATCTATGGATTACAAGTCTATAGAGTAGTTTCATCTTCACTGTGGCGTTATTGTTTTATTCTAGAAAGTGTGCAGCACATCCATTTCCTACTGTCTTGTTCTACCCTGAAAGACTTTCAGTGCCAGGGTCACAGCGCCACACATTGATCTGGCACATGTAACGCAGAGTTGATTCATGTAGATGCGCACATATACCGAACCGGCTCTGTGTTTATGAAATTACAGGTGTTTTGTCTTTGTGTGGATGTACAGTTGTGCTCAAAAGTTTACATAGCCTGGCAGGAAAAAGAAAGTACCAAAAATGACCCTGATCAAAAGTTTATGATGAAGAGGAATGGGCCGTTTTACCATTAGATTATGTACAGAACCTTCTCCACAACTACCACAAAAGACTCCAAGCGGTCATTGATGTTAACACATTGAGTGCTGCGCTGTTTTGGGGATTTAGCTGTAGAGTGCCAACAATCCAGATTATTTTTAATGATACTTGTAGCAGCACAGCATATTCTATGTTATAGCTATGGACACATGCTATGGCTTGAAAGGTGAGACTCTAAGCTCTCTGTAGGTGAAAACGGTTTGATTCTACGTCGGTTCCTGAGAAATCTAAAGCTGAACAGAGGCTGGTTTTGATCAAAATCACAGAATTTTTTCTAGGAACAGAGATATTGTGTGTTTTATGAAACAGTCTCCTTTCTGATTAACTCCTCTCTCCAACTGTCTCCTCCTCTGTGGACAGACACTAAGGTTAAGATGCAAATGCCTAATATCTCCATTTCAAGTCAATTTCAACGACAACATTGTTGTATCGATCGTTTCTCGGATTGAAGACTTAACCCAGATGTTTCTCAGCCGTCCTTGGATCACTTTTGACCATTTAAAAACTCAGAGAAATGTTAAAAACTCAACTGTTTCGATCTTTCCATGGGAAGCTTTGTTTTGTCCAGAGTCTTTACAGCTGTTTGCTACGCAACACCACGCCCCCTCAGGCCTTTTGAGCTAGGTTTGGTAAGGACTACCTGGACTAGATGGAGGTTTTAGCCTTTTGTGCCGGCTTTGGGAAGAAACCAAAAGAAGAAACCCATCTTGGCGTTACCAGAACATGCAAAAACTGCACCCTGAGAACCAGAAAGGATAATAATTTTAAAGTGTTCATGTATTTTACAGTTCAAAGATAGACTAAGTTTAAATTGTAACGCGCGTAAGCAACATGTAAATCAGATCTAAGTGTCGGTTTGGTAATCGGAGTGAAACTGCCTGTTACGTAAAAGTGTAATTGCATGGGAGGTGAGTTAATTGCCTGTTCATTACTCATGGAAAAGGGGTCACACACCTGCCACTCTTATTTATTTCAAAGTTACATAGTTAACCATTGCCCTAACCCAGTAGAAAGGTATTTCTTTTGTAATATTACAGAAACGGACCCTTGTCATCCCCAGTTACCATACTCTTTGCTATCTCCATGCCATTACCGCGCTGTGAAGTAAAGTGTGACCCATTTGTCTTGTCTTGCAGTGCGTCTGTACCAGCTGCGGCGCCACCTCAGACCCATTGCCCTTCATTCAGATGGTCCACTACATCTCCACGACATCTCTGTGGTGAGTCCCGGCACTCCCCTGCACACAAAAATACCACACCTCACACTGTGCAGTCGCTGTCGCCCCTCGCTGTGGCCGGGGCGGTCGGCGGCGGCAGCAGCAGCAGCAGCAGCAGTGGAGGAAGGTACAGCCTGTTCTCTCGTCCTGTAGCTCAGAGCCACACATGTCTCGTCCTCATACATATGCAGGTGTAGCGCTCCGTAAACCAACCGCACCACACTGTAGAAATCATCGCTTAACGGACTCCAATTCTGCTCGACTGACTGTTCGCGCTTTTATAATGTTATGTAATATCCTTATGTAATGATTCAATGCACCTGGAGTTGTGTTTTTCTTTCATTTTTTGGTTTTCAGAGTCTGTTTATTTAATGTTGAACAACAGCCAAAGCTTTATTTTATTTTTTAATGATACAAATACACTGCCTGACCCCCCTCTCCAAAAAGGTCACCACAAAAACAGGTCAGAAGCTCTATTATTTGATGGGACCGCTTTTAGCTTTGATTACAGCACATGCATTTGCTGTTGCGTTGTTTCAATAAGCTTCTGCAATATCTGTGCACGCAAATGACACGTGAGTCCCAAGTGGATCCTCAGTCGGTGTTTGCGGATCCTCTTTCTGTTATTTCCCTGTAAGGGAGCAAGAAAGCATTACTGACAGTGAGATATTGATCCGAAATGACTCGCTACGTGTTAAAAGCATTACTTTGGAAGTAAATTCTTGACTGCAGGAAGCATCTGTGTTTTTTGAGGTAGGACTTTTTATCTCAGAGCTAACAGCTAAACAGTCTCTTAAGTATCTAGTGTTTAACATGATGCTAGTGACTGTTGTTGTGGATTTTCTTACTCAATCTAAAGGAACAGCTGAAGAGATGTTGTCTCATCAAGTGAGATTTATTATCCATGCAGAGGGCTACACACAGAGTCAGTCCATGGTAAGAAGCAAGACTTCTTAACAGTTTCTATAGGAGAACGTCTGAAAGACAGCACAGCAGGACAGCAGGATACAGTGATACAGTGTGTGCAGATCGCCACAGACTGGGATGGTAATGCAGTAGGAGGTTGGTGGACGAGCAGACCTTTTTGGGGTCGTTCCACACGCGCATGGCATGATCTACGTGCACGTATCGACTCTACCCCACACACACTTCTGTTTCCACCACACATTTATTGTGCGCTTCGTCCCCACGGAGGAGCACGCTGTACAGATTGTCATTAAAAGTTTTGTAAGCCGCGATGAGAACAAATATGGACAAATACTGCCTGGTGGGAGTTATGGAATCATTCAGGTGCCAAGCTGTATTAAAACAGAAAGAAACCGCTAAATACAACTGTGAAGGTAAGCTACATGCAAATGTTATGCTAACATCGGCTAAAGATGCACAAACAGCGGCTAAATGCTAGTATCGGCAAAATCCCACAGCCATATGAAATATTAAATCCGTATGGCCAATAGTGAGGGCTGTCCACTCTCTCGTTGCCAATCAGAGGTCAGAGTCTGTTCACGTCACATCAGACACGGGTCAGCGCGCTTTGGCCACAGCCAGAGTTCGGTGCCAAAACCTATACCTGGTCAGACCAGTTTGGCCCTAGCCTTATGGAAAAGCTCGACAAAGCATTTGAAAGAGCCATTCGGCTGACGCATGCCTGTATATGGAAAAGCAGCTATAGATCTACTGTCTTAGGTGCTAGAGGAGCCTAGAGGGGAAGAAGGAGGAAGCCGGTCTTCTGGGCTTTGATTAAAAGCCCAGCGGGACACCAGACAGCTAAAGCTAGTCTGTGTATTCTCACTACTGCAGCTTGCTTTCGTGGTAACTAGCTAACTAACTAACTAACTAGACTTGTCACAACACTGTCCACCAGTAACTCACTGCCTGCCATTTAATCTTGAGCTATTGTTTTTTTTGACAAGGCCTCATAGGGAAATAAAGGATGAACAAGTGCTGACTGAGGATCCACTTGGAAGTCATGTGACGCTCACGTGCATATAGTCTATGTCAAAAGATCCAGTGTTGCATTAGTTTTTCACCAAGACCTTGTATTGATGTTGGGAGAGTGTGACCACTGCACTAAGCCTTCTCCAGCACATCCCAAAGATTTTCAATGGAGTTAAGATCTGGACTCTGGTGGCCAATCCTTATGCTCCCTGAACCACTCTTTCACAACGTGAGCCCGATGAAGTCTCACATTGTCATGTTGGAATATGCCCATGCCATCAGGGAAGAAGAAATCCATTGATGGAATAACCTGGTCATTCAGGATGTTCATCAGCTGATCTTATTCTTTGGGCACATAGTGTCGCTGAACCTGGGCCTGACCAACTGCAGATCAGAACAGTTTGTTAAATCCAGGTGGCGACTTATTTTTGGTCAGGCAGTGTATATGTTGTTCTGAAATAGTAGACGCTTCAAAACCTGAGACAGCACTGTGCAGGACAGCTGTTGTTTTCAGCCGTTATTTAAAAGCGCTGTACCCATTTTTCATTCTATTTTCACACCAAAAATGGAGGCAAGATAAAGCTTCTTTAAAATTCATGCTCCTCCTAACATGGCAATTCTTCACATACCATTGAGATGTTGGGTGCAGAGCAGAATGGGGTATTACTTTACATTACAGCCCATGTGTATGCACAGGTAGCAAGAAAGTAATGTAAGTACAGGTAATTACACATTAATGTGCAAGGTTTAATAACTGTTCAAAGAGTAATAAAGGTGTACCACACGCAGGTGTACGTGTAACACAGGGATACATGGTCAAATAAAGGTGTTGGAAATACAGAAACTTCGGATTAAAATATATTCCGCTACAATTTTGTTGACATTCTCTTTTTGCTCAACAGTTTCCCTTTTCGTCCATTTCTCTTTCCTCTGCTGAAATGTTGGCAAATCTTGAGACAATAATTGTGCACAGATTTTGTTCTGCCTTTGTGGTGTTCAAATTGACTATTTCGGCATTAAAAATGTATTAAAGTAATGTAGAAAGTAAATGTAAATGTATAAAGTAAGTATTTAAAGGCACACTGTGTAACAATTTGGACTATTCTGTTGTCATCAATACTCAGGAGCTCAACACAGAAATTGCTATTTCTGCAGTGGGTAATCAAAGACTGGATTTGGATGAGGAACTATTCACTGAAATCTTAAATACTGCCGACTTTAGCCACATCTCCATGGAGACGTACCCACTCCCTGTAAAGTTACCGGCACTGGTTGTCTGATGGATTTAGCGATTATCTTCTAGCACGATTATCAGAAAATGTTGCGATCGATTCATTGACACATTTTTTTATCGCGATTAACGATATTATTGTTTATCATCCCATCCCTATTTACAACAATGGACCTGAACCAGGATGAAGATTTTTAGCAACAGTGCTATTTCTGGGATTACATTCACTAAAAAACAAACTGAAATTGATTCCACCCTATTTTGGGTAAACGATGAGTACAATTCGGTATGGCGTCTTTGTGCGCTCTGCTGTTTACAGTTAGGGGTGCTCGAAGAATGCCTCGATTAAGGAGAGGTCTCTGTTTCACACCTGCCCCCTGCTGGCCAGCCCTCACACCTGCGCAAGTAAACTGAGCAGCGCGGCCTGATGACATCATCACACAGCGCTGTTTGTTTTTATGTCAGACAAAAGCATGAGGTACGTGATATGCGAAGGGAAAATAATCCCAGTGCCATGAAATAATGCAAGTCTGCTTTGCAATAATAATAAAAAAATAAATAATGTTTTATTCGAATATGCTAATTTTGTAATCGTTTAGTGCAGGGGTAGGCAAGTTTCCTTGGCAGAGGGCCGATTTTCTTTATTGTAAATAGACCGAGGGCCGAAGGCGCTGATTATTAGCCCAAATCTTAAATGAGAGAAATTACTTAAAATTGCTTGAATAAAAGTTATTCTATGTTTAATTTCAGTTGGTTTGAACTAATCCAAGATACAAATGCTAGCGCCAATGGAACAAGACTAATATTTCATTTCATTTTTTTAAAAATTTATTTCATTCATTTAAAAATGCAACAGCATTTAGCAATACCCACTTGAAATCAGACAAATAATTGTTTTCACTTGAAATGACACAAAATTATCGGAATTAAGAGAATAACTACTACTAGGGGTTTTATCTCATCTTAAACCAGACCAAATCTACTCAAACCTTAGATTTAATCTGTTTATTCAAGTAGAGTTATGTCATTTCTTCCTTAAAACGATTATGCTTTTTCCAATGCACTTATTTCAAATGCCAGTGTTGTACAAAATATATGACCTCATTGGGTGTATTGACAGTATTTCTACCTATTTAACTCTAATAATGTTAAAAGTACTCTCTGATTTGTGTGATAATGTTTCTCCAAATCATCTTGAGGGCCAGAGGTTCTGTGCTGAAGGGCCGGATTTGGCCCTCGGGCCTGACGTTGCCTACCCCTGGTTTAGTGTAATGATCGAAATTGTAATTGAATTTTGATTAATTGCACAGCCCTAGTTACAGTGACATTTTGCAAGTTTATTTCACTTGTTTACTATGAATTTGATTTATACAAAAGATAATATTCCCAGTTTCATTCCAGTTTTCGAGACTCTTTCCCCTCTTCCTTTTTTTTGCAGTGCGTTGGACACACACTCGCACACATGCAGGTGAGGCGTTCGTGTGTCCTCCGCGCTGTTACGTAAAACCTAAAACCCCACACCTTTTAAGTCAATGGAGTGAGGAACTGCAGGGAAGTAATCAATCAGCTCTTTAATTCAGTGCACCCAGGGGCCCGCATAAATCCATACCGTGTGATCGCGGCTCGGAAACGTCTGGGAAATCACGGGGAACGCGCCGCATCCCGCTCGGAAGTGGAGCGCAGGAGGAAGAGGAGGGTGAATACAAAGATGAAGCAGGAACACTGGCGCAACAATAACGCCCGCAGCTGGACCGACGGGGGCGAGGGCCGCTGCGCTGGGACCAGGAGCGGGACTGGAGGAGATGTATGGCTGTGCTGTTTCAAAGAGCTTTTCTATAGGCGCCATAGTGGTATTAGAAACCCTAGAGTTAGTAGCTGTGCAATATCTTTGGCAAACAACAAATGCTCTCCCCATAGGGTCTGATGTGTTTACGGCTAACCCTGTAGTTTGGAGCTCTGCAAACCTATTCTGGCATCCATCTTTAGAAGTTTAGAAGTTCATAGTGCAGTCTTCTCTCAAATGGTAATGCTCCATGACATGCTATGTGCATTATGTTATAAAATAAAAGTCCAAAATGTAATAAAATACTCACTTCATCTTGTAATAAACGGATGCATTATGTATTAAAGGGACTATACAGAGTTTAAAAATGTTAAAATTATGTATTTTCCTCCCCCTACATGTTCCAACAATGTCCTAATGCAGGGGTGTCAAACATACGGCCCGCGAGATGATTTAATCCGGCCCCTGCCCCGTAGAGCATAAATTACAGAGTATGTAAAAAAAAAAAGTAAGTCTCTAGCCCATTCCTGTGCGGAGTTATGAATTTTTAAAGAATAACCAGAATGCTCATTCTAGCCACCAGGGGGCATTAAATTAAAAAAAAGGATAGAGTTCCACACGTGTCCAGCAGAGGGCACTGACATAATAAGAGCTCAGGATATGAACAACACATTATATAGCCATGTGGTAAATGGACAGTCTGCCTCAGGGCGGCTGTGGCTTCAATAAAAGTTTACCACCACCAAGTGAATGAATAATGACTACTGCACTTTCAGGAACTTGTGACACAGGCTTGTAAAGTGCAATACAAGTGTAAGCCGTTGTCATTGATGAAGCTACAGTCAAGTTGGGGCTTTGATCAAATCACAGCTTATTATTATTCATTTATTGGAAACATTTTCTCTATTATATATGGCCCGCGACCCGCCATGGGAGCTGAATTTCGGCCCGCGACCCAAAATGAGTTTGACACCCCTGTCCTAATGTGTTGAGTGAGCCCAGACCTGTTCATCACAACTGCCTCGAAAATCCTGCACTCAAAAAGGTGTTAATTCGGGTCCGAAGTGCCGTCATGCACGAGCTTAATATAGAAGCTGCAGTTACACATGAGAACTGAGGGGGCAGTAGTGAGTATAAAATGACAAACTTGCATCTAGCCCCTTTAAGTTATTACATTTTCAGAATAGTTGATCCCCCGCTGGAGAGGGTGGTTTCCCCTACCACTAAAAACATGTAAAATAGGCCAGAATGAATGAGAGTGTGCGTGAGTGGTTGCTGGTGGTCAGGCGATCCCAAGGGGCAGCTGTGGCTATGATAGTCGCTTGCCACCACCGAGTGTGGAGTGACTGAATAATGACAGTGTAGCGCCTGAGAAACTTGGTAATACAGGCTTGTAAAGTGCAATACAAGTGTAAGCCATGATTATTACCAATATTAATGCACATTGTATTACATAATGCACCAGGGTAGTTTATTACAAGATGTGTTATTTCAAAAGGTACAAAATAACAACAAAATTTACAAAATTGTTGTGTGCAAAAGTCATTCAATTTTGTGAAACTTACAATTTGTGACTATATTTGTGATTTTGGTTTTCAAATCCAGATTCAGAAAATCAACAACAGAGAAAAATATTATAACTTAACGATACAACATAAAACACTATGTAGTGGTTTAAACTACAAGGTTAGGAGGTTGAACATATAATAAAACCTAATGGGGAGAAAGATATTTTGTTGTTTGCAGAGGCCATCACACATATTAACCAAATAAACAAGTCACTTTGGTTGTTTCTTCTTCTACTGCTGAAGCTCCTCCGTTTTATTCCCTGCATTTTGTTGCATTTTTAAAGCCCAAAATCTATTACCAATTATGTGTTGAAAGTGTCCCCTTGCATGCCGTTAGATGACAGTGAAATCTTGTTTTCATTGCTTTATAACGTTCCCATTACTACCTGCAGATGGCGCCCCAGACTGATTCAAAACCCAACCGTCCATCCGTAACCTGGGTGTTATTTTTGACAGCGGTATGACCTTTGACAAGCAGATAGGTGCAGTTGTGAAAGTGAGCTTTTACCAGCTAAGGCTCCTCAGTAAGATCAAGTCTTTCTTGTCCCGAGCTGACTTGGAAAAGGCCATCCATGCCTTCATCAGCTCGAGGATAGACTACTGTAACGCCCTCTACACTGGACTGAACCAATCACTCCTCAATCCGCTAACTGGTACAAAACGCAGCAGCTCGTCTCCTCTCCAACACCTCCAGACGCTCACACATCAGCCCAGTCCTCCGCTCTCTCCACTGGCTCCCGGTGGCGTTTAGGGTGGACTTTAAGGTCCTGATGTTTGTGTTCAAGGCCATCAATGGTCTGGCCCCGGCCGACCTTGCCGAATTAGTAACGGTCTACGAACCAGCCAGAACTCTGCGCTCCTCTGAACACACCTCCCTCGTCACTCCCAAGTTTAAATACAAAAAGTTTGGAGGCCGGTCATTTGCCGCGCAAGGCCCAAAGCTGTGGAACGCACTTCCGGTACAGCTTCGAAACATCACAGAGCTGAGTGTTTTTAAATCACAGTTGAAGACACATAAATTAAATTTGGAAACATAAATTACCCAAACGTAAGTGCCCAAAATAATGTTTTAAGCCTCAGAATATGTCCACTTTTAACTTAAAGGTGCATTATGCAACTTTTTATGTGGAAAAAAAGGTTGATATTTCTGTGTATTTGACCTTGTAGTGACCAAGCAGCTGCACGAGTGGTCAGGATGGCGCCTTTACTTTCCATCACAGTGGTCTATATTACGCTCCAGGATCAATTATTTGGAAGGTTTTCTCTGCTGACGAACCCTCTCACCAGAAAACCGACAAAACAATTACTCCTGGAGCCTTGTAGGGACCACTGTGATCAAAGGTAAAAGTGCCATGCTGACCACTCATACAACCGCTGAGTCACTACAAGGTCAAACACGCACAAATGTCAACTTCTTTTTCCGCATAATAAGTTGCATAATGCAGCTTTAAAGTTGTTTGTACCTAAAATGCACAATATCATACAGCAGATGTGGTCCATGTGTGTCTATTCTTTTTCCACTGTGCAAACTGCACATTTAGCCATTTTTTTTAACCACACAGGATTTATTTTTTTCTTCTTTAATGGGGCCTGGAAACACCACTAAAAGCGCGGCGAATGGCGGAATAAACAAGGGGCAAAAGTACAAATCAACACCGAGCGGCGGAGCCACCACGCCGCTGTTTGCACCCGGCTGTTAGCGAGCTATTTTTAGCCGCTACCAAATATGCAAAAGTCAACACGGGTGAGCTAATCAGAGGGCAACGCGGAGACGAAAACACAATGTCTGTTCTGAGCAAATGGGTAAACAGAGATAGAGGCGCGCTGTTGTTGTTCTCGCGTCGGGGAAAAAAAAGGAGGCTGGATTTATTAGAACGAAAATAGCGAGGGGAGTCTTTGTGTCAGTTCTACGACAAAACAAAGAGGACAGGGTCAGGAAGGGCGTCTGGCTTTTTTGGAAGCTTGTCATAGTGGCTGAGGGTGTAGCATCATAGTAAGAAGTCCCTGGGTTTGATTACCGGATCAACTGATGACTTTGAGTTGAGTTTGCATGTCCGCCTTATGCCTTTTTTCCCTGTTCTCCATATATACCTAAAACATGTACACTAGGACTGGATTCTTAAAGTGTGATGGGGTCCCAAGATAATGAAAAGAACAAGAAAAAATACTCACTGGACTGGAAAATACTCACACACTGGATTTAAAGCAGTACTTAGTAACTTTTGAGGCCATAAGCGCAACTGCAGGTTCTGTAGCATGTTTGTTTGTTTTGTTTGTTTGTTTGTTTGTATACTTTACTTTTGCTTTTTTTGTTGTGATTTTTTAACTTATTAAGAGTAAATACTACGCTGACAAAAAAAAAGAAAAGAAAAAAAAAAGGAGAGGGGGATATTGTACATCCAATTACACAATGGAGATCATTTTTTTCACTCAATCTTGGCTGTAAATACTGTTTAAAGGAATGGGCCACCGTTTTTACATACTGTTCTCTCCGTAGCTTAGACCAGTGGTTCTCAACCTTTTGGAGCCGCAACCCCCAATATAACAGGTAAAGGGGTTCGTGACCCCCCGCCTGGGTCACACCGTGAGAAATAGGAACATTAGCCTATATAATTCTTATTAAAAAACAAAGAAAACAAAAAAATGGCTGAAATAAAATTCATGAAACTACGAACAAATAATGGCATTCTGGTACAATAGCAAACACATGCTACAATAAAACATTACATTATTTGCTAATGAAAATATGTATATTTTATCTAAATGATCTGGCGACCCCCCAAATTTGTCTCGCGACCCCCAGGTTGAGAACCACTGGCTTAGACAAGTGCCCTCAGTCATGTAAACACAGCACAGACCACATTTAGCCTTTCCCTCTCTCCTCTATAGCTCCAAATGAGGTGAAGATAGAAGCTACCAAGCTCTTCCACATTTTCGCTATTTAAATATGGTTACGTGAAGTGTTACACGATAAAGTAGTGACACAAAATTAAACAATGTGGATTTTCTAAGCGGATAAAAAGGGGGAACTATATTGTAAGGCGTAATAATACCAGGAGTAGCTCGACATCTGCGCAGTAATATCTTCACTTTACTGTGCGGATGCCAAACTACTCCTGGTATTATTACGCCTCTACATCTATTCTCTGTGTTTGCGTCACAGCGCCACACACAGGCCTGGAGGATGAATTGCGCCGTTTTCACTGACCTGAGCCGACCCATGTGGACGCACACATTTACAAAGCTATCTTATCTTCATGTGGATATAGCCTATGTCACAAATGAAACATTAATCAGGCTTTAACTCTCAAACAGTTCATTGGTACTCAGACAAAGAAGTACTAGGACAATCCTCCAGCAAAGTACTTGTGGCTAAGTTTAGCGCTTGAGATTTGTAGATGAGCCTTTGGGCGCTGCACTGCTCAAGACACTCCAGTGGCATTAAAGGAAAGGTCAAAAGCACACGTTTCCTTAGAGAAACTGTCAATTGTAAATTATTCTTACCCTCGGGCTCTTTATATATAAATATATTACATCTTCAAATCTTTTAGGACAGTTTTCCTGCAGCATCATGTTATACAACTTCAAATAGTGTATAAGAAGTGAGGACAAGGGGATGAAATCAAATGAAAGCGTTATCTTAACAAAATGAACTCTTAAAACCCAGTCATTCATCCTTACATTGACGTTTGCAGGCTGCACTCAAACGCCGATTTCTTCTGATATAAATTAGACGGATTTTCCGGCTCTTTCTCAGACACAAAAACAACAAACAAGGCTCGTGCGGCGAGAGACTTTTGAGGAGTTCATCTGAGGCTAATGACGGGGTTAAAATAAGGGGGGAAGGAAGTGAAATGCGGCTCAATCACGGCTTGTATCAACTCTAACATGAGCTGCACGCGGAGAGCAGGGTCGCAATTATAAATTCATGGATATTTGAATATGGATGTGTCCTCAGCATGACATGGGGTTAAAGCCTGCCCTGGAGAGGAGTCACTGAAGGACGGATTATGCAACGGGCGGCTATAGAAAGCCCACTTGATGTATGCAATTAGCAGATTGAATATGCTGAAGTGATATGGCCAGCGGTGTGGTGGAGGAACTGTGCTCTGCTTTTTAATGTGCCATGTCAGAAATGAGTTTCCTTCTTACAATCAAGCATATTTAGTGAGAGTCTTTCTTTACTTAAAGGGGCTAGATGCAAGTTAGTCATTTTATGCTCACTACTGCCACCTCAGGTCATACGAGTAACTGCAGCTTCTAAGCTCGTGCATGACGGCACTTCGGACCCAAATTAACACCTTCTTGAGTGCAGGATTTTAGAGGCAGTTGTGGTGAACAGGTCTGGGCTCATTCTACACATTAGGACATGGCTGGAACATGTAGGGAGGAAAATACAGAATTTTAACATTTTTAAACTCTAGTCCCTTGAACAACAATGTCACAATGCCGTTTTTTCTTTTGAAATATACAGATAGATTAAGTTGTAGTATTTGAAGGAGCAACAAAAATAGATAATAAATTAAATACATAAATGTACAAGCAATCGATTTACTGCAAGTGGTTTCGTCAGTAAAAAATATCTGAAAAATATATACATATATAATAATAAAATAAAATAAAATAAAAAGAAACTCTGCTTGTAGACACATATAGACACCACATTATCCAGTCTTGTACTTGGTTTAATCTGAGGTATTTTTCAAAACTAAATCCTTGCCTCATTTATTAATGAAGGCAAGACAAAATTAGAATTTTCAATAATTTCTTCTCCTATTAACTCTCTGTTTAAGGAAAAAAAAAAGATTTCCAAAATAAATTCATAAATTCAAACCGGGCTTTTTTCATTGATTAGATTTTGTTTGAAATAAAGGCAATTTTGGCAATTTTTAAACATTAATTTCATTTAGTGTTTTCTTCTGGGTACTCCGCGTTCCCCTTCCACTCATAACATGTACAATAGGCCAGATTGACTTTGAGTGGTTGGTGTTGGAGATTGGCAGCCTCGCTTCCATCAGTCTACCCCAATGGGCGGCTGTGGCTACAAGACTAGCTTACCACCGCCGAGTATTGTGTGAATGAATACTGATGACAGTGTAGCGCTTTGAGAAATTTAGTAACACAGGCTTTCATTCATTCATCACCCCATCACCGGCAGCTCCAATCATCCAATCACAGACCCTGCTCAGGCCGCACCTTCACGACAGCCAATCACTGCAGCTGCTCATCCCCGCTCCAGCCTCTCATCGCTCAGGATCCCCTTTTTAAAGGAACAGGACACAGTTTTTCCATTCTGAGATATGTTCTTACCTGAGCTTAGACGAGATGATACGTACCTGTCTGGTCTTGGTGGAGCGTGGTAGCTTCCAACTTCACCCCCATTTGGAGCTATTGTAATATGCTGGGAGAGGCCAAATGCTAGCAACATCTTTGGTCCTTTTGCGTGACTGAGGGCACGAACAAAGACAAGACAGGTACGCATCAACTCGTCTAAGCTCAGGTATATCTCAGTATGTAAAAACGGTGGCCTGTTCCTTTAAGCTCCCTGGTCAATCACTCAGCAGTTTCCCAGCTGTGCTATGACCCTCCTCCACCCCTTTCTCCACCTGGCCTCTCCGCAGCTCCAGGTCACCTCTTCTACCACTGCCAGGGTCCGGGCTCCAGGGAAGTTTCTGGCTGTCATTCATCGATGCCATTCATTTCATATCATTCATTCAATCCTCCACCGTCCACCTTTTCAGGTTGAAATAAAGCACATACTTACCTGCTTGCTTATACACTTCAATATGCTGGAAAACTTCATATCTAGACCAAAAGTTTCAAATAGATGGCTATAAATTCAATTCTCCGTATCTCGACCGTATCTCGACCTTTCTCGTCATTGCTGTTGTGAAAGAATCAAATCCCTAACCCGTTTTCCCTTCTAAGTGACTGGTACTGTATATATCTGCCCGTGTCATCGAGGTGAATAGATTTACTGCTCTGTTGTTTCTTCCGTGCGTCACTTTTAATTTCCCTCCACTGAAGGTGCTCCCCGGAGGGAACTTTCCTTTTGGCACGCGCCACTTCAGAGGTCAGAGTTCATTATTAGTCTAAATGCAGTCAGATAACCCAAGGACATTGCGGTCTATATCCGCCGATTTCCTGCAAGGCGACTTCGGTTTTCAGGGAGTCCCTCGCTTTCAGTCTCTCCATTCATTATGCATGCGCGGGATATTGTTCCTAATCTCAAATGTTATTTTCCCCTCACGTTTAATCCACTAAGGCAAATGGAGAACGAGCCGGGATTGTGCATAATTTAAAACAGGTTCAGGCAATCAGTGAACCAGAAACTATGGGGGACTGATTCAACTTAAACTACGTAAAGATGTGGAAATGTTGGGTCATAGGCAGTTGTTACTTCACTTTTCAAACTTGTTAATGTAGAATGTGAAAGGATAAAGCATGGTGTTTGTCTAATGTATCCAATACAATATTTGTGGAATATGTTAAATTAGATGTTGGTGATATTGCAACTTGTCATGCACTTTTTATAGCTTTATAGATAGATAGGCAGATAGATAGATAGGTAGGTAGGTGAGTAGATACGTAGGTAGATAGATAGGTAGATAGATAGGTAAGTAGGTAGGTACGTAGGTAGGTAGGTAGGTAGGTAAGTGAGTAGATACGTTGATAGATAGATAGGTAGGTAGGTAGGTAGGTAGGTAGTTATATATGTAGGTAGGTAGTTATATACGTAGGTAGGTAGTTATATACGTAGGTAGGTAGTTATATACGTAGGTAGGTAGGTAAGTAAGTAGATACGTAGATAGATACGTAGATACGTAGGTAGGTAGGTAGGTAGGTAAGTGAGTAGATAGATAGGTAGATAGATAGATAGATGGATAGATAGATAGATACAGTAGATAGATAGATACAGTAGATAGATAGATACAGTAGATAGATAGATAGATCGATAGATAGATACGATAGATACGATAGATAGATAGATCGATAGATAGATACGATAGATAGATACGATAGATAGATAGATAGATACAGTAGATAGATAGATAGATAGATAGATAGATACAGTAGATAGATAGATAGATAGATAGATACAGTAGATAGATAGATAGATAGATAGATGTAGATAGATAGATAGATAGATAGATACAGTAGATAGATAGATAGATAGATAGATAGATAGATAGATAGATAGATAGATAGATAGATAGATAGATAGATAGATAGATAGATAGATAGATAGATAGATAGATAGATAGATAGATAGATAGATAGATAGATAGATAGATAGATAGATAGATAGATAGATAGATCTTTATTGTACAGATGTACAGTCAAATGCAACAAGGTTAGGGGACCAAACATTAAAACTGGTCACCCCTGTTTTAATAGGGTGGCCAGACCACATTAAAACAGACCACATTCAAACTGGACCAATTAGTATTGAGATGGAAGAAGGTTTGTCCCTGTCGTGTTGCCGTAATGAAGGTGAATTCGGATGCAGTTTTCGTGCTCTTGAAGCTGCAAAGTAATGAATAACACATTTAAACAGATTCCTTGGATGGATTTACTTTGTACTGTGAATAGGCTACTTAAGTGTTTCCTACAACAAGCACTATACTGCAGTCTTGCACTTTGATTGAGCCACTTTTACTGTTATTGGAGTAATAATTGATAATACTATTACTCAAGGAGTGAAATCAAGTACTTTGGCCTATTTAAACTATTGGAATGTTTGTGTAAGCTCTCAGTTGTACAGGGGCTTTTCATGGTAGACAAAGGTTTTAAAGCTGGCAGCTTTACTTGGTAGTGTGAAAGGCAAAACGGCCAACACTTAAACTACCAAGTTTGGATGGCAGCTAATTAACCTTTTGTCTACGATCAGTCAAAGTATAATAAAGGTAAATGTTCCCAAGCTATGCTAATTTTGCTTTATCTTAACTATTTATCCTTATTTTGAGCCATAAACAATCCAGTCCACTATTTATTCAACAAAACCAAAAAAATCCAGTATCTTTTAAAACCAACTGATATATCTCCCGTTCGATTTCGTTGTCCTAAACTAATTTAATTTATAAGACATTACCTGCGCCTTCCCTCCCTGCCTCTCTATACAGTGAGTATCGACTGCGTTGTTTTATTAATGACTTTGTTGTCCCGTGTGCCGCAGTAACCAGGCGGTGAGGATGCTGGAGTGCAGAGAGAAGCCCACACCGGACATGTTCGGGGAGCTGCTCCGCAACGCCAGCAACATGGGCGACCTCCGAAACTGTCCCGTAAGTCAATCCTCCGTGTCCAGTTTCCAAAGTATCATTGCTGCTGTACGTGCTGTGTGGGAAGTATAGGAAGGCTTGTTTTGGCTCATTTTGAAAAAAAAAAAGCTAACTAATGCTGGTGCTTTAACAAATGTTTGACAGATGGTTAGGAAAGTTTCTGAAATGTTTTATAAACCCTGAATTGCAGATTTACCAATGCTTTGCAAACGCTTGAAAGGTCCTATATCGTGCTTTATGCAGCCTTTTCAACAACTTAAAGCACATTAGCCTCAATATTGTTAGTTTGAATTCAAATAAGCTTTAGTTGCATTTTGAGAGGACTGTAGCAAAGCGTTTTGTGGGTGCTCTGTTACCAAAGGGGGGTCTAGAGCACCCCAACGCCAGACTCCTGTTTGTGGGGTGGGGGAAGAGATGCCACACGGTTGGGCGGCACAGTAGCGCAGTGGTTAGCATTTGTAGAAGCTTCCAGGTCGGATTCTCACCTGGACGGGGCCTTTCTGTGTGGAGTTTGCATGTTCTCGCCGTGTACAATAGGCCAGTATGAAAGATGCATGTGAATGTATTGTGGTGGTCTGACGGACCGTTGGTGCAGATGTGTGCAGTCAAGACAGCGCTTCTGTCTTTCTTCTTCTTCTTCTTCTTCTTCTTCTTCTTCTTCTTCTTCTTCTTCTTCTTCTTCTTCTTCTTCTTCTTCTTCTCCTTCTTCTTCTCCTTCTTCTTCTCCTTCTTCTCCTTCTTCTTCTCCTTCTTCTCCTTCTTCTCCTTCTTCTCCTTCTTCTCCTTCTCCTTCTCCTTCTTCTCCTCCTTCTCCTTCTTCTCCTTCTTCTCCTCCTTCTTCTTCTCCTTCTCCTTCTTCTCCTTCTCCTTCTTCTCCTTCTTCTTCTTCTTCTTCTCCTTCTTCTCCTTCTTCTTCTTCTTCTTCTTCTTCTCCTTCTTCCGCCTTCTTCTTCTTCTCCTTCTTCCGCCTTCTTCTCCTTCTTCTCCTTCTTCTCCTTCTTCTTCTCCTTCTTCTTCTTCTTCTTCTTCTTCTCCTTCTTCTTCTTCTTCTTCTCCTTCTTCCTTCTTCTTCTCCTTCTTTCTTCTTCTTCCTTCTTCTTCTTCTTCTTCATCCTCCTCCTTCTTCTTCCTCCTTCTTTTCTTCCTCCTCCTTCTTCTTCTTCTTCTTCTTCTTCTTCCTCTCCCCCCTCCTCCTCCTGCTCCTACTTCTTCTTCTGCTTCTTCTCAACTTCTTCTTCTTTACTCGTCTTCTTCTTCTTCTTCTTCTACGCTATGATCCAGATGTGGGGGAAATGTACTTGAGCAAATACTGCAAGCGTAAAAGCGAATATTCACAATCAAATTTCAACACATTCGCCCAAGTGCTGACCTGTTTTGGCGATGGTGTTGTTTTCTGTGAGAATGGTAGCAAAGCCTGAAAAACAAAGCAACAGCATCTCTTGTTTGGAAACATTTAGCATCATCTTCCAATTGTAAATTTACATTACATTGCCTTATGAGTTAGAATGCAGTAGCCTATTAGAGTTTAGGATCGTGATGTCATATCCCTAAGCATCATGGGATATGGCTTTTCCCCCCCTACTTTTTCTACTGTTTTTAGGTAATGTTGATCTATGGCAAAACATGGTGGATCTCTATGGTAACAGTGAATCTTCGCAAACTCCATAGAGGGGCAGGAATGTTTTGACTCTGCATTAACACAGCGCCTCCCCAGAGCTATAGGGAAAAGCAAAAGTCACATGATATAATGAGTTGCAAACATGCTAATCAAACATGGAACACTGGATCAGGACAAGTTTGGTGAAGGACAAACAGAGAATAATCAAGGAAACCTCCCTGTGATGTATATCGGAGTGTGGTCTGGCGTTTTGAGTGTGTAAGCGGTATAGACGCAAGATAGAAGAAAAAAAACACTTGTGTGACAGGATTTGACATTAGAAAAAAAAAAGAGTTGTTATGATATAGCTCTGTAATATTGCGTTGTTTTTATAAAGTGTTGCCAGTGCAGTTGAATAAATAATAGAGAGAAAGTGAGATGGAAAAACTGTCCTCTGAAAACATCCATATAGTGTTTCGTTGTCGTTCCTCAAATGTTAATGCTCCTGCACTGTACATAATTTGATATTTCTCCAAAGTTTTTATTGTTTTTTTCATACTGCACATAGCCTCCTCTGTACGGAGGACCAAATGATGTCTTTGACCTTATTCTGTTTGCAATACACAAAGTTTATTGTACTTATGGAGAACTGTTAGTGGCCAGCGCGATTCCCCAAATTGTGTACACAGCACTATTGAATACCATCATTGTCCACTTTTTCTATTCAAGCTGTTGGTTGCATATTAACTCTTAAGCCCCTGGAAGTCCTTGGACTAAAAGTTGCTGATAATACGGTCAGCCTAAGGAATAGGCTGCTTTTGTGTAAAAATAAAACGTCAAGGAGACACACAGTCAGGTATTGAAGCAGGCAGCATTTAGCGCCGTTGTTGTTGTTGTTGTTGCCACATGGGAAAGTCCTGCCTGTGAATAGCTCCGGCTTGGCCCCCGGGCGCCCACTTCTCGCTGCCAAAATACCCGCACAAAGCAGCTCCTCTCCGGGCTTTGGTCGGGCATCTGTCCCCCCTCTCGGTAACCTCGGCGTTCTGACCATTTGCTCGTTCAGTGACGCCCGGATTGTGCTCGGTCCCGTCGGGGAGACAGCGAGGAGGCAGTGTTTATCTTCCATCAAAACCAGACGAGCGTTTGCAAAGGCCCACCCCGGCTTTTGTTCAAACAATGTCATGGTATCGGGACTGCGAAGGGAGGAGAGGCTTTGGGAGGCTGGGGGTGTCGGATTTAAGTGCTGGTTTAACTCGGGATGACGCCTGGAAATACAGTTTAATCTTGGTAAAATTTTTGCTCCTATTTCTGAGTAACATCAGGTAAAAGTATCCAGACCTTGCGCACATATGGCAAAACAATGTCCTGTTTGTTGAATCTCTCTCCCTGCTCTTTTCCTCCTTCCATCCTGAGCTGTCCTGGCAATTAAAGCTTATGGGCCAAAAATCCTTAAAGGAACAGGCCACCGTTTTAAAATACTGAGATGTATCCTCACCTGAGCTTAGACGAGTTGATGCGTAGCTGTCTTGTCTTTATGTGTGCACTCAGTCACGTAAACAGAGCACAGACGGCGTTAGCAAAAGCCTCTCCTATGGACCCAAGAAGAAGTGACCAAGCTCTTCTATGTTTTCCCTATTTCAATACAGTTACATGAGCCTTTACACGATCCAAGTATAGTCACAAAAGATTAAAACATGACGATTTTCTAAGCGGATAAAAAGGGGGACTACATTGCGAGGCGTAGTAGCACTTCCACACAGTAAAGTCCTTTAAAAAAAACTTTTATTTACTACATAGAAGTTTCATCCTGAAATTACACATTCATTGATTTCATAGTAGGGGTGGGAACCTCTGGGTATCTCACGATTTGATACGATATGCGATACATGTCTCATGATAATGATTATCTCACGATACGCTGATACTGCGGTAAACGATGTATTGCAGAAAAATAACCTTCAATACATAAAGATTTTAAAAAAACATTCTGCTTTTAACTTTAATTTTAACATACTACATATTATTCATAATCTGTGCTTTGGACCCCTTTTTTCTGTGTCTATAGATCTGTCAGTGACATCATTAGGAATCACAAGGAATAAATCAACCCCAAATTAATCTTATATATAAATATAAAAACTATCATTAAAAGTAAATTATTTGTGTGACAGTGTCCAAGTGCTTAAACTAGTGCTGCCCCCTGCTGTCGTTGCATGTCTTGTGCATGACGGCATTTCGGACCCGAATTAAAACCTTTTTGAGTGACAGTTAATGATTTTAGGGGCAGTTGTGGTGAACAGGTCTGAGCTCATTCTACACATTAGGACATGGCTGGAACATGTAAGGGGAGGAAAATTCATTATATTAACATTTTTAAACTCTGTATAGTCCCTTTTAATATGCAGGATGTCATCAAAAGTGTCGATGCTGGGAAAAAAAAAATATCAGTATCGTATCGTCCCGCAAAATATCGCGGTATATCGGAAAATCGATACATTGTCACACTCCTATTTCAAAACAATACTTGTCTCTCCAGGCAGGAGGTAGCATGATCAAATCAAATATTTATTTCACTGATGATAATTGTAATGTCATCAGTGACTTCCCAAGTTATTTTTGTTCACAATTTTTTGTTTTGGTTCTGAAGAACTGAACCTCAAACTGTGGGTTGCCAGATCCTGTGGCTAAACTCAATTTTTCATTGTCAAATCCCAGCCTTGTCTCCAATAAAATACTGATTTGTACAGAAATTAAGACTGTAAATTTCAGAGTTGCTCTTCAAGGATTCAGGTAGAACATCCCGAAAGGAGATGATCCGAGGGATTGCAGCTCCTTTATCTGTCCAGTCCTTTTTATAATTATGCCCCATTTGAAACATAAAGGACTTTTGTCATGAAAGCAAGAGAGTGTAGCATCTCCTCTTTTCCTTAGTTACATGGAAAGTAATCATTAGTGACTGAATTCTGGAGGTTCTTAGCTTGTCCACAAACTTAGTGACATAGGAACTCATACCTTAACAACAGCTGCAGATCATTCCTATTCCTCTCCAACATATTTGTGCTGTTTTTGAACTTTTGTTGCTAATGATACAGAGACACAGCCCTTACTGTAGATTGAATCCAGTTAAAAACAAGGCAATTTGAACATTTCAGTACCAGACTTCACCAAAGTAACATAACGAAATAGAGAGGTGTGAAGACTTCCCGAACCCTCAGTACAGTCATTTCATTTTTGATAATTTATTCAGGCGCACTGACGGAGAGAACATTAAGTAAACTCCCGGTTTTCTAGAGGTAGTGTTTGTGGAGGAGACTGAGTCAAACAAATGGCACCTTTTTAATGCACCATTAGGAAGCAGAGTCACGACCGAATCTCCGACTTCAATCTGAGGAGCATTAGCAAGAAATTACACACATTTATCATTACAGCATAAACCTGAGTTCAGTGTTAATGTATTCACGCAGGCAAGATGTGGAAAGTGTTTTTGCTTTACGACTGCGACCGAGAACCTAAAGGCTCGGTGGGCGGATACCTTTACACAGTCCACTTCATTTATTTGTAATTAGAACATTTACCAAACAAACTTAAATGATTAAAGAAGATCCTTTTGTTCAAGGGTCTCCGACATTTCTTTTCCCGCGAGCTAAAGAGAGAGAGAGAGAGATACTTTTTCTTTGAATATACCTGAGGAACGATGTGGATTTGGTGCATAAAGAGAGAATACAATGTGAGTTCATACAGTGAGTTGTTTTGCCGGGACAATCTTCAAATTCGACTGATCGAGCTTCGAGCGGTAGAAAGTCTATGGCACACTGGAAATATGAGACAAATGATTTGAACTTGCTTGAATAAATGTTCTTTTTTGTTGAATTTGAGTCAGTTTGATCTAAAATGCAAATGGAGCAAGCATAAGTCCCACTTGAAATCAGACAAATTCACTTTTACAGTCAAAAATATTTCTTTTTCCCTTGAAAATGACGCAAAATATCCTGAATAAACCTTTGCACAAATTTAGCCTTATGGCAGAGCGGCATTTTTAAAAGAAAACCATTAGAAGAAAACAGGATTTTTTTTTATGGCCCAGATTTGTGAAGTGTACGACTAATAGTTGTGGACAGTTTCCCCCACCTGAGCTGTGTCTCTTTGCAGTTCATCCAGGGTCACCATAGGCTTCTTGGTAACAGCTCGGGTCAGTGCTGTCCTTGTTCGGTCAGTAAGTTTAGGAGGACGGCCGGGTCTTGGTAGGTTTGCAGTGATGCCAAACTCTTTCCATTCGTGGATGGTGTATTTAACTGAACTTTGAGAGAAGTTCAAAGTTTTGGAAATCTTTTTATAACCTAACCCAGCTTTATACTTCTCAATAACTTGATTCTGGACCTGTCTGGTGTGTTCTTGGACTTCATGATGCTTCTGCTCCACAATAGTCTCTTCACAGACCTGAGACCATCACAGAGCAGCTGTATTTGAACTGACATTAGATTACACACAGGTAGACTCTCTTTAGTCATTGGGTCAACATGTGATCATTCAGAAATCATCAGGTACTTATGCAACCCACTGTAAGACCTACACAACTGATCGTGACTTTTTTGCTGCATTGTCACCTTGTTTTTCGTCTCTTCTTTTGTTGCTTATTTGTCTTTTTTCTAATTGTGCAAAGAGCCTCTGGCCCATATGATGATTTGAACGTTACACACATCTGAGACCAAATACCTGTGAAAGTACCATAAAAAATATGAAAATAAATCAGTTAGGGCTGCTCGATTATTGAAAAAATAATAATCACGATTATTTTTGTCATAATTGAAATCACGGTTATTCAAGCGATTATTTGTTGCCTTTAAAAAAAAGTCTATATTTTATTTATGTATTTATTAATAAAAAAAAAACTATGCTGAATATTTTCTGTTTTCTGAACAATCATAAAAGTACAAATGATTTCAAGTTTGCCTCGATTAAGGAGAGGGTTAGGGTTAGGGTCTCTGTTTCACACCTGCCCCTGCTGGCCAGCCCTCACACCTGCGCAACTAAACTGAGCAGAGCAGCCTGATGACATCATCACACAGCGCTGTTTGTTTTTGAGCATGAGCCATGGCACGTGAAATGCGAAGGGAAAATAATCCCAGCTCCATGAAATAATGCAAGTCTACTTTGCAAAACAATTTTAATTGAAAAAAGAAAAAAAACTTGATTATGCTAATTTTGTAATCGTTTAGTGTAATAATCGAAATTGTTATCGAATTTCGATTAATTGCACAGCCCTACTGTCAAATCCAATAAAATTTCCAATAGGGGCCGCCCCCTGGCGGGACATATGCAGGATTTGAATGTGGTGCTGACTTTGTACCGCGATTAGGAGGTTCGGCCCCTCGTCGTTTGACATTAAAGGAAATCGTTCCATCACAAAGCGAACTCGCCTGCCTCTGGTCTACGGGGAGCTGCTTGGAAAGGGCCGGAGAGCTACGAGCAACTCCTGAAGGTTAAAAGAACCCCTGCAACTTTCGTAAGAATACTCAAAAAAAAAATGCTTGGATTGTAATTCTTGTTTAGACTTGAGTAATCCTGCGTCATCAATACTTCTCTGCTGTTGTCAGCCATTTCTTCATTTTCCCAGCTCTAAAAATGAGTCATGATTTGGAGCGAAACTGTTTCCCGGAGTTGATTTAAAGATATTTTTTGCTTCGAAGAGACAAATGTATTGCTCAGTATTACGCAAAGAACATCCTGTGTCCATATGTGTAAATGATGATTATTTTTATTAGTTAAGCAGGTTGTAATTCAGTCTCTTCTCAATTCCCGCCGCTCCTGGAAGCTGTGTTTTATATGCATACTGTGAACTGAATCTTAATTTTGGAACATTAAGCGCAAAAAAAACAAAAAAATACAATTAGAAGATCTTATTGATGTCGATATGTTTGGGCTTTTAGATAATGAAGGATGTCTGTGGTTTGAAGGGAGCACAGAGAGCTATTAACAAACCCAAGCAATCAATACTAGTGTGTGTGTGTGTGTGTTTGTGTGTGGTTTGTTTTGCGTTTCCTGGGAATTGGAACTGGCAAAGTCACTTCCCGGTGCCACAGAACAACAAGGAAAAGGGCACCAGTCTCCACAACAACTCGACGAGCTTCGCAAAAAACCTCCTCCATTGATCGGTTCTGGGGTAGTAGCCTTTTAAGAAGTCTGTTTTTGACCATTACAAAACCACTTTTGAGCAGCTGTTTTTGATATACACTGAGGAGTGTATTTTTGCCTTTTCTATTGTTGGCTGTTGTTTAATATGTCTTCATGGAATCAATAGATACATGTATGGAGTCATTGTTTATAATAAGATAATGCTAAAGGTGGCATATTGTACTAAAGAGATGTTTGATTTAAAGCTGCTTCTGATGGTTTCCCTGTGTTTCTTTGTAACTTATTACTTATTGTATTGTTTTATTGTATTTCTATTGTTATGTTATGTTAAAAAAATCACTGAAACTGCAGAAATTATTGGAATTGGGCAATTATTACATTTTCATCTTCATTGTCTGCTGTAAATGTCATACTGAGAAAGACCTAAAGTATTTAAAGGCACACTGTGTAACATTTTGGACAATACTGTTGTCATCAATACATAACACGTAGCTAATGAGCAACTCGACACAGGAAATGCTTTTTCTGCAGTGGGTAATCAAAGACTGGATTTGGATGAGGAACAAACCTACTGAAATTTTAAAGGAACAGGCCACTGTGATATGTTCTTACCTGAGCTTAGACGAGTTCATAAGTACCTGTTTGGTCTTTGTGCGTGCCCATGAAAGAGCGTGGTAGCTTCCAACTTCACCCCGTTTGGAGCTATAGGAATATGCTGGGAGAGGCCAAATGATAACAACATCTTTGGTCGTTTTGCATGACTGAGGGCACGCACAAAGACCAGATAGGTACGCATCAACTCGTCTAAGCTCAGGTAAGAACATATTTCAGTATGGAAAAACGGTGGCCTGTTCCTTTAAATACTGCTGACTTTAGTCACATCTCCATGGGGACGTACCCACTCCCAGTAAACTTACCGGCACCGGTTGTCTGATGGATTTAGCGATTATCTTCTTGCACGATGATCTAGATAATCAAAAAAAGTGGTGATCGATTAATTGCTGCATTTTCAGACCCAAGATGTAAGGCGCTGCTGCTCCCTCAGCCTACGGTGGAGAGTAAAGCGACAGTAATGTGGTTTCAATTGCATATGGTAATTTGCATTGAGAGACTAAGCTCCAGTAACTAATACGCAATGTGGTATTGAATAGGTTGCCGATCCTAGGAAAATCTGTATCGGTATCGGAACAACCCTACTCATAATCAACACCATTGTGGTGAACAGGTCTGGGCTCATTCTACACCTTAGGACATGGCTGGAACATGTAGGGGGAGGAAAATACATACATAATTTTAACATTTTTAAACTCCGTATAGTCCCTTTAAATAAGGTTAGATAATGTTGTATGTGTGTATAGATGATCTCAAAATGCCAGGATATTGAAGGCAATTATTGAAAGCACAATCTTCTCTCATGTCTTGTTTTTTATGGGACTGCAGATGGAAATTAGCCTTGAGCTAAATCCGGCATATTTACAGCACTAGTTGTCTGTTCATTAATATGCACTGTCCCATTCAAATAAATTAATAAATGAAAATGAAATGTTGGCCTAATACAGTATGTACTGCCTAAACAATTGTGATTGTTAAAATTCTCCGTTGTCAAGCCTGTCCATTCGTACGACTCTCTCCTCTAGCCTATTTCTCGCTGCTCTTCTCCTCCTCCTCCTCTTCTCTCTCTCTTTCTGTGGTGGGTCAAAGTAAGGACTGAGAACACATTGAACTCCACAGTTTCCCCATGGGACACTCGCACACTCTGCCTGACACACTGCTTCTCCTCCTCTTTCCCGCTCAATTCGTTCATTTGATCATCTCTGATGTTAAATCTCTACGTCCTGGTGCTCGGGTTTCTAGAACACCATGTTTTTGATCCTTATCGTGGCTTTCTAACTAGGGCTACTTGGATAATTCTCATCTGAGGTCTTTGAAATCGCTTGTCTGTTCTATTTGGTCAATGCTTTTTCTTTTGGTTGTGTCATTTAAGGTTGTTTATTCATTCAGAGTTGCCACAGAGGACCAGTTACCTGCCAGAAGCCATGTTTGTCACAATATCACTGTCTTTGCAAATTATCTATCTTCACAATATGTCAAATATCAGCTGTACTGTTATGAAATGTGCTATTTTCTTAATTGTAATACACTTTCATCCATTATAGATAGATTTGCACCGTACTGAGCTGGAATCGAACAAAAGGCTTTAACCACTGAGTCACTGCTGTCTTCAACTTGTTCCCTTGGTTTTCTGCCAGATGTTGGTTCTTAAAGCCATTTGCAATTAATCCATGATTAATGCACTCATTATTTTTTGATTTATCATGAGTTAAAGCTTTAACCTTGACAGCCCTAGTGATTACGTATACATTTATCAGTAGAAAGTACCGCACAGAGCATGCGTCTTTACTGTGAGTCGCCTCACGTCGCCTCGTAACTTTGCTGAGAGATTTAAGCTGTTGTCAACTCATCGTAGTAGTAGTGGAGTAGTGGAAGTAGCGGAAAAAACAAATGATACACAGCCCTACTGATCGGCCACATTTAGATGATGTCAAAGCCAAGTTTTAAATCACTAATCAATGTACAAATATTTTATGATTTAGATAATAAGATTTAGACTTTAGATAAGAATTAGCATTTAAAGGTTTGCCTCTGGACTCAATGCTAAATCATATTCAGTTAACCGACTCGGTTCCGGACTTTGGCCCGTTTGGAGGAGGTGGGCCAGAGCACACACGGATACAAGCAGCTGTTGTTTGAGTGGTTGCATTTGTCCTGGTAAAACAGTGAGAACAGGCTGTATTTATAACGTTTGTCAGTGCATATTAAGCATATATATCAAGGTGAGTTTATTTTAGTCTTAGTAAACTTCAATTTATAATTATATTTTAAAATCTTTTACATACGTTACTCACACACAACCGCATTCACATTCATTCATATCCGCATCCACTCAAACAATGAAATAATAAAATAAAACAAGAAAGTTCTAAAACAGTCACAATGTGGCGTTCAGGGCCAGAGACCAGGATAGGAACGAAGTTTTACAGCAGCCGTTGTGTATTAGGGCGACGTAGATGGCGATAGCCTTGCTACGTTGCTTGTGGAGGAGTAGTTTGTGAGACCAGCGAGGAACCCCTGGTCAATTGAGTTCAGTTCAGTTCGTATGCAGCTTTAACTTGCTTTAACCAAGCAACCAGAGCAGAGTTCACCACTCCACCTACTGATGAAAACATTTCAAAAAGACATTGCTTAAAGGGGCTAGATGCAAGTTGGCCAATTTATACTCACTACTGCAACCTCAGGTCATACATGTAACTGCACCTTTTATATTAAGCTCGTGCATGACGGCTCTTCGGACACGAATTAACACCTTTTTGAGTGACAGTGCAGGATTTTAGAGGCAGTTGTGGTGAACAGGTCTGAGCTCATTCTACACATTAGGACATTGGATCCCAATCTTTATTGTCTTGGGCTTTTCAGAGGTCGTCCGTGTACCCCCTACCTCAGGGGTATTGCAGTTTATTTAGAAAGTAATTACTTAAAAGTGGTATTTGTAAGAAAAAGGACAATGCTGTGGTAAAAATAAACCTCAAATTATTCCAAAGCAGCACATTTTACTGCAAAATATAGCTTTTCCAATGAAAATTATGTTTTTGTTCCCCACTTTTTGAAATCTGAAATAGTTCCAAGTACCTCCTACTAGGTCCCTGTTCCCCTGGTTGGGAAACATTGCCATAGGACATTGTTGAAACATGTAGGGGGAGGAAAATACTTAATTTGAACATGTTTAAACTCAGTATAGTTCCTTTAAGGCAGCTTTAAAGAAACCACATGTATAAATATAAATACAGTATATAAATGCCATGAAACAGACAATCCATACCTTGACATACTTTTACATTGGGACTGGCTTCTCCATTCATTTATATGGGGATAGAGCTTAATTCAAACAGGTCTGGGAATCACCTTGTCTCCATGTAGGTCTTGCTTATTATTAGAACACTAACTGCCTTTTGCGATAGATGAGTTAACCAGTAATGTTTCTCAGTGTGGCTTTAAATACCAGCCACTAACACGGTCATTCTCAATCACAGCGTGTTACCCCAGAACCAGACAAATCTTTCGATGTGTTGAGGAGCCTCGTTTTCCTCACAAGTCATCATTAAATGGAGCCTTTTGTATCAGCACCGTCGCACTCGCACATCTCAGCATTAATAAACCCGTTTGATCACACCTTTTGTTCCTCTCCCTCCGTCTCCACAGAGTAACTGCGGGGAGGTGCTGCGGATCCGGCGGGTGCTGATGAATTCGCCCGAGATCGTGTCCATCGGTTTGGTGTGGGACTCGGACCACTCGGATCTGGCAGAGGACGTCATTCACAGCCTGGGCACCTGCTTACGTCTGGGAGATGTAAGTCGCGATAACGAAGAGCTTTCAGATTTTCACACCACATCAGCAAGCTTTGAAGTAGTATCTGACGGCCGAAAAATGAATATTGCTACGTAAGGAGAAGGCAGAGATTGAAAGTGGACTTAATTAGGGATATCTACTGTACGAGGTGCCTGGTTGTTCGTAACCATGAACAGGACAGGGATTTTAATAGGACAAAGTCATAAAAGGGGTGGCGTTTTACAAAATTGGCTGTTCGGAGCTTGTGTTTCGAGCCGCGCATCTTTGAGTGAGCTTTGGTTTGGACCTTCACCGGTGGCTGTTCCCAAAAATCTCCTCCTGAGGTCTTATGTATTCAGGAAATGTTTTTCTCACCTCTCAATCTATTGCTAAGCTTGACGCTTTCATCACAAAGCAAAAACACTCGTCATAGCTTCACAACGGCCACCGGTCTTTATCCCCCCCTCTCTTTATTGAAACAATTGCAAAGGGGAGCAAGAGGAGGGCTTGGGAGGGGCTTATGGGGAGATTGAGTGAATATCAGGAAGTAAAAGTACTGGATATTTTATAAAATATCAATAATGTTTGATAGGCCTTAACAAGCATTGATTTCAATCCAAACTGGCATTAAATGTACATTTCCTGGAAAATAATGACATTGTTCATCTACTTTCTATAACTATGTTTGCTGTTACCAAAAGACAAAAAATCGGGGTCTATACTAAGCATATTCAGCTACAGTTTTGGCTGAAATTGTGCACAACGTATTGCTCAAAAATAGCAGCTCTGTCTGAAATCAACATTTTCCATCTTTCTTTTGTTTGATGGAATTTACAAATCATACCTCTAGTAGTATTTTTGCTTCATTCACGTAGATATGTTTACTTTGGTTATTTTTAGTCCTGACCTAAGCCATTCTGCGCTCAAAGTGTGTTCATCATACTAGATTTGCGGGGTACCCCAAGGCTCAATTTTAGGGCCTATTCTGTTTTCATTGTACATGCGCCATTGGGCTCAATTTTTAAGAAATACAACATTTAGTTTCACGGCTTTGCAGATGATGTACAGATCTACTTGCCTTTGGACCTTAAATCTAACTCATCTGCCACCTTATTGACATGTCTTAAAGAGGTCAAAGACTGGATGAGTTTTCTCAGTTTGAGAAAAAGACTGAAATAGTGTTTTTTGGTGAGCCTGACCTCCCTGGCAGTGCTCTTGGTCCACTTGTGTCCCACTGCTGTTTATCCGGCAAAAGTCTTGGATTTCATATTGACAGTTCATTTCAGTTTGAAAAACAGATCAGCGCAGTAGTAAAAACTATTTTTTTTCCAACTCAGGCTTCTAAGTAAGGTAAAGCGCTACTTGCCTTTGAACCAGTTTGGACAGGTTGTCCAAGCATTAATCATGACTCATTTCGATTATCATAATTCTTTGTATTTTGGTCTAAAGCAGTCATCGATTTACAGACTCCAAATGGTCCAAAACGTGGCTACTCGCCTGCTCACAGGAGCCAAACGACATGAACATGTTACTCCTGTTCTGTCTTCTCTTCACTGGTTACCTGTTGCTTTTAGAATCAACTTCAAAATTCTATTACTGTTTTTTAAATCTATCATGGACTGGCACCGCCTTATTTATCTGAATCGTGGTCTTTGCCCCTGTCAGAGCTCTGCGATCCTCAGGCCAATGTTTGCTGGATCGTCCTAGATCTCATTTAAAAAGTAAAGGAGATAAAGCTTTTGCAGTAGCAGGCCCTAAACTGTGGAACTCCCTCCCTCTGAACCTTAGACAGGCTACTTCAGTTGAGAGCTTCAAAACATGAGATGAGCTGAGCATTTTTTGTAGTTTTACTGTTTCATTTTTTACTTTTCTTATCGTGTTATATTGCTGTGTTTTTTGTAGTTTTGTATTATTGCACTGCGTACCTGTACAGCGCTTTGGGGCAGTGACTGTTTTGTAAATGTGCTTTATAAATAAAATTGACCTTGACCTAGATTTTCTGACACAATTATCCACAATATGCAAGTAAGTAAGTCAGTAAGTATGTTCTTTATTTGTCACTGTGCAACAGTGCAACGAAATTGTGTTCAGGTGTTAGTCCTGAGCCGCTGCAATTGAGCCATTGTGGGTCAACCTGACCGGCATGTTTTTGGAGGTAGGGGAAATCGTAGCACCCGAAGGAAACCTGGCTTGCTGCCTTCAGTGCTCCTCTGATCCTCTGAAACGGTGCACCGCCTCCTGAGTTGAGTGAGTCCTGCTGTGTTATTTATATTTCTTTTAATGTTGCATGGGCGGATTAGCTCGGAGAGAGGGGGCGGAGTTAACTGAATCGAAACGTTGTGTCTTCCGGGTTTGCAAAATACCCCCAGAAAATACTTATATTCTCACAAAAAATAGTACTCCATAGCGGTAGAGGAACAATACATCATATTGCAAATGCCTATAGTTTACTTCGGGATGGCTAAAATAGCGTGATACAAATCCTTTAACACTTTAATTGGTTTGAACCCGATGTAACTGTACATTGACCATGAACTGGTGATTGAACAAACTCGTCTGAACTTCTACGGCGGTTAAATATCACTTTGAAATGCCCTTCATAAACGCCATCATAATCTCATGTCCCGTGACTTCCCCGAGAGTCCCGCAGCCCAAGGACACGCGTACATTCCTGGACATTTACTGCACATGTCGGACATAAACAAATTCATAAAACTTGGCGGGTTCGATGCGGCCATCGTAAAATCCGTCTCATGTAAAGAAAAGGGGGGGGGGGGATAAAAAGTCTTACCCTCATCCCTACCCGTCTCTCTCGTCTTCCCTCATCTTCACACCTCGCACATGTGTTCGCGCAGCGGGCTCTGTGTCATGACTGACTAATGTCCATGCATTTTAATGGCACCATTCTCCAGCAATCGCAATGAATAATGGATTGGTGCATACGACGATGATGTGCTACACAAGTTTCCCCTCCGTCTGTCTTCTCTCTCACGCTCTCTCTCCTTCTTTCTTTTTTTTTTTCATTATCTATCAATCTTTTTTTCTCTCCATCTCTATCCGTCTATCTTGTGCTGTCTTTCTATCTCTCCATCTTCTTATCTTTTCCTCCTCTGTCTTTCTTTTCCTTTTGTTCATGTTTCCTCTTTCTCTCTCTGTTTTTTTATCGCTCTCATGCCATCTTTACATCTCTCCCCTCTCTCTTGTTCTCATTATTTTCCTTCTTTATCCCTCCCTCCTTGCCTGTGTGGTCCGTCGCTGACGTTAAATGGAAATCGTAGGTCTACTCTTTTGTTCCGTGATCTTAAAAGTGAATTTCTCCCTCTCATGTCTTGCGTGTTATCTCTCGCCGTTTCCCATCTTTTCGTGGTTTCTGAAGTCGTGCGGCTTTAGTACAGATTAACATATCTGCTGAACTCGCCATATGGTGCACATACATTGTTCCTACATACAATGCGTGCTTGTATTCGTGACTGCTGAAATAATTACTGCTTGAGTGAGCGTTGTAGTTGGCTAAATAGTTAAAGAAGCCAGGCTGTTAACTTTCAAATGCACTTCTACCATAGAGAGTACGGTAATAGCAAGGACGAAGCAGTCATTTATTATGATATTAGGTCTTAGTTATTGATCTGTTTGTGCATTGATAAGTTAGGATTTCGCAGTGAGCATGACAAGGCCCTGTTCTTGCACCTAATTCATCATGTATTGTGTAGAGGTCGACCGATATGGGGTTTTCTAAGGCCTTCTGTGGATGTACAGTATACTGGCCGATGCTGATATAAACCACTGAGATTTCATCCTGCGTATGATGCTTCTAAACTGTAAAATGTGTCAGTGTTGATCTGTGACAGCAGGGGATGCTTTATTGGGGGCAGAGGGCTGATGTATTCAGGACATTCATGGCTAGCAGTTTCTATTTCTTATGGTTCCAGCAAAAGTCTGCAACATAAATATACAGCATATGGTAACGCTTTAGAATACAGCCCGCGTTCCAGGTGTAAGTATGGGGTAACAAGAAAGTAATTACATGTGTAAGCACAGGTACTCTTGCATGTGTAACAAGGGAGAACAATGTGCAACGAGGCAGTACAAAGTGTAACAAGGGGAAACAATGTGTAACATGGCAGTACAAAGTGTAACAAGGGGGAACAATGTGTAACATGGCAGTACAAAGTGTAACAAGGGGGAACAATGTGTAACAAGGCAGTACAAAGTGTAACAAGGGGGAACAATGTGTAACATGGCAGTACAAAGTGTAACAAGGGGGAACAATGTGTAAAGAGGCAGTACAAAGTGTAACAAGGGGGAACAAAGTGTAACAAGGCAGTACAAAGTGTAACAAGGGGAAACAATGTGTAACAAGGCAGTACAAAGTGTAACAACGTCTAACTACGTGTCAAGGTATTCATTTTCATTTTTTTTATTTTTTTTTCATTCAAAGGTGACATCATACAATCATAACAAAACCACCAAGCCAATACGGTATGAATGAAACGGAACAATTAGTGGTGCTGAGCTTTCAGATAGTTGTGGCAAAAAGGCATTGGTGTTGTGCATACATTTTAATGTTGCAGGACAGTATTACTGTAAGTGAAGACATGACCCCAGGCATTTTTATTGATTGTTCTTTATTTTTTTTTAGTAGTAGTTACACTTTGTACTGCCTTGTTACACATTGTTCCCCCTTGTTGCACTTTGTACTGCCTTGTTACACATTGTTCCCCCTTGTTGCACTTTGTACTGCCTTGTTACACATTGTCCCCCCTTGTTACGCTTTGTACTGCCATGTTACACATTGTTCCCCCTTGTTACACTTTGTACTGCCATGTTACACATTGTTCCCCCTTGTTACACTTTGCACTGCCTTGTTACACATTGTTCTCCCTTGTTACACTTTGCACTGCCTTGTTACACATTGTTCCCCCTTGTTACACTTTGTACTGCCTTGTTACACATTGTTCCCCCTTGTTACACTTTGTACTGCCTTGTTACACATTGTTCCCCCTTGTTACACATGTAAGAGTACCTGTACTTACATGTGTAATTACTTTCTTGTTACCCCGTACTTACACCTGGAACGCGGGCTGTATTCTAAAGTGTTACCCAGTATATAAAATACAGCCTTGTTTAAAGTGATCACAGCTTGAGGAAAGAAACTGTTAATATGGCGATCAGTAGAACATATAGAGAGTACTTCCACGTGCATTGGACTTTCAGTGCAGTATTGTAAATTGCAAAATCAATAGTTGTCACATTGTATGTTACATAGTTTTATGCCGCTAGATGGAGTTATGAGCTATTAATGCTTCCGTATCATATTTTGTGTTGTTCACTTTGGTGCCACTAGATGGAGTCATGAGCTATTACATTTCCCGTGTTGTTAGCTCTTTTGAACTATATATAGCAGCAATTTTTGTATTATTTTCTGTAAAATGTTCAATTACAAAGTGCTACTACTGCCTTTTGTCATCAGCAATATCCATCCACCGCTGTCAGAATTACATACGGTTTTCCCAAGGTCATCTCCATATTTTTATTGCCTGGGGATTTCAAACTCAACGTGCGGCCAACACATTGTAGATATGTGAATCAATAGAGCACATATTGTAAAGATCCAGCCATAGAGGAGCTTAGGGTTCACGGCACAGTGCTGTTAATGGTAAAATCAATACTTGTCATATTTTATGTTGGATACTTTTGTGCCACCAGATGGAGTTGAGAGCTATTGGGAATTCCTCGTGTTGTTGAACCTCTTAAGAACATTTCACTGTAGGATTGACAGACCAAACACCTTGAGTGATTCATTAACATAGGTTTGAGTTATAGTCCTTTCTTTCCTTTCCTTCCTTCTACTGCTGAAGCTTCAAATCTGTATTTCCTTGGTTATGTGACATCATAGATAGAATTGGAAAGTGTCCTTCAACTTTTTAAAACCACATGAACCTTCACCAGATCCAATCATGTCCACAAACGACATTTATCATGGCGCTATTGATGCTGTAATAGTGCAGGGGCAGGAAAGTTTGCTTGGATTTTCTGCACTGTAAGGAACAAATTTTAGTACTACATTTTTAGTAGTTTACCTCAAAAAATGTTCAAGCAGAACCAAGTAACTTATGTCCCTACAGGCCATAAGCGCCAATGCAGGTGTTGTGGCATGTTAGTTTTTTTTTTGAGTAAATACTACACTGATAGAAAAGACAAAGCGAGAGAGGGATTTTGTACATTGTGCCACAACCCAATTACACAATGGAGATATGTTTAACAGTCAAACTTGGTTGTAAATACTGCTAAAGTGGTGCTAGCCCGCAGTTAGCCTGTTAGCGTCTTCTTCATGATTCTATTAGTGTGTATTGCGCCTCCGAACCGGAAGCAGGGAAGTTGCAAGTGTGATTTTCTGGTCAGAGACACCGGAGGGAAGATGAAAGACCCCCCAATCATCCCAATAGCACTTGTATTACCCCCAGAGGGACTACGGAAAGGATTTATTAAGGTAAACAAGTTACTTGTGTCTTGTGTAATAATATTTCTCAAAATCATCTTGCGGGCCAGAGGTTTTATGCTGGATTTGCCCCCCGGTCCTGACATTGCCTACCCCTGTAATAGAGGCTCGCATACTGTTTTTAGCCTGTTTATTTCCCGTTAGAGCCAGTGGAGGGCGCTCCAGAGACCCAAACCAAAACAGCCCTGAAGATTAAGCCTCCTTTCTCGGCATTTCAAGTTGTAATATTTAGAACTTTTGTGCCCGGGTTTATAAGCCATAGTTTTGCAGGATATGTCCACTTAATCTCTTAACCCCCACCTGAACCGAGCACATTCTCCAGTTTCCCAGATCTAAAAGCTTCTTGAACAAAGTTAGTTGGTCTTAGCTTTCAAGTGAGGTGTTACTCTGGCCTATAGGCTGGAAGCTCCAGCCGAGAAGCTTTCAGATATGGGTAAAACCGAACGGGAGAAATTTCGCTCGGTGAAGTCGCGGGTTAAGGGATTAAAAAAATAAAGGGTCTTCAATAACAAATGCGTAATAACATAATTTTGCCACGCAAGGCTGCCAACATAACGCACGATTTTCCCAAGGTCATCACCATATTCTTATTGCCTGGGAAGTTCAACGTACGGCCAACACAATGTAGATGCGTGAATCAATAGAGCGCATACTATAAACATCCAAATGCAGGGGGAGTGCGGGGTTCACTGTTAATGGTAAAATCAATACTTGTCAGCTCGCATGAATGTATGAATGAAAATATGAGCGAGCCTCCACCTCCTCTTCCTCCTCCTCCTCCTCCTCCTCCGCAGCGGCAGCAGCAGCAGCAGCAGCAGCACTATCAGCAGCCGATGACCTTAGCACGAGGAAGACTGGGCTTTTGCACGACTTCAGCACAGTGCGGCAGTGTGAAGGATTACTGCATACTGGCCGTGTACTCCAGTCACAATAACTCTCCCTTCTCTCTCTCTCTCTCTCTCTCTCTCTCCCCCTCTCTCTCTCCCCCCCTCTCTCTCTCCCACCCCATCCCTCCCTCAGCTCTTCTACCGTGTGACCGAGGAGAGAGCGCGGCAGGCAGAGCTCTACTTGGTGGGCATGGTGTGCTACTACGGCAAGCACTACTCCACCTTCTTCTTCCAAACCAAGATCCGAAAGTGGATGTATTTTGACGACGCGCACGTGAAAGAGGTAAGGACGAGTATTTTTTTTTTTTTTTTTCACCCTTCAGACGTATTTCTTTTCGCAGGACGGCTGTGTGTGATGCCTGGCGGGATGGGGATGGGGATGGGGGGGGGGGGGGGGGGGGGTGATGTAACAAACGAAACGGGGTGCGGAGTACAGTACAGTAGCCATTGCAGCTCTGTACTTGCACCTGGGGGGAGAAACGGCAGATGTAGGTTATACTTTGAGCGGCCGGGGGGGCAGCGGCGCTCGGGATGATTTGCGGCAGCCGCGCGGTGCCCAGTTCAATCTGCCGTCTGGAGTTGATTAAAAAAAATGCGAGCTGGCTGGACTTTTCGATCAATTAACTTCTTTTTTTTTTTTTGTATGTTGTTACGGTTGACTTTCCGCCTGAAAAGGGTGTCATTGGCTTTTATGCAGCTGCTGTGATTATAACACGGAGACCAGATAATCACACAGATTTAAAGCATGCACAAACAGTTTGACTACTTTCATTTTGTTTAGAGATCTTCCACTGTAATGTTTTAGGGCTGTGCCTGATCGCAACTGGGAGTAGATTTGCCTTTTTGAAGACGACACAAGAATCCTGTGCTTTTCAGAGCCACGTACTGCCCGGGTTTTGCATGTGATGAATCCTTTTTAAGCCACATTTTACTGTTTTCCATCAGTTTAGTAAGTTGCAAGAGCTGTCCTATGATGCTCGGCCTAAAGACTTGCTGGAATGAGTTGCTGAAATTGGCTTTTCTGACCTAATTACTCATTGTTTATCACTGACCAGATTCCCCAGTGAAACCTCTTTTTCCGAGTGCAGTTTGATATCGTTTGCCCCTTTTAAACATCACTTATTGATGTTTTTTTTTTAGTCGGGGGGGTTGTGTAAGAGAGCTGTTTTCATAATGACCCACTCTGGGCTTAGGGTTGAACTTACTGCATAGATTTGGTGCCACTTCACAGTCGTCAAAATGCTTCAACAAATACGCCAGCAGCTCTCATCTCGGAACTTGAAAGGCTTCACGACTTGCTCTGCGGGAGAGGGAGGTGTTAATAGGGACGTCGATTTGTCCAAATTGAATGCTTAACCTACCCGTAGATTCACATTTACTTGTGAGTGTGCTTTTAAAGACCTATGGGGCTTACTGTACATTGCCAAGGACGTCTTACCATTGATCTGCACGGTTCTTATGCACAGTGTCTGCTGCATTGACTGACCGCGCTTTGGTCGTTAAATTACTTTCTAGAATTGCTTTCACGTTATTCACCTTCCTTCCTGTTTGCACTGCTTATTCTGTGACCAATGACCTGATAGCTTGTCTGCAAAACTGTAGCTTTCCCTGTCTAGTACTCTCTTTTTAATACTAAGATACAGACTAGGGATGTGATTCAAACCCCCATTTACATACAGGTTTAATACTTTTGCAGTATAGCTTACACTGGAATCTGTTATTACACCTTCTAAACTTCCAGCTTTGTTCATTTCAGTCCGATTCAAACAGCATATTGCAGATGTCGAAGCCGTCAACACTAAATCCAGTCTCCCCTCCTGACTCCCCTGCAAAGTGTCCCCCCCTAACGTCTTTTCCCCCCCATCGCTCCCTCAGATTGGGCCCAAGTGGAAGGACGTTGTGTCTCGCTGTATCAAAGGTCACTACCAGCCGTTGCTGCTGCTGTACGCTGACCCCCGTGGGACGCCGGTGGTACTGCAGGACAGCCCCAGCCCCTGTTTCAGCCCTAACCCTCATTTGGAGCTCCAGCACTGCAGCAGCAGCAGCAAGGCCGGCTACGACAGCGAGGACTCAGGTACAGAGAACAAGCGCAATGCTACATTTTTAGACCCAGGCTACGGCTATTTTTACACAGCTTCTTCCTCTTCTTTTTTTTCTTTCTTTTTTTTTCTTTTTTTACCTGGAAACTGTGGATTGTGCTTTGTAGTGGCATAGTTGTTTTGTCGGGGCAAGTGCACCGCAATGGAGGGTTTCAATTGCTAAAATGATTTGTGTTTTTCTTGACGCAAGTAGTTATTCAGCCTGTGAGTGTTCGGGGTGAGTGCCAGCTGTCCTGTTTTTACTAGTTTAGTGTTTTTGACGTGGAACTGGGTTAACCTCGTAACTCCCGCCTGAACCGAGCACATTTGCTCCAGTTCAGCTTTTACCCAAACGTAAAAGCTTCTCGACTGGAGCTTACTTACCAGCTTCTCGGCCAGTGTAACGGCTCATTTGAAAGCCAAGACCTTCAAAAGTGATCTAAATCTTTCTTTGCATTGTCGTCACTTTTGTGTTGTTTTTTTTATGCTTTTTTTCGTTGCGTTTTTCATCCTCATGTCTTGTTTTTATTGCTTCTTTGTAACTGTTTTGTTGCTTTGTCATCACTTTTTTGTCGTTTGTTTTGTTTTGCGCTTTATTTGCTTTTTTGTCGCGTTTGCATCCTCTTTTTTGTCGCTATTTTGGCACTTTTTTCAAGAAGCTTATAGATTAGGGTAATGCCAAACTGGAGAAAATTAGCTTTTTATTGGCTGACATATTAATATTGTGTTTCAGAGGAGATTTATGATATCTATTTGTTCTATTTGATTTCTGAGGTGTTATTGAGGTTCGAAGCTCAGTACTTGTTAAAGTGACTAGATGCAAGTTGGTCATTTAATGCTCACTACTGCCACCTCAGGTCTTACGCGTAACTGCAGCTTCTATATTAAGCTCGAGCATGACGGCAGTTCGGACTGAAGTAACAACTATTTGAGTGACAGTGCAGGATTTTAGAGGCAGTTGTGGTGAACCGGTCTGGGCTCATTCTACACCTTAGGAAAATACATAATTTTAACATTTATAGTCTCTTTAAGTAAAAGACCAGGATATTTGATGAAGTAAGATAACTTTGAGGAGATGGCCTTTGATTTTACATTTTCCCATGTAGCTCTATAGCGCAAAGGCAAATCGGTGCAGAAGCTTACTGTGTCCACTGAGCAATGCCTTTGTTCACAAGTGGAGGTTTATATGTTAAAACAATATGACCCGAAACCTCACAATATGAAAAAAAATCTGCCTTTAGATTGAGAGGCTGGCTGTTCAGCCCCAGCTCTGTTCAGTCCATACACTTCTTGTCTGTTGGCGGTGATTGACGGCCCGGTTTCATCAGTCAGCCACCGGACAGAGTGGAGAGTGAATGAAAAACGCAATAGCGACTCTGCGTATTCCGAAAAGCCCGGTTGCTACGGATGTTTTTCCAGGCGTGCAGTGAGAAATCTTTGGACTTTTTTATGCTCGCTTGTGCTATAAATGGAACACCCGAATGGAAGTGTCTGCCATTGCATATAATCCACTCCATTACCGGTTATATTGTGACCCGGAGTGCTGCTTTTGTCATTCTGTGGGCTGAACACACCGACCTCACCTTTGACATAATGCTAAACAAATTGTTAGCCAACTCCATGCTAAATCAATTGTCGTAAATATACATACAATCAGCTGACTGCCGCAGAACGTGCTTCAGTGCGTCTCCACAGTGTTTCTCTCATTCACTCGCACAGACCACAACCTCAAAGTACAGTATGTACAGAGAAGAATGCATTTGATTGAATTATTAAGCAAGGATAATGATGACTGTTGTAGGGCTTCACAGGACACGACCAGCTCTGGAAATGTGAATGCGGTGGAATGGAATTAGGTGGTATTTATAGGGTGAAGAGAGGAATGAATGAATGATGGTTTATTTTCATTACAAAGGAAGGAGCCTGAGGTGCTGCAGAAATCAAGATCTCAAACATGTAGCTTCAGTCGTCTCCCAAATCTTTATTTTGAAAGGAAAAGCTATATTTTGCAGGTAAATGTGTGTGTTTGGGAGAATTTTCAGTTCATTTTGAATACAATAATGTCTTTTTACTTGCAAAATGCGCTTTTTAAGTGATTGCTTTCTAAACAAACTGCATTACCCTTGAGGGAGGAGGTACACGATTGCAACTTTCCTGCCTCCGGGTTGGAGGCGCAATACACACCAATGGAATCACAAAGAAGAAGCTAACAGGCTAATGGGCAAAGCTAACTGCAGGCTAGCGCCACTATAGCAGTATTTTCAGCCAAGTTTGAGTGAAAAAAAGTATCTCCATTGTGTAATTGGATGTACAATGTCCCTCTGTCCCTTTGTCTTTTCTGTCAGCGTAGTATTTACTCTCACGGACAATTAATGAGTAAAAAAAAAACGCTACATGCTACGACACCTGCAGTGGCACATATGGCCTGTAGGGGCATGAGTTACTGCTTTGGTAATTATTGAATTATGTGTTTTTTCCTTAAAGCGGAGCAAAAGAGACACACCATGCAAACTTGACCTTTTGGGGCTTTTAAAAAAAAATCATTTTATCAAAAACATACTCGTGAGTAGTGTTTTGCGGAAGTAATTCTTGACTATGTTTTTTTTATACAAAGACATTATGTATATTTTTACAGGTAAATACTCAATATTGAGGTACCCTAACTTGTGTTTTTAAGCTTCATTTTACTGCAGAAGTTAAGGAGTAGATTGGCTTTGCTGTGAAAAAGGTTTGTAAGATATTTCACTGCAGTCATGGCCTCATTGTCGTCCTGCTCCTGCATGAACATTACTGCAGAATTTCCGAGTAAATTGGATTTTAAGTTCACAATACGGACCCAAAACACTATGCTTGAGCAAGTTTTAAATTTTACTCTATAGGATTTCTGTCTGCAGTCATGGCCTCAGTGTCATTTAATCAGCAGAAATTCAGAGCAAATAGGATTGACATTACTCAGCATTGACCAAAGGTGTTATTCTTGAACTGGCATAAAATATTTTACATGAAAGAGATGTAATTTACACTGTGGTCGATACGTTTTACTTAGTTCTAGCATTAACCATAAAGGTTTCAGCCCAGCTTCTAAGACAAATAACTCCCCTAAAATATTTAACCTTCAACACTACTCCAACAAATCTGCAACTCCATTGCCCTCTTGTTCCCGAAGAAAGAAATCGATCTGATCAGCGCGCCGCTCCCTCTTCATTCTCAGGTCGCGAGCCGTCGATATCCAGTGACACGCGGACGGACTCCTCCACGGACAGCTCCAGCCACAGGACGTCCCGCGCCCGGCCCCTGCACCAGTCCACGGGCAGCCACCTCAGCAGCGACTCCCAGGCCACCGTGGTGTGCAGCTATCAGACCGGGACTCCCCCGCCAGGCCCTGACACTGGAGGTGGGTGTCCGAGCACAGCAGAGTGAATGGGTGATCTTTGGTGGCGCTGGTGCGGAGGAGAAGGTGGAGTTTTTCTGCTGCTGCAACAGAACAGTGAGCCTGAAGAGCTGAAAATGCAGGAGAAATGATTTGTATGAATGATTACATGTTTGCCAGAAGGAGCAACAAATACCCATGTGATTATGTTTCAACTTCATGTCATAATCTATCAATGTAATACAGTTAGGGATGCACCGATACCAGTATTGGGCATCGGGCCGATACCACATGCTTGTACTCATACTCATTAATGAGGTCCCAATACCAGAAACCGATGCCACTTAACGTGTGCCCTGCGCTTCTACAGGACGCGGCTCTCCGCTGAGGAAAGAAAATAGCAACAAACTGGAGAATTCTTTTACATATTCAATATTCCACATAGAGCTGACTTTATGACGGATTACACTCCCTAAATCAAAGTCTGTGCTGGATTTAACCAGAGCTAAATGTTGTTGGTGTTGCAACGTGGAGTCTGCAGTGTTTTCAAGAGACAGGCTAATGTTGCTAACTAGCCGCTAGCAGTTCTGGCAATTCTTACGCTGTTTTATGCAGAGGGTGTTATTCATCTGAAGTTGCTATAAACACACGAGAAAATCTACACGGAGCTGTCGTAACACACATGTGTCCAGCAGAGGGCACTGACATAATGAGAGATCAGGATACAAACAACACATTGGCTAAAGTCCTATCAGGTTCATTATTTTTCATTTATTGAAAAAAGTATAAGAAGTTGAATAAGCGAAATAACGATGCACACACATGCACGTCCTTGGCTTGATATGGCAAAATATTTTTAGAAAATAATAGTCTTACTAAATACGAGTTTCAAATAGTCAAAATACACAATTTAGTGTAATGTGCAATAGGATAACGTTGCAGATTAAGTTCGAGTTATTGTTGGTGCGGACCGCTAACTCAATTCAGGCGTCTTATGTGGCCCCTGGTGGAAAATTAATTGCCCACCTCTGGACTAGATGGAAGTTGTCATTTGTATACTCGCTACTGCCACCTCAGGTCTTACGTGTAACTGCAGTTTCTATATTAAGCTCGTGCATGACGGCACTTCAGGCCAGAATTAACAAGTTTTTGAGTGACAGTGCAGGATTTTAGCTGCAGTTGTGGTGAATAGGTCTGAGCTCATTCTACACATTGGGACATGGCTGGAACATGTAGGGGGAGGAATATACATCATTTTAACATTTTTAAACTCCGTCTAGTCCTAATTTTAAACAGACTCTCAGAGCATTTTCATACCATTTCAGTATAAATATTGAAAGAAATGTTCCCTGGGAAAGGCTTGTGACCCACTGAAAAGGGTTCCGTGACCCACTTTTGGGTCTTAACCCACCAGTTGAGAACCACTGGGAAGGGAAAGTCAAACAAAAAGTACACAAAGCGAAGACAAGCTTTTGTTAAGTCTAATAGCGTTCATTTGTATGGCATGAAATCACGATGGACCTCACAAACTCAAAACACAGCTAGAAAGGAAGGATGTAAAATGTAAAATGATGCCACCGTTTGGACTATTTTGTGCAGATCCCCTTTATCACCCCAGTTACCACAGAAGAAACATTTAATTTAATATCGCAATGTTTTCCGTGACCAGATGAGTAATAATCTGCAACAACAGACGCCTGGAGTGCTGCCTATATGCTACAGAGGCGGGTATTTGCTGCATTGAACCCAGATGCAGGAGTTATTGTATTCATTTACAGTAGCCACTTTAGCTGCTGAACGGCCGCAGTGAGCAGGGGGAATACGCTGCTGCGGCACTTGTTGTTCGTGAACAAGCAAAAAGTCAATGTCCAACTTTTCCGCAGCTTTTCTGCTGCCTCCTCCTGCGCCGCAGTCCCCTCCGCTTAGACGCCTTGTTAGTGGTCACTCCGATATTCATCTGCACTGCTGCCCGCTGCCTAATTGCCCCCAAAGGGATAAATGAAAAAGCTTATTGCAGGGGTTTTTACAAGTACCACCTAAGAAGATGTTTGCCTTCCAAAATGGTGTCTTTAATATTAGAGCTCTGCGCCGAGATGCAATTTACACACAGTAATGCTTTTAGATTAAGCTCTATAATGTTGTGCTATTTTTTCATCACTTTGCTTGTGCATTTATCGCTGTTTGGGGAGCAGTTGTTGTTGTAAATGGTAGAGGTTTACAGTAAATGCAGTTCGGGCTTAAACCAGGAGTGGCAGGAACCAAACCTGGCATTAAATCTGCATTTCTTACAGTAATGGCATTGCTCAACTGCTTTTACTTCACATGTTTGTCAAATACCAGAAATTATGGTCTAAAACTGGTGGTTCAGGACCCAAAAGTGGGTCTCGGGACCTGTTTCAGTAGGTCACCAAAGTAATTTTCTTTATCATATTTGAATGGAAGTGCTATGATCAATGGACGTCTCCAGCTCGTCTCCATGGAGATGTTGACTTAAGGCAGCGAAATATGAGATTTAAATAGGTTAGGTCCTCATGCAAATCCATTTTTTGTTTACCCACTGCAAGATTGTAATTTTAAAGGAACAGGCCACCGTTTTTCCATACTGAGATATGTTCTTGCCTGAGCTTAGACGAGTTGATGCGTACCTGTCTCTTTGTGCCCGTGGAAGAGCCTGGTCGCTTCCAACTTCACCCCCGTTTGGAGCTATAGGAATATATTGGGAGAGGCTAAGTGGTAACAACATCTTTAGTCGTTTTGCGTGACTGAGGGCACACACAAAGACCAGACAGGTACGCATCAACTCGTCTAAGCTCAGGTAAGAACATATCTCAGTATGTAAAAATGGTGGCCGGTTCCTTTAACACTGTGTCATATCTGATCAAGAATAATAGTTGGCAAAACCAATCCTAGAAATGGTCTGAAACAGACTTTAAAGCTACCCTCGGCTACTCCATTTTGCCGGACCAGCATGGTTGCATTCCCACATTGCATCACTAGATGTGCCACCTTTGCAAACAGCGACAACCCCGCACTGCAGAGATCGCAGTTAGCAGCTACAGTTTACAAAAATATTGTAAAGTGATAAAAATCTGACCGACCTGCTCTGATGCGGCTGAAATCCTGATGAAATGTCCATTTGTTTAACAATCCAATGTACAAGGAGCCATCAGGTCTTTTTCCTCCAGCAGGCACTGGGGAGGCAGTGAGGCGTACTTATAGTCACTTATAGGGCCTTTAACCAGAGATATACCACAACTAAACCAGGGTAAACCAGCAATTAACCAGAATTTTGGACTAAGCTAGGACTAAACAAGTCCTGGAAAACAATACATACAACTGAAGTTCCTGTACCATAATCTGATTGTCCCGACTCGTAACAGTGTGCCCTGTCCCGCTCAGAGTCAGCAGTGGAGGCTCCGGCGCGCCCGCCCTCTCCTGCGGTGGGCGAGTACAGAGAGAGCGCGGTGTTCCTGCTCACATCCCGCCGCCCGCTCACCTCCTCCTCCTCGTCATCCCGTCCGCTGTCCTCCTCTTCGTCGTCCGGAGTCGGGGGCTGCGAGGGGGGCACCGGGGGGCCGCACTGGGAGGATGAGAGCACCAGCAGCGAGAGCAAGTCCAGGTACTGCAGAGCTCACACACGTGACATCGCCGAGAGACTCTTCTCAAAGGGAACATTCTGCTAACTTCTTTCCTCATAGAAGAAACACTGCAGGAGATTTTTGAGTAATCTTGCAGATTTAGTCACTCATCATTATCAAACTGGCATTAATTTAGGCCTGAACTAGCACCAGGTCACAGAAATGTCTCAGAGAGATAATCCTCTGGAGAAAAGGCGAGTCTTCAGGTTCGATTTCAGGGGAGTCTTCTTGGAGATTTTTTCCGTATTATCTCCACCAAGGTCTCTGAGTGGTCTCCAAGGTCTCAAGCAGTTGTGTCGGGAATACTGTTGTCAGGCTCCTCAACCTGTGAGACGATTCTGTGACGTCCCTGCAATATCTCCGAGACCTGTCGGAAACTAAGGAGATCTCAAAGAGACTCCATACGACTCTATGAGATCTCCTTGGTATCTCAGATGTCTCAATGTCTCAGAGATATTGCAGGGACTTCACAGAAACGTCTCAAAGGTTGAGGACAACAAATAGGGTTCACAACATTGCAACATCGAGCCTGTTTGTTTTCACCAAGACTACCCAGAGACCTGCCTTATTGCCAGGGGACATCTCAGAGACATCTCTGCAACTTGCGGCAACTCTGGTCTACAACTAGGCCAGTGAGATAGGCCCTGTTTGCACGCAATGCAAACTCTTTCCTGTGAGACAGGCCTTTTATTACACATTTATACACATGGGACTCATGCATGTCAACACACCATACCCGATTGCAGCAATGGGCTGATTTTCGACTAACAAACATACTATCATCCATCTTGGCCTATTGTACCTGTTTTAGTGAAAGTAAGGAAACCTACACAGACACAGGGAGAACATGCAAACTCCACACAGAAAGGCTTTGTCAAAAGAGTCTAAAGTTTACATCATATACAGTAAAATGTTCCTGTGCTTTATTAATTGTCATTACTATCGTTATTAGCGAGTTCAAATTTTGATGAAACCATGATCACTTCATATCTCTTCATATCTGGGAACACAGTTAGGCTGAGTTTTTGAAGGAGAAAATATACCTTTTAAACCCAACAGAAGTGGATCTGAACAGCGAGTCCCCAATAGTTGTGTCTCATATTCACTCTTTATAGATTAACTCAGCTGGTTTGCTGTGCCCAGTTACCAGAGGGTTCATTGTTCCTTTCCCCCTCTGACTCTAAGGGCAAAACCACATTTCCAAATGGGACACCCTGCACTACACTACACCACTCAGTAACTCGGGTTCATATAAATATTCTTTGTGAAATGGATAAAACCTTAAGCTGTGTTGAAATATTTAATACTATGACATAGGCTTTTAGTGTGTTACATTTAACCTTTTAGTCGTACATGGAGAACTGCATTCAGTATTTATGAGTAAACCGTATGCAATATTAAATCATGACAAACAGTGTTTAATCACATGTTTCCTAACACAGATCGCTTTCAGTTTAATCACAAGTGCATCACCGTGATGTTATAAAATCTGAAGCTCTGTCACGTCCGTTTGGTTCTAATGATGATGACGATTTCCCGTTGTGTGCAGCTCCTCTGGAAGCCGTTACCGGCCGACCTGGAGGCCACGGAGAGAGGCCCTGAACATCGACAGCATCTTCACCCGACAGAAAGCCTCGTCCGCGGGCTACAGCGCTCCCCCGGGCCCCCCTCTACCTCCAGAGCCCCAGGACTCGCCTTTCCCCGTCCCGGCCCCCGCTCCTCCTCCACAGCAGCAGCAGGGGGCGCCGGAGTCAGAGGGCAGGGAGGAGGCAGAGGCGGGGCAGGGCTGTGGGCAGGTGGGGCGGCGGACGATGGGACCCCCCGCCGCTCCGCCCCTGCCCCGCGCCGATCTGCCCCTCCGTGGAGTGGAGCACCAACCCCGGCTCATCCAGAGAATGGAGAGCGGCTACGAGAGCAGCGAGAGGAACAGCAGCAGCCCCGACCGGTCAGACAAACCCTCTGGAGTGTTAATTCACCGCTTTATGGCACTTATTTCTTTCATTTAGCTTCATTTAGTCACAATATTCATTAAAACGTGATTCAAATCCTCTTTTAATGGTGGCCAGAAACACAAGGCTTATAATACTGATAATTTGACCTATTTAGATGGATGACATCTGTTGTAAGTAATAGTTATCATTTTATTTCAGTGAAGCAGCGATTTTAATTACGAAATGTTGGACAGAAAAGTTATTTTTATTTGAATATTTAAGCTAAAGACAGGTTAGCGTCTAATGAGAAACTATAAACATCACAAAAATGGTCAAACTTGTCGATGATTGCTTGCATAATAGAAAAGGAAAAAAAAAAATGAGTATAAAAATTCTGCCCCAAGACCTGACTTAAAGGGGCTAGATGCAAGTTTGCCATTTTATACTCACTACTGCCACCTCAGGTCATATGTGTAACTGCACCTTCTATATTGACAGCAATTTGGACCTGAATTAACACCTTTTTGAGTGACAGTGCAGGATTTTAGAGGCAGTTGTGGTGAATAGGTCTACACACGCAACATTTTTAAACTCTGTATAGTCCCTTTAATTTTTGCTTGTCTTGTCCTGGTTCCTTGCGACAGGGAGGTAGGACAACAAAAGCGGGCTCTGATGTCAGGACCTTCATGGCGTTCGGTGCCCAAGTCCAAAAGCAGCGGTGCCATTTTACAGGAGCTGCCCCCCTCCGGCAGCGGGACGGCCACCAACACAGGTATGGGACGGTCAACAAAATCAATCAAAAAAAAAATGTTATTCCCGCAGTGTGCAATCATTTCCCCGTTTTGCTCTGGCTCTTTTGTGGCAGGCTCAGGGCGCAGTGAGCTGGACGAGCTGCAGGAGGAGGTAGTGAGGCGGGCCCGGCAGCAGGAGCAGCAGCGGCGCAGGGAGGCCGAGCGAGAGGCCGCTCTGGGATTCAACCCCAAACCCAGCAAGTACATGGACCTCGACCAGCTACAGCACCAGGGTACGAAACACGCCTAAACACCCGCCATGTCATCAGTATAGTCGTGTATTTTCCTGAATGAATCGGCCTCTACATTTTGATGTAACAAACTGATGTATATATTCATTGTCTTGTTGACTCCCTAAGATCCTGCTTTGGACCCCAGTGTAGTTTTCAATATTTTAGCAACTCTGCCACAACAATTCCTTGGCTAATCATAATAGGTGCCACCATTGGTGTCATTACTCTTAAAAAGTAACTTTGTTCATCTGTAGATACATACGAAATGAACAGTATATACTGTATGTGCAATAACAATAGCATGCACAGGATTTATCCATGATCCAAGAGTTTTTTTTTCAGTGTTGTCACAGAGGTTAGCACAAAGTGTATTTTTCTAATGTATTAGGCCTTACAGTGACTAGACCTTTTAAAAGTCAATTTTTCGCAGCTCCAACAATGACACATGAAGAAAAAGGACAGGCCCAGTACAAGCCGACTCTTAAGGTCAACTGAGCTTTTGTTTATTTAGCAAAACGTTTTGAATTTCCATCTCACTTTTCACTCGCAAAATGTAAAAGCGGTGCACATCTGTGACATTGCAGCTGGAGAAATGGACATTGGTTTTGTCATTGGGCTAATTCTTGACGCTTGTCTTGTTCAAATCTAGGGGTTTAAGGTCGTTTTCCGAGGTGTGTCGATCTGCCCCTCCGTCTGTGTTGTTTATTTGTCCGTTTACTCACTGTGTGCAACGCCAGTATGGGTTCCTGTTTGTCAAAATGGCGGTGATGATGAGTCAATTTGCTCTTACTCCAGAGACTATAGACTTTTAGATCTAGAAGGGAAATTGCTTGGTCTTTCAGAACTTGAAGAAACCACAAACAATGATGCTATTCTGTCTATTCCTTATTCTATTTACTGTCCTAGGTTCTTTTAAGATTGTTTTTAGAGCATTGTTGAGATTCTAAGAAAGAAAACTTGCAATGAATGAAAGAAGCACCAGAATATGCCCAGGGATATCAACCAGGCACAGCTATTGTTCTTTCTAGTAGTAGTAGTGGTTTGGGATTGGGCGATATGAGACTTTCATGCCACGACCAAAAATACAGTCAAGGACAAAAACAAGGTCCTGATTGATTTGGTCATAGAAGTAGCATTTGATGTATGAATAGTGGTAGAATCACTAATAGATACTCTAATAGTTGTTTGGGGTGGTGTGAATGGACTGTTTTTGCTTCATATCCAGTTAAGGGAATAACTATTTTGTGTGTCTATATTTTTGGGGTACAGAGAGTGAAAAGGGTCTCGCTAACACTTGATTCGGTAATATCTAAATCTGTGTTGCACAAGGTCAGAGAGGGAGTTTAATTTTTCAGGGTTCAAACTAGGGATGCACCGATACCACAAGCTTGTCCTCATACACTGCGTTCCAAATTATTATGCAAATGACATTTTTCTAAGATTTTCTAAATTGTCAACTCAAATGAGAGTCAGCATAATTTTTAAGTCTTTAACTGGTAGAGGATCATTTAAATGTGGTGGAAAAAAATTTCCTAGTGATAACAGTATTTTTTTCAAAAATAAATATAGTAAAAACCTCAAAATCCACTGTTCCAAGTTATTATGCAACTCATCGTTTCAATACATTTTAAAGCTTGTAATTAACTGAAAATGGTCATGTGTTGTATTTGTAGCATTAGGAGGTCATACTTACTGAAATCAGAAGCTATTTCAATCAAAAAAATATGAACAGGTCAAGTTATATTTTAACATAGGAGCCCTTGTGTGATAGCAGCTTCAAAATTCTTAAATCCATTAAAATTGTAAGTTTTTGGACAGTTTCTGCTTGGATTTCTTTGCAGGATGTCAGAATAGCCTCCCAGAGCTGCCGTTTGGATGAAAACTGCCTCCCACCCTCATAGAAGTTTTTTTTGTTGAGGCTCCAAATGTTCTCAACAGGGTTGAGGTCAGGGGAGGAGGGGGTCCACATCATGAGTTTCTCTCCTTTTATGCCCATAGCAGCCAGTGATGCAGAGGTATTCTTTACAGTATGACATGGTGCGTTGTTATGCATGAAGAGGATTTTGTTCGGGAAAGCACGGCTCTTCTTTTTGTAGGATAGAAGACAGTGGTCAGTCAGAAACTCCACATATTTTTCAAAGGTCATTTTCACACCTTCAGGGAGCCTAAAAGGGCCTAATGGGGCCGACCAGCTCTCTCACCATGATTCTGGCCCAAAACATGACTCTGCCACCTCCTTACTGACGTCACAGCCTTGTTGGGACATTGTGGTCATTCACCAACCATCCACTACTCCATTGATCTGACCATCCAGGGCTACACGGCGCTCATCAGTGAACAAGACTGTTTGAAAATGAGTCCTCATGTATTTTTGAGCCACTGCAGCCGTTTCTGTTCTTCAGCTTCAATTAACCGTTTAGGGGAGGCCCGGATAGAAGGTTTATGCACAACTGCAGCCTCTGGAGGGTCCTACACCTTGATGTTTGGGGGACTCCAGAGGCACCAGCAGCTTCAAATACCTGTATGCTGCTTTGTGGCATCTGTTCTCCTAATCTGATGTGTTTTTTTTGGCAGAAACCGTCCATATTGTGCCATTATCTGCACAAAATGGAGTGGGCTCTGAATCATCCACAAATCTCTTATCAGTATGATGAGTATGATCAGTACACTTAATTTTTCATGAAATATTGAAGGTTTTCATACCTAGACCAAGGCATTCAACTATTTCACGCTTTTCATCAGCAGAAAGTCCCTTTTTCTTTCCCATATTGCTTAAAAATGATGATCTGCATAATAAAGTGGAACACCCTTTTTCAGTAGTTTTTCCCTTAACTGGGCTTAACCTGAAAACTAATCATCCCAGGTCTCTGAGATTTATGTCAGTGATTCATAGAGCCCCAAGACACAATACCATCCATGAGTTTCATTATTATTATTATTTTTTTTACCTTTTTGACACAAAAATCCAATTTGCATAATAATTTGGAACGCAGTGTACAGTACTCGTACTCATTCATGAGGTCCCGATACCAGAAACCGATACCACTTGACTTGTGGCCGACGCTCCTACAGGACGCACCTCTCTCCGGTGAGGAGAGAAAATAGCAAGAAACTGGAGAATTCTTTAGTGAAATTACAACATTCCACATAAAGCTGACTTTATTACAGACAACACTCCCTAAATCAGAGTCTGTGCTGGATTTAACCAGAGCTAAATGTTGTTAGTGTTTTCAAGATACAGGCTAATGTTGCTAACTAGCCGCTAACTCATGGCTACCAGTTCTGGCGATTCTTGCTCCGTTTTTTGCCCAGGGGCTTATTCATCTGAAAAACTAACCCAGCGACTAAAAAGTACTCAGGAAATCCCAAATAAAGAGATACTGCATGTATCTCAATATGGACATATTGAGCGACAATGAGCTGTAGCGAAACAATCAAAATGCTGTAGCTACTGGATAAGTTGCTATAAACACACGAGAAAATCTACACAGAGCTGAAGTAAAGGCGAAAAGAGCATTTAGCTGCAGTAATAAGTAACCATCTCAATACTATTGTTAAATAAAAATAGAATAAAGCACAAGCATTGGGGAGCTTTTGGACATGAGCTGTTCTGTTTATGATGGACAGTGCAACATATATATACAAAATTTGAATAAAAATGGCATCTGTTCAATTCTGATATAACTTCTCTTAAAAGTGTAGCCTATACTTTACTCAAGGAAATGTAAATGAGTAAATTAACTAATTATGAACCAATCTGCTGTGAAAAAGTCAGTCTATAAACCGTCCATTCACTTCAAAATGTCTGTTGAAGAAAATGCCTTGTCCTGATATCGGTGTTCGGTATCGGCAAGTACTTAAATCAAAGTACTCGTATCGGTTTTCGAAAAAGTGGTGTCGGCGCATCCCTAGTTCAAACTTCGTTCACCTTGGGCTGCATATTGAAGGGTGTGCGGCTTGGAGGACTTACATTACTTATGGAGGTTAGAATTGTGTAGAATTATTTAACTCGCATTTGAAAGTACCATTTCTGGTGAGTCAACTCGGCAAGAAAAGAAAAGTGCCAATATGAGAGAAAAATGATGGGCTCTTGTTCACGTGGCGACCCTAGAAGGCAAAAGCAAAGATAGCAGTATAGTGGTAGTTCTATAGTCAGCCCCCCCGTGTCTCGCCATGCTTTGTTCCCATGACATTGCAGTTACACGGCTCCGTCCCGCGCTGTGCTTGCGTGTGTAAAACCACCCTCCGCCAAACCACCGTCGAGGCAGGTTTCCCCCCCTTCTACGGGCTCGGCTCCGGCTAAATCTATGCGAGGGGATTATGAGCCCCGTGTCCTCGGCGCGTCCTGAGCGGGAGCGCAGCCACTGACTATGCGCAGCCTGGCGAGCACGGCCAACCTTGACACGGTGGAAGGACGCCGCGCAAATGAACAGATGGCATCACTATCAGCGGCGCTTGCGTAACGGCCCCTTTTCGCTTTCCCACGTCCCATGTCGAGGGATTCCGACAATTTGTCTCAATTCTTGCAGAGTTTGCAGCCAATGACGACGACGGCGGCGGCAGAGCGGCCCATTCGATTCCGCCGGACGCGTTTTGGCACGCATTCGGCTGCTCTGACGCCGTCTCCTTTCTAAGCGTTTATAAACTGATTTCAAGGGATGCGTTCACAGAGCTTTTTGAAATGCCACTACAAATTGCACCACTAGATAGCGGCTATGGACATTACTAAACAATCCCCATGCATACCCTGCCTTTAATGGTATCTGACGTGTGTTGAAATGGATCCTTTTGGTGTATGACTAACAAATGTAATGCTTTTATGATAATATAAGTAGATGTTTTAACCAGAGAGTTGCAAAGTGGAGGATGAACTAAAATGACAATACACTGTAGGACTTTTATCAGAACTAACTTGATGAACTAGTGACACAAATGGACAACCTTTAGAGTTAAAGTTTAAAGGGATGTTTCAGGATTTTATGACATAGGGCCTCATTTTCTAGTTATCCAGAGTGTTGCTGATTTCTGGAGATATGTTTTTTTTGTAATTCATGCAGTTCTTATATTTGAAGAGTTTCGTGGCGCTAGGCTAGTGCAAGGCTAGCGCATTTCTATGGTATCAGCTAGCCTGCATTAGCTAGCCAGACTAACCATATAAATGTCTGTGTCGATAGAATAATTTTTGGAATATAGCTGACCTTGCATCACATGAATGATCACATTTTGAAAGACTATTTTCTAGCAGATCACTCCGCCACAGCGTAGCTTATACAACCACGAAGCTGATGCTGCTCAAATATAAGTTATTTTAAATGCAAAATGGTTAAAATTATTCTATCGACACAGACATTTATATGGTTAGTCTGGTGTTATAAGTGATTTGACTCAGGTGCACTGTGGAGTGCGTAAGACAGGCTAATGCAGGCTAGCTGATACCATACAAATGCGTTACTAGTGTTACATACTAGTGCGCTAGGCTTGCACTAGCCTAGCGCCACGAAAGTCTTCAAACATAAGAACTGCATAAATTACAAAAAAAAATATCTCCAGAAATCAGCAACACTCTGGATAACAATAGGAAATGAGGCCTTATGTCAAAAATCCTGAAATATCCTTTAAGTTCACTTTTAAGGGCTTATCTCTCTGACACAGGTACACAAGTAGACTAAATTGCCACAAGAAAAGCACTTAAATCTAGATAATTGTGCATCATCTTATGGAAATTGCCAATGAAATGCTTCGCCATAGGTTGGATACACGACTGTACAATCCCTTGCCAAATTATTGTAACTTTTTAATGTATTGTTTTTTTTTTTATTTCAAGACCATTTACGTTGTTGATTCTCACTGAAGGCCTTTATGAATGAAATGAACACATATTGAATTACGTTTTAAACAAAAGAAAAGGTGAGATCGATTCTTCCAAATAGCCGCCTTTTGCTTTGATTACTGCTTCATGCTGCAGTCACCAGAAATGGTTTTGACCATTTCAGTGGACTGCCTTAAGAAGCTCATTGAGAAAATGTTAATAAAGGGTGTCAAGATAAAGATGACATAATTTGAGTTATTTCACCCTTTTTTGATTCCTATAAACACTACAGCTCAAATGTCTGGGGTCACTTATAATGTCCTTGTTTTTTAGTCAAAATGTGACGAAACTGGTAACCCTTTTCGTCATATATGGACAAAATATATTTGGGTTGACCATACAAAACATCAACAAATCATAGCATGGCGCAAACACCGCATCAGGCATATTTTCTCATAAATTACTATTTATAAAACATACTTTTATGGAGCGACAATGATTTTCTCCAACAAAAAGTCAGTTATAGCTCCTTTAATGAGGATAACATTGAATTGATCAGAAATACAGTTTAAACATTGTTAAAGCAGTACTAAGTAACTCATGCCCCTAGAGGCCATAAGCGCCACTGCAGGTGTCGTAGCATGTTACGATTTTTTACTCATTAATTGTCCGTGAGAGTAAATACTACGCTGACAGAAAAAAACAAAGGGAGAGAGGGATATTGTACATCCAATTACACAATGGAGATAATGTTATTCACTCAAACTTGGCTGTAAATACTGTTTAAGTGGCGCTAGCCCGCAGTTAGCTTTGCCCGTTAGTCTGTCAGTTTCTTCTTCGTGATTCCATTAGTGTGTATTGGTTACTCTGACCCGGAGGCAGGGAATTTGCAACTGTAGTTTTCTGACCAGAAACACAAGGGGGAGATGAAAGACCCCCCAATCATCCCATTAACACTTGTATTACCCCCAGAGGGCTAGGATTTATTAAGGTAAACAGGTTACTTAGTACTGCTTTAATGTCGTGAATGCCCATTCTAGCTGGAAATGGGTGATTCTTAATGGAATACCTACATATGCGTGCAGAGGCGCATTCAAATGGTACATTGTGCTAGCTAATCGTGTTAGAGGGTAATTGATGATTAGAAAAGCCTCGTGCAATTATGCTAGCACTGCTGAAAGCTGTTCATTAGAGAAGCTATAGAACTGGCCTGGGTGACCCCAAGCTTTGGAACGGTAGTGTACATCCATGTGTTCATTCCTGGTTTAATGCTTTCAATGAGAATCATACAATATATAAATACTGTTGAAAATACAGAAACGATGCATTTTAGCCATGTTGTGTTCATGATTTGGTGTTTTTTAAGTCTTGTTTTGACACATTTTTGCTGGGAAGGGAATACAAAAAGGAATCGGTGGTGTTGACATGGTTCAGTAAAATATTCCAACAATTTTCAAGACAAATGCCACAATTTTTTGGATAACATAGCCAAAAGTACAATGATTCCTCACTGATTCTTCACTGACTAAAACCTGCCAGCTTCAGGTTTTTTCCACACCAACAGCCAGTCAAAACTGTGTTAAATTATTTAGTGTTGTAGAGATGGTCAGAAACTTTTCAGAGCTTTTTTTTTTTTTTTTAACTTTAGCACAGTCCCAGTCCACGATCCATCTCCTGTCTGGACTCTTACGCTCATAACCACCCACACACTGCAGTCCGGTCTTCTGCGGTTTTATTTCTACTGATGACTCACTGCAAAGTTTCAAAGTCCTGGAAACAAGATCTGCTCACTTTTGGCAGATTTTTGGAAAGTTTTTTCTTATAGGTCTTGCCCTGTAATTGATTATAACCAAGTGAATTCTTTTTGTATCCAATACTTACTTTGGTGAATTTTTTTCCTGCTCTTTTCATTATGAGCGAGCCTGTGAACTGAAAATAGACTTACAAAGGCAGAAGGTTTTGTTTGAAGTAACTGAAGACTTTGCAGAATCATAATCAATATAAAAGACATAAAAACACCATTCCTTCATTCTAGCTTTTTCAGAAGCTTTACCCCCCGTGAAGTTTTGAGGATGGGAATCACAGCTCTATTGGCTTTTAATAAAAAGGTTTCCGTGGGGCATAAGAAAGAAATGATGCCAGAATTAAGGATAATTAAACCATTAAATTGGATTCAAACTGGCCCTAAATCAATTTTTTGGGTGGAAATAATGACACCGCTTAACTATCTTCACTGCCTAAGGTGCCTATACAAATGAAATAACACAGAAACTCATTTAACTGCTGTTTTGGCTGAGATTATGCACATTCTAGCGCTAAAGTTTCTCACTGTGTTCAATTTGCTTTTGAACATCAACATTTCCTCTTATTCCTATATTTAATAAAGTGCTTTTTTTTTGTATTTGTGGCATAAAATTATAGTATTTGGATATTAAATAAAACGTAGGGATGCACCGATCCGATAATGGATATACGATATCAGGTATCAGCTACAAATATCCGATACTGAACCAATGGAGTCAGCCCCATGTTTCCCGGTACCTGTGTTCCACCACTTAAATTGTTTAAGGTTAGGCACCAGCCCACTATCCTTAAAGGAACAGGCCACCGTTTTTACATACTGAGATATGTTCTTACCTTAGATTAGACGAGTTCATTTGTACCTGTCTGGTCTTCACGCGTACCCTCAGTCACGTAAACACAGCACAGACTGCGTTAGCATGTAGCCTCTCCTCCTCTCCTCTATAGCTCCAAACGAGGTGAAGATAGAAGCTACCAAGCTCTTCCATGTTTTCCCAATTTAAATATGGTTATGTGATGTGTTACACGATAAAGTATAGTTACACAAAATTAAACAATGTGGATTTTCTAAGCGGATAAAAAGGGGAACTATATTGTAAGGCGTAATAATACCAGGAGTAGTTCGACATCCGCGCAGTAATATCTTCACTTTACTGTGCATAGGTACCCGAGCCAATAGAGTTCGGGACTGTGATGTCATATCGCTAAGCATTATGGGATTAGCAGCAATTGTAAACTAATGGAGATTTTAAAAGTTAAAATACAGGAGTTATTGTTCACATTAAAACACTTGGACACCACAGTGAGTTAGATGGATTTACCAGCAGTGATTCAGCAGTCACAGAGTTGTTCCACTGCATTTTTCTCCACTTTTTATACTGTTTTTAGCTTATGTTAGTCAATGGAAATGTATGCTAACAGCTGCAAAGATGGCCGATCTCTTGTTGTAGAATTACTGATATAAGACACTCTATTTGTAATGCACAAGTTGTAATGATCAGATCATGTGAGTTGTTTTAGATAGCCTGTCCCAAGGATAGTGTCAAAAATTGAATGATACTTGTTAAATGTTTTCCATTATTTTATAGAGTTCGGGAAATTCCACAGTTACCATGGAGATCCGCCATCTTTGCAGCTGTTAGCATACATTTCCATTGACTAACATTAGCTAAAGACAGTATTAGAAGTGGAGAAAAAAGCTGTGGAACAACACCGTTCGCTGCTGAGTTACTCCTGGTAAATACATCTAACTCACTGTGGTGTCCAATTGTTTTAATGTGAACAATAAGTATTTTAACTTTTAAAATCTCCATTAGTTTACAACTGATCCATTAGTTTACAATCACATTCCCAAACTCTATTAGTACATATAATCGATAATTGATATGCATCATAACAAGACTTTATTGATCTCAATTGATCTCACATTGGAGATAGAAAACCATTAACTTTTTCACTCACAGCAACCACTTTTAGGAAAGTCTCTTGGTAGCGGTTAATATCGGATATTGGCAGAGACTCATACCCCTAGTATCGGTATCGGTGCATCTCTAATTAAAAGTAATAGATTTTTCTTGCTGCTACCTGTATAAACCCAACAAAAGGTCATGGCCTAAAAGTAACAGCACTGAGAAATTGTTTGGATGACTACTTTAAATGTCTAATTGAGAAACTCCACTATACTTGATTAAATACTTTGTTCCTAAACTCCGCCTCCATCTTTGCAACTCAAATTACTCTTACGACTTGTACTGAAAGCCGTGAAGCGTTTAGTGCATGGCGCCCCCGACATAACCTCCTCTATATTTCTCTTTTTTTCTTTTTAACATACCTGTTTCTTCTCACTCCCTCCTGTCCTCTCTGTCTCTCCTGCTCTCTCGGTGTTAACCTCCCCCCCCCCCCCCCCCCCCCTCCCTTCAGCTGTACTCAGACCCCTGCATGAGGCTAACGCGCATAGCGGATTGGCTGTAGCTGCGTGCATGAGGAGCACTGGCGGCCCAATCAAACGCAGGCAGGAACAGGAGGCGGGACGGGAGACGGGAGGCGCCCGCCCACAGTGTCCTCGCAGGTACCGCTACTACTGTCCCACTCTGTCATATACTATATATATATACGTGTCCGCCGCAGCTGTGCCCCCTCTCTCTGCACCCCGGCGGACCTCCCGGGTGTCCCTTGGGTGCTGCTGGCTGCCCGAAAAAGAAATCTCCCTGTGTCATGTGTGTGTCTTTAGCTGTGGCTGCTCCGAGTGCTGTTGTGTCATGTTGTCGTCTTTTTACACACCAATGCAAAATGCTACACAATGTTTAGTGAGTGTCGTCTCTCATGTCGTGCTGGTCCCGCCTGATCTTTGGCAGCTTGGCCCCGGTGTCCCTGAATCTGTAACCTCTTACCCCCCCCTGCCTGAACCAGTACAAGTTTGGACCAAATCTGATGTCAACAGGTCTTTTTCCTTGCGTTATTGCCGTGTGGTTGTCACGTTTTTACGTCACATTATTGTTGCTTTTTGTCACATTTTTGTTGCTTTATTTATTGTTTTTTTGTTGCTTTTTTGTACAATTTTTGTTGCTTTTTTGTTAATTTTTTCACATTTTTGTTACACTTTTGTTGCCTTATTTATTGTTTTTTTTGTCACATTTCTTGTTGCTTTTTGTCACATTTTTTGTTGCTTTTTTGTTAACTTTTTCACATTTTTGTTACACCTTTGTTTTTTTTGGTCACATTTTGGTTGTTTTTTGTCACATTTTTGTCACTTTTTTTGCTTTTTTTGTCACATTTTTGTTGCTTTTTATAGTTTTTTGTCCCATTTTTGTTGCTTTTTGTCACATTTTTTATTTTGTTACATTTTTGTTGTTTTTTGTCATTTTTTGGTTGTTTTGTTGTCATATTTTTGTTGGTTTTTTTTGTTAAATTTCTGTCACATTTTTGTTGTTTTTTGGTCACATTTTTGTTGTTTTTTGTCACATTTTTGTCACTTTTTTTGCTTTTTTGTCACATTTTTGTTGCTTTTTATAGTTTTTTGTCCCATTTTTGTTGCTTTTTGTCACATTTTTTATTTTGTTACATTTTTGTCATTTTTTGTCATTTTTTGGTTGTTTTGTTGTCATATTTTTGTTGTTTTTTTTTGTTAAATTTCTGTCACATTTTTGTTGTTTTTTTGGCACATTTTGGTTGTTTTTTGTCACATTTTGGTTGTTTTTTTGGACACATTTTGGTTGTTTTTATGACACTTTTTTTAGATTTGGGTAAAGCCAAACTGCAGAAAATGTGCCCGGTTCACGTGGAGGTTAAGAGGCTAAATGAGGCGTACACTCAAGTATTGAGCCCCCACATGAATAAGGCATTCATAAGACACTCAAATATTTGTACACTCCAAAAAAGCAAACACTAGATTAGTTTAAAAGTCTGAATTGAGTCAAATCCTTTGTTTAGACTAGTTAAGATTGTGTTGGACCTCGATTATTTCACTGACTCGTTAAGGGTAAAAGCAACATTCATGGAATCACTGAATCATACTTTTCTTTACAGCACAGTCATTACATAGGATGGAAATAACCCACTTCTTTCCTGCACGAAGGAAAGTGGGTCTGACGGGTTTCTGACCGAACCAATCACAGCTGTCGCACGTCATTCACCAGATAACGCCACTCACTGTAGTCCGTAACACATGAAGACGTCTTAGTCTAAAACAAACCAGGGACAGAGCCAGCAACGGACGTCTCTCTCTCTCTGTCTCTCTCTTTCTCTCTCTCCTCTCTCTCTCTCTGTCACTCTCTTCTCTCTCTCTCTCTCTCTCTCTCTCTCTCTCTCTCTCTCTCTCTCTCTCTGTCAAAAATGTGACAAAAAAAGCAGTGAAAACGTGACAAAACATAGGACGAAAATGCGACAAAAACAACTAATTCGTGATAACAAAAACAAGTAGGACCCTAAGATGAGTTTTGAAGGTCTGAGCTTTTACATCAGCCTTTACACAGGCCTATAGGCTGTAAGCTCTCCAGTCAAGAAACTTTAATATTTGGTTAAGCTGGCGTAAATGTGCTTGGTTAAGTTGAGGGTTAAGGGGTTAATATTAGCTTAAAGTTAGGAATAAATTGGTTTTCAATTCTGTTCAACGACTATGCTGTAAAGTAAAGTGCTTGTAATGTTTAGTGTAGTGCTTTAATCCATCCAAAGACACCAGTATAAGTCACTGAAGAAAAACGTACACACACTTCATTCTATTTCAAAAAGACAGTTATTTTTTGCTTAATCTAGATGACTTTCTTCCCTTTGGGCCTGTAAAACATCGCGCTGCAAGTCAAATAGCGCTTGTCAACACAGCTTTTTGCGAATGCTGAGGACACAATAAAAATCATTTGGGACGCATTGTGCTGCACTAAAATCACTTCGGATCGTCGCTTTGCTTGGGCTTTTGTGTTTTCGCCGTCGAGAATCCGAACCAGTGACGTATCGAGAGATTCTCCGAGCTTGCTTTTTTCCCGATTTTCCTCCGAGCCTCCGCGCCGTGTCCCGTGTCTGTGTGTGTGTGTGCGATGGCGGATGATTGCGCCGCTCATGCCGCTGCTGTCATTTGTTTCCTCGCCTCTGTTTGTGTGAAGCTTCTGTCCCGTCTTTTGTGCAGATGAGAGCGAGCGAGCGAGAGATTGTGTGTGTCAGCAGCAGCAGCAGCAGCAGTGTGCGAACTCCAGTACAGCGAGAAGTGCTGAGCTGAAAAAGAAAAACCGAACAAATCTATCATCTATCACAGCGCTATGGAGTCATCGCGCTGGTCATTAGGGGGATAGAGACCGGCCATCGCTTTATTTTATGGTGCAGGCCTGGACAAGGTGATGTTAGTGTAAATTATTACAAAGATGTGGCGGTCTTATCGTTGCAGCGTGAAGACAAATTTATTCTAACTCCTCAAGCATCAATAATGCCATTTAATAAAGTAAAGCCGCGGTGAGAAATGAATTCTCACAAACTCCATTTGCTGTGATAATCCTATTATACTTTAGATTCTGTGTCAGAGACTGATTATTTCTGCCTCACAGCAACATCTTGAACTCAGTTAACCCGTTAAGTAATAATTATCATTTTATTTCAGGGACGCAGCAAATTAATGAAGAAATGTTGGGCAGAAATGTTATTTTTACTTTTTATTTATTTATTCTACTGACAGGAAGTGACTTAGATACAGACGGCATCTTTGCAATTGCCCATATATGGTCATGCTTGAAAACTGTTAAGCTAAACTTTCTCTCATTATTCAAAAACTACTTTAACCTCTTAACTCCCACCTGAACGGATCCCATTTTCTCCAGTTTGGCTTTACCCTAGTCAAAAAGCTTCTAGGGAAAAAAAGCACCAAAATAGCCCCAAAAAATGAGAAGAAAGCAAGGATGTAAACGCAACAGAAATGTGACAAAAACTCAACCAAAGAGCGACAAAAATTCAACAAAAATGTGACAAAAATTCAACAAAAAGTGACAAAAAACTCAACCAAAAAGTGACAAAAATTCAACAAAAAAGAAAAAAAAAGGAAAAAAAACATACAAAAGGTGACACAACACAGCAATAACGCGAGGGAAAAGATCAGTTTTGTGGGTCTTAGCTTTCAAATGAGGTGCTACACAGGCTATATAATATATATATATATAAAATATATATAATAGCCAAAGAGGACAGAATGCATTTGGTTTAGGCGGGTGGTAAGAGGTTAACAAATGCTGAATTATGAATATAGTTTTCTACAAAATTAAGATAAAAAGGCATGGAGAGGAGCAAAGTGGTTCAACAGCTCATAAAAACATAAATAATGGCGAATGCTAACATGATGCTACATGTTAGCAGCGTGCTAATGCTAGCTACGACTGCCATTTTTTTCCCCCACTTCTACTGAACAATCTGCTGTGCATAAACATCCATATGGACCCGATTTAGACTTGACTGCATTTGTATGTGATAAATATGTTTCTAATTCGCCTGAAAATTGCTGTTTCCAAAAAAACATGAAGCAGAGGGTTAAATAGGATTATAATAAATGTTATAAATGCAAAGTTGACGAAATGACTCTTAGCTGACTGAAACTAGATTAAAATGAAAGCCAATTATTTGACTAAATCTTGACTTAAACTAAATTAAAATGTTAAAACTCATCTCGCACTGAAGTAAAAAGGAGAAGCAGCGTTAACCGTTAGCATTAGCCATCCGTTAGCCATCAAACATCGCAAATTATGAGCGATCCAGATGTTTTCAGCTGTTGTCAACCCATCGACCACATTTAGCTGATATCAAAGCCTAGTCAGAAATAATTAGGGGTGTAACGGTACGCTAAAATTGTATTCGGTTCGGTTCACGGTTTTGGAGGGCTCGGTTCGGTTAATTTTCGGTACAAATAAATAAGAACTAACAAAATGTTTCTTTTGAAAAGCTGCCAATACACAATAGAATTCTTGCATAAAATAAATAAAAGTGACCCATTTGGGTGATATTTTAAATAAATTGCACTCTTATAATGAGAGTTACTGTAACTCATGAGAACCATGTGGATTCAACTCAACAAAAAGGCCACAGTGAACGGCTTTTTACTCTCGTCTACTCGCCAAACTACTGTCCTGATACTCTAGACTCACCAGACACAGTAAGAAGAGGGTTTAAATGAGAGTGAGGCCCAGAGTCCGCGCAGAGAAAACCTGAGAGCAGCGCCCGGGACACGGGTGACATGATGCAACCGCGGAGGAGCCGCGCATGAGGCGAAGCACCGGGAGACAGACGGCCGAGCGGGGACACGAGCGGAGAAGCACTCGCGCTTTGGAAGAGACAGGGGGAAGGCGGTCGGTCTCTCCTGCTCATTCACTTCACCAGACTACTCCGTTTTGGTGTTATATGTGGCGAAGTAGGCGGAGAGTGAGTGCCCGCTGGAAGAGCCTGTCCCCGTAACAACAACGCGTTGATTAATCAGTGAAACAACACTACGTAGTTTGCGTATAGGAAGAACCGGCTCTGAGCGCTGGTGTAACTTTTTGGCTGAAGTGCGGACGTGACGGGATATTGTAGCGAGGCTCAAGACTTTTAATCAAATACTTAAAGCCAGCGCCTGTAGTTTCTCTCGGCTACTCATGCAGCTTCAATGTACGTCACTCAATAGCGTCCGTGCGGAAACTCGCGTAGGAACTTTGTTCCGCGGCACTTAATATGACGCTAATAATAAATTTACATTATTTAATGAAAATAATACACCGAAACGGTACGCAAGTGGACCGAACCGAACAGGCCGAACCGAAGCGGTTCAATACATCCCCGTGAACCGTTACACCCCTAGAAATAATGAATGAATGTAAAGCTCTTTTTGAGATATACATTTTTTTACAAGCATTAGCGTGTAAAAGTGTCCTCTGAGCTAAATGCTAAAACATATTCAACTTAGCTACTGCTCTTTTTTGGCCAATGAATACACTTCCATTGGCCACTAATCATCACCTTAATGATGGAGAAACCACAAACATGATATAAATGCTATGAAACCAAGGTCTTGCGCATTGACCTTGGTTTTCCAATCCCTTCATTAACTGTCCGTTTATGACCAAACCATCATTTTAAAACAAAATGTCGCTGCAAAATGGCCACATAAACCACAGTAAGCTGGATAGTATGGTACAAACATGACATAATACTATCAAAAGATTCAATACATAGTTAGCTTAACCCAGAAACCAGATAGTGGACAGCTCCCAGGCTTATAATAACCGTCTTTAGCACCGAATCCCCTCCGAAGTGTTAACATCCACCGGTACAGACGCGGTGCTCGGCGGAGGTGGCAAAGCTGCTCGCTCAGCCCCTTTTATTACCTCCCTCCTCTGCTCCTATTGATCAACACAAGCCTCTGATTTATAGCCCTCCGCTGCAAAGCCTGCTGGGTAATTACTAAGACTTGAAAGAGACAGGACGGGAGTTAATGTCGGGGACGGAGGGGTGGCGGTGGATGGAAGTCGCAAAGTATAAGTCGCACATTTACGGCCGGTGTTGCTTGGGTAGGCAAAGGAATCGTGACATTTGCTCCCTGAAAGTTATGAAATGTGCTTATAATAATCTTAGGAATGCATTAGCAAACTAACAATTAACTAACTAACATTTTAAAACTAGGAATAGGGCCTTTAAAGTGATATTTCAGGATTTTTGACATAGGGCCTCATTTCCTAGTTATCCATCGTGATGTTGATTTCTGGAGATATTTTTTTTGTAATTCATGCAGCTTTTATATTTGAAGAGTTTCTTGGCGCTAGGCTAGTGCAAGGCTAGCGCGTTTCTATGGTATCAGCTAGCCTGCATTAAAAACAGTCTGACCCGCTCCGCAGTACACCTGACTAACGCCAGACTAACCATATAAATGTCTGTGTCAATATAACTGACCTTGCATCACATGAATGATCGCATTTTGAGGGACTATTTTCTAGCAGATCACTCCGCCGCTCCATGGCTTACAACCAAGAAGTTGATGCTGCTCAAATATAAGTTCTTTTAAATGCAAAATGGTTAAATTATTCTATCGACACAGACATTTATATGCTTAGTCTGGTGTTATAAGTGATTTGCCTCAGGTGCTCTGTGGAGCGGGTCAGACTGTTTTTAATGCAGGCTAGCTGATACCATAGAAACGTGCTTGCCTTGCACTAGCCTAGCGCCACGAAACTCTTCAAATATAAGAACTGCATGAATTACAAAGAAAATATCTCCAGAAATCAGCAACACTAGGAAATGAGGCCCTAGGTTAAAAATCCTGAAATATCCCTTTAATGGTTGCATATTAGGTATAGTCTAATCTCAAAGCTTGCAATAAATGTAAATCCCATTCTATTATCCGGCTCTAGAGCAGAGCATAAAGAAAATGGATTTGTTGGGTTTTGAGTGTGATCTGGCTAAGCTTCCTCAGCATGGCAGAGACGTCCTGTTTGCAGACAGCAGCTTGCATACGGCTCCATAAAGTGCGCTCGACGCTGTTTTTTTTGTTGTTGTTGTTGTTGCTTGCACGCCCTGCGCTCCGCTGTGACCTTCCCCGCGTGCAGTAACTCACCTGACGTCACTGTGAATTTTCTTTACTGCGCTCTGACTGACGTGCCCTCCCCGTCTCCCTCCTCTACCCCCACCTCCCTCGCCTTTTTCTCCCCCCCGATGTGTGTGTGTGTGTCTTCTAGTGAACAGCCTGGCGCGGTCCAAATACTGCTGACGCCCAATAAGGACGAAGAAGAGGCCCAGGCCACGGCCAGTCAGGGCGCTGCATCGTTCGCCTCTGACCCGCCCCCTTCCTCTCTCCCTCTGCCTCCCCCGCCGCCCCGCTACAGGCCGCCGTTTCACGCCAGCCACCCCTGCTCCCCTCAAGGCTGCGTGGGCGCGGGTTTCGGTGGCAGCGGGGAGGAGCGGCACGACGGCGGCGGGACGGGGGTGAGGCTGTGCGAGCTGCTCCAGGCCGGCGGGGTCAGCGTGCGGCCTCTAGGGAAGCACCTCGCGATCTCCCTCCCCTCGCTCCCTCTGCGTCTCTGGGATAACACGCCGCTCACGGCCCACACGCAACAAAGTCAGCCGCAGATCCGGCCGCCCCCGCCCCCGCCCGCGGAGACGCCCCGGCCCCAGTCCAACCCGATGTGGCAGCCGCCCCACCCGCACTCCCCCACGCGGCACTGGTCGTCGTGGAGTTTGGACCGCCCGGACGCCGTGGTGTCGCCCTACGACACGCCCCCGGACCGGTGCCTGTCCGTCCGGTCCCCGCAGCCCCTCGCCTACAGCTGCCAGTCCTCGCCAGGGCACTACAGCTCCCAGCCTGCACCTGGGCTGGCACAAGGGGAGGAGGCGGAGCTGACGGAGCTGGACTCGCTGTACCAGGCCAGTCTGCAGGCCGGGAGGACAGGTACGATCATTTTACCCACAGTAACTCAGGGATATGAAACACACAAGTATGATTACACAAAAATTACAACAAATTATATCTAGATTAGTTAAACCTCTTAACCCCTACCCTAACCCGCATTTTCTCCAGTTCGGCTTTACCCAAATCTAGACATTTCTTACAGCCTACAGGCCTTTGTAACTACAAATCTGATTTAAGATTATTCCTTGTGTTTCCACGGGTTGTTGCCGTGTTAACATCACTTTTTCGTCACGTTTTTCTTGCGTTTTTGAAATTTTGTTGTCGCTTATTTGGCGTTTTTTGTTACGTTTTTGTAACTTTTTTGTGATCGTTTTAGTTGCATTTTTATACCTATGTTGTCACTTTTTTTATGCTTTTATTGTCACGTTTTGGTTGCGTTTTGTTATTTTGTTTTTGTTACTCTTTCATCTTCATTTATGTCTCGTTTTCGTCGCCATTTTGAGTTTGTAGATTTAGGTGTTACCTGGATAATGACTGCGGGGGTTAAGAGGTTAAATATCTGAAATTGAGCATAATATTTTAAATTTCAGCTGTTTCGACTTCAAATTTCTCTTGATCTGATATGTTTCTGACTCGATTCAATACACTTTGTCTTTGATCCAGGTTGATTTATCAGTTTTACTTTCTTATTTCAAGCAAGATTACCTTGTAACCAGTCTGAAATGTCATCGAATAATCTTGGTCAGATCGGGAGAAAAGTCTAAATGAAAACCACTCAAAACAAGAATGGTATTTTAAATAATTGAATGAATTGAATTTAAACCCATGCTTGATATTGAGTTTTTGTAGAGTGCAGGCTGGGGCTGTTGGGTTCTGTTGCCCAGCAGCAGTATATTGCTGGCCATTTACAGTTACACAATTTATTAAAAATTCTAACAAATATCAATTAAAGGCCTGATTTTTCTTTTTTAATAACTGACAATGAAAAAGGAAGCTACCAATTTAAATGTTAGTGGTGGTCCAAAGTCATTCCTAAAATATTAGCATCCAAATTCATCACAGGGACAAATTTATAAGCATATTTCACAAATTACAAGGTCAATTTTCAGGGTCACTTTCACACAAATGCAAGAAAGATAAGCCCCAAAGTTCATAAAATTGATACAAATGTTTTATAATTAGATGCACAGTGGGAGGACAGAACACATTTTGTTTCATTTCTAGAAATGAAATCAGGTATAGTGCCTTTAATGTGCTTAATACACATGTATATTGTCTGTCTAATAACCTCTTAACCCCCACCTGAACCAAGCACATTTCTCCAGTTTGGCTTTACCCAAATCTAAAAGCTTCTTGAACAAAGTGTCAAAATAGTAATGAAAATGAGGATGAAAACACAACAAAAAAACAAGACCAAAAACAGCCAAAAACAATCAGTTTGGCAGGTCTTAGCTTTCAAGTGAGGCATTATACTGGCCTATTGGCTGTGAGCTCCAGTCAAGAAGCTTTCAGATTTGGGTAAAGCTGAACTGGGGAAAATGTGCTCAGTTAAGGCGGGTTAAGAGATTAAGCACAAATTCACATCGTGCTTAACCGTATTTCCTTTTTTTTGTTTATTTTAAAGAATCCATTATGGGGCACTGGTTATTCTTAGGTGACACCAGGGCCCAAATGTCTTTAAGGCTTTAAGAAAAAATATTGAAATAAGCCTTTAACATTTAAAACGTAGCATTCTGTTCAAATTGCATTCATTAGTCTGTTGGTATTACAGCCATTTCACCTTGTGAGAAACCATTTGGTTCCAGGAAGATTTCCCAAACCTCCAGGATAGTGCATAAACAGAGTTCGCTAAATCGATACAGCTGGGCATTTCTACATTAATTAGAGAAAAACAAAACAAAAACACCCCTCGTCTTCACGGCTAGAGATATGTTTTTCTCCAAATGTCGGCCGTCCAAATGTAGAAATGTCAGTATCGATTATGTGGACTCTGTTTAACATTTGGTGAGTTAACAATCGGCTTAAATCTGAGCGGGGTTTCTGTGGCTGATCAGATCCTAAGGGTGGCCTTTGCTACTTCCTGGTCGCCCCCGAGACACCCTTTAAATGTGGACATGGTGTGGACACAATGACAAAACAAGCCACTAGTTAGTTAGGGGTTAGTTAGGGGGTGCTGAGGGACGAAATTTACCCCAAAAATGCTTTTTCTGTGCATATATCCTATTTATTAATGTTGCCTGCAGTTCGCAAACGATCCACTAGAGGGTGCTGCAGCGCCCTCAGCACCCTGGGTTCCCACGGCCTTGACTGCTGCCCCAGTATGAGTCACTGTCTGCCATAGGCGGTTTCTCCGGGGTATTAAAGCATTCAAAGTCATTTAATTAATTTGTTCAAAATTAAAGGAGCTATACCTGACTTTTTTTTTTTCTTTTTGTAGAATAAAATTATTTTTGCCCCATAAAAGTATGTTAGTAGTCATTTGCGTAAAAATCATCCTGATGCGTGAAGTTTGCGCCGAATTATGATTTGTGGATGTTGTGTATGGTCAACCCAAATAGGCAGCATGTGACAGAAAGGTAAACCCCCCTCTCCCCTACTACAAAGGGCGGCCATGACGGTCACATTTTGATTAAAAGGGTTCAAAATTAGGTATAGTCTCTTTAAAGGAACCATTTTTCCATACTGAGATATGGTCTTGACTGAGCTTAGACGAGTTGATGTGTACCTGTCTGGTCTGTGCCCGTGGAAGAGCGTGGTCGCTTCCAACATCACCCCCCTTTGGAGCTATAGGAATACATTGGAAGAGGCCAAATGCTAGCAACATCTTTGGTCGCTTTGCATGACTGAGGGCACGCACAAAGACCAGACGGGTACGCATCAACTTGTCTAAGCTCAGGTAAGAACATATCTCAGTGTGTAAAAATCTTAGATGTTAAAAAATATTATATTGTATTCGAACTGACATTAAATGTACATTTCTTGGAAAATAATGGTGCGTAAGTTTTACTGCACTTGTAGCATCTTAAAATATGGTCTAAAACGGGGGTTTCCAAACCTTCCTGGCCGGGAAATGTTCCCTGGCCTCACTCGGGACCGCCTTCTAAAATGTAATTAGCATTCATAATCATTTCTTACCCCCCACTTTAACTAAGCGCATTTTCTCCAGTTCGGCTTTACCCAAAAGCTTCTTGACTGGAGAGCTTAGCCGCCTCATTTAAAAAGCCAAGACCTGCAAAACTGATCTTAAGTTTTTTTTAAGCATTTTTATTGCTTTGTTTCATTGCATTTTCTTCACTTTTTTGTTGTTTTCGTCACATTTTTTCTTCACGTTTTTTGTCGCTCTTTTGTGATTTTCATGTGGCTTTTTTATCACTCTTTAAGTCATGTTTTTGATGTTATTTTATTGTGTTATTGTTGCTTTTGTGGCAGGTTTTTGACACTTTTTTCAAGAAGCTTGCTTTATACGCAAGTATAAAAGTTAGCCATTTTATACTCACTACTGCCACCTCAGGTCATACATGTAACTGCACCTTTTATATAAAGGCTCATTCTACACATTAGGACATTGTTGGAACAGGTAGGGGGAGGAAAATACTTATTTTTTACATTTTTAAACTTCCTATAGTCCCTTTAACATCCGAGTAAAGCCGAACTGGAGAAAATGTGGCTTACGGTGCAAAACATTAGCTACTTTGTATACTTCAGTCGTAGTTGAAGTAGTTCTATTGACTATTTATCGGATGAAACGATACAAAAAGTGCAGAGATGACGCTCAGGGTTTTCATAAAGTGTCTGCAAAACTTCAGATCTTAAAATAACACTATATTCACACAGTGTTTCCGGTCCCAAGAGAAAAGCCGTTGCTGCGGTTTCTTAACTTCGTGAACTTTGTATTAAATTCGTGACTGGAAGTTTCCAAAGATAAATTACAGTCAAATGATTACAGATGGACGGCGGCTGAAGACTACATCTTAATTTGCTGAAATGGTGCGAGTATAAAAAATGGCCTTTTGCATTTTCATATTTCATTCAGTAAGTGTGATGAATAGCTGCGGCGGTGGGCTCGAGTGAAAATTGCACTGTCAAAAAAAGAGAGAGAAAAGAAAAAAAAAAAAAAAAAAACTTTGAAGGGCAACTTTGGCGATAATGAGCCGCTAATGTTTTCGGGGGGCGTTTTTTTGTGTGTGTGATTTCAGTGTACAGTCCGTCGGAGAGGCTGATCTCTCGCGTGGGGGGGCCGGCCCGTTCGAAGACCCCGAATGCGGACATGGAGAGGTGCATGTACGGGGCGGACTGCACGGGCACCCCCACCTACCTCAACAAGGTAACGCCCACTGCAAATGAGTTACCGAGGGTTTTCAAAGTGTTTAATCACGGTGCGGACGGGGCATTATGCAAATTTTTCTGTGGTTATTTAATTAATCTTCAAAATGAAAAAAACTCTTTTTTTATCACTATCTTCACGGGAGAAAGAATAATCATCTTTGGGAAGAAATGACATAAATCTAGTTGTATTAAGAGATTAAAGTTTGAGTAGATTTGGTGTGGTCTTAGATCAGATAAAACATCTTTTTTTTTTTTAAGATGATTTTGTATGATTTCAAGTGATTTCAAATGGGATTTGTGATTGTTCAATTGGCATTAGCATTTTTATTATATAGTTTAAACCAACTTAATTTGAACATAAAGAACCTTCTTAAGTCATTTAAGTCATTTAAAGTGATCGTCTGGAAGTCTACATGTATTACAAATTTTACTAAATGTTCTAAATTTACCACCTGGTCTTGCATATGAATGTAAAGTAATAAGTAATAATATATATACATCATTTCTTGTAAAGTCCCTCCTTCCCGGATCTCTGCAACTAATCAGAGTCTAGTATCCTCCCTTGTTGACCAATGAGACAACTTTTCCTGTGAACCAGCCTGTCAGGTCCAATCAGGAGGGAGGGGGAGGGGCTTGAGTGTTTGCTTTTGACAATTCTGTTCCTGCTCTCCTCATTTTGCAAACTAAGAAGGGCTTTATGGTTAAAGACGGGAGGAATTTGATTATTTACTTTCAAATTTTACTCTGTATCTCCCCACTTTGCAAACTTACAGACTATCACTTTAAGATGGCTGTCACAAAATGCTCCCCTTAACTACACAGCTGTTTTAATTCAGAGGGGAAAAAGGGGGAAAAGAGACTGTGTGGTTGTAGTGAAGCTATGGCGAGTGTTTTTATTGTCTGATGACAAGATTAAGCTTTGGATTAACATTGTAGCATGGTAAACACTCTAAAAGTCAATTTTGCATAATATCCCATAATATTCCAATACTGGAACTTTAAATACAGTGTTTATAAAAGAGGAAAAAAATACTATTACATGTAATCTGAATTGTTTTTCATAAATACAACAAACAAAACCCATCTATTCCACATGTGTCTAGTGTATATACCTCAAAACTAAGTCTTTTGCCTATTCCTATATTTTTAAGCAATAACCAGAATGCTCACTCCAACCATTAGCATTAGCACAGTGCTAAATCTGGTGCAGCCATCTTTTTAATGTAACTGCACACTGTCCTGTCAAGAACATAAACTAAACTAAACCACTAGAGGGCAGCCAAAATAAATTACACACGTGTCCAGCAGAGGGCACTGACAAGAGATCAGGATATAAACAACATGTTATAGCCACGTGGTAAATGGTCAATAAAATAGTAGCTTACCATCACCACCAGTTGTTGTGAATGAATAATGACAGTGAAGCCCTTTGAGAAACTTCGAACAATACAAGTGTAAGCCGTTATTGTTATTTATTATTTAAAAGAATTTTAAATTAGTCGTGGTCCAAACTCATTTGTAACACATTTCTAGCATCCCGATTCCTCCCAGATATGAGCTCATCAGCGCATTTCACAACTTGCAGGGAACATCCTGCCAGTTCCCTATTTATAAAAAGGTCCCGGGACTGTTTTTTTCCCCCCACAAATGTCTGCTTTTACTATAATTATATATTCTTTAACATGTTATGTTTAAGAAAAAAACTACGAGAAGAAAAATAGCATATAGGGCCTTTAATGCCCTTCTAAAACAAAGTGATGACCACAAACTATTATTGCACATATCAGCAAACAAATGGCTGGTAATCTAGTCTAAAAATACAAAAAAACACTTTCAATTTCTGTAAAATGTCCAGGCAAAACACCCAATTAGGTCATAATAGACGTGCAACACTGGCATTTGTAGAAAGGGGAGGCTCACTTTGGGCAACAATTGGAAAATTAGCCCCCCATTAACCAAACCTGCCTTCCCTTGCTTTAAACAGTGCGGTCTTCTCCCAGTCACTTGTTATGTGGCTAGTTTTAATGTAAATGCAGCTCTATCTCCCTTTCCTCAGAGACCTGATTTCTTTAATTGATCACTTTTTGTTTTTTATATGTCCAAATGCCCCTCAGGATACGCACTATACAGCAGTGATATCTCACTCACAAAAGCCCCCCCTCTTCCCCCTCTCCCCTGAGTCTCCACCAGTGCGGCCTTGACACTGTCCCCGCCGCTCATCAGCTTTCAGGTCCATTTCCCTCGACTGACGGCTCTGTTTCTGCCTCTCAGCCAACGGGGTTTCGGGACCGGGCCTCGGGGGCGGGGCCTGGGGACAGCGACAGCCCGCGGAGGATCGGACGCAGCCTGAGCGGGACGGTGGTGAACTCACGCCGCCACCGACTCACCGCAACGCGCAGCTTTGTGAGTGTCTGCTGCCCCCCCGTGGATGAGTGTGTGCACTGCAGTGTGTCTGGTGCAGGTGGTGTGTTGTCACGTGAGACGCCGCTGACTTCACACATACACACAAACCGAAAGCTGCATGTGCTGTAATGTATGTGGAAGGGCCATTCATCTTTCGTTTACAGCCCACAGAAGTGCACATGAACAAGTTTAAAGGCCAGATTGACTGTAATTGTAGGGTTTAGCGTAATTTGCTTCGTTCTAAGGTGGCACGTCCCATGTCTTTTACTGAAATAGCATCCCTTACCGAAAAACAAGCCGGCACCTGGATTTAACTAACCGTTCTGATCTGGGGTTGCTGCAGTTGGTCAGGTCTAGGTTCGGCAACAGTATGAGCCCAAAGATTGAACATCCTGAATGACCAGGTTTTTCCAATAATGCATTTATTCTTTGCTGATGGCACAGGCATATTCCAAGATGACAATGGCAGGATGAGCATGAAAAGAAATCTCAAACATGGATTTGCCGGCACAGAGTCCAGATCTCAACCCCATTGAGAACTTTTGGGATGTGATGGAGAAGGCTTTGCGTCACACTCTCCCGTCACCTGGAAAAAATTACATCTAATCTTAGATAAATGGTTTGAAATGTGCTTTAATTGAGACACATGCTTGAATTGAGGCAAATGGTAAATGGACTCAACTTATATGGCGCTTTTCTACCTTTATCAGGCCCAAAGCGCTTTACAGTAAAGAACCAGTCACCCAGTCATTCATACACCAATGTACACAGACACTGGAGGCAACTAGGGTGACGTGTCTTGCCCAAGGACACAACGACAGTGTGCATTTGCAGGAGCTGGGATTCGAACCCGCAACCGTCCGATCATGAGACGATCCGCTCTACCATCTGTGCCACCGTCGCCCAAATGCTTATTTTTAGTAGATTCGGACTGTCTTGAAATCAAATTGCCAATGGAACAAGCATTACACCTGTACATATACAATAAGACAATGACATGAGACAAAGTCAAAGGCAAGAAAAGATCATTCTTGTTCCATTGGCAACAAGATCGTCCAAATCTACTCAAAATGAGCAAAAATGACGATAATTCATGCACTTTTAGGTCACTTTTGCCTAACATAAGACGGCATTTTTCCAGTGTTTAAGATCTTGGTGAAAAAATAATGCAACACTGGATCTTTGACTTTGCAGAAGCTTGTGGAAGCAGATCATCATTCCAATACACCAGGGGTAGGCAACGTCAGGCCCGGGGGCCAAATCCGGCCCTCCAGCATAGAAGCTCTGGCCCTCAAGCTGATTTTGAGCTGATTTTACACAAATCAGAGATCAAAGGTCTGTTAGTCTCTTAACACCCACTTGAACCGAGCACATTTTCCCCAGTTTGGCTTTACCCAAATCTAAAAGCTTCTTGAAAAAAGTGTCAATATAGCAACAAAGCGAGGATGAAAATGCAACAAAAAGAAAGAAAAAAAGAAAGCAATGAAAAAAGTGACAAAACACAAGAAATAAGTGACAAAAGCAGCAACAAAGAAGCAACAAATGGACGACACAAACACAAAGTACTCAAAAATGTGAAACATACAGTCAGTTCCTTTACATTTCTTTGCAGAACAGCCACTCATATGATGTACAACTGGCATTTGTTGAAAGTGAAGCTTTACTTCGGCCCTCTGTCTTTTAACGATGAAGAAAATCGGCCCTCCACGAAGCAAACTTGCCTACCCCTGCAATACAAGTACACATCTGTGGGCTATATACTAAAGATCAAAGGCCTTTCCATATATTATTACACACAACTCATTTCTCAAAAATACTGCTCAATATATTCAATTCCTGCTTTGCGCAGAATTCCCTAAAACTCTTTTCCAGAGCTTTGGGCACATTTTCACACTTCCAACACATTTGTCGCTCTCAGCAGTACACATATTGCAGAGCGTTAACACACCTTTATTTGCCACTGCAGATGATGCCACATTGATTCAAGGGTGTTTTGAGAATGAAGTTCACATCTTCACATCAGAGTGTGATTTTGACTTATGGGTGCAGTGCTTTTGTGAATTAGGCCATAATCAATGAGCAGTGTCTTATCGATTGAGAAAGACACTGCTTTCTCAATCGATAACTAAAGCTACATTTTGGTGGTTCTCAAAGAAACTACTAAAATGTAGTTTTTGTCATTGTTTAAGGCTATACTAGGCTTTAGTTCTGCTTAGACATATTATACTATTCTTCGGTGCATGCCATTTTCTTGCACTTTACCCATTGCCTTCTCCATGTGCTTCTCTCCCCCGCTGTCTGTCTGTCCGTCCTACTCCTTGTCTCCTACTTCCTTCCTCTTTGCCTCCTACCTCCTACTTCCTGTCTCCTCTCCTAAAGGTCACGCAGGCTGATGTCAGTGCCTCCTCTTGCCTGTCTCCTCTGCTCTGAGTCCCTCCTGTCGCTATTTCTTCACACACAAAAAACATCTTCCTCCATCTTCTTCACCTCCTCCTCCTCATCACCACTTAACACCTCCGCTTCGCAGGTAAACACATTCGCTAAACCTTTGAAAAAGAGCACGTTAAAATAGCTCCCACCTGCTCTGGAAGCAGAATGTTTTGCAAGTCAAGGTTTTATCGGGTTTATCGGGTCGTGCGGGGGGGCTTGGTGGTGTTTTCTGGCGAATATTTTAGCGCGGCGATGATCTGCTAAAGTAGGCTAAGCCCCTGTTTGAAAAAAAGCCACTTCCTGATGTGTAATCCGCGCAGAGAACTAAAGGTGACATGTAACGACGCTGGCATACCTCTAAGCTAGTGGGATGTAATACTATTTTGCAGCACAAGTTACAGTATATCAACACCGAGGGATTTGTAGCCTGCACATTCAAATGCTAAACTGTGTATTTGTTAACAAGCATCATTGTCAGGTTACTGTGTGTCTTTGTACTAATAACTGAGTCAGGCTGAGTCGGAGTGCGGCAGTTTTCCACATCAACCTAAAACAGGCATACAGTGGGAAGAAAAAGTATGTACATCGTTCGGAATTTCTCACATTTCTGCCTAAGTTGGTCATAAAATGGGGTCTGATCTGTATTAAAATCACAAGAATGAGTAAACAGTGTCTGCTTAAAGTAAAACCACCCAAATATTTACATTTTATCATATTTTATTACCCACAACATGTAAACATCCACAGGACAGCGTGGAATAAGTGAGTACACCGCCTGAATCTAGCTGAACCGCAGCAGTGCTGTTAAAGGGACTATACGGAGTTTGAAAATGTTTTTTCCTCCCCCTACATGTTTCAACAATGTCCTAATGTGTAGAATGAGCCCAGACCTGTTCACCACAACTGCCTCTAAAATCCTGCACTGTCACTCAAAAACGTGTTGCTTCAGGTCTGAATTGCCGTCATGCACGAGCTTGATATAGAAGGTGCAGTTACACTTATGACCTGAGGTGGCAGTAGTGAGTATAAAATGGTGAACTTGCATCTAGCCCCTTTAAGAGGAATGGTCTAAGATTCATCCTGATTGTTGTGAGCGCTATTCAACTTTACGAAAGAGCTCTTGGATGCTCCACAGCACCACTGGCAAAATATTCTGTGAACTGATTAATCCAAAGTTGAATTGTTTGGAAAAATGGAACAGCACATCAACATCAACACCCTATCCTCAATGTGAAGTATGGATCAGGGAGAATCATGGTGTGGGGCTGTTTTGTTGCCTCAGGGCCTGGACAAAGTGCTATTATCAATGGAAAATGGAAAAACCTGAGACATTCACAACAGCATGGAATAAGTAAGTGAACCCCTGGCAGATCCTTCTTTTGTAGCAATAACTTTTCAATAACTTAGCTTTTCTGTCGTTACAGATTAGACGTGCACAATGATCAGGATGAATCTTATACCATTCCTCTTTACAAAACTGTTGCAGTTAAGTGAGATTCAGGGGGTGTACTTACTTATTCCTCCCTGTCCTGTGAATGTTTACTTGTTATGGCCAATAAAAATATGATACAATGTAAATGTTTGTGTGGTATTAGTTTAAGCAGACACTGTTTACTCATTCTTGGGATTTTAATAAAGATCAGACCACATTTTATGACCAATTTAGGCAGAAATGTGAGAAATCCCAGACGGTGTACCTACTTCCCTTTGAGGGCAGTAAAGTGTCTTTTGTTTCTCTGTTGTTGAAAACGGCTGTTTGTTATGCTGCACGGTCACCTGCCTCCATTTAACCTCCCCGACGACCCCGCTCCGCACTCTGCTCTGACTCGTTACTATTCTCCCCCTGTCCCCCCTGCGTCCCCGTAGGAGCTGTCTGGCGGGACGGGGAGTTTCTGGCTGTGTCTGACCGGGGTCAAAGTGTCCTCCGACCAGAGTCCCGCCCTGTTCCACTGATGTCCCGCTGAGCCCCGCCTCCTCCTCCTCCTCCTCCTCTGCCTCCTGGTGCTGCGGCTGGGACCGGTCCTCTCAGCTACAACAACAGCAACAACATGGTACTATTCCACGATGGGACGTCCCAAACCAGCTCCACAGGATCTCAGCCACTGTCCCAAAGACAAAGTGTTGCAACTACTACGTTCGCTATCATTTCTTTCAGACTTTGTTTGCGCCCTTTATTACTGCCTTTTGCATATTTTTCTTGCAATCTATCTATTTTCCTATCATTCTTTTCTTGTATTCCATCTGTCCATGTTTCCCTTTGCATACTTCACCTATTACAGCTTATTGTCATTAATTCTTACTATTAATGTCACTATAGGTTTTTTGTGTACCCACTATAACTTACACTCTTCTTACCACATCCCTATCCTTTTCCTATCTATCATTGCTATCCCTACAAATGATCTGAATACTAGTGCCTCTTTTCAAATCTAATCATTTTAATCACATTATTCTTCCCTCTCATTTACCATAGACGTAATTAACCTAATTTATAGTGGCCTATCTGATACGGAGTGCTCTCTCTACCTTAAAGGTGGTGCACACAGCCTTTCATGGTTACAAATTGATTTCTATTCGCTGTTAGGGCTGGGTACCGTTACATTTTTTCCAATGCCTGTACTTTAACGATACTTGGTTTACGATACCAATGCCTAAACGATACTTTTTTCGATACCTATACTAAAATTGTTGTCATATAGAACTTTAATCAGAACAATAGTTTCGTTTAAATGTGTATCATTCATTTGAGCTGAAACAACCAAGTCACTTCCTTTAATGGTGTCTCTAAAGATAGATCTTTTTTGGTACTTGCTTTCAATACTTAGTCCCTCTGGGGGTAATACAAGTGTTAATGGGATGATTTCATCTCCCCCTGGTGTCTCTGGCGGGAAAACCATGCTTGCAACTTGCACCGGGTCGGAGGCCCCAATACACACTAATGGAATCACAAAGAAGAAGCTAACAGGCAAACGGCTAACGGGCAAAGCTAACTGCGGGCTAGCGCCACTTGAGTGTAAAAAACTCTCACGGACAATTAATAAGTAAAAAAACGCAACGTGCTACAACACATGCAGTGGCGCTTGTGGCCTCTAGGGGCATGAGTTACTTAGTTCTGCTTTAAAGGTACCCAGCTCTATGCACAGACTATTTTTGCCCCTTTGTCAGTATATTGCATTAAAAAAAGGGGGATGCTAGGAGTGAGTTTGAAAAGGAACTTAACTTTCTCAATTTTTGGTGGTACAAGACCTTTAACTGTCCCTTTTGTCCCTTTACTATACACTAATGCATACGTTTTTTATTATTATTATTATTATTATTTCCATCCCAGCTCCTCGCTTGTATCTTACCCTTGCTATCAATTGTTCTTTGCGTTGTGCTTTTGTTTACCATACTGCTAAATTCCTCTCATGTGTCTACCTCTTTTTGCCTCCATTTTTACTTTCTACCTCCTATCTATTCACACTTTCTCACTTTCCTTTTTGCAATGTAATCATTTGGCCCCAAACGTCGTCCTGTAGTTACCACACTTTGCCTCCAGGGCGCTTCGCTGAAGACACACATGCACGCTCACACGCACAGCACCTGCACCTTCGCTTTAGCCCCACCCCCCCTTTCTACCCAATACTCTGTCTATGCAGTCGATGCCCCTTTCACCCTTTTCCCTTTTAAAAAGAACCTCCCAGGACTGTTGCTCTCTTTCTCTATCTATCTATCTACCCCCCTCCCCCCAAAGAGGGTCCCAAACGTGACGGGCGTGTCCCGGACTAGGATCTCCACGCCGCGTTCGTCATTGGACCCTTTAAGTAGCCACGCCTCTTCCTCTCCTTTCTCCACGGGCATTTCCTGTCGGACGCACACGTAGCCGAACTGTTTCCAAGATGGACAGCCATATTTTTTTCTGAATTTATTTTTGACTTTTTGGGGACTTTTTTCCTTTTCTTTCGTTTGGTCGTTGTTGTGTGCGCGCACAGTAAAACCCGCCCGAGAACTGAACTCTCTATAAAAATGTACAGATAAACTCATGTATGAAACCTGTATGTTAATAATAAGACCTTATGGAATGTTGATAATTACTGAATATTGCTAAACTTTAACGTGGTACTTCCTTATGTCTGCATTTCGATTAGGAGGGGAGTGCACTTCACAAGTGTCTAGCCGGAGTCTCCTTTCCTCGCCCCCTTGTTCCCTCGACCTCCTGAAGGAACCAATAACCTAACATCGACCAAAAACGTGACAATTATGTCCAGTTTTAAATGTAGCAAGCCGATAATGCAATCACAGGTCAATAATACAAATGGGTTTTTATCTTTAATGCGATAATTCATGTTATAATGCGTCAAAGTGAGACATATCATGCAAAATGTACTTTTTTAAGCTTTTAAATCAAGTGTTTGCTTCATTCATGCTGTTGTGATTTATCCTGTTCACCTTAGATGTTTCTTTTTCTACCGATCAGGGAACACAAAGCAGTTCTCCGCTTTTTTTAAATCAGAATACGATTTATTTTTATTGTCAGTGAAAGGGAATTTTCTTTGTTCGATGTTTTTTTCCTGAGACTAAAATTATGACTAAAATGACCAGATGTTTTCACTTTTGTTTAGTCTCATTTTAGTCGATGAAAAGAAGAGACTAAAATCATCCAAACTTCCAATGAGATTGATAGAGCCTCAGATCATCATCCATTCACGACCAAAGGAAAAGCTCTGAGCTTTGTTCATGTGGGAGAAGCTCCACAAAGCAGAGAACCTTGATTTAAATGTGATTAGAAGAAATATTATAACTGCAAAGTCGACTTAATTTGTCTTAAATTTTGTCGACTAAAACTAGACTCAAATTGAAGAAAGTTATTTGACTAAATCGCAACTAAAATTAGCACCCTGAGCAGTTTTGTGCTGAAAGTTTGTTCATCAAGAAAAAGCGGCTTTGCGATTCCCTTTGTTTCCTGCAGAGGGCGCTTTAGGCCAAGACCAATACAGTGATTATTTCAGATTTTAGGAAAATATTGACACAGAGCTACCCAAAAGTATGTTTTAAAGTCTCAGTTATGCATGATATGTCCACTTATGTCCCCCCAACCCCCCTTACGGACTGAAATGCAAAATCGTGCTTCATGATAGAAACCAATTTGGCCTAAATATTATATTAATGCAAGTAGAACGCGCCATTGACTTGAATGGGATTTTCCAACGTTCTATGGATGATAGAGGACCTCTGAAAAAAATAATGACCGCTGCCAATGGCAACGGAGTTTGTGCTTGTAATACAGGTCTCTCATATCACTCTGCCCGTAGTGGTAGAGGACACAATCTCTCTCATGAAGTTAAAGGGACTATACGGAGTTTAAAAATGTTAAAATTATGTATTTTCCTCCCCCTACATGTTCCAACAATGTCCTAATGTGTAGAGTGAGCCCAGACCTGTTCACCACAACTGTTACTAAAATTCGGGTCCGAATTGCCGTCATGCAAGAGCTTAATATAGAAGGTGCAGTTACACGTTTGACCTGAGGTGGCAGTAGTGAGTATAAAATGGCGAACTTGCATCTAGCCCCTTTAACGTGAGTCCGACTTTCAACTTACCCAGAGATTCGCCACCATTCCTCATCTCCAACTGCACCTTCAACTAAGAAGCTAGGCTAGCAATAAGTAGCTAGCCGTGCTGCTACTAGCCTAGCCACACTTGCAATATTTTTCTGCATAACAATCAATGAACTCATTATTGGAAACATTTTGGCTCAACATTTTCATCACATTATTGACCTGTGACGACACTATCGGCTCATTTCACTTTAAAACTGGCAGACATTATCACGTTATTGGCCATTGTTACATTATTTGTGCCTAAACTCCACCTTCTTTCCTACAAAAACCGCTCGCCGAACTGAAACGACAGCTCTCCCATTTCTGTTGGGAGATCAAACCTGCAAAAGAGCTTCCTCCGATTTTTTTCCTTCTCCCGCCTCTAGTTTCTGCCCTTGATCAGACTCGTGTAGCATCAGGGGGGGGGTGGGGGGGTGAGCGGAGTGACGCAAGGGTGAGCGAATGTAGTGTACTTGTATTATTATTTTTGTATTGGCTTTAGACGACTCAAGTGCGCTTTGCAAATCGAAAAAAAAAAAAAAAATGAACAAAAAAAAGAAAAAAAAAGAAGCGAGGCTGGGGGTAGAAGTGCACTTTCAGAAAGCGACGGGCGCTGCTTAAAAGACGCAGTTAATGGGTTTGAAGCGGGTCGTGTGGGGCACGCGTGGAGAGGCTGTTATCACTGTTACGTGGAGGTTAAGACGGCTAATACTAGAGGAACGGTTCTTAATCCTTTCAAATCGACTACCACCTTTCAATTCCATTCCATTTCAATTTCAGAGACACCAGTTAGAAATAAAGCAATTACTAAATGGAATAAGTAAGGTATGGCTTTTACATGTCTATAAGTGTAAGCAGAGGTGGGTACAGTAGCCAATTTAGTTACTCAAGTTACAGTAAAAAGTACTAAAACGAGTACTGTGAGCAACTGAGCGTAAAAGTCTGAGAGTAAAAGAAATTCATACAGATACACTAAGTAATTATAAAGAACAAGGTGTATGAGACGATATACATCTATTTTACAGATCAAAGTGAAGCATTTGCTGCTTAAAGCAGTACTAAGTAACTTGTTTACCTTAATAAATCATTTTCGGCGTCCCTCTGGGGGTAATACAAGTGTTAATGGGATGATTGGGGGTTCTTTCATCACCCCCTTGAATCACGAAGAAGAAGCTAGCAGGCTAACTGGCAAAGCTAACTGCAGGCTAGCGCCACTTAACTCATTGACTGCCAATGACGTCTATAGGCGTCAATTGAAATCTGAACGTTGACTACCGATGACGTCTATAGACGTCTATTAGGTTTTTCAATGGGAATGGCTGCAGCAAAGCCTTGAGCATGTCTGGTATTAAAATCTTAGTTGTAGTTCTTTTATTGAGACACTAGGTGGCAGCATTGCTCTTTGGATGCAATCACAGTCAATGTTTTGCTTGATTACAAAAAGCTAGTTTTCTCAGTTTTTTGGTCAGAAACCAACATTTTGGGTGATTTCACCTATTTTCTACGGACGATTACTAAAGAATGGAAAGAGGTACAAACAAACTTTTTTTTAGATGAAAGAAGAGAGTCTAATCTTTCTTTTGGTGGGTTTCGTGTTGACATAGACCTAGATCTAAATTTTCTGTGGGTCTTGAAAAAACAGTCAAAATCCTGAAAAACCTCTGGCAGTGGGGAGCTCTCTGATTTGAAAATGGCTGGCGGTCAATGAGTTAAACAGTATTGTGTAATTGGATGTACAATATCCCTCTCTCGCTTTGTCTTTTCTGTCAGCGTAGTATTTACTCTCACAGACAATTAATGAGTAAAAAACCGTAACATGCTACGACATCTGCAGTGGCCTCTAGGGGCACGAGTTACTTAGTTCTGCTTTAAATATTAACTAAGTAAGTACAATTAAGTACAATTTCTTCAGTAAATGTAACTGAGTACTACCCGCCTCACTCATTTCAGTTGTCAGATATCATGTACCTCAGACTAAGACGTCGTCAGGAGAAAAGTGCCTAATTTTGGATAAGTTATTGGAGTTTTTTGTCACTCCTGCCATTATGTATTTCCTTTATTTTATCAGGCAATACATTAAGAGCATATTCTTATTTACAGTGACCAACACATATAGTGGAATGGAAGGTTGATGTGAAGTAATAAGGTGGGAAAAGACGCCTCTAGTAGAAGTATGTTGCTGCCGTCTCCACAACCATCACGTAACCTGGTACTACAAATCCACAAGTACCTTTTACAGCTCCGCTCTCAAACCTTGATTTTGCTTTTCTTTCTTTTTTTCCCGACTAGACTAGGGCTCGTTTACTTCGGCCTCAGGTGACCTACAGTGGCACTTATCGTTCACACTCATTTTCTTTTTTTCTCTCTCTCTCCGACGCTGAATTTTTGTGACGGAGCGTGAGGTGCGTTACATCCTGTCTGACATGCTTTCTTATATTATAACGATGTACTCGCGACACGTTCTTTCCTGCGAACCTCCTCAGAGATGTCAATCATCGCTGTCTCCCCCTTTACAGTAGCATTCTGTACATGTAGATTTATATATGCTTTCAACTATTTAACATCGTTGGCCAATGTGTAACCGATCGAGACGAAAACCAAAGGTGGGCACTTAACGTACTTAACTCCGATTTGCTGATTTAAAGGCCTCATGTTATGCATCTCCGGGCTTTTTCTAAATACGTCGGGACACCATGACAATATCGGAAGCACAAAAGATGCAGTTAAGCGCTTTCAAGGGCAAGGCAGAAAACGCATGCTCTTCCTGGGGCTCAATGTGCTTGATTCATTCTCGTTTGTGAGTGGAGACTTGGGCCACCAATAGGGCTGGGTAACTGTTACTTTTATTTTCGACACCGGTACTGCTTTAATGATACTTGGTTTACGATACGATACCTGAATTATACTTTTTCCGATACGTATTGTTTTCTAGTACAGGAAAACGGACCAATAATGTAAATGTTTTCCATAGAAGAGAATTTCTTTGTATCATTTATTTGAGCTGAAACAAACAAGTAACTTCCTTTAAAGCTGTCCCTGGACCAACAGGCATAGAAACTTGGGTCTCTAAAGATTTTCAACAGAGCCGTGGGAAGATACTTAGATTAGGGAGTGCTGGGGGACAAGATTTATCCTGAAAACGCTTTTCCTGTGAATATTTTCTATTTATTAATGTTGCCTGCAGTGCACAAACTATCCACCAGGGGGTGCTGCAGTACCCTGGGTTCCCACGGCCTTGCTTTTCGATAACGGTAGTACCCAAACTTTTTTTTTTATACCATACTGGTGTCGTTTAACAGTACCTAGCCCTTGTCACAAACCGAAACAACAATAGAAACTTTTACATCACATATTTGTTGTAATTGTAAATAAATCTACAATAAAACCAACTGATATTAGATCATGCTTAACTTATATCAGTGGGCACAAAAGGTGACGTTTATGCAGTATTTACCAAAAGTAAAGACAAACTTACACACCTAACTTTAAGATGCTACCAATTAGTAAGGCATGAGTTGAAGTAGGGGCAATTTGAGTGCAAAAATGGATCAGAATAAGTCAGATATTACAAAAAAGTGCCACTTCACAACAAATGGAGACAAGTAATTTCTGAAACATGGAACAAAATACACTTTCTTATGAGGGAATGCCAAAACAACATGGTCAACATAGAGAAAAAGAGTCAGTTTATCATAATATGAGGCCTTTGACTTTTTAATTTTTGTTTAGACTTTCCTTAGGTTCTTGATTTTGTTTTGGATGCTGGGAGAATGTAGCCAATTGTAGCGCATGAGACCGCTATGCAAATCAACCTTCCCTCATTTGATAGACAAGAGTTGGACCATCACACACCAACGGGACGCTCGAAATGTGAGGAATTAACATTAAGTGAAACTTCAAAATGCTGCTGGTGAACTTTCGCAACAAGCCAATAGAAAGCGGGAGCAACACGGCGGAACGAATGCTTGAATGTACAATTTGAAGATGCTTTATTGAGAGAGAGATATATAGAGGAGATTATTCTACGAAGGCCTAAACTGTGGGGTGTGTGTTGACTGCGTGTGTCAGTGACGGGGTGGTGTTGCTCGGGGAAAGAGGGAACCTGTATTTTTGCAATAAAGTTATTACCAATGCACTCCCACAGGGGGCGTAACCACTGCTCCTGGTCGTGTCGTCATTTGAAGATACTAGAGTGAAAAGAGATGCCACATTGTAGTAGTGGAAACAAGATACAGTTGTGTTCTGAATTTGAGGCATCTCTCATTTACCATTTTAGCTTCTTTTTTTTTTCAGATGTTAAGAAGTGTCTTTTTAGTACTATTTTCAAATGGCCTGATAATTTTTCAGTGCAATATTATAGCAAAGTCATTACTTGTTGGGAAAAACAAAGTGGGTCTTTACAAAACAACTGAACTCCAGTGTCAATGCAGTTACTAGCTGTGTAACATCTATATTAGCTATTCCAGAGGTAGGTAGAGTAGCCAAAACACATAAGTAAGAGTAATGTTACTTTGAAAAAAAGAACAGTACTTTTGTAGGAGAATATGTTGCTCCTCATATACATCTATCCATCCATCAGTTTTTTCCATCCATTTTCTTCCGCTTTATCCGGGGCTGGGTCACGGGGGCAGCAGTCTCGGCACAGATGTCCAGAGAACCCCGAACCACGCACACCTCCTCCAGCTGTTCTGGGGGGACCCCGTGGCGACACCAGGCCAGCTCTGAGGCATAGTCCCACCAGCGTGTCCTGGGCCTTCCACGAGGCCTCCTCCCAATAGGACATGCCTGGAGCACGTCCCAAGGGAGGCGACCAGGTGGCATCCGGAACAGATGCCCTAGCCACCTCAGCTGGCTCCTTTCGACGTGAAGGAGCAGCGACTCTACTCCGAGCTCCCCCCGGGTAACTGAGCTCCTCACCCGATCTCGCCACCCTGCGAAGGAAACTCATTTCGGCCGCTTGTATCCACGATCTTGTCATTTCGGTCATTACCCAAATCTCATGACCATAGGTGAGGTAATATACATCTATGGTAGTCTATTAGAACAGGTGTCTACAACCTTTCACCTGGTGGGCTACTCTTATGTAACAAAAACATCAAGGAGCTACCGTTTTTCAAAGATACTTGTGGAGCTCACCTTAGAGTTGGTAGTGTCCCGGGCTGTCACGATAATTACTATTTACTGTATCGACTATTTGTTTAATAAATAATAGAGAAACGATACATTTTTGCTCTCGATATTTATCATCTGTATATTTATTAGCATGTTTTCTTTGTAAACCATACATTATATTTCATGTTTATTGCAACTTATGTGGTAATGTAGGATGTTATCATGCACTTTTATCACAAAGGTTTACTGTCATTTTTATGCCTGAAGGTTGACAGTATCCAGTATCATTAATCAATAATATTGTTTATCGCGATACTTTCCTGCCTCAATATATCGAACTTCAAATTTGTTATCGTGACAGGCCTAGTAGCTGAGATATTTACTGATTGAAGAAAATTATTGGAATTCTGTCCTTTAACTTGACTTCATTTGCTTAAATGTTTACAGATTGTTGATGTTCAATATGTTCAAAACAAGTAAATGCTTCTAAAACGTGACATATGAAGCAGCGAGTTACCATTAAAGGGCTGCTGGTTGGTTTTCTGAAGAAAAATGGGCATGGAACCTAAACTTAGTGTATATTTTAGGTCTACATTAAGCGTTTGTAACTTTAAAATTTACTCACAGTGGCACTTTTTTTTTCTCAAGTAAGAATAAAGATACTTGTACTTGAGAAAATGTAACGGACTACCCGCCTCTGGCTATTACGATGTCAGGTAGCGTTTTTCCAGGCGCTCAAAGTTGCTTTCAAATTTTGCGCATTATTGATGTACTCCCCACACTTGGATATGGTGAGCTACAGACCGAATGCAGCCACCCTGGGGCAAACTGACAGAGGCCAGGCGGCCCTTCTGCACCATACAAGCAATTACTCACTTGTTTCTTGGTTTCTTTATATTAAATGCTTCCACTCCCCAAAGCACTAACATAATATACTTCCAACAAGGCTTCACAACAGTGTTAATCTGTGTCTTAATATCTTCTTACCGCATTAAATTGAATGAGTTTTACTTCTAATCCCATATGTAACCGACCTGTATCAACCAGTTATTCAATCTGTATTTGTAAAGTGCCTTTCACACACACAGTGAGTCTCAAAGCACTGAACGTGACAATGAAATGCATTGCGATATTCAAAGCCAAGGAAAACCAGAAAATAATGCGCTAAGATTACGCATAAACTGGGTGCCATTCCCACATCTCCCACCAGATGGCCCCAGTCGTTCACATTCCCACCACGCGCGCCTTTGTTAGTAATTCCCACACTTTTATTGACTGAGGCGGGTCTGACACACTTGACACAGGCAGCGTTTTTCTGTTATTGTCTGAAATGATTGAGCGGTTGACGTTTTTCCTCTTCAGTTAGACGTTTCTTTCTGAAAAAAATCCTGAAGAGCGCAGAGGTGCAAGCACATTTATTGATTTCCTTCCACTTCTACCCAACGAAACATTTAATGGACTTTTCTCAGTCTATTGTCCAACTTTTTCTGACCTAAATTTATTGTTGAGCGGAGGACGCGCTGTGTGTTCTGTTGTCCTCTTGAAAGATATAGGGAACAGGCTGAGGGGCTTTTTCTTTTTCTCTAGTTGTGAGCACATTGTGAGCCGGTGTTGATTTCCACACGGGATGCTGTTCCGATTACAACCAGTCTGTGACAGGAGAGGGCAAGGGTGCATCCGATGTGTTTGTTTTGATAATAGTACATTGATATTTGGCCTAATTTCATTAAAAATACAATATTGTCTTGAAATCCTGACCCCACTTTTGGAACCCCTGCTCCAGAATAGACCATCCATCCATCCATCCATTCATCCATTTTCTTCCGCTTTATCCGGGGCCGGGTCGTGGAGGCAGCAGTTTCAGCAGAGATGCCCAAACTTCCCGATCCACGCACACCTCCTCCAGCTGTGACCCCGAGACGACACCAGGCCAGCTCGGAGACATAGTCCCACCAGTGTGCCCTGGGCCTTCCACGAGGCCTTGTCCCTATAGGACATGCCTGGAACACCTCCTGCAGGAGGTGACCAGGAGGTATCCGGAACAGAAGCCCTAGCCACCTCAGCTGGCTCCCTTCGACGTGAAGGAGCAGCGACTCTACTCCGAGCTCCACCCGGGTAACTGAGCTCCTAGAATAGATGGAATAGACCATAAACCTAATTAAAGCTCTGATGAAGGGTACCTGTGGGTGCAGCAGTGGTGCAACCGGAAAGTTATCACTGGGGTGGCCGAGGAGGCACCATGTGGGTGGAGTCCTGAGAAGCCGACTGGGATGTGTGGAAAAGGCAAGACACAAGGTAGCTCAATGCGCCTTACAAAAGAAGATATGCCAAATTACAATCAGGTGAAGTTAAAGGATCAGGCCGCCGTTTTTCCATACTGAGATATGTTCTTTCCTGAGCTTAGACGAGTTCATACGTACCTGTCTGATCTTTGTGTGTGCCCTCAGTCAAAGAAAGTAAAATGTTGTATCTATTTTACACTGTTTTTACACAACAACCACCAAAGTCTGTTATGTCCTTTAGTATGATTTAAAAAAAAAAACAGACATTAGGGTAAAAAATAGACCTTTGTGCAAGAAACCGCAAATTGTAAAGCTGTTTTTTTTTATCAATCTCAAACTGGCAAGCAAGGTATAGATATAAATGGACAGTGTTGCTCATCTGAAATTTGAGAAATTTGGTTATAAACTCCTCTTTGTGAAGAATTGCGATGTTATAAATGAGTCACAAAAGTTAGGGAGGGGCCCTTTAAATAGACATACAAGGGTTTGAAATACTAAAGATAACCTCAATGTGTATATCTGTGTATATCTGTATATGTATGTAATATATCGATTCAATCTTACTATCTTGAACCTTCTGTTACCTGAAAAAAGCAACATGATCAAACCTCAGCAGTTCTTACCATTCTGCTCGAAGAATTTCAAAGACCATTTTGCTGCAGTGAACTCTGAGGTGAAAGAGTGGGAGCAAGAGTGGGCAGGAGAGATGGAGATTGATGAACTCTGAGGAAAAAGTGCACTAGCTTTATATATCTCTGCATTTGTTTTGAACCAACAGAGTACACTAAGTGCGCACTCGACAGAAGTTGTTTTGCAGTTGGAATGGTGTCATGTAAATCCATCCTCTGTGCAGACCGCGACTCGGGGCTGTAATCATCTCATCAGTGGGTTTTCTGCAGTTGTAATTAGAAGTGCACATTCGAATGTAAATTTTTAAGTAGGAAGGTAAAAACGATCTTTGTGTCAATCACACGCTTTTGCAGGTGCTCTTTAAGCACTCAGGTAGGACATCTTCAGCATTCTGAGGATGGAAGGCGATCCGAGGCACTCTGACTTTAGGTGAGAATCCTTTATTATTGCAGGGACGTCACAGAAGACCGACGCCTTAGGTCTTTGTCGAAGTGTTGTTTTTGGCAGCCCTTTTAGGTTTTTTTTGTCTTTTGGATGGAAATGCTTTTAGTTTAGTCACATTTTAGTCAATGCATTAACTTGTATATTAGTTTTGGCGATCAGACCCCGGCGGTAGACCTCGATGTATGAAAGTGATGATTAATTGTTTATTCCGAGTTCAATGTACAATATATATACATTTTTTACACCATTTTTTACATTAACATGTGCAGCTTTTGCGACTTTTTGACATGCATTCATGACATATATACATAATTCTGTACATAAACTCGAAAAGGAGTGGGAGGAAGTATAACTTATAAATTCCCACCCCTGTTGATATCATATTTACATTAATGTTGTTGGAGCCGGTGGCAGGGCAATGCACAACAACCTGATGGCAACAGTCAGCACAATGATCCAGCCAATCCCAGCTGCAGCAGGACGACAACGCAACCACACACCGGCAACGCACCAAAGCCGCCGAGCCAGTGAAACACAAATCTCCCTCCAACAAGAGACCGGACGCCACGTTCCGTCAGTGTGACCAATCTGAGAAGTTCGATTTGTTTATAGTTTAGTTTTACTTCTTTTTTTTCCTGTTATTGTTTTTTTCCTTCTTTCTTTATAACATTATTCCAGTAATGCACATTGACTTGTAGTTTTCAACCATCCAAAGGTACGATACTTGAACTTGCGCTCTCCAACGAAATGTGCCAATCACTTCAATTTGCCTTCTGTTTTCCGTCATGTGGCAACATATCAATACAGTGGTAGAAAGATACAGCGCCCCCTGCACAACAACCTCACTACGTCACCGGCCCGCCACCCTCCACCACACCCAGGACCAGCCATAACCACCACATGACCAGTCACCGCCCTGCCATAAAGTCAGTATGGATGAACAGCTTGGGGTTACCGATGTCTTCCCCCAAAGCCTGGACACTGGTGGTGGTATGGAAGACCCGTGAAGATGCAGCAGGGAGAAGCCGTGGACGGAAGAGGTGGAGATGGGGCGGAGGTGGGTCGCAGCACAGCTGGGAAGCAGACAAACCACGATTGCTGGGGCCTAAAAGCAGGACCGAGGGCGATGATTGGCTGCTACGGAGGTGCGGCTCTTACGTTGATGGCTGAGGTGGAGGTGTGGCCCTCTCGGAAGCGGTCATTGGCTGGAGGTATGTGACGCTGAAATTAGTCTCCCAACGCCTAGGCTTCATTTTCTAAATGTGATAGATTTAGTCACATTTTAGCTCGACAAAAATTAAAAAGTCAAGTTTTTGTCAGTTTCATTATAAAAAGTAATAATTAATTCTGAAGTTTTGTCCCTTTGTTGCTTCCTGTAGCGAAGTAGAAACGATCCTGGTATGGATTTTCGGCTTTGAAAATGTTTTTTGTTCCATGATGTAACCTTTGTCACTGATTCTGTTCAGTATAGAATTTCTAGGTGCAGCCAGGGGCCGGAAGGCGTCCGGTTTGGGAATCTCAGGATCTCTGTTGGCTTCATCAAAGCAGGACCTTCAGCTGCTCTGGGGAGGGTGTGTAGCGGCCGGGATGAGGATCTCCACCTCCAAATCCGAGGTCATGGTTCTCCACTGGTAAAAGGTGCTTCCTCTCTTCAGGTTGGTGAAATGTATGCAGAAATATGACCATTTATTGATAATCTTCAATACCTTCTACAATTATTACTGTATTGGCACTAAATTGGCACCAGTTATTAATTATTATATTAGCAACTACAACCTTTATTTGAGCTGAGCTTTTATTTTGAAATCCATTCTAAAATATGACAATTTATGGATAATCTTCAATACCTTCTACATTTTTTACAGTAGTTTACACCAGTTACCAATTATCATACTAGAAACTTACTACAACCTTTATCTGGACATTTATTTTGAAACTTTGTGGAGTTGGTTGTTGTTGTTAGCAGTTGCAGTAAGCTAAGTTAGCGGGTTAGCCGCTACAGGCTGCAGTTTGTCTCACTTTCCCAAACTCCTCTGTCAAGTGTAACGGAATACATTTTTTAAGTATTCTCCCCAACATTGTTCCCATGTCCCATGTTGGGACAAGGCCTCGTGGAAGACCCAGGACACGCTGGAGGGACTATGTCTCTGCGCTGGCCTGGTGTCGCCTCGGGGTCCCCCCAGAACAGCTGGAGGAGGTGGATCGGGAAGTCTGGGCATCTTTGCTCAGACTGCCCGGCCCTGGATAAAGCTGAAGAAAATGGATGGATGGATGTAACAATACTATTCGTGAAATACTGATCAGACATTTTCACATATTACAAGAGCGTCATAACATGGTTACCTGCTCCAAAAAAAGTGGCTCTCTGCCTGTTATGTCTCCTTGATAGATTCCCTCTTCCCTATCCTTCCCTGACCTATTACCACACTCTACATTCATCTGCGTGCCACTAACCAATCTATAATCATTTGCGTAGTCTTCACCATGTAGTATTCTTTGTTATTATCATTCTCCCATCACAGACACACACTAGACTCCAAACACTGACTCCGGTTAAAGTGGGCGTTCGCAGAGCGGCTGCAGAGAGAGAGCTGAGAATCGATGATGAGATTATTCTCAAAGGGAAATGAGCTGTGCCCAAATCAGTCACACCAAGGAGATTGGAGTCCTGGGAGTCTAAAACAAGGCAGAGGGTAGAGGAGAAACAAGACGGAGCAGATGAATTGTTTTTGTGATGGCAGAGGTTTGCTTAAGAACAAAGTCGTGTAGATTAATCGCACACTAGGGTAGATTCAGAGAGATTTACAAATTTAAAGAGACAGACTTTTTGCACGGTTATCACAGTCAACACTAGATGGTGCACAAACTGATTCAAATTAACAAGCCGGCATGGAGTGTTTTCATGCTTGTAACTGTTGCCATAACCCCTGAAAAACACAAAGGAAAAAAAGTATGTGCTGTTCAGACCAATAAAGCTACAACACATTCCAGTTAAGGTGTTGCTAGAAATGAAAAAAGTCCAGAAAGAAAAAGGTTATGCTCTAAAAATGTCCCGCAATGGATTCTGCAAAGTTGTGAGCAGGTCACTAGACGGGTCGATCTAGACCACAATGCATTGCGAGAGTCGGAGTACAATAGCAGTGTGTGACATGTGTTTGCACTACGTACAACACAAATGAAAGAAAACAGCTGTATACAGTGTATTGTTTTATGAATACACTACTTAAATATAACCCATTATGATGAAAAGTTGCTAAAGTTAGCTGCTTATCTTTAGCTTGCCCTGTAAAAGGAACCGGTCTGGTCTTTTTGTTTCGCCCTGAAGGTGCTTATTTTCCTGCTTATTATACGGCCATTTGCCAACTGAACACACACAACGTAAACTTCATGTTCCTTTAAATCAGGGGTAGGCAAGTTTTGTTGGCGGAGGGCCGATTTTCTTTATTGTAAACAGACCAAGGGCCGAAGCCACTGATTATTAGCCAAAGTAAAGCACAACACTGAAAAAATGACTATCTTAAATGAGATAAATGACTTGAAATTGCTTTAATTAAAGTTCTTCTATGTTGAAAAACAGAAAAAAGTGAGTGCATCTTCTTCTTCTATGTTGAATTTGAGTCGGTTTGAACTATTCCAAGATACAAATCCTATAGCGCCAATGGAACAAGAATAAAACCCACTTGAAATCATGTGAAATGACAGAAAAATATCTGAATTAAGAGAATCCCTACTACTAGAGGTTTTATCTCGTCTCAGACCAGATCAAATCTACTCAAACCTTAGATTTAATCTCTTAATTCAAGTAGATTCATGTCATTTGTTCCTTAAAATTATTATTCTTTTTCCAGTGCACTTCTTTCAAATGCCAGTGTTGTACATAGTGCATGAGCTCATTGGGTGTATTGACAGTATTTCTATCTTTTTTTCTCCCATTTAACTCTAAAAGTTCTCTCTGATTTGTGTGATAATGTTTCTCAAAATCATATTAAGGGGCCGGAGGTTCTGTGCTGGTGGGCCGGATTTGGCCCCCGGGCCTTACGTTGCCTACCCCTGCTTTAAATGATCGATAGCTTTCCCTCTCAGGCAAAAAGGCAATGCTCCAAGCCGTAGTTTCTTATAAATTCATGTGACATAAAACTGAGATTTGAATTTGTTAAGCAGAAATCCATTGTTACCGAAGTTTAGCAAGCTTAAAGGAGGGTAGATGTGGTGCACTCATTCTGTCTCCGCTCACTATAGTTTATCCACGCCACAATACACTTGGCAACCCAAACCTCATCTGCACAAGAAGAAACTACAGAGCGGTGCGTCCAAATCCGTAACAGAATGAGTGCACCATTAAGTTCAGTGGTTCTCAACTGTCAAGGTGTGGGGACCCCTCGACACCGTTGCCATGCTTCTCTGAGGTTTATTACTACATGTAGAGCATGAGCCTCGAGTGGGATGGCCTTCTTTGTCCTCCTGGAGGCTGGGTCGTTGGCTTGGACGACTGCCCTCCTACATCTGTAATTTAATCTCAAGGAGAAGTGTTGACTCTTACTGTTTACCTTCAAAGGATCATTTGTTGCTCGCTGTTCCATTTGCCCGCACACAAATGAGAAAAAGGGCTTTTGTTTACTCTGCTCCTTGAACATGGAACTTGTTTGAAAAAGACTGGAAGTGAACTGAACTTATTCCATTGGACGTTTTTACATCCAGATTGAGAGCATTTGAGTCGACCTCTTTTAATTGTATCTGTTTTTTATAATGTGTATGTCATTTTGAACTTCATAACTGTAATTGAAAGTGTAACTGTGTGTAACTTTGGCTGCCAGGACTCTTACCTGAGCTTAGACGAGTTGATGCGTACCTGTCTGGTCTGTACGTGTGCGCTCAGTCACGCTAAAAGACCAAATATGTTTCAAGCCCTCACCTCATGGGGCCAAACGGGGTGAAGTTAAAAGCGACCAAGCTCTTCCATGTTTACCCTATTTATATAGGGTTATGAGAGTAGTTACAGAAAATTAAACATGTCAATTTTCTAAGCGGATAAAAAGGGGTACTATATTGTAAGGCGTAATAATACCTTAGGAGCACTTCGGCGTCCGCACAGTAATATCACTTCACTGCATGGATGTTGCACTCATAAAGACCAGACAGGTACGCATCAACTCGTCTAAGATCAGGTAAGAACATATCTCAGTATGGAAAAACTGTGGCCTGTTGCTTTAAATAAAGTTAATCAGAAACCTAGGGCCCCCCAGTTTTAGAGGCGTCACAATATATTAATGGCGAGAGTCTCTAGTTGCACCCTTTTGAAACTCTAAAATGTCAATTTGTTCTGGAGCCACCGCTGCTCCCAACACCTGGGATGACAAGTTGTGATCCCCAAAAAATAATTTATTTTCTTATACAATATAAAAACTGTATTTTCCACTCTAATTGTTGCTGAAATTGTATGAATTCTAAGTTGAAATTAAAATAAAATTGAATAAATGGGAAAGGCTCACGACCCACCAGCTGTGACCCACTGATATAGTCTACTAACGTATAGTGCGTCACTATACTATTTATATAGTAAATGAGGAGTTAGATGTGGATATAGGCTACATGCACGTGAGCCTCACATGACTCCAAGTGGATCCTCAGTCAGTACTTGCTCATCCCGTCTCCTTTATTTCCCTTGTTTACAAAAATAAATAGCTGAAGATTACATGGCAGTGAGTTCCTGGTGGACAGTCACAGCGTCATGTTAAAAACATCACGTCAGGACCAAAGAATTCACCAGAGGAAACTTCCGTGCTCTTCACGCTAAGTGTTTTTCTCTTGAAGCTAACGGGCGACACTAATTAAAAATCAAAATAGCAACAATATTTTGAAGAAGCTGCTCAAAAAATAATCAGCCTGTATTTATTATAGATACTTTTTAGTTGTTTAATTTTTGTGGTGTTGGTTTTGAGACTTAAAAAGCAGATGTTTCCTGCAGTCAAGAATTTACCGCCAACATAATGTTTTTAACACAGCGAGTGACTTCCCATCAATATCTCACTGTCAGTTCTGTTCTCTTGACCTATTTGTTGATTTCTGCTTGTCATCGCTAATCCTTAAAGGTGCTAGATGCATATTCCTTTAGCTCCAAACGGGGGTGAAGTTGGAAGCTATGCTCTTCCACGGGCACAAAGACCAGACAGGTATACGCATCAACTCGTCTAAGCTCAGGTAAGAACATATCTTAGTTTGGATAAACGGTGTTCCTTTAATGGGAAAATCGTAGAAAAGGTTAAATCATCAACTGGACTGGGTTTTGGTAAAGATGAGGACGTTTTGCTTCTAGTCACAGAAGCATCTCCTTAGCTCTCCCGAACTCTCTACCAAACTGGAGCCGGCTCGTCCTAGGAGGGAACCAAATCTGCCAAAAAAATACCTATTCAAGTTGTTTAAAGCAGTGGTTCTCAACCTGGGGGTCGGGACCCCCAAGGGGGTCGCGAGACACATTTGGGGGGTCGCCAGATCATGTAGATAAAATATACATATTTTTATTAGCGAATATCATAATATGTTATTGTCGCAAGTGTGTGCTATTTTACCAGAGTGCCATTATGTGTTCGTAATTTGATTTTTTTTTTTTTTCAGAATTATGTAGGCCAATTTCTCACGGTGTGACCCGGGCGGGGGGTCCTGAGCCCCTTTAACCTGTTAACTCCCGCCTGAACCGAGAGGATCTTTTTCCTCACGTCACCAGATTTTTCTTCCATCATTTTTATGTTGGGCATTCAACAAATTTTGGTCATTTTTTGTCTTTTTTTTGTCATTTTTTGTCACATTTTTATTAATTTTTTGGTCATTTTTTGTCCATTTTTTGTCCATTTTTTGTCAATTTTTTGTCCATTTTTTGTCATTTTTTTGTCTAATTTTTATCACATTTTTGTCATATTTCTGTAATTTTTTGTCCAATTTTTGTCATTTTTTCGTCCATTTTTTGTCCATTTCTTGTGACATTTTTGTGACATTTTTCCACTTTTTCATCAATTTTTCATCACTTTTTTGTCACATTTCCATCATTGTTTTTGTCTCAGTTTTGTTGCTATTTTCAGCTTTATTCCGGAAGCTTTTGGACTGGGGTAAAGCCAAACTGGAGAAAATGTGCTCGGTTCAGGTGGGAGGTAAGGGGTTAACTGTTATAATGGGGGTCGCGGCTCCAAAAGGTTGAGAACCACTGGTTTAAAGGATCACTCAACTATCAGGTCTTTGTTCTGCCCTGCTGTTGAGTCAGCATTAGCAGGGAATACCCAGGGAGTAACCTTTTTCTACGATGGATACTCCCTGAATGAATGAGAGCCTTCATAAACTGGGAAAATAGGGAGAGAGGAAAGACCAAGGCCGCCAGGGATCGGAAAAAGCACGTGTCGTTGGAGTCTGTTCAGATCTCATGTTTGGTTTACTGCAACATCTCCATGAGAGAAGCTGGTGTTGCCCCATTCCCATTCATCACCGCTGTTACTGCAAAGATATTTCAGAACAGACAAGCTTTAAAGGAATAGGCCACCGTTTTTACATACTAAAATATGTTCTTACCTCACTTTAGACGTGTTAATATATCCCCGTCTGGTCTTTGTCCGTGCGCTCTGTCACGCAAACGGAGCACATACGCAGCCTCTCCAACACGTCACATAGCTCCGAAAAAGCTCACGATAGAAGCTACCAAGCTCTTCCACGTGTTCCCTATTTAAATAAAGTTACGTGAAGTGTTTTCATGCGAAGTATATTTACACAGAAATGTAACATGTCGATTTTATAAGCAAATAAAAAGAGGGACTATATTGTGAGGCGTAATGATACGAGGAGCACAGCGTCCGCGTAGTAACTCCTAAAGACTTCCCCCGCTCACTTCCGTCAATAACCTTTAGGAGTTACTGCGCGGACGTTTTACTCCTCGTATCATTACGCCTCACAATATAGTCCCCCTTTTTATTTGCTTATAAAATCGACATGTTACATTTCTGTGTAAATATACTTCGCATGAAAACACTTCACGTAACTTTATTTAAATAGGGAACACGTGGAAGAGCTTGGTAGCTTCTATCGTGAGCTTTTTCGGAGCTATGTGACATGTGGGAGAGGCTGCGTATGTGCTCCGTTTGCGTGACAGAGCGCACGGACAAAGACCAGACGGGGATATATTAACACGTCTAAAGTGAGGTAAGAACATATTTTAGTATGTAAAAACGGTGGCCTATTCCTTTAAGTTCAAAAGTTCTCCCTGTCAGAAGCGACGCTAAATTTAACCCAGCACCGTTTCCCTAATCCTGCCACTTTAATTCACGACACTTCTTCGCACGCGCTCTCTCTCTCTCTCCCATTCACATCCTTTACTCTCTCTCTCTCCCTCTCTCCTCCCGCCTCTCACTTCCGGTTCTTTCGGCCGGTTGCCCCGTGTTACGGCGGCACCATCGTCACGGCGACCGGCTGCTTGCTGCACGTGCGGCGGTCTACACGTGCCGTTCCCGGTGTCAGACAGACGCTCACGTAGGAGAGTCACGCCGCGGCTAAAAATAACGCCGCCGCGGTGAAAAAGACAGAGGAGCGGAGGGGGGTCACGGGGAGACCGTAGGAGCGAAATAGCAACCGGGTTATTTTTAAACCCCGGCCGTGCACTCCTGCATCCGAACGTGACGTCTTCAGAAATGCGCTCTGAATTATTTTGGAGCTATTTTTGGGGGGGCCGCTTTGTTCTCATGAAGTTGAGCTTTGAAGAGTTTTCGGTGGAGGCTTCGTTGAGGTTTGGAGAAGTAAAGTTCAATGAGGAGAAGAAGTCGTTTAGTTAATCTATTTGTCAGCAGATTAAGCTAATACGAGCAGAAATAGAAAGCGTGTGAAGTGCCTTGAAAGAAAACGAGCCTTAAAATAGGACGGGAAATAGTCAACAATGAACATGCAAATACCGAGTGGGAAAAATGAAAAGAGTCTAAATGTTTTCCAAAGTTTGTAGTCTGAAAGTTGCTCAAGAAACACCTGGATTTTTTAGTAAATGTTGTTCATCTATGCTGGCAAAGGATCTCAGTTTAGGCTATATAGAGTTTGGGAATGTGACGTCATATCGCTAAGCATTATGGGATTTGCAGCAATTGTAAATTAATGGAGATTTTAAAAGTTAAAATACTGGAGTTATTGGTCACATTAAAACACTTGGACACCACAGTGTGTTAGATGTATTTACCAGCAGTAACTCTGCAGCTAACGGAGTTGTTCCACTGCTTTTTTCTCCACTTTTTATACTGTTTTTAGCTAATGTTAGTCTATGGAAATGTATGCTAACAGCTGCAAAGATGGCGGATCTCCATGGTAACTGTGGACTTTCCCGAACTCTATAGTGTCACATTCTAAAAGCACATTATCTCCAAGTGTGTGAAGTAATGAATAAATAGGATCATTGCCAGAACAACATGGGAGTGAAACCCATCGATTGCTGGCTTGGTGGTTTCGCATTTTGCGCACACAGCACAAGAACAGCACGTGTTGGAGCCGATACAACTCAATGGGAGGGACACAGGAAAGAAATCTCCAAACAGAAAAACTGCAAATGTTGAACCTGAAGTGACTGGATTCACTTTTGGATTCATCTGACCTTAGTGATCAATGTGCTGAGAGGACAGATGTGTTTGATTCATGTTGATAGGTCCAGCCATTACAGAGATATTAACCATGAATGAAGCAGAAAATTCAGCGTTTTGACGGTTGCCCTTGTTACCACAGTTACCACAATAGAGTCCCCCACTTTTACATTACCGTCTGTGACGTCGTGTGAACGCAACCTTTTTTGGAAAGACCCTACAATAGACACCAATGCCCACAATGCAAAAAAGCTGCATTTATATTTGTGATTCTTTGTTGTGACCCGCCCAGTATATAAACCACTGGTAATGGCGACCCCCACAGGGAACGTTTTCCATTCAAACTATATAGATTCCCATAAGATCTGACCTTTGAAACGACCGCAATAGAGGTTATTGAGCGTGTTGAAAGCAGATATTCAGAATAATGGCGGCACCAATAACAAGACCAAAGATCTAGAAGCATCTGGCCTCTCTCAGTTTAATCCTATAGCTCCAAATGGGGGTGAAGTTGGAAGCTACCACGCTCTTCCACGGGCACAAAGACCAGACAGGTACGCATCAACTTGTCTAAGCTCAGGTAAGAACATATCACAGTATGGAAGACCTGTGTGCCCTCAGTCATGCAAAAAGACCAAAGATGTTGTTAGCATTTGGCCTCTCTCAGTTTAATCCTATAGCTCCAAATGGGGGTGAAGTTGGAAGCGACCAAGCTCTTCCACGGGCACTTAAAAAGATCAGGTAAGTACGCATCAACTCGTCTAAGCTCAGGTAAGAACATATGTCAGTATGGAAAAAACGGTGGACTGTTCCTTTAAGAACTCTCGTCTACAAGAATAGAACTTTAATCAACAATGCTGTCAATGTACAACTCTGTCGGAAGGGATTTGACAGTTTCAGGTATAAAAGCACTGTTGCATGTGCTCCTCTCTTCAGTATATGTGGAGAAGCCCAAGGACACGGCGGTGCTTCGCCTGTAGCATGGATGGATCCATGAACCCAGCAAGAGCTTCTAACAACTGGATCACTTTTGAAGATGGTTCTCACTGCCTAAGCCTGATTGTGTGGACGTGGCTGGAGAGATGTGAGCTCCCGGGAGACGGCGGCACCAGACTCACTGCGTGCAGCATCCATTGAAGTGGGCGTGATGTGTCAGGGGAAAAAAAGCTGTGTTTTTCTCTCTCCACACTAACCGAGCTGTAGATTCAAGCTAATATGACAGTCTTTGCTCACTATTGATAATGTTGTTGTGGCGTGTTACTATACGAAGTTATTGTTCATTATGTATTTTTCCATGAGTACATTTGGTAAAAGACTTCATGTGGTGCAATGTGGATGACATGTTGCTACTGCATGAGTTTGTGGATGGTGGCAGACAAACAAGGCTCCATCTGCCCAGGGGGAAACTAGCTCTTACTCCCTGTGCTTCAGTGAGTCTTTGGTTTTCATTTCTGAGGGGTTTCCGAGGAGACTCAATTAGATTAAGTGTTTTTGCAATTTCGGAAAACAAATTATTAAAAAAGAGAAGAAGCAAGAATTAGATCAAAGGCTGTTTTACATCTCCCCATGAAAAAAAATCAAATCAAAGTTAGATGCTGCCACTTAAAGGCCCTCTGCTTGTGGGGTACCATTCTTTTTGCCCCATAAAAGTGTGGCATATTGATGGGAGTTTGTACTGGTTCTATAGCCAAATTCTGAAAAACAAGATATGGAACCAAAAGAAACGACTTCACCCCACGAAAAGAGACGATCGTTAGTTTTAGCTGATCAAAATTCAACTTTACAGCACAACTTCTCGACTCAACCAGAGGAAGCCACGCACGAAATATGAATCAAATCACAGCACTTGCAGACTGAGAGACCCGTCGCCATGGCAACCGGGGGCATACCCATAAAAGGCACTAGTCCCCTCTCCCTCCCTCCATCCATTCACGCTCGAGACCCATTCATTAAAAGCCGCACGTGCATCTGCACGCGCGCTACAGTCCAGTGTGGAATTAATGCGGAAATCCATTCTTCATGTTTCTCATTTGTTTTATTCATTATTCAAGCTCATCAATAAAGAGAGAGTTAAATAAAACAACACTTTATGAATCACTTTTTAAGGGGTTTGCGCTTTGCAGGGATGTTTCCTAAATACTTTTGTCAGGTGGGCAGCCTGTCGCAATTTTTATTCTGTGAGCGCATCCGCAGCTGTTGCTTCTGTGTTCGTATAAAAAAATGCAAATGCAGGACAATTATGCAGCGAGAATGCAATGCAGAAAAACAACGCTGGTAAATGCTTTCAATGTCCTTTAGTTTGCGAGCAGTAAACGCTCCCACCGGCAACACAGCAAAAGGCAGTTCGACACATGCACAGGAAAAGGTAGTGACGCAGTTTGTGAGGGAAAAGTTTGAGAAAAGTTCTAGAATTCATTGTTTCGATTTCAGATGGGGTTCCCTTGCCAATTCGGCGCCCTCGGCAAGAAATTTACGAATATTCAACACAATGTAACACGTCTCCCCGGATGTGTAGAAATGTCTAGTTCTCAACACAAAAGACTACAATCCTACAATCCTACAAGGCAAAATGAGTAATGTTAAATGTCCCTTTTCATGCAGAATCGACTTTTTTTTCTAGCTTTTAATTGTGTTATAATCTTTACATGATTGGCCACCAGAGAGTCCGGATCTTAACCCCTTTGAGAGTCTTTGGGATGTGCTGGAGAAGGCTTAGTCACACTCTCCGATCATCAATTGAAGATCTTTGTGAAAAATGAATACAACACTGAATCTTTTTGACATTGCAGAAGCTTATTAAACCAATGCCACAGCAAAATGTGGTCTCTCATTCATCCAGGGAGTAACCATCGTATAAAAGTTAAATCATCGATTGGACTAGGTTTTGGTAAAGGTGAGGACGTTTCGCTTTCTCGTCACAGAAGCTTCTTCTTAGCTCTTTCAGTCAAAAAAGAAGCAATTACCCAAACTGGAGCTTGGGTCTAAATAAGACCCTGGAGGAGGGAACCGAAAACTTTACTGTATCACTGAACTAGCAAGTCTTTGTTTTGCTCCACTGCTGAGACACTGGGTGGAAACCGGTGGCGATGGTGGAGCAGAGAGAAGAGTGGGTCGTCTTGTGATCGGGGGTTCAAATCCCGCAGGGGCACACTCTCGATGTGTCCTTTGGCAAGACACTTCACCCATCTTTCCTCCAGGGTCTGCGTGAATGGGTGACTGGTCCCTTGATGTAAAGCGCTTTGAGTGCCTAAAGCAGGTATATAATGGCTATGTAATGTGACCATTTAGACGACCCATTAGCCTTAACAAAAGAGCGTTGTTCACCTGATCTTAGTAGGCCGTTTAGAGCAGGGACAAGGCATGCCTCAGTTTCTCCCTCTCTATTGAGACTGGGTTTCTGTTGTCTCACAAGAATAGCTTCCTTAACTCCCCTTTCGAACCATCTATTTCCTGATTTAACCACTTTGTCTTCAAAGGTGTGGTGAGTGGCTTTCAGGTGGAGATGGACAGCAGACTGTGGACAACAGCTGTCTTCCCTGTGATGCTGTGCCATTCTTTTGAGGAGAAGTTGCTTGGTTTCACATGTAGACCTTCCTGACACTGAATGGAGTAGACTACATTACTCTGCTTGAAGCTCAGGATGGACTAACTTCTGTCTCAAAGTGCTTACTGGTTTGAAATACACCGGGATCTTGTGTTGTCTGAAAATCCTCTGTAGCTTCTCTTCTACTCCTGCTACATACAGGATGGCCACTGCTTTCCTTCTAGGCTCTGTTTCCTGAATGTCCTGTGTTTTGCTTCTTTGAGTTTTCTTCACCTTATCAAAGGACCTTCTCAAGTATCCACAGACTGTCAACGCCTGCTTCATACGCTGTTCTTTGGTCTTTCAATCTGCCGTTGCAGGTACTTGCTGGACTCTGTGCTGCAGTCTTCTAATTGTACTAGTTTGTGTTGAAGAGGGTGTATTTTGGTTCCTTCTTCCTGAGAGGAGCCAGGGTCTTATTTAGACTGCTCCAGTTTGGCTAATAGTGTCTTATTTTACCTAAAGAGCTAAGAAGAAGCTTCTGTAACCAAGAGCTAAACATCTTCAACTTTACCAAAACCCAGTCCAGTCAATGATTCAACTTTTTATGTTTTTTGAGTTGTTCTGATCCTTTTGTGGACTCAAACCAACAAAGCCACTGCTGAAGAAAGTTGTAACATCTAAAGATAACCGAATAAAAACACATATTCTGTCACAAAGGCACATTTCCAGTAATTACAAGATTTGGCGCAGCAATTATGACAACATGTAATCTTTTGCAGCAGTGATGGATAGAGAGAGCCTGTAGCAAGCTGGAGTCAGGTCAAACACATTTTCGGCACGTATGTAAAGACGTAATGGTTAGGAGATGTGCGCACAAGCAGCTATTACCACAATTATTATCATCAGAATCCGCTCCAAGCACATGCAGTTTCCATTTCTGTATGTATGAGAATGAACAGAGAGCCCATAGTCCACCATTAACCCTTAATCCGTCACAGTAATGGGCCGTGCCAACCGCTATAATTAATATTTTCATTCTCCATCCACATCTTCATCCTGCTCCCATCGAATGAGACGGCAGTGGAAGGAGTGATAAACGCTAATCTCCTTTTGCTGCACTCCCCAAGCACAAATCCTCCACATATAATTCATGAGAAAGATGTGGAGGAACTTAATGTTGTTTCATGCAAAGCTTAATGACTTTCGAGTTAACGTTTACTTTACGCAGTGCTTCCTGTTTAATTGTTATTTTATTGATCCTTTGAGAAGAATATTGGTTTGCTTCCTAGTTCTTGGAATTGAACGCGATCAAGAAGTTTCTGCGTTTGTCAAGCTTCATTACGACTGTGTCCAGCTGTGTTTACACTAAATTGGAACAGATATCATTGGGTGTCGCCGATACCCAGGAGAGGTAAAGGTGAGAGTGGAATTTCAGGCGAGACACTGCAGGTGAATAGGGAAAAAATGTATATTTACAGATATCAATTTGAAACGTTTGCTGTAGATCACTGACATAAATGTGAGAAGAAAATACATGGCAAGTTTTCTGTCATTTTATCTTTTCATACACACAAGGTGTTTCATGCCTAAAAATGCCCCAAATTTCCCATCTTTTCGGCGACGAAATCTGAATAATGGATAGAGCTACATTCAAATTTATGGTTTCATTTTATTGATAAATGAGTTACCAAGACGTTTTCAGAGGGGATTTAGGATTTCTTGTTTAGTTTTAAAATAAGCTGTTTTTTAGTGGAAAATTGTGTAAAAATGTAATTTTCGCCTTATTTTTTGACACTCAAAACTCAAATGGGGCTTAGGGATTAAATAATAAAAAATCCCTCTGAAAAAATCTTCCAAATATTGTTCAGTCCAAGGCTGGAAAATGTGAAGTCTTTAGGTCCGACTGACGTGGACATAGTGTCGCCACAATGACAGAAACATGTGTTTTGAGAAAAAGGCCCTTGAAATTGTGTTCTCCCATATAAGTCTATGGGGGAACATTGAATCAGCGCAATATTTAAACACGTTATTGTGAAGATTAGGCATATTTTCTGTTTCCAGGTGAAAGCTTGTATGTTCAGAGACCAATTTGGCCCAAAACCTGAAAACTGAAAAAAAAATAGTTTTGCATGTAGTGTCTCCCCTTAAACTCATGGTTCTCAAGATTTTGTCCAAAATAGGAAGCTTCCCTGAAGAGGCACCAAGAGCCCCCTCACACCTGCAGCACAGTGGAGTGTAGAGGTGCTACAGGAAACAAAAAAGGGACAAGTAAGGAGGTACCCAGGCAAGACTCGCTGCTAAGCCACACAAATCTTCTATCCCTACCATTGTTCTGACTAAGACTGCTGTGGAGCGGAGGAAGCTGAGCAGGATGAAGAGGAAGAAGGAGCTGACCAGTGTGGGACACCATGCTCTGAAACAGGGACAAACCCTAGAGGCGGTGTTTCTTAAGGCTACTCCAGGTTCCCCTTAGCCATCCGTAAACTCCGGTCAATTATCATTTCCCTACATGTACGTCTGGGCTTGATCTCAGTGGCTGCGTTACATCGATTCTACCGACCATTCAGCGAGCGGGGGAGGCGGGTGTTGTCGGTGACGTCAGGCATCTGCGCTGATTTACTGGTTGTAGTTTGGCAATGGTGGTGGATACAAAAGACATGGAAGCTCTTCAATCTGTCCTGGCTCGGCTCCGAAATATCCAGAAATTAGAATTAAAGCCTTGGAATGTGCAAGTGATGCTCCCAAGAGCTATGATGGCTGCTTCACTCACTCGGGCGCATTACATACGTCACGACCAAACGCGAAAGTCAGATCTAATCGTTTCACCCCTCCCACCTGATAACAGAGCTCAATTGAGAAGTTCCAGACCCTTGTACGAGGGTCTAGTAAAACCAGGCTAGGTTCCCCTACCTCCCAGAAAAAATGTTGGTCAGGTTGGCCCACAATGGCGACGCATCACTAACCCAACACCGGGAAATAAAGCACTCCCTTACTTCCGACTCAGTGAGACAAAGTACTTCTGTGCCAAAGAAAAGAATTTCTTTTTTACAGTTGCATAATCTCTCTTTGGGTTTCTTTTGAACTTGACAGTTTGTCTAAGCCCTTTTCCTCCTTCCACTTCCGCTCATTTTGTCTGACATTCAAACTAAATGTCTCTGTATTAGCCAGTGGCGACATTCCAATCGATCCGTCGCGTGGCAGATTATTAATAATGTCTGGAAGTGTCCAGAGGTGCAGCGCAGAATGACATGGTACAGTTAAGCCCCAGGTGAAAGGAAGAGCAGAGTTATGAGACCCGGGTGGGAGGAGATTATAACTGTACCGGATTCAGTAGGAGACCATTGATTTGAGAATGTGATAAAGTCCTGGAGCTTAGTCACACACTGGCTTAGTTGGACACTAATGCACCTGTGTTCTCATTGGCTTAGGGCGGTCATGAGACAGGCGCGCCGGAGCAGGGAATTCTGGGTAAATTAATTCTAGGAAAAGTATGGCCAACAGCATCGGACACTGACAGGTCAATACATAGCGGGGAACCTGACTTTGAGGGACGTCTCACATGTACAGTATTGCATTGACAGGTGATTAAAGAAAGGAAAGAAGGCAAAAAAGACCACAAGACCACCTGATATCAGTAACAAAACAAGCACAGCATCCGTGGTTTGAAATTCCTTACGCTTGCGTCTGCAGCAAGGACACGAATGAAGGGTGTGCACGTTTTAGATCAATGATAGAACCTTCCACATTGCAAATTGAGTGACAGATCAATGAATACCATCGCATACTTTTCCACTCAATTTGCTGCCGTGGCCATGATGGAATGCTACCTGCCATACTGTTGCTACGTTATGACAGCACATGTATAACCTTGATAAAAAGCGTGCGGATGAGTCTCGGTTGCGAAGGCACCAGAGGAGCAGGTTGGGCGCTCCTCAGCACGACATGGAGGATTGCTGAGGTGATGGCAAGTAGCCGGATTGGCTGTTGCCAATGTTCTCTCACTAAATTTGCAAGCGACAATCGTACGTAGTATTATTGATGCTTTTTTAAGATCAAGAAGGTTCTGGAGGCTGTGATCCAGCAAATATCCATCCATCCATCCATCCATTTTCTTCCGCTTTATCCGGGGCCGGGTCGCGGGGGCAGCAGTCTCAGCAGAGATGCCCAAACTTCCCGGTCCACACACACCTCCTCCAGCTGTTCTGGGGGGACCCCGAGGCGACACCAGGCCAGCTCGGAGACATAGTCCCACCACTGTGTCCTGGGTCTTCCATGAGGCCTCCAGCAAATATTTGTAAGATAATAACCTATATGTACGCAAGCGACACTTGACTTCCGAGTAAATTCTCACTAGGCGCTGTTCTTCCAGTCAAGTTATTTCTCTGAGTTATAAGCAGAGGCTTGTCCAAATAAATAAATAGTTAAAAAATGATTTGGCAGACTCCCCACCTGGAACTGCCACCTTAGCGTGGTGGAGGGGTTGAGCACCCGAATGACCTTGGGAGCTCTGTTGTCGGGGGCTTTGTGCTCGTGGTTGGGTCTCCCATGGCAAACAGGTCCTGTGTGACGGGTCAGACAAAGAGCGGTTCAGAAGCTCCTTATGAGAGACCAACAGGCCTGGTTAGAATCGTGAGGCCGTCCTTCTGTGGACTCACCACCTGCAGGAGGAGCCATAAGGGGCTGGTGCAATGTGATCTACGACCCGGCAACGGACAAGTGGAGGAAAATGGATGGATGGATGGATGGATGGATGGATCTGTTGGCGAGGGATGCTCCCCTCATGACAGAATTTAGTCATCCTGTCTTGTTGTGGTGTAGTTTTTTATATTAGCCATTAGCGCCAAGAGAAAAAAACTCCTTAATGAACGCTGACATTTCCTCCAGTCAAGTATTTATAGCCAACGTAATGTAGCCACCAACTCTCTGTACGTGATGTTTTCTCGAACTATTCATTGATTTGTACAAGACGTCGCTAATGCCTAGTGAGGACAAAGCGAGATATGAAGGACAGCGGCCTCCAAAGAACTCCCCGTCACATGTCACTCGTGTGCACTGACTCCACACACACACAAGGATTTTCTTGACAGACAATCACTTGTGAGAAGCGGAACTTTGGTCACGACTCCCCAAACTCGAGGAAAATCGGGCTCAAACTCCTCCAGAGTGTCCCTCGCTTGCCAAATTATCAAGTCTTTTTTGTGTGTGTGTGTTTTCATCTCTTGAGAAGGAGACAGACTGAATAAAGAAGATGTGCTTTAACTGAAACAAAACAAGCTCCAACTGTGTTTTTCACATGGTTAAAAGAAGAAAAGTCACTCTAGTATAAAGACTCAGCATTACAGATTATAAGGGTAATGTAAAGCGTGCTGGTTATAAATAGTCTCTTCCACTTCAGTTCACTTCAGCTGACATTCAAAATGATTATGTTTAAGCCAGTGGCAACATTTTCTCACTCATGGGCGGATTGTACTGCAATTTAAAACAAATATATAATTATGAAAATGTCTCTAATTGTAGATGAAGTGCCTGGAGTAAAATCTGGTCGTTCTGATGAAGCACATGTATCTGTGCCTATGCAAACATCTTCTCTCTGCCCACATTCGCTGCTTGTTATCTCGATGCTTGCTTCTCTCTGAAGCCGCAGACATACAAATAGATGGCAGGGGAGTCTACCCAGAGGCGGCGGTCAGAGAACAGAGGATAATCCTGGACACCACATGCTTTTTCACTTTGTTCAAATGCTTCCGTCTAGCTTCAGGCAACGATCTGCCTCCCTGTCTCTTCCTCTTTCCATCGTTCCATCTCTCTTGTCTCTAAGGTGTCAGTCACCGATGATGATTCACAAGAAACATAGTCTTTCTCTCTCTATCCGTCAGTCTTTTTCCTTTCCTTTCCTCTCCCTCTCTCTTTTCTCTTTCTCTCTCATGTATGACTGACAGACAGTGGTGGAGTCCCCAGCTGGACCTGGTTCAGTAGTGAGGACCCCGCAGGCCCATCCTCCATGACACCTGCTCTGACAGCACCATGAGTTCCCCATCGAGCGCTTCCAGCTTTTGCAGAGTCTAACACATGTTGTTTTTGGATCTCCTTTAGTCTTTGAGGGCACATTACTGAAAAAAGAAAGAAGCTAGGATTAGGCTAGGAATTAGATCAACACATTCTTCTGGCAAAATGTTCAAATTACTGTCAAATGGAAAACCGGTAGATTTGTGTCACAGAAGTGCAATTTTTAAAAAGAAAATACTTACTATCAACAGTTTTGTCATTTTCAGGTGAAAGAGAACATGTTAAAAGACCAAACTGATGAGTTAGGGGCGAGTGTGGACATTCGGACACGGCCTTATACCAGGATTCCACATCTTCCGCCTGGTTACAGAGGAGATCGGTTTGAAGCTGGACACTTCCGTTTCACGATCAGAAGAAACAAAAGTTACGTGAGTGAGAGCAACAGAAGTTTAATCAGGTCGTGTGATTGTTTTCTACAGAGGAAAATATCGAGGTTATTTTGTGTAAAAGTGATTGCCGTTCTCTTCCCTGGGTGGTGTGATCTGAACTGTAGAGCTTGATGGAGCTGAAAATAGAAATACAAATTTCCCTACGGGGACAATAAAGTATACAAACAATAAAATACAAACAGTTGATTGTTTTTTTTTATCGTGGCCAGGCGGAGAGGCGACGAAGTCCCTTTGGAGCGGAGTGGACAATGTGGAATGTTTGTTAATGGTTAAAATAGTATTTGCTGTGGAGGTCAGGGCAGAGTGGAACAGGGCGAACACGGAGAATGTGGAATCTGGCAGCAGGATCGCCAGGTCTGGGGGAAAAAAAACAGAAATAGTGATTTTGATCAAAAAGAGCCAATTTTACATTGAAAACAACAAGGCAAAAAAACGTGGACAGTATTTTTCACCTGCAGAATGGCGTAAAAAAACCCGCCCAATTCTGCGGTTTAACCGCGGACCTGGCAACCCTGTCTAGCAGTTAACAGGAAGACGTTTTCGGCCTTGGTGAGGAGTTTATAGAATTCTATAGTTGTTTTTTGAGACATTTTTTTTGTAGTAGACTACATGCGCCGCACTACTAATGTAGATTCCGTCATTGTTGTTCTGCCTCGCTGCCTGTAGCGTGACGTGAGTGGATGCTATGCGTGGGCTGAATTACGGTCTTGTCAAGACAGATCTGATTGGCCAATATTATGCATTTAAAATAATAAAAGTAAATAATATCCCTCTCTTCATCCTTCACCCAAACAAGACTTTAGGCTTACAATGTTGTGGAACAGAATGAAACAGCAACCAGATATATTTATAAGCTATAGTTTTATTGTTGTTGCAATCTGTCAAGCTTCGCCACCAGGGGGTGCTGCAGCACCTGCCGCACCCCCACTTCAGGCCCCCTGGCAGTTAGTCTTTTGTGTGACTTTCAATAGTTCTTTTTCATGCCTTCGTTCTCGGGTTAGTCCGCATGCGTTTCTCTGATTGGTTAATCCACCTGCTGGTCATGCCTCTGAGTGGGAAGTTCATTTACTTGACAAGAAAAACAGGATCATATCATCAACCTTTGATATTTGATGCTCAGTTCTCTCGCTGAATGAATCAGGCTTCACCGCGGGCCACGAGGACACCTAAATGCCACTGGATCTGTGTGAATGCCATTATCCCACATGTCCACCGCTTTGTCACGTTTTAATGAGCAAAAACCCGCAGCCACAATCGACAGCAAGGCACAATTTGACCAATCGAAACTTTTCATCCAGCTTATGCAGTTTATCCTGAATTATCGAAACAACAATGTCTAGACTTTCCTCTCCCCCAGATGCTTCATCCAGCTGTTCCATGGATTGTGCTTTTTGTTGTGTTGCAGCTTCGCAGGCCATGTCTGGGTTGCTATTGTAAACCATGGTGATTTGTGTTTGTTGTGCCCTTACCCTTGTATTCAGCCACATGACTATCACCGGGGCCTGAGTGAGGTTCAATATCTGAACTCTTTAGTCGCTGTGGGAGCATGAAACCACTGTCAAAGCAGAGTTTAAAATAGTAGACAACACACTACACATAGCCTACACAGGGTGCCATTCATTTGTTATTTACAAAAGTTTCCAAATTCATTTATACGCATCCACGCAAATCTCTACATGTTGCCATAGTAACACTGCGCACCATCCCGGTGTCTGGTGAAGGTTTGGCACAAGTCAGGATTGGATAAGGTCAGGAAAAGGGCAGTGTTGGGGAGAATATTTTGAAACTGCATATATATAGAACACTGAATACTCGCCTTGAAACGTATTTAGCAACATCCATTACTTTGTCCAGTCAGAGTTTTGTATTCTGAATACTGAGGATACTTTCAGGTTGATCTACACAATATTAAAGGATCTATATCATGCTATTTTAGCCATTCCAAAGTTAAGTATAGGCATTTATGTGAATGATTGTACCTCTACCGCTATTGAGCACTCATTTTTGTGATAAATATAAGTGTTTTCTGGAGGTATTTTTCAAACCCGGAAGACACAACGCTTCGATTCAGTTAACTCCGCCCCCTCTCTCCGCACATACTTTACCGTAATATAAATAAACAGCAATAAGTGAAGATACTTCACAATGCAGTTATAAGGAGTTGACATCTGCAACACAGCTTCATAAATGGCTAACACACATGCTAATATGCTAACACACAAGCTAACCCGCGTTTGGACTGACTCACCCTCTGGTCCATCGCTGTTTACATTATGGGACTCGCGTTGGTTATAAAAGTTAATCCACTTTGATTCTGGCGAAGGTTCACCAAACATCCATCAGTGACAGTCACAGAAAAACAACCAGAATAAGTTGCAACGAGCTCCATCTTCAGCTGCAGCGCAAACATGACTGATCTGTTCAGACGCTCAGGGGATGTGTTTGTTTTGGCCACAGCTGACCTGGAAGCACCAGGTCCCTTTTTTTTTTTTCTCTTTGCATCTCTCTTACGACAGAAATAATGAAAAGGGTGGTTTACAAATTAAAATCCGGCCGTAAGCATAGAATTAAGACATTGCATTACAGACGTCGAGCACTTCCGTTCCGCTGTTACGACACAACTGAACACTCAGTCGTTCACCAGGAGAGGGAGGAGCAGCTGCTCAGAGAGCAGGATTCAGGAGGATTGCGGAGAGCTGCGTGAATGAAGCCACAAACCACTCCGGGGGTGTTTTTGATAAGGAAATAGCATTACAACATGGCTAAAAGCTCTAAAAAAGTCGATCTTGCATGATATAGGACCTTTAATACACAAAAGCGGCGTATGATTAAGAGGATGTTTAGGCTGCACTTGTTAGTCGAATGCTACAAACGTATTTTCCACTAATTTGGAAGGAAGCCCAGAAGGACAGAGTTAAACTTTCTCCAGCGGTGTCCAATAAGCTTCTGCAATTCAGATCCAGTGTTGCATTCGTTTCCCACCAAGATCTTGTATTGATGATGGGAGAGTGTGACCACTGTGCAGAGCCTTCTCCAGCAGATCCCCAAAATTCTCAATGGGGACGAATAACAAAAGTTAACAGATGGATTCAAAAATACATCTTAGTGTGTAGGCATTATTTAGCGTTGCCAAATATGTAACTCACTGAACTTTTCAGCTTATGTTCTCAAACTTTCATACACAGTACCTACATGTGTTTACTACAGATGGCACCAATTCAAACCTCTGCAAGAATATCACAGACATCTTGAGGTGAGGTCAAATACATGGTGTTCCTTTGCTACAACCTACAACACTACTGGGATAGGTTGTAAAACATGATGGAGTAAGTTGTAACAGTTAAACAAAACAAGAGGCCACGCCATGTGATATCAAAATAAAAGAACAATGTCTCTCTCTCTCTAACCAGTCATATGCTTACCTCACGTGGAGTCAGTCCATCATACTGGTCTGAGTCAAATAGTCAGCCAACACTTCCTCCTGCACCTCAGAGAAAACTTGATGATTTGTTGATGCTCCAATAACTGTATTTTTGCAGTGTCTGCTCAGTGTTATATGGCAGATCCCAAGTGCCTTTGCAGCCAATCTGACTGACTTGCCCCAGATGCTTTTTTAACCCCTTAACTCCCACCTGAACCGAGCACATTTTCTCCAGTTTGGCTTTGCCCCAGTCCAAAACCTTCTGGAAAAAAGCTGTGAAAATAGCAACAAAACTGAGACGAAAACAATGATGGAAATGTGACAAAAAAGCGAGAAAACATTGACAAAAACGTGACGAAAAATGTATGAAAAAGTGGCAAAAATGTCACAAGAAATTGACAAAAAATTGACGAAAAAAATGACAAAAATGTGATTAAAAAAATTGACAAAAATGTGATAAAAATGTGACAAAAATGACAAAAAAAGTTACAAAAAAGCTACAAAAATTAGTTGAATACCCAACAATAAAATGATGTAGAAAAATCTGATGACGTGAGGAAAAAGATCCTCTCGGTTCAGGCGGGAGTTAAGAGGTTAAACATGTGACGGTTTGCAGGGTCTCTGAACACAGGGGGTTTCCGAATAGGGGTGCCAGCCAGGTATCCCTCCTGACAAGTTGGATATGGGTTACAGGGTTACCGGTCACACAAGGATTTACACTAGGCTGTATAAACCCTTTCTTGGTAAAATGGTGAATGATACAAAACAAGAGGGTCCACACAATAACAATAAGTGTCCAGCATGTGTATTTACAATTCTAGTGTCCACAACAACATCTGTCCCCTTCCCACAGTTCTAGGCAGGTGGACTTCTATTTTACTCCCCCCACCAGGGTTGCTCCACAGCACAAGCTGTAGATAAAATATACACAGATTCAAACTCAGCATCCCGCTCACACACACACAGACAAAAAAGTACCGACTCACATGTCACAGGATAAGGCAGGACGAAACAGAATAAATCCTGACTTGCTCTGCACGGAAAATAATAATAAAGTTACAGTCTATGTTTGTGGCAATAAACACAAAAGGAAAACTTTAGTTTGTGATATTTTTACCTCACGTTTGGTGAGGTTTCACGTGAGACGCGATGACGTCACCAACCGGCACCCCCGAGGGCTTCCGTGTTGGAGCGAGATACACACAGGGAGAGGAGCGCACTCGTACTGTTCTCTTTTCCACAACAACGTGACACGCATTGATCCCAGTAGCAGCGGCCAGCAGACGGAGTGACGAGGGATTGCACGCCTCGGATTTGTAGTTAGAATGTAACGCACTGACTAAAACTGACGACGGCGGCGGCTACTGCTTCCCACACTGATCAGAGGGAGACTGACATTTAAAACAGGAAGGAAGGCAGCTCAAACGGCGGCGCGAACGGTGGACAAATGGGGTGAGTCTACGACGCCACGGGGCGTACACCAGAAATGGTGCGGACGGTGGGGGTGGAAAGGCGCTCGCAACTCGAGAGTTGTTACACTCCCCCCCCCTTCGGAAGACCCGAACTAGCGAGGGGTTTGTGTATTTAGATACTTTGCTACGTCAGTGTGGCCACGGCACTGGCCTCCTGAACGTCATCAGTGAAACCCAAGAAATCCTCCCCCTCACTGTCCTCCAGAAGAATTTCAAGGACCTTTCGGTGCTGCTCCTTCTCCAACTCCTTTGCGGTGGGGTAGCAGGGCTTCATTTGGGCCACGTGGACCACCCGGAGATCCTCCCCGGTGCCCTCCAGGACAACCTCAAAGTTCACAGGCCCAGTCCTCCTTGTGACGCGGTACGGACCCTTCCACCTCGGGGCAAGCTTTGCCGAAAAAGATTTGTCAGCTCGGGATAAAGGGTGAGTACGGAGCCATACACGGTCCTTTACCGAAAAATCTCCTTCCCTTCTTCCACGGTCATAGTTCTGTTTTTGTCTTTGCTTAGCCCTCTTCAGATTGACACCAACAAAGTCCCTGAGATCAGCCATCTGCTTTGCCGTCGCATAGGCAGGAGCGTCAGGGTCGCATTGGTTCGGCCGCAGCTCACTATCCAATGGGCCCTTTAATGGTCTCCCAAGGTTAAGTTCTGCGGGGGTCACTCCTATGGACTCGTGCACCGCTGAGTTCAAAGCAAAACGGAATTCAGGTAAGTATTTATCCCAACTTTTGTGATTGTCCTGTACATACGAAGCAAGCATGGCCTTAATGTTACGGTTGATCCTTTCTGTAAGGTTGGTCTGTGGATGATAAGCAGAGGTTTTTTTATGGGTAAGGTTCCATCTTTGGCAGGCTTCCTCAAAAACAGATGACACAAACTGCGGTCCTTGATCCGACAGGAGGTACGTGGGAACACCCCACCGAGTGAAAATGTCTTTGATCAAGTATTGTGAGATGGTCTCTGCCGTAGCCCTGCGAAGTGGGAACAACTCCACCCACCGTGAAAAATAATCCACGAACACAAGGAGATGAAGGTTGCCGTTGGAGCTCCGTGGAAAAGGTCCCATGAGATCCACTCCCAACATCTGCCATGGCATCTCCACCTCGGTCTGTTGTAGTTTACCAGCAGGCTTACGGGTTTCTGGTTTGTACCTCTGGCAAATAGAGCAACCTCGCACATAGTCCCGAACATCGAGGCTCATCCTTGGCCAATATACCAGAGCTTGCAATCGTTTATAGGTCTTGTATCTCCCCAAATGACCAGCCAAGGGGTCTGTATGGTAATGGTAGAGAAGCGGTTGTCGGAGAGAAGGTGGGATGTACACCTGGTAGATGGTCTTATGAGCAAGTTTCACCACCCGGTACACCTTGTCCTCCAGTATTGTGTACTTGGTGTTGTTTTTATCAGCTTCACCTTTCTCCATAATCTCTTGGTACAGTTCTTGTGCAAAAGGATCCTGCTGTTGGGCCCTCCAGATGTTTTCATCGGTCACCGGGTGGAAATCCTCAGCGGTGTCTCTCTTGGACCGAAGCACAACAGCACAGGTGGCAGGTGGGTATTCCGAGTCCTCCACAGGAGCTCGTGACAGGGCGTCCGGAACGGTGTTATATTTCCCTTTCCGATACTCCACTGTGAAGGAGAACTCTTGGAGGCGAAGAGCCCATCGAATGAGCCGGGTGGTGGGCTTCTGAGTCTTGAAGACCCAGACCAGTGATGAGTGGTCTGTCACAACGGTGAAATGGCGTCCTTCCAGGTAGTATCTCCACTTCTCAATTGCCCAAACAACAGCAAGGCACTCCTGCTCTGTGGTGGAGTAATTTCGCTCAGCTTTGTTCAAGGTGCGGCTTGCAAAAGCAAGTACCTGCTCAGTCCCCAGCCCAGTTTGCTGAGCCAACACGGCACCCAAGCCCACGTCACTGGCATCGGTGTAGACAATAAATGGCAGATGGAAATTTGGATGTCCCAGAACAGGCGAAGAGGTCAAATGTCGCTTCAGGGCCTCAAACGCTTCTTGACATGCGGAAGTCCAGATAAACTTTGCTCCTTTCCGTTTCAGGGCATTTAGCGGCTCAGTTAGTGCAGAGAACCCAGGCACAAAGCGGTGATACCATCCGGCCATGCCCATAAATCTTTGGAGCTGTTTCATGTTCTGCGGGACAGGGAAATCCTGCACAGCCTTAATCTTCTCACCATCCACAGCTACCCCATCCGAGGAGACAGTGTGACCCAAGAACTTCAAAGTGGTCCGGAAGAATTGGCTCTTTTTCATGTTCACAGTAAGGTGGGCCTCACGTAACTTGTCCAAGACTGCTTGAATGTCATAATGGTGTTGGGCCTGAGAGGAAGAATAAATGATTATATCGTCCAGGTACACCAGACAGATACTTCCTCTCAACTCTCCCAGAACAACTTCCATAAGTCGCTGGAAGGTGGCGGGGGCATTTTTCAGCCCAAACGGCATCACTTTAAATTGAAAGAGGCCATAAGGACATACAAAGGCGGTTTTCTCACGGCTGTCTGGGTCCATTTGGACCTGCCAGTATCCACTATTGAGGTCCAAGGTGGTGAATACCTCTGCTCCCGCCAAAGACTCCAAAATCTCCTGGATATTGGGTAGTGGATATGCATCAGTGTGAGTAGCGGCATTAATCTTGCGATAGTCCACACAGAAACGGGGTTTCGGATCATTTTTCTTTGGCACAAGGACAACTGGAGCAGCATACGGCGACGTGGATGGTTCTATGATGTCGTTATCCAACATTTCCTCCACATGAGTCTTTATCACTTGGAGTTTGGCAGGTGAGACTCTGTACGGCTTCTGCTTAATAGGTACATCATTAGAGAGGTAAATTTTGTGGGTGAGAACCTTAGTACACCCTAGAAGTGTGGTACACACATCTACGTTCTCCTGTAATTGGCAAAATAATGATCTCTTCCCAAATTCATCTAGGTGAGCGTTGGTGACTGCCCTCTGAATAAGATCGGGGCAAGCGCGAGTGGCTATTAATCGAGCAGGAGCAACAGCTGAGAAAAAGGCAAGCTGCTGGCATGGGGTGGTTTGCCAAGTTAACGTCTCCTGCAGAAAGGAATATTGGTGGCTTCTGTTGGACTTAAACCAGTATTGCTGATCTGACACATCGAATTGTAAACCAGAGACAGATATGAAGTCGAGCCCAAGTACAGCCGGAAAAGCGAGACTTTGGGCAGGCAGGATTACACAGGGCAATATAATGGTGTGGTTTTGTAAGGCAACTGTTATTTCACTCCATCCAAGAGGCTGCAGTCCTTCTCCATCAGCCAGATACAGAGGTCCTCTCTCCCAAGCCTTCATCACTCCGTTCAACTCTGCCCACACTCGTTCATTGACTAGAGTGTAAGATGATCCTGTGTCCAGTATGGCAGCTCCTTTCCAGGAACCCATGCTGATGGGAACCATAAGCTGGCATGGCAGGGAACTGGCCCCCCCGGCAGCAGGAATGGGGACTCCTCCCGGAGGTCCAGAAATGGTGAGGGTTCCAAGCGTGGCAGAACTCTCCCGGACGTAGGATGGTTGCTCGGACTGTTGAGGAGGGACTTGAGGTGAAGATTGACGGTTGGGCCCTCCCCGGAGACAGTCAGCAGGGGAATGGTTGCCCTTACATCGCCAGCAGAATGGTTGAAGTGGCCGGTTGTGGTTTGGATTATAATTGCCTGTCTTGGGCCGTACAGTGGGGTCGCTGTTAGGAGGTCTATAGTCAGTGGTCTTGGATGGGATATGCCCCTTTTTCCGATGTTCATATTGCTGTTGGTTATCCCTGTCCTTTTCCAGCTGCTGCCCCAGTCGCACAAGCTCCTCCACCGTTGCAACTCGACTACTCCTCAGCTGACTGGCCAACTGAGGGTTAATGTTTTTGAGAATTAATTTAATAATTTCCTCTTCCTCGATGTGTGTCTTCCAGCGTTTACATAGAGACTGGTACATATACACAAAGTCACGGATGCTCTCCTTTTCCCCTTGGACGCGGGTACGTATCCTTTCGGCCAGTTCATCCTCGTAATCTTCGGACAGGAAGGCCGCCCGAAAATGCCTCTGAAATTCTGTCCAAGTCTGCACTTTATGTCTGGCAACATCCCACCAATCCCGGGCTGTACCATGTAAAACATTTCTCAAGGTGGCCATGAGCTCCTCATTAGTTAAGGCGTTGAGCGCCAAGTAATCCTCACAGCGCTCGAGGTACTGAAGGGGGTCTGGGGTGTCATCAATTTTCCCATACGTAGGGAACTGAAGTTTCACTGGGCTCTTTCCAATGTCTCTGTTTCTATTTACAGGCATGGTTAAACAACCAGGTGCTGCGGTTTGAGCTCCTGTCACCCCCAGCTGAGCGGTAGACTCCATCCTTGGCCTCACCGGAAGTGTAACTATATTGGGTGCCTCCTGGCACAGGGTGGAATACCTTGGATCCAGGATATTGGTTGGCCTAGTGTGAGCCATTTCGGTGAGCTCTCCTGCCATCGATTTAATGGAGGATGTACACTGTGTAATATCCCCCTGCAGGCGTGTAACTTCGTCTTGCAGGCAGGCCACACTTGCTGTGACTGGAGCCAGTAAAGTGCTTACTTCCTGGATCATCTCATTATGATGATGCTTAAGCCGCCAACTCAAGGTGCTTTTCATTTGTGTGAGATAATATTCAAACTGAGTATCAAGATGTCCCAGCTCCTCTCTCTGCTTCTCCCTCATCAAGTCAGTCAGGGTGGTTTTCATACTGTCCATCTCCACCCTGAGGTTCGTCTGCATTTCCTCCATCCTCGCGTTTAAACCCAACACCTGGGATTCACCTCCAGATAGGGTTATTGACGCTCGAGGGGGCTGATTAGGAGCCTGTGGAGCCAGAGCCACGTCGGCCAACTGTGCTTCGGTGATCTCCATGTCTAGGAGTGAATATGCTGTGGAGCATCCATTTGTAGGTGGCAAAGGTTGGGGAAAAAATGTCACTTCTTCTAGTGCCCGGAAGACTTCATCAACAGTCGTTGTGGTCATTATTTTTTTATTATTATTATTATTATTATTATTTTTTTTTTATGCTGTCCTTATTTTCACACAATTCACAATTGTTTTGCCATTCACATGTCCCATCTGGGGTGCCACTATTTTATGTGACGGTTTGCAGGGTCTCTGAACACAGGGGGTTTCCGAATAGGGGTGCCAGCCAGGTATCCCTCCTGACAAGTTGGATATGGGTTACAGGGTTACCGGTCACACAAGGATTTACACTAGGCTGTATAAACCCTTTCTTGGTAAAATGGTGAATGATACAAAACAAGAGGGTCCACACAATAACAATAAGTGTCCAGCATGTGTATTTACAATTCTAGTGTCCACAACAACATCTGTCCCCTTCCCACAGTTCTAGGCAGGTGGACTTCTATTTTACTCCCCCCACCAGGGTTGCTCCACAGCACAAGCTGTAGATAAAATATACACAGATTCAAACTCAGCATCCCGCTCACACACACACAGACAAAAAAGTACCGACTCACATGTCACAGGATAAGGCAGGACGAAACAGAATAAATCCTGACTTGCTCTGCACGGAAAATAATAATAAAGTTACAGTCTATGTTTGTGGCAATAAACACAAAAGGAAAACTTTAGTTTGTGATATTTTTACCTCACGTTTGGTGAGGTTTCACGTGAGACGCGATGACGTCACCAACCGGCACCCCCGAGGGCTTCCGTGTTGGAGCGAGATACACACAGGGAGAGGAGCGCACTCGTACTGTTCTCTTTTCCACAACAACGTGACACGCATTGATCCCAGTAGCAGCGGCCAGCAGACGGAGTGACGAGGGATTGCACGCCTCGGATTTGTAGTTAGAATGTAACGCACTGACTAAAACTGACGACGGCGGCGGCTACTGCTTCCCACACTGATCAGAGGGAGACTGACATTTAAAACAGGAAGGAAGGCAGCTCAAACGGCGGCGCGAACGGTGGACAAATGGGGTGAGTCTACGACGCCACGGGGCGTACACCAGAAATGGTGCGGACGGTGGGGGTGGAAAGGCGCTCGCAACTCGAGAGTTGTTACAAACATTTGAAGGCACCTCTGTTAGTCTATCTTTTCCCACTGCCTCGGCATTGTGTAAAAGCAAGAAAATCAAGAAAGCGGTCAGCCATTGTTTCGCTAGCTGTATTAGCATAACGGTTTGAAATTAGCAGGGGAAATGTGCATCACATTTTGCCTGAGAAACTACAATTTAATCTAATGTAAGTCATATGGTTTTATGTGCAACAGTAAAAGCGCTAAGTAAAATATAGTCGAAAAAATGTACTTTGTTACTTCAAAATCAGCTATAGAATCTGCATGCACCTGTTTACAGCTTTGACAATAACCATGTGGGATCAGGGAGGATCTGGGTAAACACTGATATGTTCATTTGACTCCTACAACTCTCCCCATGTTACAACCACACCCGGTCTCTCCAACTTAAGAACAATAAGCTTGCGACCACAATCACTGCAGTACAGAAAGGTCTACTCACTAATAGTTGTGCAATACATAAAATAATATAAACAATAAAAGCTTTGTATCCATCTTTTTGTGGGGTTTCCAAACAATGAAAACCAACTAAATGATTAGTCCAAACTTATTCCTACCTCTCTTTTCACATCTCTTTACAAGGATGAGTTATGAGCATGTATGACAACCTTCAGGTAGAAAAGTGGAGCCACAATGGCCTTTTTTTATATGCTGAAGGACAAAACTAAGGTCATTCCCCTGCAAGAAAGATGTCAGGTTCCAAGCCTTTAATCAGTCCCTTTTCAGATGTGAATAATCTGTCGAAACGTGCCCAGGGAGCATTCAACCAGCCGTTCCTTTGTTCTGATGTCTGACGTCGCTTATATCGTCATTCCATTTAGCATCATCATCAACAGCGTGAGTCACTTGTCCACTCCAGTCTTTTATGGATGCACTTCTGCTCATGCATGAGCGCCGGGGTCAGCAGACCGGCTTATCCGGTGCACAACCTTCTCCGGCCAAATTTATGTGATTCTTTTATTTGCTTTTGACCTGCTCTCCCAAGCCTCTAAAGTTTTGTCTGAAGATTTTTTCATTTATCTCTAACCCTAGTGTCCCTCTGGCCTTTTTTGTGCCCCTTTTATGTTTTTGGCTTCCTAATCTCTCCCTATTCACACGCACACAAGTGTCTGATTCAGTGCCCGCCCCCCTCGCCGTTGCCTGGCTGTTTTCCCTGCCGCGCGTCGCCTGATAAACTCATGTCCCCTGTTGTGCCATTTTCAATCTTTTGTATGACGTTTTAATCTACTCCATTGGGCTTTTTGCTCAAGATGCACACAGCAGGCACAGGGCTGCGTTGCTACGGGAGCATGGGGACGCTTCCTTTCTCTTTATCCTCTAAGTAGTAAAGTTTCAGTACATTTTCAGTACATTTTCTACTAAAAAAAGTCCTACAAAAATGTAATGCAATGTGCTTCACAGGAAAGGCAGTGCATGATAACATCACATTGGGCTCTTGTTTTTTATCCATACGGTTTAAAACAGACAAACTTGCTATTGATTCATGACTGCACAAAGCAACTGTAATCTAGTGGTCAACAGTGACACCCACACTTTTAAAGAATGAATGAATGAATGAATGAATGAATGAATGAATGAATGAATGAATGAATGAATGACTTTATACAATTGTACTGCAACATTGCGGAGATCAGATGTTAGTCAAATTCCAAGTTCCAGGCAATCAGGTCTCACAGCTCTTCATGATGCTGCATGATGGAAAAAACGGACTCCCGATGAAGCCACCAGCTTACAAGACCGGGGTCCTTCCCACCACCACACTTGTGTGGCTTAGCTGCGAGTCTTGCCTGGATACCTCACCGTTTGCTAAGTTTTTGTTTCCTGTAGCGCCTCTTGCGATGCCTTCCCTGTGCTGCTTCCACTGTGCTACAGGTGTGGGGGCCTCTTGGTGCCTCTTCAGTGTTTCAGAAGAAGAAATCTGTGGATATTACTTATATTAATCTATTTATGTACTCATTAATGTGCAAAAACTTCTCGGCAAAACCACATGCAAAAACCTTTGATTAGCATCACTTTATCAATCACCTGCATTGACATTCTAATGCTTTTAATATCTTGTAACTACATAAGATAACCCTATTAACTATTACTTGTTTGCACAGTTCCCTGTTCTTCTTTGATTGACTCTTTGAGCAATTTCTTGATAGCCGTGGAACAAGTGAATTACTCCACTGCGATATCAATACAGAATTGACTTTCTGTATCATCTGTTGGTACGGGGCCATGACTGAGGCGCAAAATAACTCCCATAGGAAAATATGTACAGTCGCCAGCAAAATCCTAGGTGTTCCTACGAAGGATCTGCAGGACACTTATTTTGCTAGAGCTCTAGATAAGACATAATATCATCGGACTCAAAGCATCCTCTGTTTAGAGAGTTTGAGCTGCTACACTCAGGTCGAAGGTACAGGTGCCCCGCCCTGTCTAAAAACAGGACCGGGCAGTCATTTGTGCCACAAGCCATTCTACAATTAACCAAACCAACAATATGAAGTAACCAACAGTGATTTTTCTATTCTGTACAGCTGGTCTGTCAGAGAAGGTTTTAAGGAATGTAGGTAATGATTTTAACATAATTTAAACTGAGAGTGACAGGCCGATCGCAGGACAAGATCGCGAATACAAGCGGCCGAAATGAGTTTCCTTCGCAGGGTGGCTGGGCGCACCCTTCGAGATCGGGTGAGGAGCTCAGTTACCCGGGAGGAGCTCGGAGTAGAGTCGCTGCTCCTTCACGTCGAAAGGAGCCAGCTGAGGTGGCTCGGGCATCTGCCTCCTGTTCGCCTCCCGCGGGAAGTGTTCCAGGTATGTCCTAGTGGGACAAGGCCTCGTGGAAGACCCAGGACACGGTGGTGGGACTATGTCTCCGAGCTGGCCTGGTGTCGCCTCGGGGTCCCCCCAGAACAGCTGGAGGAGGTGTGTGTGGATCGGGAGGTCTGGGCATCTCTGCTGAAACTACTGCCCCCGCGACCCGGCCCCGGATAAAGCGGAAGAAAATGGATGGATGGAGTGACAGGCCGTGGTTTTGTTCTTTGTGTGTTGTCAATGTTTGGATCTGTCTGCTGTGGTATGAATTTCCCCACGTATTCAATACATTTCTACTACTACTATTTATACTTCTACTACTTTCTTATCTTGTTGCTTTTACAATGTGCGGATACAGCAGGAACACTGCTTGAAAGGTGTCACATCGTGTGGTGTGATCGCATTTACTTTTCACTCCACGTATCCAACGTGATTTAACCATAAAGCCACAATATGAGGCCAATTGTTGTCGAAAAAGACTTCCCCTCCCATCTCTCTCTCTCTCTCTCTCTCTCTCTCTCTCTCTCTCTCTCTCTCTCTCTCTCTCTCTCTCTCTCTCTGTAAGGCGAGTCAGTGAAGCGCAGAGACATGCAGTACTTAATAAATAAATAGTCTAAAGTAGCCCTCGTTCACTTAAAAGATCATCACTGCATAACTTTCCCCGTGGACACAGAGTGAACTTTGTATCTTCAATTGGCGTAACTAGCCGATGTTCAAAATGTTTTACCAAACGCTTTATCAAATTATTGCTTCGTTACATCACATCATTGGCATCGCTGCACACGCTGAACATTGTTAAAGGGACATTACGCCTCTGAGTGCATCCTTACTTGACCAGTGAAGTGGATTTCAGCCAATTCATCAAGTTCGATTTCCCAAAGTCGTGCGTTGAAAAGCCAGGCTCGTGACAGTCAATTCAGAGCTTTGTGTGTCCTGAGTGCTTTTTGGAGGACATGACAGAAATTATTGCAACTCAGCCTTAAAGGGCAATTAAGTTTGATCTTACACAGACTGACACGCCGCGTTAGAGTCAATCGAAGACTGAATGTGCACCCCAGGGAGGGAAAATGGAGCTATTTCAGAGAATTGGGAGGAATTGCTGCGCTATTACTGAAGCTATTATAAGGGAGCTAAGCGTCCAAGTGCTCAGGACAAGATTGTGCATTCAGGTGTCTCTCAGATGCTTATCGCTGAGAAAGAATAGAACTAAACGACGCTCAGTCAGACACAGTGTTTGCCTTGAGTGAATGTTGGAGGTCAGAGACGAAGGAGTGACTGAGTGATGGACGTCTGTAAAGCACTTGTTTCGTAATCAAGCATTCTTTATCCTTTGTTGAAAAAAGTTGTAATTTAAAGCAGTACAAAGTAACTCTTGCCCCTAGAGGCCATAAGCGCAACTGCAGGTGTCGTAGCAAGTTGCGATTTTTTTTACTTATTAATTGTTCGCGAGAGTAAATACTACGCTGGGATATTGCACAGCCAATTACACATTGGAAATATATATTTTTTTCACTCAAACTCGGCTGTAAGTTTGTTTAAAGTGAAGCTAGCCCGCAGTTAGCTTTGCCCGTTAGCCTGTTAGCTTCTTCTTCGTGAGTGTGTGTTGGTGGCTCCGGTCCGGTGGAAGTCAAGTTGCAATTGTGGTTTTCTGGCCAGAGACACCAGATGAAAGACCCTCCAGTCATCCCATTAACACTTGTATTACCCCCGAGGGACTACGGAAAGGATTTATTAAGGTAAACAAGATACTTAGTATTGCTTTAAGTAAGTGTAATTAATGATAAAAAAAAAAACACCGGAAATTGCGCTGCAAAACGGTGGCCAAATCGTCTTCCTTGTTGTGAATCTATGGCATTTGACTCTACACCTACACAGCGCCGCCTACTGGTCATTGTGTGCATTATTAGGTGTTTAAAAGGAACAAAGCCAAAATTACTTTTTACTTTGGAGTCTTTATAGAGTTTGGGAAACATTGTGTTACCATGGAGATCCATCCTGTTTGTGGCTGCTATTCATTTTCCAGAGACTAACATTAGCTACAAACAGTGGGTAAAAAAGCTGTTGAACAGCTCCATTAGCTGCTGAGTCACTACTGGTAAATACATCTAACGCCCTGTGGTGTCCAAGTGATTTAATGTGAACAATAACTCCAGTATTTTACCTTATGAAATCTCCATAAGTTTATTATTGCTTCAAATGTGACATCAGTCCTGAACTCTATAGAAATGTAGTGGAATAGAAAGTGTTAGATTTATCTTTAGTGGTGGAGTCAAAGTTCTCAACAAAAAGATTACTCTTGTGAAGTACACATCTTTATAAAACTCTGTGTGAATACAGTGCAGTGAATTTACTTCGTCTCTAACCGCCTCTGGCTTGAACAAGGTAGACTTCACTCAGTTGGCTCTTTAATGATCTGCTAATATGTCAGTCAGACAGTCAGTAGCCAGTATAGAATAGCTCTACAAGACAAACCACACTCTGAAAGGTCCTAATTGACAAATCACAAAGACCACAATTATTTAGGGCATGCAAAGTCCTCTGCAGGAAACTGAACCTCCCAGTGTTTCCATCGGCTCTTAAACCTGCGTGACGTACACCTCTGACATTTATACATGTGGTTGCTGTAACGATCCACACATAATACATCTCTGAAATGATTGGACATGCTCAGAATCTTCATCTTGAAAATGGGCTCTAGGCATTTTTTCCAATAACGTTTTGCCACAGTTTACAACATTTCTATGGAGTTTCATGAGCAGAAGTGTTTATAAGACTTTTTTCACTTGAAGGTCGCCAGAAAAACATAGAAAACATGTTCACTTTATGTCCTCTGCTTGGATTCTTACAGTTCCTTCAACTTTTCAGTCCTATAGGAAGCGAAAATCAATCATATAACAATGAGCACTGGTTTGTGAATGCGGCTTTGTCCTTCTAGTATCCACATTTGTTTACAATAAGCATTTCTTTCTTTACAAAATCATAACATAACATGAGGCCTACACTGCTGCCCACGAGGGAGAATTGTCCTTGTGTTGTGTTTCCTTCAATTAGTTCCACTGTGTAAATATTTGTTTTTCCCATTGCAAGACTGTATGGTTATGATAATGTTTTCAGCATTAATATTCTAGTAAAGTGTCAAGTGTGAACGCGTCAATGAGTTTGGCTTCGGGTTGAAAATATCCAAGGATACACAGGGCCTTCTCGTGGTACATACGCTTTATGAAGCTACTGCGTTCCTCTTCAAGTCTGGATTTAATTGACAAGAGTGATGTTTTTGTCCTCTTTGGATGTTGTTCTTGTTTGGAACTTCTCAGGTCCTAGTAATTTATGGCTGTTTTCAAGGTTGTTTGTTGACGCTTCTCTAATTGCAAACTTCTCTTCTTGCCGTTGGCTCCATCCTGCTTGCTCTTCAATCTTTGTTCCCCTTGAGTTTCAGCTCCATCCTTCAGTATCCCCCCCCCTGATAAAGAACTGGGAAAGCTTCTTGGATTAGAGACAAACATTGTCAAGCATAATAAAAATAAAAAAAACAGCTGCCTACTTATCTACAATGGAGAATTATTGTATGTCTGAGCTCAGCCCTGGTTTAGACTGCATTTTATAAAGTGATACTTGAAAAGAGGACCACTTTTCTATTGTTAGTCCCTCCATGTTAGGTTGTCGGCCATGGCATATGCACAATCTATTGCTACTCGTATTTGTGGGTGAGCAGAACATGCCAATAGTGCTTATTTGCGCTGGTCCCTGCTTTGAGAGGCTCTGACCTTGTCCACTAACTCACACAATGTTCCCTTGGTCAATAAATCTTTACAGCAATAACCATTAGCCTGATTCGAAGCCATTTGTTTCAAGGTCTCAATTCTTTTTTAAGAAACGTGTCCAAAATATTAAGCGGGACTCGCATTCAATCAATGACGAGAACGATTTTGCAGCTAATATATGCTGGGTTATTGAATTGTTTCAAATAAGTCGACAACTGCTTCTTAGTTTACTACAGCTATACTTTGTGTGTGACTCATGTATGGGCTTATCCTCAGGGCTGTGTACTTTCCCCCTGGCTCTCCTCCCAGTACACAAACTGCTGCACGTCCAGTAACCAGTCCGTAAAACTGATCAAGTTTTCATATTGGAAAGTGATGAGTCCGCCTACAGGAGAGAGGTGGACCAGCTGGCATCCTGGTGCAGCCACAACAACCTGGAGCTGAACACCCAGAAGACAGTGGAGATGATCGTGGGCTTCAGGAAAGACACAGCCCAACCGTCACCCCTCACCCTGACAGACCATCTCCATTGTTGACTCCTTCCGTTTCCTGGGCACCACCATCACCCAGGACCTCAAATGGGACCCAACCATCAGCTCCCTCATCAAGAAGACCTGTTCACCTCCAGGACCCGGAGGCGTGTGGGTCGGATCACTGCTGACCCTTCTCACCCTGGACACGGACTATTCACCCCTCTCCCCACAGGCAGGAGGCTACAATCTATCAAGACCCATAGATCCCGCCACTCAAACTGCTTTTTCCCAACTGCCATCAGACTCATGAACAAAACTAAGACCCAATATAGCTTTGTTACAGATTCATGGATGTAATCTGCCATGTTGCTATGTGTGGTGTGTCCACTTTATATCACTTTATACACCTACACATCTATAGGTATGTTTGTCGTCTTACCATATTTTACATTTTATCCTGTTTTAATATTCTTTATGCATGCCCCATAGCCCTATAGTTTAAAGTAGTATTGCTGGGTTGCAAGTGACATCACAGCGTTCTAAAGGCCTATACTACTATATAGAGGAAAAATTATTATGTTTTTGAGGAAATGTTTCGTCTTGTACAGAGAGATCATGGACCCAGTGACTGATATTAATGATCATTTTTCCAATACATAAATGTTCTTTTTAGCTATGACTTGTATAAGTGTAATGTTGTGAACCTGTTCTCAAACAATGGCAGTAAAACCTATTCTGATTCTGAGCTACTACTGCTATGTATTATAGTCGTACTATTATTAGCACTACTACTGATGTGCTAATGTGGGAATGAATAAATGAAGAAATAAGTGTGTCGTACTTTCAGATCTTCTTTCATCTTTAATGATTTTCAAAACAATGGGAAAAAAGTACAAATATGTGGCTCTCGGAAACGTGCAAAAGCTGCCCACTTATTTTCAGTGAAGTTGTTCCGAGCGGCGTCTTCACCTCGGCCTGCGATGCCCTGAAGTCAGCGTGTCTCTTCATGCCCCATTTTGTTTGGAGTTTACAGTAGTTGAAAGCTCACAGTGCCAGATGGTTCCTGTGCTTGGGGAAAACAATGCGCTGTTGTCGTCTGATCACATGTTTATTTGATTGCTTTCTTTTGATGTACTATTTTCTACTTGGGCTGCATGATGGTTGAGTGGTAAACGCTGTTGCTTCTCCTCCTGGGATCGATACCCAGGTCAGGTAAAGCAGAATACTGTGTGGAGTCTGTATGTTCTCCCTGCTCAGGTTCAAAAGAGGTGCAAAAAACAAAAATTGAAATGTTGAATTTTTTGATAGTTTTCTAAAATCAAACCTCTTTTAGCCCCTGCTTTCACCTAGCACATTACTTTGAAGTGTTTTTTATCGTGTTTTTGAGATAAGATAATCCTTTATTGATCTCACAATGGAGAAATTCACTTGTTAGATCAGCTCACAGAAAAACAGTGAGTGTGCAATAAAAGACAGGAAATGTGCATCGATAAAATAGTATGTAGGGGTATCTTATATACAATGTAAGTAAAGGTATCATATGTACAATACATGCGAATGTTGGAAAATAAAGAATATAGAATAAGGTTAGAGCAGACTATATAAAAAAAAGTCACTTTTTTGTCGTGTTTTCTTAGGATTTTTCTGTCGTGTTTTGGTTGTTTTTTTTCTCTGTCTTTAGTGGCTTTTTTGTTGATTTTTCATCGCTCTTTAGTCGTGTTTTAGTAACTTTTTTTCATTGTTGCTTTTCCGGCATTTTTTGGTCATTTTTTTGCTATGTATTTATACTCGTTTTCGATACTAATTAGACACTTTTTTTCAAGAATCTTTTGATTTGGGAAAAGCCAAACTGAAGAAAATAGGCTCAGTTCAGGTGGGGGTTAAGAGGTTAAGAAAAATATGTGATTTATGCATAATGATTAATAAATACAATTTATTTATGTAGCACATTTAAAAACAACTGTTGTTGACCAAAGTGCTTCACAAAAGGTCTATAGCTGGGGTAGGCAACATCCGGCCCTCCAGGACAGAACCTCTGGCCCCTAAGATGATTTTGAGAAATATTACTATGCAAATAAGAGATCTCTAAAGTACTCTAAAAATGCAGTATTTTTTTTAAATGTCCTGGCGGAACATCCCACTTGGTCATATGTAACGTAAAACAGTGACTCAAAAGTGGGTTGCGGAATCTTTTTTTTTTTCCTTTCATATTTTCCATCTGAGACTGCATGGAGACAAAGGGGGGGACGGAAGGGTACGATATATGACAAATTACAGTATTTGGGTTGTGGCTTGTCACCCGAGGGTGTTGGTGGGTCCCGAAGCCAAAACCACTTGAGAACTTGGCAATGGTGAGGTTACGCCCTTGGGGCCAGATCTTGTGGTGGCGCACGGGGCGGCGCAGGCTCTTGGCGAATTATTTTCCGAGTGGCGGCGCTATATGTGCCATTGGCCTCCGCCACCTGTGAGGGGGCGTCACAAGAGGAGGTGACTCCACTGATGGAAACACGGCTGACATTCACTTCCTCGTTTACATTGCGCTGTCTTGCGTTCTTTCTTCAGCCTTAGGCTCTCACAGGTCAAACTGAAAACTTTATTTACCCCATCGTGAGCTAAACGATGTTCACGTCTCGAGAGAAAAAGAGCTACAGCGTCCGCTGTGGCGCGGATCGGCCCACGCTTGGCGTGAACGCGAAGCAAAACAAAAGCACATGTTCACCCCACACAACCACTCTCCTGGACGCGGAGTCGATCTGGTTGGAGGAAAATGTCTGTGTCTCCACCCACTTAAATGCGCCAAGTCTGGAGTGGCAAGATCACAAAGTGGCTCCTACTGAGCGCAAAATGTCACGCTATCGTCTCCGTTTTGATGCACAAGATCGGGCCCTAGGTGTTTTGGCAATGATGAAAATCCGCCTGGTCTATAGTACAACATATATAACAATACACAATCTGCAGGCAGCAAAGCACCAACAGCTCAGGTTCTTATCTGTTGCTGTATATTAATGCTCATTTGCAACACTTGTATAGAGTTTCACGAGACTCTTTTCTAAAACGTGTCGTACTGAAGTCGCACAGTGCTGTACGAGCGCAGTGGATTCTGTGTGTTTGGACAGATCGGTGTCCTGCTCAGATTCAGGATGTTCGGGGGTTTAATGGATTAATGTTGATTGTGCAGAAAAATACAAACAAATACCACGCCTCACTCTTCTGCGTATAATCCCGACTCAACCTCCGCCTAATCCTCCTGCTGGCACTGCAGATTCGCTAACAGATCTGTCTTTACTATGGAACTACAATCAGTCAAATAGTGTTAATACTACTGTGCTACTCCAGCTACTCCAGCTACTCGCCCTTCTCCCCGCAGTCCTGAAGCAGAAGACTAAAGGTCTGCAGCTCCGTCTGACATGGAGTCACGTCAGATCTGAGTTCATTTGCAGCCTGTCCCTCCATCAGTGCGACTCCCCCGCTGGTTTTCTTTTGAGGTTTTCCTTGCTGAGATGTAAGAACACGAGACACCCTGGCACAACATCCATCTGCTGCTTTAAATGTTTGACTGTTCTTGTTGATTAATCTTCTTTATTTGTGTCAGCTCTCAGTCATCTTCCATTGTTGACAAAAGTTCTTCCTTACTTCTTTTCTTGTGCTGCAGACATTTCACCTCTGATCGAAGAAGCTTCCCCTTTTTAGCCACAAGCTGAAGGTTAAGGAGGAGTTTAAACTGCTTTGTGAAGATGGTGGCAGATACATTAGCCAAAAAGTCTCCGTCATTTACTGAATACTTTTTTGCTTTGATGGGATTTGAGGGCTGTCCGTCAACGTGACTGAGCCGTGACTGAAAACGCCCTCTGTCTCTAGCGAGCTTTCCCCAAAGCCAATGCGAGTCCTGTTTACCGCAGGTTCAGAGACGCACGACGAATGTTTGAGTATTTTGTCAGTTTGTCCCTGGTGTTTCTTAAGCCTGAAGCTGAAATTGAAGAAATGCTAATAAAGTCCTATTTGCATATTGTATTGTTTCATTTTGCGTATTTCGGGTACAGTTACTCTTTCATTTGAGAGTCTTTAGATTTACTTTCCTAAAATCAAGGAGATACAACATGAATCATTACATTTTAGCTTCATATTGCATAATATCGAGAGGAAGATCAAAATGAAGGAAATGGATAGTGGTCCTGAAGAAAGCATCTTTTTAAAAGTAAACAAACAGCTAGCTTATGAGCTAAAGACATTTGAGACCTACCAATTTCTTCTTCTGAAACACTGAAGAGGCACCAAGAGCCCCCCGCATCTGCATCTGAGCTAAAGGGAACAAAAAAGGGACGATGAGGAGGTATCCGGGCAACACTCACAGGTAAGCCTTCTGTCCTGACTAATGGACGTTCACTGGAGAGTAAAACAGATGAACTGCTAAGCTCTTCCCAGAAGATGGCGAAAGACTGTTGTGGAGCGGAGGGAGCTGCTCAGGAGGAAGTGGAAGGAGGAGGAGGAGCTGACCAGTGCAGGACACCACGCTCTGAAACAGGGACAAACCCAGGAGGCGGTGCACCGTTTCAGAGGATCAGAGGAGACTGAGGAAGTACTTCGGTTTCCTCTACCTCAAAAAACATGTTGGTCAGCATGACTAACACCGGAACACAATCCGAATGTGCACAGTCGTAAACGAGTTGGGCTACTCAAACTTTAAATCAGCGGTTCCCAAACTGTGGGTCAGGGACCAGAGGTGAGAGAATGTGACCATTTGCCATTTTAAAAAGTTGGGAAATAGACTTGTGGTAATCCTAAATCCCAGTCTCACAGTGGCTTAGTAGTTAGTGGTTCTCACACAGAGGGGCAGGGCCTGAATTGAGGTCATTATCTTCCCCTTCTACCCTGCACTACTGCCCAGTGGAACCGTTTTTGACTGTAAATGGGTTCGCTCTTTGTCGAATAGCCATGGGATGTGAACTGTAGGGCCCCGTGTGGATTTTTGCTTAGGGCCCCCAGAAGGGCCGGCACCGGCTCTGGGCACATCTGTCAAAATAACAGAGAAAAAAATATATATCTCGAGCAACACCACTGGTCGTTGTCTATTGTCCTATTTTTGATCAAATCAGCACTTCCTGAAGCCCTGTGAGGTGACTCCTGTTGTGATATTGTACTACGAGTTAATTCGGCCATAACACATTCCTTACGAACTTTATCATATTGTACTGTCGAACATTCAGGCGCCGACTGTTAGTGCCTACGTGTAACCGAGGCTATTTAACTCTCTTCATGTGGAAGTATCCCCAGACTCGGAATGATCAATGCCCCGAACACTGTATTGACTGTTCAAATGTCTCCAGGCCTGTAATACTGTAATAAACTCCTTTAGTATTTCCCTAACACTACTACTGCAATACTAGTCGTCAATACCTGTGTGTACAATAAAACCAGTGAAAAAGTTTTCCAACTGTTTGAATTATCACTGAACAGAACCTGAACGGACCTCGTGTGGATATAGTCATCAGTGACCATGTTGAGTCAAAATGATTTTACTGCCCCGTCACCCACAGGGCTCCCAGAGCAATTTACACACACAGCAACAAGAAAATGCGAACCCGAGATCGTAGGGTACATCAAAAGTTAAACAGACTCATTAAAATTATGATCAGCCCATGCCAGAGGACACTGTGCATAAATCACAGCGTCAGACAGTAAATGAGTTATAATAGATCTCCGGGGAGCAGGCATTTTATGGCTTCAACGGTGACATTTCCTTTTGTACAAAACATTAGGCCTCATTACTCACCGCACAGTTTGTATCAGGCTCGTTCACATCACTCACTCCGGTGTTTTCTATAGCGGTGCGCTGTGGAGACTTCTGCACTTTCTCCTGAATTTGTCAATACGTGCTGTTGATATAAAAGCCATCAGTGAATTAAAAAAATGGTGAGAAACCAAAGTCGAACCCACTGCTCTTCCGAGTCACCTGTCAAAGCCCGACTTTCTTTTATCTGTCTACTCGAACCAAGACAACAGACTTTGCCAAGAGTCGTCAAACAATGAGGATAATGAGTCGAAACACTCTTCAGGTGAGAGAAGTTTCAAGGTCCTTTTCGAACGATACCATTGTACGTGAAGCACTTCTTCTTAGTTTGAATGATAAGCTGTGGATAAATAGCCGTGCTGCCGTTGTGAAACAATGAGAGAGAAACCTGGACCGTCTAACCAGGAAACATTCTCAACTGCGGTCTCTGGAAGGGCTTGGAAATGTCACGGTGTTTGTCTCTCTCACCTCCGCATCACGCCCCTCTTTGAATCCTAAAGCCTAAATCAGGCGCGTTTGTGGACTTTACTGCTGAAATACTTTACAGCAGTGTCAAATAAAACACAGTGCTACACAGTCATGCCCCGGCGCATTAGAAGTAGCGTGTCTCGCGAGGATTTATGTCAGCGGAGGTAAAGGGAGCAGAGCCGGAGTTAAGTTGCTGATGTAATGCTCAGGTAAGTTACTGAGAGACTCTTGACAAAACTGTCTGGAAGTATTTCATTTTTCTTCAGCGTAATTCCATTGCATGACTATTCTGTCCCGAAGTTGGTCAAATTCGAGGACTCTGCTTGAGTGTTGAACTTTACAAAGGCATCTATATTTGTTTACCGAAGTGACAGCATGTTCCCTTCTGTCTCATTGCAAAAATGTCCTGTGTGTGGATCTTTCGGTGAGGCAGGGTTGGACAGGCCATCGGGAGCACCGGGAGCTTTCCCGCTGGGCCGACGGACTTTGGGACCGGTCGGGCCAGTCAGATCGAGAGATAAACCCCATAATACATTACACCGGCCCACAATTAGCGCCAAAAACTGTTGGAATCCCTATCATTATATAGATGCAATTGCACAATTCCTCACTAGAGGGATGTGATGCCTTTTAGACCCTTCTGGTGGTGCTTTCTTGAGTTATGGTTCCCAGATAATCTTGTATAATGAGCAATGGGCCTCTCGGACATAAAACTCCTGGGCCGATTTTTTTTGCCAGTCCAGCCCTCACGGGGGCAGCAGTCTTAGCAGAGATGCCCAGACTTCCCGATCCACGCTCACCTCCTCCTGCTGACACCAGGCCAGCTCAGAGACATAGTCCCACCAGCGTGCCCTGGGCCTTCCATGAGGCCTTGTCCCATTCCTATATATTCAATGAAAGTTATTGATCAGGAGTTTAAATGAAGTTGGTATGAAAGACAAAAAATATAGCTACAATTGAAATGAGTGGAGAGCTGCTGCTGTTTTTGGGCTTACTGTAACTATTGAGAAAATTATGTGAGCTCATAATCTGGTGAATGTGCATGTCAATGAGGTCCTGTGGGATGGATACATAATAATGGTTTCATATCTGAAGTGCAAATATAGTCGGTACGAAAGGTCAAAAGACAGAAAAACAGGCAGGATTGGCTCATGTCCGTTGAAATGAATGGGATTGTGCTGGAGTCAGAAATTACTCCAAGGACCATGAGTGTAACTATGCTCTCACTCAAAAATAAAGCAGTTTTCAAAAACAGCTCCCACTCTACATTGTACATTGCCTTGACAAAGACCTGAAGGTCGAAACGCCTCGGCGTCCGAATAAAAGCATATTTTACCTCATCCAGTTGTGCCTCGGATACTTCATTCCGTTCCTTCCGAAGAGCACCTGGTACTACTATGCACGATCGAGATCCAGTGAGCACCTCCGGCCTCCTCCTCATTTAAGCTCCTACTCTAACTTTTAGACTCTACCATTGCCCAATTCACCAAATACTTCCGGGCATTTTTTTTTTTTACATAAACATGGCCCACCGACCAAAAAAATAAATAAAATCTTCTCCAATGGTGGCAGCTCCCAAAAATCTCCTCCTGAGGTCCTACGATAAAGTCTTCCTCACCTCTCAATTTCTTGCCAGCTCAATCAGCTAATCACAGAGAAAATCAATCAAGCAAAGTTTATTTCTATAGCACTTTGCGACAACACTTGGCTTTACATAAAAACACACAAGCAAAATAGATCAGTGTTAGGTGTTCTGGAAGGCCTGTCCATACGAAGTCAAGCTGAGGACCAAACGCAAATATATTTTATCAGTCCAGTGTATCGTCCATATGAGCCCGGCCTTTTGGGGGTCTGTAAACGAACATTTTCCAAACTAGCTCCCAGAGCGGAAAGATCTCAAAACGCCGTTTACGTGGCACCGTTGTTACAAGATCTCCGCAACTTTTATTAAAACGATGACATCACTGCTCCAGATGGGTGTCTGTTATCCATAATCTACTGACCTTATAATGAGTTTAAAAGGTGACAAGTAGAAAAACGCGGCCGAGTCAGTCTGTGTTTTTGGACTGACAGTAAAAGTCACTGACAGGTTTTTCTGCTTTAGTCCCGTTACGTCTGAAGAATAAACTCTCCTCCTCATCTCTTCTGTAGATTGTAAATCCTTTAAACAGTTTTATTTTCACTGTTTGCATTCCACAAAGGTTTACTGTGCATTCGCCCTCTACATCTTGTTCTATTATCTGTGTTAGTGTCACAGCGCCTCACACAGGCCTGGAAGATGAATTGCGCCGTATTCACAGACCTGAGCCGACCCATGTGGACGCACACATTTACTGAGCTGGCTTCGTGCTTACAAAGAAAGTTTCTGAAAATATAAGCGTTTTGTCTTCGTGTGGATATCGCCTAAATAGGTGAGTCTTTAGTCTGGACTTGTACAATGGCAGGTCAGTGATGACTCGCAGCTTGACTGGGAGCGAGTCCCACAGTTTAGGCACTGCCACGGCAAAAGCACGATCGAGACCTGGGCACATCCAAAATGTACAGAAGGTCGGGCAGACATGGGGAGTGTGTCCATGAAGAGCTTTAAAAACAAATGGTGGCAACAAAGTGTACAATAGTGATAAAGATGTGTTTGACATGACCAAATACCTGCTGCAAACTGGAGGAAATATGGTCTATGAGTTAACTAGTAAATGGGTGTGACAGGATATGCACAGCTTGAGTTTGATATTTCATTTTTTTTTGTGACATTCAATCATTATTTCAATGTGACTGCACTGAAGTACAGTTATTCCAAACCTAATCGGATTCTGAAACTGCTTGAAACTGTCTTTTATGAAAAATGAAATGGCATCAGACTTCTCTCTAATGAACTAATTACTTTATGTGAAAAGCTGCTTAACTGCCTCTTTTGTTGACTGCCATTAAATTCAATCGTCTTCTGCAGAGTGTGATCTCTCCTCATCAGTGCAAAAAAATGTGTCTATCTTCTTTTTTTTATCATCCAAATTCTCGGACTGTCTTGCTGTCAGCAGTCCAGAGATGTCGATGTGGGAAAAGCTACTTTGGTCATAACATGTTGAGAGCAAAACATGCCTTTGCCACTCAGCGAGAACCTCAGGGGAGTGTGAAGCACTTTGAGGACGACTTAGGGAGCTTAGAGAGAGAAGGACAAGTCGTTTGGGCACTATAGAAAAATCCTTCACCAATGTGAGAGGCTTTATTTGGGAAGGCGGAAAAAATTACATGGTACTTCGGGGTTTTGACATTTTAACGCCTCTATTCTTAGCATTCAGGATAAAAGATCATGCAAAATCGGCCCGTCAGCAAAAATATAGAGTTGATTTGGACACTTGGATTAAGCTGTTTTAGATATTCGAGCATTGCCAAACTGAGAAAATGTTTGTGAAGATGATACCAAAGCATGTAGAAAAAGCACAATAGCCCCACTTTAAAGAGCCAAGTAACTTGTTTTAATAAATCCTTTTCGTATTCCCTCTGGGGATAATACATTCATCTCCCCCTGGTGTCTCTGGACAGAAAACCACAATTGCAACTTTCCTGCCCCCACCAATACACACTAATTGAATCACTAAGAAGAAGCTAACAGGCCAAGTTTGAGTGAAAAAATTATCTTCATTGTGTAATTGGATGTACAATATTCTTCTCTCCCTTTGTCTTTTCTGTCAGCGTAGTATTTACTCTCACGGACAATTAATGAGTAAAAAAACGCAACATACTACGACACCTGCAGTGGCGCTTATGGCCTCTAGGGGCAAGAGTTTGCTTTAAAGGGACTTTTTAAATTTGGAGATATCAATTTGAAACTTTTTTTTTCTGTAGATTACATGGCATAAACACATTATTTTCTCATATATGTGTTGTATGTTTTCATATCAAAATAATGCCTTTTTATGCCTATATATTTTCGGTGATGAAATCTGAATAATGGACTGAGCCAGGTTTTAATGTATGGTTTTATTTTGTGACTTATTAGTTACATATACTTTTTCGGAGGGGATTTTACATATCTTGTGTAGTTTTAAAACAAGATGTTTATAAGGGGAAAAATCTGTAAAAATGTAAATGTTTTCATTGAAATTAAAAAAATCAGGCATGAAATTAGATATTAAAAACACCTGAAAAATTCAGTTCAGTTTGAAGTCAGTAGGAGCGTGGAGATATTGTCGCACCAATGTGATAATGTGATTTTCCACATAAATCTATGGAGAAACATTGAGTCAATGCAATAATTACATGTTAATGTAGTAATGTAGTTTTTTTTGGGGGGGGGGTTTCAGGTCAAAGTTTATATGTTAAGAGACCAATTTGGCCCAAAACCTGAAAATGGAAACAAATCTGAGTATTGCCTGTAGTGGGTAGACTGACTACAGCCTCTCACATTTATACATAAGGGTCTGAATTGCCTTGTCCCATAAAACATGAAGCATAAAACATGTCTATATCTATAATCAGATATTTTCCTCTATGGCTTTATCTGAAAAGTGATATTGTAGCCATAAAGGCATATCTACATAAATACCTAATTTTATACAATATATGACCAATTGAATTTTTATTTGGGTCACGGCTTTTCATGGTGGGCCCCCCAGCCATACCAACCTGAGACCCACTACTGTAGAGCATTCTTGACAAACCACATAAAGAAGCCTTTTCATAGACATTGATTTCAAATCAACCTTGATAACATCACTTTTCCTCAAAATCCTCCGGAACGACTGCTCCCTGAAGGCATAAAACGAGCTCAGTGTGACTGCAGTGAAAGGATGTTCAGACAGAGGAAACAAGCCGTCTTTAAGAGTAGCTGGGCAAAAACAAATAAACATGAATCACCTTACTAACAAAAGGGTAAAAGGCTTAGTGCACATGTTTTCTGTTTTCAGACTGTTTTCAAACAGGAGGGGTTAGTTAAGTTTGAATTGTTTATTGTGGTCCAAAACATGTAACAAACTATCATAATCTATTAACCAGATTCCTGGCTGGGGTAAGGCGCAGGACAGAGCTTTAATATAGTGATTAAAAGTAGCAACCTTCATTTACTTGACTTCATTTGAGCTTTAAGTGTAATTGTGAGATTGTCTAATAAAAACCCATTAGCGTTTGTCTTGCCTCTAATGTTGTCTCTCTCTATCCAGCTTTAATTTAACTTATTATGTCCTTGTCCATGGAGTGGTGGTACTGCTACGGCAATTTGTCCCTGAGAGACGAAAACTCTCTCCGTTAAAGTGGCCGTACTCAGGGCAGCTCCGGCGAAAGGTTGACTCCATTTTCCATGACTGAACTGTACTCACCTGCTGGAGAGTTCCTACTTCTACTACATCGTACCTGCAGCATCCACAAGGTCAGACCCTTAAAGGAACAGGCCACCTCTTTTACATGCTGAAATATGTTCTTACCTGAGCTTAGACGAGTTGATGAGCACCTGTCTGTCATTTAGCATCTCCCAGTGTATTCCTATAGCTCCAAACGGGGGTGAAGTTGGAAGCGACCACGCTCTTCCACGGGCACGCACACAGACCAGACGGGGATATGTCAACTCGTTTAAGCTCAGGTAAGAACATATCTCAGTATGGGAAAACGGTGACCTGTGCCTTTAAACTCATCACCTCTGACCCCATCGCTGTGGTGCATCTGGTTTACTATGTTTGTGTCTTTGTTCTGACTGTGGATTTTATTGTGTGTGACTGCTGTATTCCCTTCTCCAAACAAATGTATCTGCGGGTACAAATAAAGAACCCTTGACCTTGAAATAGCCAGCTAAGCTAGGCCATAGTTCATAATAACACAGTTTAATCCACAAATGTCTGTAGATACAGCACTTTATACTTCAGAAAACAATAAGTCCTTCAACAAAATTACGGTTCTATCAATATCCAAAAGAGCCTGCTTATCCAAAAGAGCCTGCTATATATTTTTTTATGATCCAGGACTTGGTAGTGTAGGGGTGTCCAAACTACGGCCCGCGGGCCAACTGTGGCCCACTTTTAATTGGCCCGCGCCAAATTCTAGAAATATAATTGAAAAATAAAAAAAATAATAAACTTTAATTGAATATATATGAAATAAATGGAAATCCATTAATAGAAAGCTGTGATGAAGGCTGTTTTTTTTGTTTTACTTTAAGCATGTTCAATTAAAAAGCATCATTAATACGTTAGTTTGTACTAAAAAAAAAGCTGTACCCTGTGTATATTAACCAGAAATCATTCTTTTCATAGCAGCATAATAGCCAAAAATAGTTTTTTTTTTTTTTAATGCTTAAAATGCACCAGAATGCAAGAACGCATCTAAATTTAAAAAAAGAAATCTCCCGGGGTAACGCCCCCGGACCCCCCAAGGGGGCGCTCTCTCCTACCACAGTCCCCTTGAAATCTGTAGGAAACACTGAGCATTGTTAACATTTTATTTAAATTGAATACAAAAGAGGTGAAGTTATATATCTGACCTCGACTGAGTGCGGCCCAATTGTTTGTATAATTTTCTGTATGTGGCCCTCAGTGAAAACAGTTTGGTGAGTCAAAGAACTGCTGGTGTTTTCAGACTCTTGCGACGTTACCGATTGGAACGACTTTACTGCAATGTTTAGATTCACCGACGGATCATCTACAAAGAGGTCACTGCAATATTCCAAACACTGTTACTTTTAATCCTGTACAAAAAAAGTAGATGAGCAGGAAGCCTCTGAAAGGTTAGTAAGTAATGCTAAAATGTCTTCATTTTGAAATCGATTTGTACTTGTGCAAGACCTTGGTAGTCCTCCTGACCAAACCTCTTGATGTGAGTTGTTGGGCACTATCCACAATAAGCACATGTTTTCTTCCCCTTAAGGAAAAGTGGAATTGTAATTGTCCATTGTAAAGCCCTGTCACAGTACTTAGTTGAAGTCATGGCAGGACATACAGGGACACCGTGTGCAGACGCAGGGATTAACTCGGGCCACACAGTCTGGTACGTGGCCCTGATGTCAACACACATCAGTATATATAGAAACCCCATATACTTGTTTTTCTCAGCTTTATGCAAATGTCAGCCATTACGCTCCCTTGAAAACAGACACCATTCAGTCTATATAAAAAGTGACCTTCATATATTAGGAATGATTCAGACGCACCGATTTGTGGTTCTGCCAAATACTTTTATAAGTGATCATTGCTGTGCAAAGTTTGAGAACCACAGATAAAGTGAACCTGTATAACAATTCATTGGCTATAAACTCTGACAAGCAACTACTACGCTTTCTGATGAATGGTTTGCAAGTTTGTTTTGACAGAACTGTTTGTTGAAGACTGAATCGAACACTTGAATGTGTTTCTTACTGCACTTTTCTATTGTACACGTCTCTAATACAGGCGATGTTGTTTCAAGGGCAGACAAAGTGTTCCATTTGTTGATAGAATTAAAGAAAAGACTTGAAGTCAGGTTACATCAGTCACTTCATCTCAATCTGGGAGTTTGATGATTTGGACCAGCTCTTTACAGACCTCTTATTCACCTTATTCCTAGCCTGGCTTGACTTTCTACCTACCGTTCAGCGAGCGGGGGAGGCGGGGCTTGTTGGTGACGTCAAGCATTTGCGCTGATTTGCTGGTTGTAGTTTGGTCATGAGATTTGGGTAATGACCGAAAGGACAAGATCGCGAATACAAGCGGCTGAAATGAGTTTCCTTCGCAGGGTGGCTGGGCGCACCCTTCGAGATCGGGTGAGGGGCTCAGTTACCTGGGAGGAGCTCGGAGTAGAGTCGCTGCTCCTTCACATTGAAAGGAGCAGCTGAGGTGGCTAGGGCATCTGTTCCGGATGCCTCCTGGTCGCATCCCGCGGGAGGTGTTCCAGGCATGTCCTAATCGGACAAGGCCTCGTGGAAGGCCCAGGACACGGTGGTGGGACTATGTCTCCGAGCTGGCCTGGTGTCGCCTCGGGGTCCCCCCAGAACAGCTGTAGGAGGTGTGTGTGGATCGGGAAGTTTGGGCATCTCTGCTGAGACTGCTGCCCCCGTGACCCGGCCCCGGATAAAGCCGAAGAAAATGGATGGACATGACACCGCCTCAGGATCTGGAACCGACACATCTCCACAGTCAGCAGACCATGTTATACAAGTCTTATTCATCTACTTATTACACATGGGAAGGCCTTTCTTTTCTAATCAAAATTTTCATTCCCTCAGGGGGACACTTTTGTGTAATCAATAACGGCTCACTACATTGAAAAGCAGTTGTGTTGAAACACCAATACGACTGCACAGCTTGGCCGAAAAAGCAATCTTCCATTTAATAATTATTACATGCTCAGACTGAGGCCGGCTAGCAGAATACTGAATGGCAGGGGCAAATCAGAGGATTGTTATTGAATTGCTAATTGCAATGGCAACGGTCCAAATGTTTTGATCACTTTAGAACCATGGATAGAAAAACTGTGGGCAGCCTCTCCAAAAATAGCGGATGGCTAATCTGACTGTTTTGCGCACAAATAACTCTCGACAGCGAGGCAAGCTGTGATCACACAAAATAGCAGAGAAATCGATAATCCCGGTAAGTCCCCGTACATGGATGGAAATGCGTAATTTCGCTAATATTCCCGCCAGGATTTTCATGGCCCAAAAGAGTAGCCCGAGCTCACACTGGTGGATGAGGACAGATCAAATGGGGATTAAAGGAGCAGTTGTGATGGCAAGATGTGCATGTGGCTCGTCTCTGCTGCTCTTCTTTTACAAAATATCAGAGTTGGCAGACACTTTGATGGTGACAAATGATTCAAATATTCTAACTGTAAATACAATATTATACTTGGTTCCTCCCCCAAGACCCACATTTCGCCTCTTCTCTTCTGCAGCAGCCGAACCATCACCCTCCTAGACCCCAAATACGCACAATATTCCTCTTTTCTCAAAACTCATTTCTCGATTGCAGCCCGAATATCTGTTCACGTACAGTATGCCTCTCTTGTGTCCGGTAAACCATATCTCGGTAGACTTTGTAACACGTTGCCACAGCTGTCGCACTCGAAATTGAATTGTGAATTGCGTGAGGTGGTGAGACAGACTTTGCAGATCAGGTGAGTGCAGGTCTCTCTGGTTTACACTCCCGCTCCTCTGGCTGGTGGCGTGAATAATCTGATTTGCCGTTCGCCCACACACCTGTCTAAGTCACGCGAGTCTAAACAGTGAGGAGGCTGAAAGACTGACAGCAATCTAACACCTAACTGTGGCGCAGCGCTGTTGTCAGTGCTTTATGGTGCTCCAAATGAGGCACACATTATCCCTGTTGTAAACTTTGTCCTCTCTATTTGACCCACCCTGATGCTGAGGTTGTATGGTTGTTCCCCATGGTAACTCTTCTCCCATCGAGGAACAACAGTACCTCTCCATCGCAGTCTTCTCCTTGGGCTAGGGCTAAGTTTAGGGATTAGGACGGAAAGGTTTTATGTCGATCCAATCACAAGCCACGTTATCACGACAGGTAGACAGAATTAATTGCTAGTAAAACATTTTCTTATATGTGACGTGACCTCAGAAGAATAAAGCTATATAATATTTGTTTTCAACTTGAGGGGGGACGTCATATCTTCTAACAGTGTTGAATGCTCTCTTTAATAAGCCGAATGCCCATCTCGACTGCGCATGCGTGGGTCAATCAGGCTCCTAATTTCTGCTACCAAACAAACCACTCCGCCATTGTAATGTGTGAGCGAGTTCAGGTAGCGGAGCGTGAACACTGAAGTGTATTGAGCCATAACCGTGACCCATAAGGCTTACGGGCATTTGTTTAAAGACTGTAAGTCCCAAGTGACATTTCTTGCAAATATTTATGTTGTCAATATTTTGAAAGCGAGGGAAAAGTCAGGACGGCGGCTCCGTAGGCAGGAGCGGACCACAGCGGACCACAGCGGACCACAGCGGACAGGGGGGCGACAGGACCTGGGATATGCCCGACACAGACACCGCCACTTTTTAAATCATTTAAATTCGGCTTGAAATCGCAGGGAAAAGTTTCAAAACGGTGTTGATGTTAAATATAGTTCTGTCAAATTAGTGATCGATTAGCCATGTTGTTCACCAAAAAAATACAAGTCAATTTAGATGGCATAGCCTATATGTGTACGTGGATTTCTTTGGTCACAATAATAATAATAAAAAAAAGATTTCGTATACTGTCCACCTCCTTGTTGACCAAAAAAAAAAGAACTAGCCTACGTGTTTATTTCTCATTCCAGTTTAAATGTTCTGAATGTCGGCGACATGAGGCCACAGTTTCAGACCCTGCACTTTGTCCAACAGTCGCCTTCGAGGGTCAGAAATGTTTTTCTCACATACTTTTTCCAACTATGTGAACAAGGACTGGTCGTCACTTTGACAGCAGCTCTACATATGAACGGTCGTTCAGTTTTTTCAGTTTCTGACTATCTCCGTACGCAGCTGAGGTTGTAAAAATAGACTTCATGCTAATATCGTAACAAGCTCCACGGCGACGACAAAAGCACTTTCTATCATCAACTTTCCAGCGGTTAAAACGGTCCATATCAAAGCTTTCTCCGTTGTTAACTATTGTTCGCTAACTATCAATACTGTGTGGTAGCCGAAAGAGATTCCATTACCCATAATGCAACGGGCGACCCGAGATGGGCATTGGGCTTATTGCTCTCAAAAGAAGTAGATGTTGATGCTTCATCTTCTCAAAGGGTTCTTTCTTGTTGTAGTCATCTATTAAAAGTATTTTCATCCCATTCCAAATGATTGAAACATTGTTTGAAACAGCCGTCGCGCATTTGTATTGAATTCTCCTACAATACAAAATCAGAACCAAGTTGCTAATGACTCCTTGTTTCCTTCAGTTTTTGTGACAAAAACGACATAGATCGTTCGGTCTCCGCTCTTCTGGCCAGTGCTGTTGTAAAACCTCTTACTTCCCACGCAGCATGTTGCTTGTATCAATTCCAGCTTCCTCTGAATGGTAGCACACAAAGAAGGGCAAAGGGTCAATCTCACCGGAGGAGAGTTGTAAAGATGTTGCTGGCAGTCTCCGCAATGTCTCCGCAACTTGGGCTGAGTGCACGTACAAAGAGGCCGAGACATCCCATGGAGAAACAAACAGGTTTGATTTCAGCGGAGACCTTTTCAAGTCTCCGCGTGGTCTCAAGCAGTTGTGGCAGCTTTACTTTACGTTCTTTATTTGATCAGGGACAATACACAAACAACATTAGTCTAAGAGAGAAGAGATGTCATGTGCCAGGTTATAGCAACAATGCTAATTTCCACCCTCAGTCCCTGGACACGTTGATGTTATACTTACAAAGGTTCATAAAATATATACAGAATAATACATAGGAGCTCACATCATAAAATCACTTTCTACTTCAGGAATCTATCACTCACTCACTCAGTTTACAGTCATTCAGTGCGAACATGTCCAGAAAACTATTTGTTGTTTCCTGCAAAAATCTTACCTTATCTCCAGGGGATGTTTCAGAGACATCTCCGTGACCAGAGGCATCTTGAGTCTCCAACTAGACTCCAGGCCGGTGAGATAGGCCCTGGAGACCACACGGACACTGCATGGGGACTTGATTAAGTCTCTGTGCGTTTTCACCAAGACGACATGGAGACTCGCCTTATCTCCAAGGGACGTTTCAGAGACATCTCCGTGACCAGAGGCAACTCGAGTCTTGAACTAGTCCCCAGGCTGCTGAGATAGGCCCTTAAGGTTATATTATGTTAAGTATCCTAAAAGTATAGTTACCGCTGTGCCTTTGTAAAAGTAGTCCATGTGAGGAAAAAAGGATGGAAGGCCCTGATGTACTTATACATTCTGTTTATGCTGTTTTGAGGTCTTAAGGATATGTTGTTATTCTCAACTGACCCTGGCTTGAATGTACCTCATTATGACCACTTTGAGAAAGAGCCCTCCTTTGCAATACTTTCTGCCTGCTTCCTGTGTTTTTAATTCCAGACCGAGGTTCTGACTCGTGTTTTCTTTGGAGATTGCGGCCTCTAATTTGACACATTTGATGCATTAGCCATTGACATAATGTTGCCTTCGCTCCAAACTGGGTACAAACTAACAGCAGTGCAATCAAAAGGAAAATAGCATGTTTTTAAGCACGCTGCTGTATATGAACCATACGGTTGCTATACATGGCAGAGTGTGCTCGGAACAAGCCTGGTGTTTTGCAAGAAAACAGTGCAACATAGCGTACATCAATGTTACCCGTGGTGAAATAAAGCAACATTTCATCACCGGGGTCCTTTATCACTATTAGATGGGAGATTTTGAAGGCGGTAATGTTATGCTTACATGTAATATCAACACGGAAGAGTGGACTGCAACTAGCGACTTTCCGGGATTACGCTATTTCTGAACACCGTACGAGCAATGAGAAAATACAAAACGCTTTTCTCATCCAAACAATAAGAGGGAAATATGGTCTGTCCATATGGCTCACATAAGTAAGAAGAAATATCGGAGGCAAGATGAAGAATCTCTAAAATCTTCAATCAGAAGTGTGAGAGGTTTTAACTGTTCAATGTGAAATACTACCAGACCAGGCCGTCCTTTCTACCAACAGAAGAAGGAGTAAGTCTGCAATATCTAAAGGCATTCATTAAGGCGCTTATTGTTAAATTTGGCCAAAGAATCTGAAACACACCTTTTTTCCCCCATAAGTCATAAGCGTATTTTTTTGACATGTAAAATATATCACCAAGTACTAAAAGTCAATAAAAGCCAGATTTATAATACACAATGAACGAGCCAATGCTATGACCTTAAGCGTTCACTGTGCCTCTCATTTCAAACTCTTCATGTGGAGTCACATTCAATCTAATAAATTACATCCAGCCATTGAAATAGAGACATAGCTTTGCATGTGAAAAAGGATTGGCAACTTGCAGGACTGCACTTTCTGTTCGCTGAAAACCTTTCAAACTTTTCATACAAATGCGCTCTCTTAGTAGCACCTTTGAACCTTCATTGTGTAAAATGTTGTAAATGACTTACCGCTTCAAGTCTCTACATCAGTGACCTGCCATCTGTGTGCTCTGAATGTGAGATACAAATGTATGCAGACGATAAGTAGGAAATGGCGAAAAAACTTTTTTTTTAAACAATGGAGCTTGTTTACAAATGGCTGTACAATTCATATCTGCATTTAAATGTTGAAAAGACAGAGTGTATGTTTTATACTAAGCGAAAATTCAACCAGATCTTGAAGTGTATATTGTAAAGGGGACAAAAGCTGTGTTGCAACTGAGTATAAATATCTGGGAATTATTTTAGATTCACAATTTACATTTAAGATATCAGACAGATTTTAAATACAGAAGCTCCTAAATTATTTTTATATACCATGATGCCCTATCTGTCATACTGTGTCACCCGCTGGGCTGGGGGCAGTAAGACAGTGCTGAAACCAGTCTATTCTGTCTGTGAGCAGGCTTTGAAAGTCCTGGACATGAAACCTTTTCGTCATCACCACTGTGGTCCATCCATCCATCCATCCATCCATCCATCCATCCATCCATCCATCCATCCATCCATCCATCCATCCATCCATCCATCCATTTTCTTCCACTTGTCCATTGCCGGGTTATGAAGGCAGCTGTCCAAGTTGCCCAAATCACATTGTACCAGCCCCTATGGCTCCTCCTGCTGGTGGTGGATCCACAGAAGGACGGCCTCACGATTCTCAGGCCTGTTGCTCTCTCTTGAGGGGCTTCTGAACCGCTCTTTGTCTGACCCGTAACCTAGGACCTGTTTACCATAGGAGACCGTACCAGGGGCCCCCGACAACAGAGCTCCCAGGATCATTCGGGCGCTCAAATCCCTCCACCACGTCGAGGTGGCGGTTCCAAGAGGGATACCACTGTGGTTTATTGGATAAATATAAACTGCTTAACTGGGAAAACTTTGTCAAATTTCAAGATACTTATTTGGTTTTAAAAATCATACGTGGTCTGGCTTCACCACTTTCTAATTTTGTAAATCTGAGCAGGAGATGTGCATGTGCAACCTCAGACAACCTGGTAGTTCCCCTCAGAAAAACTGCCTTCAGCCAGTGGGGGTAGTCCAGCTATAAATGGTCTCAACTTGTCTCACGCTCTTCTTCATTAGGCGCGAACATGAGACCACCCGCTCTACCAACTGCACCACTGTCGCTTCACTGTCCCTTCTCATATATGTCATCAGTGTTGGTACTTTAAGACATTCTTATTATGCTAAAATCATGGTTACTTGACAATCAAACTTGTGAACAGTAAATGTCATTTATATTCTCTTGCTGCTTGTGCTTCCTGCCTGCTGCCAGTGTAATTATGCCTGTGTGTAATTGTGTAATTGTTCATGGTGTTGATGAGTCACCATGTTTAGTGCCGGCACGGCTTGTTGTCATATGGTTGCGTGTGAGATCATATTGACAAATTGTTTTTCTATTTTTAAGAAGGCCATTAATTAATGTCGCTGCTGACGATCTACATCTTGCCCAGAGACTACGGTTGAAAACTAACTTTACAGCTAAAACTGGAGGAGTTGATCGATGTGCATTGTCCCTGTTCAAATAACCTGATAAAATCTAAATAATTTAAAAAAATCAAATAATCGATAAATTAATCAAATTTTATTTTTAGAGTTCTGGCTGGTTGGTAGACTGTTACATAAGTACATGTCTTTGCTCACAAACATATATTTATATATTATATATAATTGTAAAGTGTAACTAGGCCTGTCACTATAACAAATTTGAAGTTCGATATATTGAGGCAGGAAAGTATCGCGATAAACGATTGTGGATACTAGGGCTGGGACGATCCACTTTTGTCACAATCCGATACATATCACGATACCCAGGGGCCGATCCGATACGTATTGCGATACAGTAAGTAATTACAACAAGTGACATGTTTATCTTAAAACGTGTAAAAAGTCATGTGTCCAAAGTTTATAAACCAAATGCCATTTGACTTTTACTGAAGGGTTTAGATTGAAAAATACATTGTATGATTAAAATTTCCTCCAAACACAAGTATTGAAAGTATTGTGATACTTGATAAAGTATCGATACTTCGCATTGCGGTGCAAAGTATTGCGATCCAAGTCCAAGCCGATATTTTGTCCCAGCCTACTGGATACTGTCAACTCTCACTCTGTTGTGAGCTCATATTATAAAGCTGCAACTAGGCCTGTCATGATAACGAAATTGAAGTTCAATATATTGAGGCAGGAAAGTATCACGATAAACGATATTACCGACTCTGACGATACTAGATACTGTCAACTCTCAGGCATAAAAATGACAGTAAACCTTTGTTTTTGCTTCTTAATTGAAAAAAATAGTAGTACTGTGATGTTGTGAGCTTACATTCTAAAGCTGCAACTAGGCCTGTCACGATAACGAATTTGAAGTTCAATATTTTGAGGCAGGAAAGTATCACGATAATCGTTATTACTAACGATACAGGATACTGTAAACTCTCAGAGGCATAAAAACGACAGCAAACCTTTGTTATTGCTTCTTAATTGAACAAATAGTAGTACTGTGATATTGTGAGCTCATATTTTAAAGCTGCAACTAGGCCTGTCACGAGAATGAATTTGAAGTTCGATATATTGAGGCAGGAATGTATCACGATAAACGATATTACTAACGATACTGTCAACTTTCAGAGGCATAAAAACAACAGTAAACTTTTGCTCTAAAAGTGCATCATCATATCCTAGAACACCACACAAGCTGCAATAAACATGAAATATGATGTAACTCAATTTGCTTCAGTTAGAAATCAGTTTTACAAAGATAAAATATGCGGGAATTGCTAATAAATGAGGAGATGATAAATATCGAGCCCAAAAATGTATCGTTTATCTGTTTTTTACTCAACGATAAGTCGATATAGTAACAATCGTGACAGCCCTGAGTGTTACCGACATTTTATCTTGCAAATCCACTGATCACATCACTGCCATCTATACGATAAACTTCTCTTACTTATTTTTCTGAGTCCACTTGACATTGACAAACTGCAAGAATCATGTAACAGTCCCACTTTTTGCCCGGCTATTTTGTTTTGCGGCTTGCGTAATTGTGCTGCATTGAAAACCGGTCACTTTGATGCATTGGCTGAGATTGTTGCGCGTTGTTTGGGAAAGAGTCGGAGAAGGAAGGAAGAAGGAAGTGCTGCCTGATTCATGGCACAATTAGTTCAAATGCGGTTTTTATTTTCGTATCAATAGACAATGGATTTTAGTAACAAAACAACGTGTGGTATTTATCCAAGCATTGTTACAGCACAAGATAAATATATCGTTTGTCCAGATGTGTCAAAAAATTGGAAAGAGGATAATCGTGTTGACCTATTTGCATCGAAAACAACCTTTAGTTAAATAAACAATTATAAAAAAGGATTTGTGTGTTCCCTCTTGAGGTCCCGATTTATTCAGTTGAATTCATTATCAATAATTTATTCAAACATCTAATTATGCCTGCTTGAATTGTTTTGGAGCAGATTTTTTTTTTACTGGCGATGTGGCATCACCTTCTCACGAAATTGCCAATTATTGTTTAGTACCTGCAGGTGGAAAGTAAGAAATTCCACAATTTGGATTTGAGATTGTCATTTGCAGGCCATGGTTTACTAAGTTTTGAACTTGACACTTGACAAAAGACTCAGTATGGCCAGTTGTTGGTTTTTGTTATGCTGCTAAAATATTCAGATGTTTGAGAATTGTAAAGCCTGTGACCCAGCAATGCAATGTAATATCATCATCATGTTCTATGCACCATGAACCCTGCTTTTGTAGAGCTAAACCTACTGAAAATACACGATCTTGTTGACCTTAAAGGGATATTTCAGGATTTTTGACATAGGGCCTCATTTCCTAGTTATCCAGAGTGTTGCTAATTTCTGGAGATATTTTTTTTGTAATTCATGCAGTTCTTATGTTTGAAGAGTTTCGTGGCGCTAGGCTAGTGCAAGGCTAGCGCATTTCTATGGTATCAGCTAGCCTGCATTAAAAACAGTCTGACACAGTCTAATTTTAACCATTTTGCATTTAAAATAACTTTTATTTGAGCAGCATCAGCTTCGTGGTTGCATAAGCTAAGCAGTGGCGGAGTGATCTGCTAGAAAATAGTCCCTCAAAATGCGATCGTACATGTGATGCAAGGTCAGTTATATTCCAAAAAAATATTCTATCGACACAGACATTTATATGGTTAGTCTGGTGTTATAAGTGATTTGCCTCAGGTGCTCTGTGGAGCGGGTCAGACTGTTTTTAATGCAGGCTAGCTGATACCATAGAAATGTGCAAGCCATGCATTAGCCTAGCGCCACGAAACTCTTCAAACATAAGAACTGCATGAATTACAAAACAAAAAAAATATCTCCAGTAATCAGCAACACTCTGGACAACTAGGAAATTAGGCCCTATGTCAAAAATCCTGAAATATCCCTTTAATACATTAGTAATGGTGTACAAGGCACAGACTGTAATTTTCTCCCTCCTCACATCCAGGAGGTCTTTGAACATAACGTCTGAGGAACCGGCATTTTCAAAAAAAGTTTTTGCTGGAACCAAAAAAAAGTAGACATATTTCTCTAAGATCTGCGACCTTTCAAAAAGATGTATCAATCTTCTATAATTCAAAAATATATCAGCTCAGGATGAAATACTGAAAAGACCTTAATAGATTAAATCAGTGGTTCCCAACCTTTTTCCCTTGAAGGCCCCCCTGCGTGAGCTGGAGTCGGGCAAAATGTAAACATATGCATATTTATTAGGATACTATGGGCCAGATCTTGTGGCGGCGCACGGGGCGGCGCAGGCTCTTAGCGAATTATTTTCCGAGTGGCGGTGCTATATGTGCCATTCGCCTCCGCCACCTGTGAGGGGGCGTCACAAGAGGAGGTGACTGCACTGATGGAAACACGGCTGACATTCACTTCCTCGTTTACATTGCGCTGTCTTGCGTTCTTTCTTAAGCCTTAGGCTCTCACAGGTCAAACTAAAAACTTTATTTACCCCATCGTGAGCAAAACCATGTTCACGTCTCCAGAGAAAAAGAGCTACGGTGCGGATCAGCCCACGCTTGGCGTGAACGCGAAGCAAAACAAAAGCACATGTTCACCCTACACAACCACTCTCCTGGACGCGGAGTCGATCTGGTTGGAGGAAAATGTGTGCGTCTCCACCCACGTAAATGCGCTAAGTCTGGAGTGGCAAGATCACAAAGTGCGCTCCGACTGAGCGCAAAATGTCACGCTATCGTCTCCGTTCTGATGCACAAGATCGGGCCCTATGTATTTCTCTTCTGTTGGACACTTGAAATTGTGCATTGTACATTTGTGTGTTTCGGTCTTGTAAGTAATGCATGAACTTCAGCCTAAACCCTTTCGGTCGTGCTGTACATGGAGTTTTGTACAATCTGTCTGTATGACTCCTTATGAAGAATGTCTCAAACAAGAGGTTCTTGGCTCCTGGGACCAAACGGGACAGTTGGAGCCAAATATTATGAATTTGTAACTGACTGAGGTAAAATCATAGATAATACACTCTGACACATCAGCTGATTACACAAAGTGGACCGTGACATCGTCTTTATTTAAAAAGGGGGTGGCGATGTTACGGAGGGTCACGGTGGCCTGAGTGAGGTCCCGGTGGAAGGGGCTGGATGGGAGGTTTATGTCTGCACCTGTTTGCCCACCCCGCCCCACTATGACTCTCCTGAACATCACCACGCCCCACCCTGTACTGTAGATATGGGAAAAAAAACACATTTTTCTTTTTTTTTGGCATAAGATCCCAGGAAACATTTATGCCAGCTATAATTCTTAAGAAGAATAATTGGCCAATATTTGATTCAAATGGTCCGTAGTGGCCTCAACATATTCGAAATGACAATTTTGAAATCCTTTAGCTGCTGGTGAAGTCTATTATTAACACAGCCACAGTTTCAAATTCTCTTAAAAATCTTCATCCGGCTTTTGTGTTTTGCACTTTCCCTGAACAAAGGGTCGACGGTTTTCTATTAAATCACTTGAGTCTCCAGTAATGATCTAGTGGAGTCAGTGGCAGATAACTTTGCACGCCATCTTCCGCAGATCGGCGCTGTATTACTCCCTTTTATTTCCGTTAATCAAATCCACTGTGTTTTTAATTATGTGCAGCTAAGGGCTATCGAGTATAGCCGCGCTGGCCCCTGGGAGCTGTGCTATTAATTACAATGGGATTAGGAGTCTGTTAGCCATTAGCATGAGCAGGTAGCACAGCTGCTCGTTGGAGGACACTTGATCATCGTATGCCAGGATACATTATATTAGGTTTGTGTAACATGTTGTATGTTGAGTTCAAAAAGATGAACTCTCAACACAATGATGAGGATTACATTTCTGAATTCCAAATGGTCGACATCCTGAAAAATATAGCTCATGGTACCTGTAGGCGAATAATGCAGTAGTTTTATTTTAAATGAAAAAAACAAACAGTCGGTGCTGGTAAGATTCTTCTTCTGTGGAAACGGCTGCCCAGGGGAAAACAGAAGAGTGGCTGCTGCCAATCTGTGCCGACAGCCCTTCTGGTTTCCACCATCTCCACAGCCGCTCTGACACATGGTGGTTGAGCGGCTGCATCGTCCCTTGCCACAAGCAGATCCTGGGTTCTTTGGGCATTGTTGTGTGGAGGTTGCGTGCTTGCTGCAAACGTGACCAAAAGATAAGTAGATTTGTCGTATTTGCCCTCGGGTAGGCATTGGCACTAAAAGAGAGTCAAATCTACCCAGAACCCAGAATTTCTCCAATTAAAGTCAAATGTTTTTAAATCTCGAATTTCGCCTCTCATCCAAAAGGCTTCGTCAGCAACACTAAAGTTTAAGCTCAGCTCTCAGACTACTTATGTTACCGTTTATTTGTTTAATTTTTTTTTATTTGACCAGTATTTAACCTGGAAAGTCCCTCTGAGATCTCTTTTTCAGGGGAGTCCTGGCCCCAGAGGGAAACCTACTGTACATATTTTTTAGCGGTGGGGAAACTGGAGTATTGGAGGAAACCAACGTAGACACGGGGAGAACACGGAGGGCCAGATCTTGTGGATCCAAACGCAGGCTGTATCCGAGGCGAACGCGCAGACGAGTTGCGCTGTGTGAAATCTTCTGCACAGACATGGCGCAAAATGTGGGTTGGGTGTGGGCCGTACGTGGGTTGTGGCAATGCCTCGATTGGCTAAGTAATAAAACAATCTGAGAAAGGCATCTGTCTACAAAAATGGAGTCCACTCTGACTCAAATGACGCAAGATGTTACCAGGAAGGAGCAGAAACACACGTTTCTCCGAGCAGGAGACCATGGTGCTGGTCACAGAGGTGACCTGGAGAAAATCCAATATACATGGACAGCCAAAACAATGCCCAAAGCCCTCTGAGGTAATGCGCATAGCTTCCAATGTAAGTTTCTAAGGCCACTGAAAATTCCACCTCTTGGGTTTAAATTGAGACCATTAGGCCTGATAATAATAATAATAATAATAATAATAATAATAATAATAATAATAATAATAATAATAATAATAATAATAATAATAATAATAATAATAATAATAATAATAATAATTTTATACAAATAATTTTGATTCGTAGGTAAAGCAGGCGTGGGAGGAGGTAGCGACCGCTGTGTCCTCGTCTTCGGGCAGAAGTCTAACACCACTGCAATGCCGAAAAAGATACAATGATGTCCGAAGACGGGGAAAACAAAAGGTCGCTGCCTCCCGAAAAGAGCTCAGGGCCACGGGAGGAGGACCAAGTCCAGCCCAGGATCCTCTGACCCCAGCGGAGGACATAGCCGCCTCCACTCTCTGCCCAGACAGCGTGGTGGGGTTCTGAGGGTTGGAGGTTGGACATGAAGGTTTGGAACAATATTTCATGCGAGTATTGATAATTAGCCTAATTCTCTAAAAAGTCAAAACTGTTTCAGCTCCGCTGGAAGATCCTGTGGCTGGACCAAGCACGCAGAGGCCGGAGACCCGACAGAGCAGTGATGGGCAGCAGCGGCATCGCCCAACACCGCAACAGGCCGCGGCAGGTGGGGAGGACCAGTTCCTGCTGCAGCAGAAAAGGGGCTTCGACATGCTGCAGCGGGAACTGCGGGCAATCAGGCGCTGTAATGCCCAGCTCCTGGAGCCTTTAAATCGCTTAGCCGCAGCAGTGGAGCGCCTCGCCGAGCAGAGCTCCCCGCCGCCACCAGCAACTCCATCCACACTGCCTGCTGCTGCCCCGATCCCCAGTCCATCGTGGTCACCACCTGCGAGTCGGACTTGGAGCTCGCTGGCCTCTGCTACCCCACGCCTGCGGACCCGAGGAGGGCGAAAATTGTAATAAACAAAATCTTCACTGATTTGCCTTCGTGTGGTGATGAGTAGCCCACTGATTGGATTTGAGTCTGGTATAATTTATAGCCTATTGAGGCAAAAAATACTGCAAAACTATGCCTAAATACGAAATAATTTCTGGTTCCAAGTGAAATGTTTTCCACACTCAATACCGTGCTATGCCCTTACATTTTATTTGTGTGTGGTTAAATGTGTTTAATGCCACGAGTTTGTGTAAAAGCGTTTTTGTTGTTTTAAATCATCCAAGGACACAGTGCAGTGGAAAAATGTAACAACAATTCATGGGAGGCCGTTGCGGTTTCCAACCGTTTAGCCACAGGGATACGCGATCCAATGATGAGGCTTGGTAGGTTATTATTAGCAATAGTCCACAAAATAAAAACAGAGGACCAAACATGAATGAATGAACGGGTGCAAGCCTTTACGCATACACTTCTGCACGTGCACACGCCCACACCGCATGTGCCGCCTCAGCATCACAAACACTTGAGCGCACACTCAGTGCACCATATTTCCAACAGTTGTCTCTTCTGGTTAATGCATAATATAGCAAATGCACAAAATGATTTTTGTCATACTTGTATAGGCTATGTGTAACAAATTTGACCATAAACATTGGACATTTTGTTATAGAAGCACCTAAAAAGGAGATCATCATCTGGACAAAGTAAACCAGGCTTATTTCGTTTGAAATAATTTATTAAAAAATAAAGTCCATAACATATAAACGAAATAAAATAAATACAGATCAATAAGCTGAAGTGCCAAGTGAGAGCCAAGTGAGAAATAAAATGTCCATGGAGGACATTCTCCTGGATCTCAAGTTCTGAAAACAAAACAAAATAATGTTTAAATGATAAATTGATTAATACAAGAACAATTAAATATTACAAAACATACCTGGCTAGCGGCGGCCGAATTCCTGGACCAACTCCTCCCTCCTCGCCCGTGCTGCCTGTGGTGCATTTGGGTGAATGGGCATCAGCACATGCAGTTCTGCATCATGTCGCACATAGTCCTGCACTCTCTCCTCGTTTATGTCGGGCAGACACCCATGGCGAATGGCCATGTTATGCAGAACACAACACGCCACAAAGAACGCTGCGACTTTTTGAGGACTATATAGCAATGTCCCACCAGACTTATCATTTTTAGCAACCCAAATGTTCTCTCGATCACACTACGCGTATGCGAGTGTTTTCGATTATAGGCCAACTCACTCCGAGTTCCCGGCGTGATGAATTCTGGGTTTCTACGGGTTTCTACGGGGATGAAAACTCATTGTGCCCAAATTCAGGCCTTGAAAGTCATTTAAAAGGATTGAATTAAACTAAACTAAACAAAACATTTTGGGGGGGAAATAATGGCATTGCTCTGTTTGCATAAGTTTGTTGAAAATCCCTCATTCCTCTGTTTGATGGGAGGTATGCAAATCTTAAGTTATGAAATATGCACAGATTTCTCTTTTTTTATGATTGTGGCATTCAAATATAGTATTTGGGCATTAAACAGCATCACATTTGACTTGCTGCTGCCTGTAGAAACCCAGTTATTTCCAGTCATTTGAACTCCTCCAGATATCACATTATGCAGCGTTGTCCCCATTGTCTGTCTGAGTTTCCTCTGACAGTTCAACCTAAAATATGCACAGTTGCTAATCCTCCCCGCCTTCTGTCCCGCCGGTGTGAAAGCAGTGTGTGAGTGTCTGGTAGGGCCGGAGCAGCCGAGTGCAAAGATGATTTTTTATCTATTTATCAAGTCGCATTCATCCTCGCCTATTGTACATGGTTTTAGTGGTAGTAGAAATCCGAGTCCCTGGAAGAAACCTAATCATGCATCCAGCCCGGGGAGTGAACCTGGAAACCTGGATAGTGTCCAGTATATCACCACCGAGTATGGAGTGAATGAAAGTGGAAACTTGTCAACAGTCTAATAAAGCAGAAGTTCCCAAAAAAAATTTGCCTCGCGGACCCCTTTAGTCTGTATTTTTGTTATATATTTTCAATATTTTCACAATGTGGTCAATTAATCGAGAATTTAGACGAGGTTTGTTTTCAAAATGAACCCCTCAACCCCCACTTTAACCGAGCACGTTTTCCCCAAAGGGTTTCCAGCCTATAGGCCAGAGAAATGCGTCATTTCAAAGCTAATACCTGCAAAACTCATGTAAGTCTTCCTTGTTTATTGCTTTTGTGTCACGTTTTTGCCACATTATTGTCTCGTTTTCGTTGCTTTTTTGCAGCGTCTTGGCCACATTTGTTTATTTTGGTGTGTAATGTAACTGTAATCAAGCCATAATTAAATTACACTGGCCTGTAGTCTGTAAGCTCCAGTTGAGAAGCTTTTAGATTTACCGTATTTTCCCGACTACAAGTCACTTTTTTTTTCATAGTTTAGCAGGTCTTATACTGTGGAGCAACTAATAATTTCACATGCCAAGTGAGCGAGAAGCGGAGGTTATCGAGAGTTTGGTACGTCCTTTATGCTATAGTTATCTGAACTGTTTATGTGACATTAAGATACCACAAACTTATTTAGTTCGTTGTTTATGCTTCATGTAGCTAGCCAACAATGTGCTACGTTAGCATACCGTACACCTAGAGGAAGCCACTACCGCACACACCACTGAACATCCAGGGGGAGGACATTGAGGAGGTGGACAGTTTCAAGTACCTGGGTGTTCACCTCAACAATAGACTGGACTGGTCCCACAACACCAACGCCCTGTACAAGAAGAGCCAAAGTCGCCTCCACCTTCTGAGGAGACTGAGGTCCTTCAGAGTGAGCAGGCCTCTGCTCAGGGCTCTTTATGACTCTGTGGTCGCCTCTGCTCTCCACTACGCTGCCGTGTGCTGGAGCGAGACAAGAACAGACTGAACAAGCGGGTCAGGAGGGCCAGCTACGTCCTGGGTTGCCCCCTGGACTCTGGACAACACCTCCCACCCACTGCACTGTAGAGGAGCTGAGCAGCTCTCTCAGTGACAGACTGAGACACCCTCAGTGCAAGAAGGAGCAGGTCCTTCATCCCCACTGCTGTCAGACTGTACAATAAGACTGTAAAGAAACATGTGCAATAACCCCCCTTGCAAAACCATGTGCAATAATCTCTGTATCAGCTGCACTTTATTCTCTGCACTAGCATCACTTATTGACAACCTGGACTAGGACTGTAACTTTACACCCCGATATTCTACTTATATAACCTGTCCTAATTTTTATCCCATTTTTATTTATTATTTCCTTATTCTGCCCCCTTAGTTTTTGCTTTGCTTATTGTACATAAGATACCTTGTTTTCTACTATATAACTGTGTGCACATTTCCTGTCTGTTTTTGCGCACTCAGAGTGATCTTATTGAATGCCGATTGTAACAAGTGAATTTCTCCAATGTGAGATCAATAAAGGGTTAGGCATGTTTTGGCTAGGGTGTCTATAGTCTGGAAAAAAAACGAACTGGAGAAAATGCACTAGCTTAAGGTTACATTTATTTCAAAATTTGACTCTGTTTTACCATATTTTTTTAGAAATCATTTCAAGTACCCCGTGCTAAGTGCTCATGCACCCCCAGGGCGCCCCTGTACCCCTGGCTGGGAAAGCACAATACGAGTGAAAGCGGGTGGGTGACTCTGACTTCCACCCGAAGAATCCTCACGACATGTCGGTCATGCGACACCTCAAACCTATGGGAGCATACCAGACCAAACAGAGTTCCGGACCGCTGTAAAGTATATCCCTCGGTTTACAGTTCTGCGGCTATTATTGAACCTACAATCAATTCGCTACGAGGACTGTAGAGCCAAGCATCTCCGGCTTCTCCCCCGAGTCTTTACTAAAGCATCTGGGCCAATATATACAGTCCTTCGATGGATTATTAAGAAATGAAACTCAAGCAAAACACTCGGGCGATCAATGGGCATAATGGTCCTCGGGAAGAGTGTATCTGTTGTCGCAGATGAAGGTTTTACAGTTGTTTGAATGAGGAGCGAGAGAGTGCAGTTTGTGTGGGCGATTTGGAGGGAAAAAATGGTAAGAAATAACAATGAACATCTCCAAACGAGTTATGTCCTGTTCTCAAGAAGCTTAGGTCGGAGGAGAGGTCACTCGGTCTACAGCGCAGAAATATTAGAAGGTATGGCTCCAGAAAACAAAGAATTATGGCTTTTACAAATATGTTTCATGAGATAGCTGAGCGAAAGTGACCTCGGCTCACAATTCCAATTCAGAACCCTTTCACACAATATACTTTCCATTTTGTGCCGTCCTTTTTCGCCACGCTGCAACAAAATGCGTTTCAGCCGCAAGTGCTAAAAGTTTGGGATCAAATGTAATAAATTGATTGTTACCGTGGAAATCCATCATTCGGTGAGAACCCGTAAAAAACGATCCCTTATCTGCCTGGTTACTACAGTGGAAATGCTTTTATGTGAACAATAACCTTTTTACATTTTAACATCTCCATCGGTTCACTCATATGGAAATGCACCTTTACACCTATACGTAATGGTTTTGACGACACAATCCTGAGCTTTTCACGACTTTAGATACAGGAGACGGTGAAAACATCTGCTAAAACAGAACTTGAGAGCGGGGATCTTTTCAAAGACCTTGCTGTCACCCATGCATTATTCATCTCAGGCCCGTTTTTAGAGCCTGTCCGTCATTGTCGGCTGGTCCTTGGCTCAATTTAGGCGGCAGACATCAGCTGTTAGCTCTGAGCGGAGCACCTGATCATCTGCGAACATAAACGAGACCCGAGGCCAGTGGAATAATTATCAAGACAAGAATCTCATCGACCCTCATGCGGATGAGCTGATGCCTCTTACAAGGGGGAGAATTACCTTTTTGACATTGTTGTATCCATCATAAAGCCTCATAAACATACAATACCTAATAGCAGGGGCTGTGTTCTGCAGCGCTTTAGTGCTATTTGTTTGGGAACAATGACAAAGCCTTGTGTTTGTTTAAGTTCACCCATCTTCACCAGACTCGTTCATTTCAGTAAATTTCTATCTAGGCCATCATTTTAATATTTATCTCATTAAACTATTGGGGGGTCGCCAAACGAGAAGCAAAAAGTGGATCAGTAACAGCGCACGATTTTTTTCCACTCGCAGTGTTTTTCCACATCCAAGATTTGGGGCTCTAATAGTGGATAGTAGGGCTACTCAACAATAGAAAATATAATGATCACGATTGCTTTAGTAATAATTGAAATCAGGATTATGCAAACGATTGCCTCTAAAAAAAAAAAATCTTTTATTTATTCATTTTTGCAAAACATTTCTTTGGACAATAATAATAAAAATATATATATATATGCTAATCCGCTATTATAGATACCTGCCCCCTGCTGGCCAGCCCTCACACCTGTCCAAGCAAACAGAGCCGAGCGGCCTGATGCTAATGTTTCTATGTCAGACCAAAGGGTGAGCCTTTAGCATCACAGCAGCATGAAAGAACAAGAGTTTGCTTTAAGCTCCTTTGAGATCTTCTCATGAAGAAGAGTTTTAACCCTCATTTATACCAAGTACATTACGTCCACGGCCCGTTTTACGTACGTCTGCCATAACAATAGGAATAAAATAAACTTAATTTTTTTAATTGAGATGAGCATTTTAAAGGGGCTATATCATGCTATTTTAGCCATTCCAAAGTTAAGTATAGGCATTTATATGATATATTATACCTCTACCATGATGGAGCACTCCTTTTTGTGATAAATATAAGTGTTTTCTGGAGGTATTTTTCAAACCCGGAAGACACAACGCTTCGATTCAGTTAACTCCGCCCCCGCTCTCTCCGCACATTCAACTTTACCGTAATATAAATAAACAGCAATAAGTGAAGTCACTTCACGATGCAGTTATACGGAGTTGACATCTGCAACACAGCTTCAGAAATGGCTAACACACATGCTAATATGCTAACACACAAGCTAATATGCTAACCCGCGTTTGGATTGACTCACCACTCTGGTCCATCGCTGTTTACATTATGGGACTCGCGTTGGTTATAAAAGTTAATCCACTTTGGTTCTGGCGAAGGTTCACCAAACATCCATCAGTGACAATCACAGAAAAACACCATTTTGGCTGATAGTCGCTGAATCCCGGAGAAAAAAACAGCTGAGTGGCCTCTTCCTGAAAAGGGTTGAATATAAACTCCTCGTCCTCGTAGCCAAACGCGCTTCTTTTTCTCCGTCCGTGACATTATCGTTAGTTAAGAATAAAAAAACAGGTGTGTCCAGAGTAGGTAACGAGCTCCATCTTCACAGCTGCAGCGCAAACATGACTGATCTGTTCAGACGCTCAGGGGATGTGTTTGTTTTGGCCTCAGCTGACCTGGAAGCACCTCGGGCACATCCTTTTTTTTATTTTATTTTTTTATTTCATTTTTTACTCTTTGTTTCTCTCTTACGACAGAAATAATGAAAAAGCTGTTTTACAAATTAAAATCAGGCTGTAAGCATAGAATTAAGACATTACATTACAGACGTCGAGCACTTCCGTTCCGCTGTGACGACACAACTGAACACTCAGTCGTTCACCAGGAGAGGGAGGAGCAGCTGCTCAGAGAGCAGGATTCAGGAGGATTGTGGAGAGCTGCGTGAATGAAGCCACAAACCACTCTGGAGGTGTTTTTGATAAGGAAATAGCATAACAACATGGCTAAAAGCTCCAAAAAGTCGATTTTGCATGATATAGGACCTTTAAGCAATAATTAATATACAAGGGTACAGCTTTTTTTTAGTACAAACTAATGTATTAGTGGGAAATCCTGATGCTTTTTAATTGAACATGCTTAGAGTAAAAAGATAGAGAGAGATAGTAGAGTAAAAAATAATAATATATATATTTTTTAACTATATTTTTAGAATTTGCCGCAAGCCAATTAAAACGCGGGCCGTACCTTGGACACCCCTGCCTTAGACGGTTCTACTATACACAAGCAGTGCCCGGACAAAGGATATTGAGCCTTCTAGACAGCTGTTCTCCTTTCAGCACTTAACAGTGGCGTTATCTCAAGAGCGAGGTACAAAAAATATAAGATGATGATTATTATTAGCATTATGATTATGAACAGTTCTGTCGCGCTGCGCTGGTATTTACGCTGATCAGTCGCGCTCACACAAACCGCACAGGACGAACTTTTTGCGCTTTGGATGCAAGCAGGAGGACATCCTGAATGATCGTTTTAGCTCGATCATGCTATTTTTGTGATCGTGTAGTGTAATAATCAAAATCGTAATTGAATTCTTATTAATTGCACAGCCCTAATGGAGAGCGTGTAACTTCAAATGGTAAATCAGGTGCAACACGACCTCAAAGTCACAACATTTCATACCGCCTTTGCGATGCCCAATCCCGTCAGACCTTGGAAGCTAAGCAGGGAAGGGCCTGGTCGGTACTTGGATGGGAGACCGTTTAGTAACACCAGGAAGCCTAGCGAATGTAGCGTGTGAGTGAGTGGTTGGTGGTGGTCGGAGGGGCCGATGGCGCAGACTGGTTGCCTCGCCTCCGTCAGTCTACCCCAGGGCAGCTGTGGCTACAATAGTAGCTTACCACCACCGGGTATGGAGTGAACGAATAATGCAATGTAAAGCGTCTTTGAGTGTCCAGAAAAGCGCTATATAAAACCAATGCATTATTATTATTTATTTTTTCATTTTATTTTAATATTTAGCACAATTTTTTATGTTTATATTCATATTTTATATTTAGCACCTGTCTTGCTCATGGCCAGCCCTGGGTTTTGCCAAACCAGGTGGCTTCCGAGGTGCCCATCTGCTGGGGAAATAAAACGTTTTATAGGCTCGTGCGATCTACAACATCACTGAAACGGAAAGTCAGTCTTTTTTGGCTGGATCAGTGTAACATTTCAGTGAAAATTTGAACATATTCACGTATGAAGTGGACGCTCCGTGCTCGAATAAACTGTTTTTCACACCTTTCATAACTGTAATTCAACTCATTCAACAACTCATTATAATAAAATGAAACTAGAAGGTTCCATAGCCAAGTGGTGGAATAGTGAATAACAGCCCACAGCAAAACAGAAAAATAATGAATGGCCATTTGTGTCAGAAAAAACAGAAACACGAAGAACAAATGCTGCCAGTGCTACAGATGACTGGTCAGATACAAAATTGATTAAAAGGACAATTATATGATTGACTGACTTTGAATTAAATCCCAAACTCTCCTTATAGGCACCAAAGTGGTTTGATCCGGCCGTGGTCTTGATAAATGATCCCCTCAGTAGCTTCAGACAGTCTTAAAGAACAAACTAAAACTGTCCTCTTCTGAGAGTTTGCCGTTTGGGTTGACAGTCCATTGGGGAATCACAAAATTAAAATCACTCATTATCTTTTTATTTGAAATAGACAGTGCACATTAAGCAACAGGTCAGCAGAAAGCCCCAATGCAAATGTACCAGAATTAGCATAATAAATTGCATCCGTTGTCCTAAGGCAGGTGAAGAAACATTAACCTCTTACCTCCCGCCTGAACCGAGTGCATTGCACCGAGAGCTATTTGAAAGCTAAGATCTATATTTATATCCATTTCCCAAATTTATTGCATGTGCTACTAGATGTTTTAGTGTATATATGTACATATGTATATTTTTTACTGTTTAATTGATTATAACCTGGCTTTGTTTTTTGTGTTTGGATGTATGTTGTTTACAAATGCTGCCTACGTTTTGCCATTGGCCGTTGTGACAGCATCCTGTGATGCAGCAGGCCACACCCTATGTAAGGATGGCTTCTCATTCATAAAAAGGGGCTGAATGAAAGTTCGCCATTTTATACTCACTACTGCCACCCCAGGCCATATTTGTAACTGCAGCTTCTATATTAAGCTCGTACATGACGGCACTTCGGACCCGAAGTAACAACTTTTTGAGTGACAGTGCAGGATTTTAGAGGCAGTTGTGGTGAACAGGTCTGAGCTCATTCTACACATTAGGACAAGGCTGGAACATGTAGGTGGAGGAAAATACTTAATTCTAACATTTTTAAACTCCCTGTAGTCCCTTTAAATAAAGGAAAACTGGTGTTGCAAGTATACAGCGTGCGAGAGATTTTTCCTGTTCTAAAGACCTACAAAAGTGATCCTAACTTTGTTGTCACTGCGTTTTTAGTCACATTTTTGAAGCATTTTTGTCACTTTTTTGTCATGTTTTTGTCAGTTCTTTGTTCTTTTTTTCGTAGCTTTTTTTGTCATGTTTTCGTCACTTTTTTTGTCACTTTTTTGTCACTTTTTGGATGCTTTTCCGGCACATTTTTGTCATGTTTTTTTTAAAAGGTTTTTTGTTGAATTTTCATCCTCGTTTTCAACGCTATTTTGATGCTTTTTATTGTTGTTGAAGCTTTTTAGATTTGGGCAAAACTGAACTGGAGAAAATACACTTGGTTAAGAGGTTAAACGACAGATGAGAAATGCAGACATAGGACAAGAGGACATAGACAAGAGGCTACATGGATAAATCTACCTGTGAGGGCACGATTGTTTTTTAGGACCTTTTTAAAGGTGTGGTAATTGTTACATTACCTGACATGTACAGGGAAGATTATTGATGTACAGGCTGAACAGGATTGGTCCCAATATTGAACCTTGTGGGACACCAGCGGAACAATTAAGAAACTGAACATTATCTATTTGTCCTTGGGGGTGACAATTCAATACAACCTTATGGATGCGACGACAAATCTCAAGGTGTGGTGTGGCTGCAAATGAATTCCTTTAACCATTTCACACAATACACCAAATAGCAATTCTGAGATGTGTGAAAATATTCTAAAAAGCCTGACTGACGCACAAGAAACTCACAAATGGATGACAAAACACCCAATATGTCCCTGCGCATCTTTTGTTTTCTACACTTTCCTCAATCTCACAAAAGCAAAATCACAGAAAGAAACTCTGCACAACCACAATAAACAATAACCATACTTGTTTGTGACAAGCCCCGTAGCCACAATACGGGATTATCCGCTTTCCTTATTACAAATAAAACTTTGTTATTCTCCTTTATGCAATAACAGGCTTCAAACTTGAAACCTTTCTACCACAGTAACATCTTGCGTAAGTCTTAATGCGCATATCCTTTTGTTTGTTGCTTCCTGCTCGCAAACAAACAAACGTCTGTTCGGCGGCGTACCAAAAAAACTGGGTCGTGTGAGATTTAAGTCAAATTTAATGATCTTTTATGCTTAGCCCCGTGGTCCAAGCGCAGCCAGAGGAAATTTCTCCTTGAGTAAACTCAAGCAGGGAGAGGAAGAGATGCAGGAAGGAAATAGTGGGGGACACAGGGATGCATTGTTATAGGGATTGGAGTGTTAGTTAATGTTTTGTTGTATAATATGGTGATCCTCTTAATAATGGGCAGGATCACGGGACGGGGTCGCGCGCAAAACCTGCTCAGAGGAAGCTTTCTTTTGTATGTGGGCAATTCGGGACACACGGGGGGAGGATTGCGGTGCTGTAACAAAAAACATGACATAGAAATCAACATGAAGACGATACATATTTTTGAATGCGTGATAAAATAGGCAATTGGTAAAGAGGAGAGGTGGATCAGTCTAAATATATACAACAGATACAGTGGTTAAATGAGCTTTTCCTAAATTATCCAGTTTCCCTAAATTTTCACATTGAAATGTTCCAACTTCAATGTTTTTTCTTTACACACAGCTATATTCATGAGGATGTGAGACAAGCCTCCACTCTGACAATGTTCAAATCCAGGCTGAAAACAGTTCTTTTTACCCGTGAGTATGACATTATTTTATTTGCACTCTGCACTCACTTTGCTTTTTACTTTAATAAATACATTTTCATGTTGATGTATCCTGGATTGATTTGATCTGTGAAGCACTTTGAATTGCCTTGCGTATGAATTGTGCTCTACAAATAAACTTGTCTTGCCTGTATTATATTGTCCGCCTCTCAGGGTGATGCACCTTCAGTATATCTTACTCTAACCAAGGAGTCTATAAAAACTGCTCGTCGGGGCCGTTAAACACATATGTGATCATGAAAGACAAAGCTTAATGTTAGGTCGATGGGACATCATAAATTTGAGGTTATGGGGTGCTGTGGAGCTCAGAGCACACAAACAAATCTTTTGGAACCGAGGCGATTTTGTGCTGATCACAAATTATTCAGCCACGTGTTATTGGATGGGGCAAGCCACACTCGAATCATCAAAATCCATGCAAATGTCCTCAAATTTCATGCAAACCGAGACCAAACTACCACGAACCGCTACCAATTCATTCTCGTCCACTTGTGGTGGGGTAAATGCGGCAGTACATGTTCAGGATTAGGTTTTGATTTGGCTGCAGTAAATGGGTTTGTCACTCGCTGTTGTTAAAGGAACAGGCCACCGTTTTTCCATACTGAGATATGTTCTTACCTGAGCTTAGACAATGTATTCCTATGGCTCCAATTGGGGGTGAAGTTGGAAGTTACCACGTTCTTCCACTGGCACAAAGACCAGACAGGTACGTATCAACTCGTCTAATCTCAGGTAAGAACATATCTCAGTATTGAAAAACGGTGGCCTTTAAGATTAGTTGATAGTAATTTCACACTGCTGTTGCTGATGTTTAGGACTATAAATCATATATGAGAGAAACCTTTTAAGAGTTTAAGGGAATGTTGTGGTAGTAAATGGAGTCAATATATTTAGGTTCGGGAGCAGGACTACGCCTCAACCTATCACACTTTGCACACCAACCACTCTCGCTTTCACCAAACCACGCCTCTAATTACTCACAAGCCATTATACACCAAGCCAAGCCTCGTCATCTCAGTTTGTTTGAAGCTGTCCACCCCACCCTCCCTTCGTGTCTCTTCCAGTTCAGCAATGATTCTACTGATTAGAGGGGGGGGTCCCAAAGAGCTGGGTTCAACCTCCACCCACAGTCTCGCCCAGTTTCACTCCACATTATAGGACAGTTTAAACTGTGAAACATTGGTGGCACTTGGGCTTCTTCTCGTGGTTTTAACATTTTAGATTTCATTCATTTAAAGTGACAGTCTGTAAGTTTGCAAAGTGAGGAAACATGGAGTGAAATTTGAAAGTTACCAATCAAATTCCTCCCCTCTTTAACCAGAAAGCCCTTCTTTGTTTGTAAATGAGGAAAGCAGGAGCAGAATTTTCAAATGTAAAGCTCCGCCCCCACCTCTCCTGATTGGACGTGAACCAGCCAGATCACAGGAAGAGCTCGTTTCATTGGTCAACGTGGGAGGATGACTCTGATTAGTTGCTGAGGTCAGGGAAGGAGGGACTTTACAAAAAATAGCATATATATATATATTATTACTTACTTAACATCAAAAAGCAAGTCCAGGTGATCAATTTTGCACATTTTAAACAATTTGTAATACATTTAGGGCCCAATCTTGTGCATCAAAACGGAGACGATAGCGTGACATTTTGCGCTCAGTCGGAGCGCACTTTGTGATCTTGCCACTCCAGACTTAGCGCATTTAAGTGGGTGGAGACGCACACACTTTCCTCCAACCAGATCGACTCCGCGTCCAGTAGAGTGGTTGTGTGGGAGTGGGGGGTGAACATGTGCTTTTGTTTTGCTTCGCGTTCACGCCAAGCGCGGGCCGATCCGTGCCACAGCGGACGCTGTAGCTCTTTTTCTCTCGAGACGTGAACATCGTTTAGCTCACGGTGGGTTAAATAAAGTTTTTAGTTTGACCTGTGAGAGCCTAAGGCTTAAGAAAGAACGCAAGACAGCGCAATGTAAACGAGGAAGTGAATGTCAGCCGTGTTTCCATCAGTGCAGTCACCTCCTCTTGTGACGCCCCCTCACAGGTGGCGGAGGCAAATGGCACATATAGCGCCGCCACTCGGAAAATAATTTGCCAAGAGCCTGCGCCGCCCCGTGCGCCGCCACAAGATCTGGCCCTTAGACTTCCAGACAATCACTTTAAATTGAGATATACAGTGGGGCAAAAAAGTATTTAGTCAGCCACCAATTGTGCAAGTTCTCCCACTTAAAATAAGGACAGAGGTCTGTAATTTTCATCATAGGTACACTTCAACTGTGAGAGACAGAATGTGAAAAAAAAATCCAGGAATTCACATTGTAGGATTTTTAAAGAATTTATTTGTAAATTATGGTGGAAAATAAGTATTTGGTCATAAACAAAAATTCAACTCAATACTTTGTAATATAACCTTTGTTGGCAATAACAGTGGTCAAACGATTACTATAGGTCTTTACCAAGTTTGCACACACAGTAGCTGGTATTTTGGCCCATTCCTCCATGCAGATCGTCTCGAGAGCAGTGATGTTTTGGGGCTGTCGCCGAGCAACACGGACTTTCAACTACCTCCACAGATTTTCTTTCCTTCGTTGCCCAGGCGGTGTGTTTGGGATCATTGTCATGCTAGAAGACCCAGCCACGTTTCATCTTCAAAGCTCTCACTGATGGAAGGAGGTTTTGGCTCAAAATCTCACGATACATGGCCCCATTCATTCTTTCCTTAACACGGATCAGTCGTCCTGCCCCCTTAGCAGATAAACAGCCCCAAAGCATGATGTTTCCACCCCCATGCTTCACAGTAGGTATGGTGTTCTTGGGATGCAACTCAGTATTCTTCTTCCTCCAAACACGACGAGTTGAGTTTATACCAAAAAGTTCTACTTTGGTTTCATCTGACCACATGACATTCTCACAAACCTCTGCTGTATCATCCATGTGCTCTCTGGCAAACTTCAGACAGGCCTGGACATGCACTGGCTTAAGCAGGGGGACACGTCTGGCACTGCAGGATTTGATTCCCTGTCGTTGTAGTGTGTTACTGATGGTACCCTTTGTTACTTTGGTCCCAGCTCTCTGCAGGTCATTCACCAGGTCCCCCTGTGTGGTTCTGGGATTGTTGCTCACCGTTCTCATGATCATTTTGACCCCACGGGATGAGATCTTGCGTGGAGCCCCAGATCGAGGGAGATTATCAGTGGTCTTGTATGTCTTTCATTTTCTGATAATTGCTCCCACAGTTGATTTTTTCACACCAAGCTGCTTGCCTATTGTAGATTCACTCTTCCCAGTCTGGTGCAGGTCTACAATTCTTTTCCTGGTGTCCTTCGACAGCTCTTTGGTCTTGGCCATAGTGGAGTTTGGAGTCTGACTGTTTGAGGCTGTGGACAGGTGTCATGATGAAAATTACAGACCTCTGACATTATTTTAAGTGGGAGAACTTGCACAATTGGTGGCTGACTAAATACTTTTTTGCCCCACTGTATTTTCATTTATGCTTTAATCGTGTATTTACTGTATGTTTTCACCCAGTTTAGACAAAATTCAAAAGAGATTGTAAGTAATGATAGCAGTGAGTGCATATTTGAGTGATTTTGTGTCAAGGGAGCAGAGACCTTTGGCGCCTTAGGGTCAAATCTGTAAAAACAGTAGACACAAACGTATGTCTGTTCCTGCTGCTGTGTGACGAATATGAACCAAAAATGAGTGAGCGTGGTTGGACCGTCCACTGGGAGCCGTGAATGGGGGCCTTATTGACACAGAGAAATCCCCATGAGGAGCGGGGCGCAGAGGAGTTCAAAGTGATGCAGGAGACAGGCGTGACGGATGAGGACGCATTAGCGAAGGCATTCAGAGGATTCGGGAAAGTGGAGGTGATAAATCCTATAGTGAAAACACTCCTAGAAACAGCAGAGAAACCTTATTTTCTTCTGAGGTTTCAGCAATAATAATAATAATACTGTTGTTCTGTACCTGGAGATGTATTTTGTCACATTCATGCAGTATATCTAAAAATGATCGCCTCCCACCTGCTGATGCCACCAGGTGGGGCTCCTCTTCAAGTCAACACATCTTCGAACAACGCAATCTGATCATTTCAGAGCTTAAAGGTACACTGCGTAACATTTTGAACTATACTGTGTGAACTATGCTCCTAATGACCAGCTCAACACAGAAAACGCTGTTGCTGCAGTGTGTTATAAAAGAATGGATTTGGATGAGAAACTAACCTGTTAGATCTAATATTCTGCTGCCTTTCGTCACATCTCCATGGAGACGAGCTGGAGACGTACCCACTCCCGGTTAAGTTTGCAGTCAAATCTTAGGAGGGGTGAGTCTCATAAATGTTTGTTTGTACATTTATGAGGTGTTTTTCAATGATGAAAATATCTGTCATAAAATAAATGCATGTATTTCAATTTATTTATTGGGTAAAATTCTACGCAGTGTGGCTTTAAATATCCCCCAATAAAATTATTTGTCACTTTCAGTGTTAATTTCGTCGACTAAAATATTTAGTCTAAATTTTAGTCAAAGTGTTATTTTTGACGACTAAAATTGGACTAAAACTAAATTAAAAGTTGTTCATGAGACTAAAACTATGACTAAAATGTCCAGATATTTTAGTCGACTAAAATAAGACTAAATAAAAATGACTGAATGAGACTAAAATCATCCAAACTTCTATTGACAGTCTGAAAGAGCCTCAGATCATTTACAATTACTGCTAAAGGAGCAGCTCTGAGCTCCTTGAAGCAGAGGAACAAGATTAAATATGATTATAATGAACTAAATCGACTAAATTTACTTGCAATTTTAGTCGACTAAAACTCGACTAAAATTTAAATGATTTTTTTGACTAAATCTCGACTAAAATTAATTTACATTATAGTCAAAACACTAAGACTAAAACTAAATGAAAATATGTTGTCAAAATTAACACTGGTCGCTTTTACCAGAACATCAGAAAAAAGTTGAATATAGGTCGGTGGTTTCCAAACTTTTTAAACAGTGGGTTTCATAAAGTGTGCACAGGGCGGAGGGCCACAGACGGTGGTGGTCAGTGCAGGGAAAAAATCAACAGTGCATTTGTTTAGCTGGTTTTGCCCGTGCGTCCGCCTTTATTTTGGCTTAGAACCATAATGCCGGCGATGTCTCATACATCATCCTCTCTGGCATCATGTGCGCCAAGTCAAGCCTGAGAGCAAACAAAATGGGTACGAGGGCCGCCTTTGGCTCCCAGATCACATTTTGAAAATCCCTGATAAATGGTAAATGAGCCTTTAAGGGCCTTTCAAACAATACAACCAAAAACGTGTGTGCCAGAGACAGAATAACAGGACTTTGTCTTTTCTTATACAGGCACTGTTTGATTATAGCCAAAAGCTTTGAGCCATTGAGAACTAGTGAGAAAATCTTTGGGAACGAACACATAAAATGAGCCCTGTTTACTTGACAGAGCTGGAACAGAGAGAGAGGAAGCTACACTGGCATCACAAGACCAGCTCTCGTCACTCGGTCTCCTGATGAACAGCGAGCATCATACACAAATTCCTCCAAAACTCATGTCTTTCTCCTAGCCGTGTCCTACTTTCACTCAAAGAGCAAAGTCTTTGAGCGAATGAGTCTGTCTTCTTTGAATGTTGTGGTCTCTACCACAAAACTACAAACATCTACTGTAGGTGAAACAAGATTTTCAAGTCAAATTTAAATGTATTTTCTTATTGTGCAGCAAATGATTAAGGTATGAACACACTTAAAGGGACTGTACTGAATCTAAAAATGTTAAAATTAAGTATTTTCCTCCCCCTACATGTTCCAACAATGTCCTAATGTGTAGAGTCCAGACCTATTCCCCACAACTGCCTCTAAAATCCTCCACTGTCACTAGAAACGGTGTTACTTCGGGTCCGAATTGCCGCCATGCATGAGCTTGATATAGAAGGTGCAGTTACACATATGACCTGAGGTGGCAGTAGCGAGTGTAAAATGGCTAACTTGCATCTAGCCTCTTTAACTCAAATTCTGAATATATTTAGATCCCGCCTTGATTCATCAAACGCTCACATAATACACAATACGACTTCAGGTAAGTTTTGGATGATTATTACATGTGTCAATGCTGAAGTAAATAAATAATACGATTAGACGATTACGCGATTCCCATCTCTTGCCCAAAGCTTTGTAAATCCCCTTTGAGCGCGTAACCTCCCACCACGCTCTCTGTCTGACCTCTCCTAATTCTCTGCAGCTTCGGATGCCACTGACCTACTGGAGCTTTATCCCTCCATTTCTGGCCATTTCTCGGCTAAAACCTCGGCTTGCGCATGTCACGGCGGTTTGCGCTCGCAGCCGCTAAGCCCGATGTACAACGCATCAAACAAGTTTACCAGGAGCTTATACGTCATGTGGAGAGGAAGTTGAATGACTCGTGGATACAAAACCAGCTGCCGTCTATGGAAGAAACTTGTCCATCTTGGAGGGGACAAGCTTGAGATCGATTTTAGTTTGAGTAATCATGTCTACTGAGGCTGCTTCTTCTTCATCAGCAGAAAGTCTTCGCTGAGTTGGACTGCATTTTATGTGTAATAGAATAGAGTAGAGAATAGAATGGCCTGAGTTGGGTTGATAAGGGTTCTCTTGTTTCCCCCATTGACCAATGTCTTATAATAATATAATACTCCACAGATTTACTGTAAGTACATTGCTGCTGGTTTGCTCTGCCGCTACAGTCTCTACTTGACCTAAAACAAGAAGAATGAACATATTTCTGCTTTTTGTCAATTCATAAACGGAGCGGTCAACAAAGCAGAGGACATTCTCTCTCTTTTATCACCCAGGAGAATACCGTGTAAGCTCAATTTAATAGCTCTAATTCAAAAGAAGTGCCCAATTATGTCAACCTCCAACTACCCTATTACCCATGAACATGATACATTTCCAAACATTAGCAACCACTCTTAATAATTGGACAAACATCGTGCAATTTTGGGAAACCTGAATGATGAGTGCCCTTTGTCAAACCCGTAGCTAAGGCAATGGCTCATGGAACAGGCGGCCTTTGGCTTCATAATCAAATGCTCTCCCAGCCAAGCTATGTGTCCTCAGCAGCAAATGTATCCACGGTTTCTTAAAAGACAAAACAAAAAAGCGTGTGTATAGCTGTCTGTCAGCGAAACTGACACTGTGCAAGAGCCACCTCAGACCCAAATCTGCTGGGACAGGCTCCACTGACCTCACACAAGAGTAAGTGACCAGTTTATGTTTACTCTTCCTAAATTTTGATTCCACAATATCCATTCAACCACAAAATCTACATATCATACAGGACCAATTTTTCTTTCAGCCACGTTACAACGGTTTATCCTCATCCAAACTTTACCTGGAGTGTTGAACTGTTAAATATGAGCATGTTTCAGCATCCCTGCATATTTAGTTTGCCTCCCACACGAAAGCCCACACTCTGATATTTGTTGCACGGCGGTTTCATTGAACAGAGCCGTTGAAAGCGAAAATGGTTTAATTGTTTCGCTCATTACCCAGATCTCATGACCATAGGGGTGAGGGTAGGAACATAGAGCGACCCATCGAGAGCCTTAGCTCCTAAGCTCCCCTTCACTCCCTCTTCACCACCAATAAAAGTCTCTCAATCTCACACCCCACCCGTCCCCCACTCGTAAACAAGAACCTCCTCCACTTGAGGCAAGGACTCTTCACCGACTTGGAGAGGGCAAGAAGAAAAGGACAAGATTGCGGATATAGGCGGAGCTTCCTTCGCATGGTTAGATATGGTTAAGGGCTCAGTCACCCAGGAGGAGCTCAGAGTAGAGCCTCTGCTCCTTCACATCGAGAGGAGCCAGCTGAGGTGGCTCGGGTGTCTGCTTCGGATGCCTCCTGGTCGCTTCCCTCGGGAAGTGTTCAGGGCATGTCCTGTTGGGACACACTGGAGGGACCGTCTCTGTCGCCCCGGGGTCCCCTCTGAACAGCTGGAGGAGGCGTGTGTGAATAGGGATGTCTGGGCATCTCTGCTCTGACTGCTGCCTCCGCGACAGGAATAAGCTCAAGAAAATGGATGGGTTTAATTGTTTGTGCCCCCAGAACCCATGTTTCTGAGCTCCGCCCCTGCTGCCGAACCATGCTCCAGCTCAGACAGTGGCACAGATGGTAGAGCGGGTTTGTCTCATGAGGTCAGGGGTTCCAATCCCGGCTCCTGCAGGTACAGACTGTTGTTGTGTCCTGCCTTTGTGTGAATGGTTGGTGGTGGTCAGAGGGACCGTTGGCGCAGATGTGAGCAGTCTCGCTTCTGTCAGTCTACCCCAGGGGCAGCACCATCAGCATGGAGTGAATAAACCCCCCTCCCTTTCATGTGTGAAGCGCTTTGGGTGTGACTTGTGTAAGCGTTATACAAATAATATTCCCTTCCCTTCCTCTTTCCCTTCGTTTGGATTTGACGCCCTTTTTGGTCAACTGCATCAATGGCACAATGCTTGAAAGTCCCCTGAGTTTGACACACCTTCACCAAACTTGTTTTGATCCTGTCCGAGGTCAAACTGTCTTCCACACGTTCCTTTTTTGTGAATTTAGTTTTGCACTTCTTTCCTGGTCAAGAGGGAAATTGCATCATCTGCTGGCCTTTAGTGTAACTCTCAGTATCCTCGCACCAGGCAGTATTTTCAAGGCACATTATGAAGTCAAAAAGTCAAAAAGTTTGTTGTAAAAGCCTGAAAAAAAAAAAAAAGTGATATACCGTCAACAAACAGCATTAAATCTGAACTGAAAGCCGAGCAGCACCACAGGGGGGTTATGATGTCATCTGAAAGCGCAGCAGTTGTTTCCTCTCTCTACCTCGGACATATGAATCGACACAGTTTCACCCCACTGACACACTGTGCAGCCTCCGGTCACCGATTGGCCCGGGAGGTGAGGAGTGGGCGGGGGCTCGGCGTGGAGGGAAGGAAGGAGGAAGGGTGGGGGGGGCTGGTGGAGGGAGAGAAAGTAAGAGCGTTCCCGTGCACCGGCTCAGAGCTTAGTGGGACATTGACAGAGGAGCAGTGAACATGAATGGACCCTGGGACTAAACTCACAGACCGCTTCGGTGCATCTTTGTTAGGTTGAATTGAGATTTAGGAGGAAAGAGAGAGAGAGAGAGAGAGAGAGAGAGGACCATGGATTCCAGGCTGCTCATCGGACCCGGGATCCCCACCACGAGGACACCCCCGTGGGTCAACATCAGCCTCTTGGACCCCCACCGCCTCCAGGATTTAGCCCCGATCTCGACAACTGTACGTTACATTTCATCCATCCAATTATGCCATTTGACGGAGTTTTCAAAAATATAGACATAGCATGATGGCAACAGGTGTCATAGGGATGTATAGATTTTATTTTGCAATCATTTTAAGAGTCCACATTTGTTGCTTTTTCTTTAAAATATTGGAGACAGGGTTGATTTTGTATTGTAATGGCTCTATTTTTGCCAATATAATCAATGTAATTTCCTTCTTATCCATTCATTTGTACCTGTGAGTAACTTATATATATCTTTATATCTCTCCAATCCTGCACATGATTTCGATTGCATACGTGTGGTTGAACAAAATGAATACGCTTTTTTTATTCATGAGGGAAGATTATACATGTTTGCGAACTTGACAGCACCTTGATGGCTCCACTTCTCTGACATATAGTATTGCTTTTCTTGTCTTACCTATTCATTTTCTGCAGTCCTTATCTGTTGCTTTTCATTGAGTTGTGATTTTCTGCTCACATAGGAGCATCATAAAGAAGGCACTTTGGAGAAATCCCTCGGCATTGTCACGGCTGTGGCTTTACTGATTGCTTTTCCATTCATTTTAAACAGAGCTGCCTTTTCGAAACCTCTTTGCAAATGCACAAGAGTTCCCAGTCACGCTAAATGCTTTTGTTAAATATTCATAAACGTGTTGTATTGTAGGAATGTAATGCATAAACTTGGGAGATTGAGAAGGCTCCTTCATTCTTGCACATTCATGAGACAAAAAGGGAAAGTTCTGTCGTTCTGCATCTTGAACTGTGCCTTTGGTTGGCGTTCGCTGAAGTTGTAGAAAATTGCGAAATGTTGGCGGTTTCCTAATGAAGCTGTCCAATTACGAAGACAGCAGGGAACTGGTTTGGAGATAAGAAGGAGAAGAAAATGGCCACGATGTTGTGAGAAAAAAATCCTATGCTTGAGTGACACTGTAAAGGGGCGAAGAGTTTGGCGCGACAGACGGCGAAACACAAAAGGTAATGTGTCGAGAGGGACGGTTTGGCGAGTGAGCGAGGAGGGATCGAAGGAAGTGAGCGAGGAGGGAGTGGCCAGTCTGCAAAAAAAGGGTCCGTCGGAATGTCCTGAAAATGCTGCAAGGACTAGGTAGTAAATTGGGATAGACGGTAGAGTAAAAGAGAAGGGAAAGGTAAGCTAGAGAGTGGAGTACAGTATAATGAATGCAAGGGAGCAAGTATAATAAGAGGATAGGACAGTGGGTCTCAGATGCTGTGAGGAAATTTCATTTATGCTTTAGCTCCGCTTCTAAATTGGGGTTTAGACATGGTTCACACCCAGTTCGGACTTCATTTAGTCCAGGTTAGGTCTTTCATGAACTCTTTTAAGCCCCAGTTTACTCCCGGAGTCGATCTCGAAGGCGCAAATATTTTATGAGGCATACTTGAGGGATCTTTGAAATATGTTGGGATGAAAGGGTGTTGGGATGATGGAAAAAAAACGAAACAAAGAAAAGCTATAGCGTGGAAGGAAGGTATTGAGAATGGAGAGGGCCAGTTAAGGGTTAATAAAGCTTTAAGTATGATATGAAGCAGAGCAGATCAGGGTTCAATCGATACGAATAGTTAGGGAGGCAGGAGAGGGGTCCAGGAACTAAGTGGGAACGGTGAGGAAATGAAAAAATCAATGCGGCGAACGGGTGGGGAAGAAAGCGGAGACGAGAGAGCGCGATGGGAAAGCAGGAGGAAGGACACGAGGCTGAAGAGATCAAGACAGCTCAAAGTGAGGCACAGTGGAGAGATATTGGTAAAAGTGGAGGGGTAAAGAAGGAAGGGTTGAGGAGGAATTTAAGGAGGCTGCAGTCTGGAAAAAAGTCATAGTTTAACACAAAGAGTTAAGACGCGAGGATGAAGTGCATCGACGAGTGGGCGTTTAGATGATTGCGAGGATTGTGTGGGGAGGAGAAAGGGCAAGGCAGGCAGGAGCTGGAGGAACCGATGTGAATGCAGACACCTGGGGTCCCCCAACAAAGATGCAATTACGAAAGTGAAGGGGAAAGTTACTAAGGGAACAAGGAGTCCAGGAGGCATGGAAAGACAGATGCTGTTACAAATTAGCGGACGAAAAAAGTGGTTACGAGCGAGACGAGGGAAAGTCAGATGATGGAAACAATTTAAGACTAATAAGGATGTTGCAAAGTGGAACAAAGTAACAACAAGGAGAAGGCAATGAAGTAGTGGCGTTATGATGGTCTCTCTGCACGCCATCAGGCACAGAAATAGACGTTTACCACAAATGGACTTCAGCAGAGAGGGAGGTGAAAAGCTGCAACAATTAGTGGATACAGTAAAGCGAGAAATCCAGTTTGAAGTCTCAAAGAAAGAAAGAGAGAGAGAGACATATGAAGAAAAGGTGGCAAGGAGGGAGCGACGAGTGGCTTGGGAGCAATAAAGGAAGGAAAAAGTAGAAGGAGAAAATAGAAAATAGACTGCTGTAGTCTCAATGCGGACAGATTGTGGCTTTATCGACCTTCTTTTTGGGCACCTCAGCGTTGATTTAAAGCAAAACTAAGTGACTCATGCCCCTAGAAGCCATAAGCACCACAGCAGGTGTTGCATTTTTTCCCCCCTCATTAATTGTCCGTTTGAGTAAATACTCTGACAGAAAAGACAAAGGGAGAGATATTCTACATTGTGCCACCACTCAATGACACAATGGATATATTTTTTTTTTTCACTCAAACTTGGCTGTAAACACTGCTAAAGTGGCGCTGATTCTATTAGTGTGTATTGCGCCTCCGACCCGGAGGCAGCGAAGTTGCCAGGGTGGTTTTCTGGGCAGAGACCCCCCGATCATCCCATTAACACTTGTATTACCCCCAGAGGAACCACAAAAAGGATTTATTAAGGTAAACAAGTTACTTTGTTAAAAATAATCTGCGTGAAAGGAAAAGACACTTGATGGGTAAAGGTTACTCCTCTAAGCATCTTGTGTGTTGCGCCCTCTGCTGGCATCAAGGGGAATTAACCGCGGCACAACATTATGCCAACAAATAAATGGTCCTGTGATAAATGAGGTTTGAGCTGTTTTGAAAATGTAGACTCTGCCCTTTTCGACATGGATTGGAGTGCTTTCTGCAGTAGCAATGATCGAAGTCAAGAGGATTACTCAAACCCTTGTGTACAGCCCTGGGACCCATTAGCAAGAAGACGGAAGTGCCAATGCTCTCCCTCATAGGAACGTACTCCCAAATGGGGTTGCGACTTTAAATGGACGGATAAAAAAGAGGCAGCGAGTAGTTCTGACTAGGATGTAAGGACATATGAGTATAGCCAGGAAAACATAATTAAAGAAGAAATAATAAGAACTGGGAAGGAAAGAAGGGACAGTCAGATCAGGAAAGAGCTATTGGCAAAACACAAGGACGAGGGGAACAGCGTGCGCTTGAAGCAGGCAGTGGTAGACAAGGAAACAAGTGGTTAGGAGGCAAGGGAGGAAGGACAGGAAGTAAGGATGCTTTAGCCTGTGAGGTGTGCGTCTCCCGCCGCGCTCAGGGTGTTTCTCATTCACTCGCGGTTCGCTGTAGGAAATGCCAGGGAGCGCACGTGTATGTGGCTGTGGCTCTCAGGCGTCAAACGGACAGACAGACGAGAGAGAGAGGGAGGGAGAGAGAGAGAGGAAATGAAAGAGAAGCTCCTGCTCACTATGAGAGATTCTGAATGCGTCATTCAGTTAAAAGCATGAATGAGCATAAGGATTTTTAATCTAAAGGAGTGATTGATACGGTATATTGCGGAGGGGAAATTGTAAATCAGTGCGACAAAAATGTCCAGTGACAGGTCGAAAGAGCCTCGTGTCACCAGACTTCACTGTCAAAAGAGCAGGTCTGTGCTTTGTTCATGTCGGTGAAGCTGCATAAGGCTGTTAATTAATATCAATGCAAATGAGAGGTTTTCGTTGACTGAAACAGAAAAGAATAGCTTGACTAAATCTTCAAATGAAATTACATTTTTTGTCAGATCACATACTGTAGTTTCAAAGACTTGAGCGGCGATAAAGCAAAGTCAATATAGCATCAAAGTGTTGCTTTGACACTTTATCGCCAGTAGTGGGCAGTGAGTGGCACATTGTCCTTACTACTAATGCTTTGGATGCATGGATGATCACATAGTACAAGATAACAATAACTGCAGCACGTTTCGAACATGTTTAAGTCTTTCTTACCTTCTCCACGTTGACTTGCAGTTAGTAGCTGGAAGATAATAATGAAAACGTTCGTGCTCCTGTAGGTCACAAAATAAGACTTGACATTTCCTCGGGTTACCCTTTTACTGTTTTCAATAAACTAAGAAAAACACTGTCGAGATTTTGGCACAAGTTCTATTGAAACTACGGAGGGTTTTCAGATTTTTACGACATGTTTAAGGCCACTGATGTCAGGCTAAATACTTTCCCAAGCGCAGCGCAACTCGTTTAGAAATTCCCCAGACATGTTCAAAAGACAAAACATGTGGATATGCGGCGCCCCCGTCCTTCAAATAAAGAATAGTATGACTTTCATGGCTCTTAAAAATTGGCTGAATCTTTTGGATTAGATCATTTCAAAAGGCTGTTTTTTCATTTTTTTTTGAGAAGCAAACTCGATGGAATATGAAATTTAAGGACGAGATGCACGTTTCTATACCACAATCATTTAAACTTATAGCAAGACGAGAGGACAAATGGTGAAAGATTTACTACTTTACTTCAGAATGTGTTGTCATTTTTTTAAATTTAAAATCTGAACAAACTTAAAGAGACTATACAGAGTTTAAAAATGTAAAAAAATATCTATTTTCCTCCCTCTACATGTTATGTTCAAACAATGTCCTAATGTGTAGAATGAGCTCAGACCTGTTCACCACAACTGCCTCTAAAACCCTGCGCTGTCACTCAAAAAGGTGTTACTTTGGGTCCGAAGTGCCGTCATGCACGAGCTTAATATAGAAGGTGCAGTTACGCGTAAGACCTGAAGTGGCAGTAGTGAGTACATACAAATGACCAACTTGCATCTTGTCCCTTTAATTCAAAATCTGATAATTATATGGCAAATATGTATTATGATTTTAGAGCTTTCTTGACACCTTTTTTCAAATTTGTTATAAAAAAATTACTAGTATTGTTAGACAAACAAATAAAGAAAAATTATATGCATACACTGTCCACTGTGACCAGATTTTGTAGAACAGACAAAAGTTTCTTTTTTGAGTAACGTTGATCAACTCTTCGATAGTTGAAGGGTCCAACTGAATGTGTCTTTATGCAAAGTATCATAGTTAGGTAAAGGTATGTTTGGTCACAGTTGTTCCATCCCAAAGCAGGACAATACTAGATGTTTAGTCTTTAGTGCAATGGTTTTCACATACGCTGCTTGACTCGTGATTCGTTCCGTTACATAAATGCGTAAAGTTGCCGTTGAGTTGCCGTAAAGTTGAGTGTTTGGACTTCAGAAGCCCAGTGGACCTGCAGGCTTTGAGCTGTGGACTGGGCTTTATGAAGGGAAACTGATACTCAGCCTAAGCCTAAGGGGGGCTCAGAGACGTGGGTCTGCTGGGACTGGTGCACATTAGGAAGTCATCTCGGGAGTTATTCACTTCTGCCCACTTGTTTATTTGTCTTTCCAGCCGGGCTGCACAATATATCGCCAACTTATCGTTACTGAGATATTTATTTATTTACTTTTGGGTATGTGTATAGGTGCATGTAAGTGTACATGTATATGTATATTTTTGGGTTCTTCTATGTAGTTAGGTGAATGTATAGGTTTACCATTGTTTTGCTATAGGTGTGTATAGGCAAAACGTTTCTTTATTTTTCCTGCAAACAAAAAATGCAGTGTGAAGAAATGTATCCTTGGAATCACTATGAAGAGTGATGCAATAAAGACTGCAATAAAGTAAAGTTCAGTTTTAGTCATTTTCCAAGTTTAGTTCCATTTTAACCTTGTTTTGGCCCTGAATTATCATTATTTAGACACGTTGACATTATTTGATAAAGAAAAGAATAACATATTGACAAAAAAACGAAGAAAAATGACTTTAATAATAATGACTTACACTTCAATTGCGCCTGTGTTACCATGTTTCTCATTATTACTCACTCCATTCTTGGTGGTGAAAAGCTACTATAGTTGCTACAGCTGCCCTGGGGTAGACTGACAGAAGCGAGGCTACCAGTCTGCGCCATCGGCCCCTTCGACCACCACCAACCACTCACATACGCACTAAATTACAGTCTTTCTGGCCTATGTTTTTAGTGGTAGGGGAAACCGGAGTACCCGGAGGAAAACTACACAGGGAGAACTTCCAAACTCCACACAGAAAGGCCCCGCCCAGGTGGGAATCGAACCTGGGACCATCTAGCTGTGAAGCACGAGCGCTAACTGCTGTGCCACCGTGCTGCCCTATGTACTTCACGGTTGTTTCCTCTTCTGCGGCTGAAGCGTGTCACAGAGGAAACTGTCCTTCACGTTTTTTCGAACCCATAAGTCATCACTGAACCTGTTCTGAGCCATTCTGCTGTTAGCAGATAGTGAAAGCTTGTTTTCACTGTCTTATAATGTGTCATTCCCATGGCTGCTGCAGAGGGCGCTCAAGGCCAATTAAAATCATGACCAGCCCTGTCTCTCACTCCTTACTGTCTTTTCTTTACATTTCAAAATGCTTCAAAATGTTTCAAAACTCAAAGAAGAGAACCGTTTTGTCTCTTTACCAACGCCGATAGAAGCTGATATATAATTGTATAATAGACAGACATATTTGCTGCATATCCATCTGAAAATAACTTAAAAGCACTTTCCAATAAAAATTTGATACCATTTGGCTCACCGCTGGATTGGCCATAAACCTGAGCAATAATAAAATGCGGAGTGAGCCACTAATAAAAAACAGCACTTTATTCAATAGCCCTCTTCCCTTCAAACACACCAATAGTCATATCAGTCATATGAGGTGGACATTTTAACAACATACCTGGTTTCGACTCAGCAGTAATCTCCAAAACTGCAGAGTTGTGCAGTAATAAAGTAATTCTCAAAGCTTTAATAGACTTGGATTACGGCGCTATTTTGGCTTTTTACGATCTCTTGCTTCTTTACTCAGTCAGTTTCAATTTAAACACTTTATGTCTTTTTGTTCAGTTGTAAAAAGTTGGTCGATCTACAATGGATTTACGATATTTGAATATTTTCTTTTCTGCTTGTTGATTTTCTTATTTCTTATTTATTTCAAGGATAGCCCCGTTGAGATGAACCATCTCTTTTTCAAGGGGGTCCTGAACACAAAATAAACAAAACATAGCAAGTATTGTCACATACATACAACAGTCACATACACATAACAACAGTCACATACACATAACAACAGTCACATACACATAACAACAGTTACATACACATAACAACAGTCACATACACATAACAACAGTCACATACACGTAACAACAGTCACATACACGTAACAGTCACATACACATAACAGTCACATACACATAACAGTCACATACACATAACAGTCACATACACATAACAGTCACATACACATAACAGTCTCATAACAGTCACATAACATAACATAACATCACAAGGTCTCATGTCTTGCTCCCCATCCCCGCCCACCCCACCAACATCCCCCACTTTCAATACAAAACAATATTAACAATAGGTATAAAGAGGAAATAAAATAAAATCACATAAGAAGAGAGAAAATAGTAAAAAAAGAAAAAAGGAATAATAATAATAAAAGGTTACAACATTGTTGGACATTAGGAAAAATGCTAGTAACATTGACATTGACATTGACATTTTAGATTATTGTACAAGGATGTTTTGAATATATGTAAAGATGCCGTTGATCTAAGTTCTATTGATAAATTATTCCAGTCATATGGGGCTTTATAACGAAAGGCTTTCCTGCCTACCTCCTTTTTTTATTTTTTATGTGGGTTATCCATCAGAATTCACAGCCTAAGTTCACCCCTTAGAATTGTATTACATAAATTCACCATTTCCTTCCATCGTCTCTATTGAAGCCCTGTCACTGCATCTTTCAAACTTAAAAAATTTAATTAACCCGCAAAATCGTCCGAAGGCTAATTGGCTGTGCCTTGACAAATTTGCATAGAGCGATTACTTCTGTAAATGGAGCGCTGAAGCTTGATTTTGTCCATGATGCCGTTATCTGTGTGTTTTGACTTGTCCTGAAAGAGCATCGAAGTGTGCGAGCGCGAGTGCAGGCATGCATACACAAAAAGCCTGTCCGACCAAATCCAAGTTCGAATTTATCCATATTAGGCGCTCGGAGATAAAGGATGCCGTTTGGGGATGGGCTCTAAAGGCCGAAAGATAAAGGGGATATTAAATTCAACCGCTGGATATGAAATGTTCCAGTCGATTATCAGTTCTCAAGGATATCTTTGTTTATCTAATTATGGCTTGATTGCATGTATTAGGACAAACATCTCCAATGATACGGTTTGGCAGCTGCGCAGCTCTTGAGCCCTGCTGCAGTAGGGTACTCATTTAGGTCCAATTTACTGCTGGTTTAGTAATGATTTAGTCCTGGCTCTCACCGGTTGCAATCACTTAGCTGTGATGCCGCTTATAGCTTGTGAGAATATGTTTGTGAGTGGTTGTCTACCTCTTTATAATGCCATAGTCTGTTAGAAACATGTGTCCATTAATTTACACACTGTTCCTGAGAGCACTTGGGCAATACCCTTCACATCCCTCGCCTGTGCTTGATGGTTGGATGGTTGCCAGATCAGCCAGAGACAAGTTGCCACAAAAAAAGGTGACACTAATATTTCATTGGACCTCCTTTAGCTTTGATCACAACACGCCTTCGATGTTCATATTTCGCCAAGATCACATGTTGATGATGGGAGCGTGACCACTTCGCAAAGCGTTCTCCAGCACATCCCAACGCTTCTCAATGGGGATTTTTCAGGATTTTTGACATAGGGCCTCATTTCCTAGTCATCCAGAGTGTTGTTGATTTTGAAGATTTTTTTGTTTTTTTAATTCATGCAGTTCTTATATTTGAAGAGTTTCGTGGCGCTAGGCTTGTGCGAGGCTAGCGCATTTCTATGGTGTCAGCTAGCCTGCATTAAAAACAGTCTGACCCGCTCCACAGTGCACCTGAGGCAAATCACTTATAACGCCAGACTAACCGTATAAATGTCTGTGTTGATAGAATAATTTTTGGAATATAACTGACCTTGCATCACATGAATGATCGCATTTTGAGGGACTATTTTCTAGCAGATCACTCCGCCGCTGCGTAGCTTATACATCCACGAAGCTGATGCTGCTCAGATATAAGTTATTTTAAATGCAAAATGGTTAAAATTATTGTATCGACACTTATATGGTTATTCTGGTGTTATAAGTGATTTGCCTCAGGTGCACTGTGGAGCGTGTCAGACTATTTTTACTGCAGGCTAGCTGATATCGTATAAATGCGCTAGCCTTGCACTAGCCGAGCACCACGTAACTCTTCAAATATAAGAACAGCATGAATTACAAAAAATATATATCTCCAGAAATCAGCAACACTCTGGATAGCTAGGAAATGTGGCCCTATGTCAAAAATCCTGAAAAATCCCTTTAATATCTGGAGTCTGTGGCCACTGATTCATGTGTGAAAACAAGGTCTTGCGCTTCCTGAAACGCTCTTTCACAATGTGAGCCCTGATCAATCCTGGCATTGTCATCTTGAAGTATGCCTGTACCATCAGAGAAGAAGAAATCCATTGAACTTGGTCATTCAGGATGTTCCTGCACCAACCCCAGATCAGAACAGTTCGGCGGTGAACCATAGTGTGACTGAGGGGTGGCAGAATTGTGCGTCAAATTGCAAACCAACTTTCACAGATTTAACACTGAACCCAGTGACTCTGCTATAGAGTTACGAGTCAAGCTCTCTATCTGAAGGCTAAACTAGGAATGTTTGTCTTCTATCAACGAATGGGACACTTGAAACGATGCAATAACAATGTTGATGCAGCCTGGAAGTCACCGAGCCTATTGCACAACTCTCACAAGACTCGGAGTCTGAGAACGAGGACTTGAGGAGGTCAGAATGACTCCTTTCTCTTGAATAGAAATGAAATTACTTCTGCTGCGCTTCCGAGTGTATTGTCATAGTTGGAAGAGGTCATGGTCACTGCTACATCACCAAAATTGTTGTCCATGTTATTTGGAATATCAATAAAACATGGAAATAGTATCATGGTAGCTTGTGTTTTTGCTTAGAGTCTTGAAACTTCATTATTGCTAACAGCTATTTCCATGTAGCTAACACCACTCCCCCTAACCTCTTTATGTTCATTACTCCTGGTTTACATTCCACTGAAAAAACCCCATAGGCTTTTTTTCCCCCTCCCCGTTCCCTTCTGACCTTGCAGTGAGTTACGTAAGACTCCATCAGGTCTCAGCGTTGTGCACCACTGCCCCGCTTCTGGTGAACGGAGCTTGTGACTGACTGACTGACTGCGGGGAAAGTAGGTCTTTGGCCAAACAGATGTGAGGAGGAGGAAACCCGTGGAATCGCAGTTACTCAGGAAAGGCGGGATTATCCGTGTGCGCTGTCTGGTTTGGAGCGGAGAGGGTCTGCCGAGTGGAAAAAGACAAGTCCATCTGGCAACAAGGGCGACGGTGTGAAAGAGCAGCAGTTACAAAGACATGGGTGAAGAACAAGGAGAGACGCTCGGCAAACTGTCGGAGCTGGGAATCAATCTTACTCTGGCTCTAAAGCAAGTACTGAGCCTATAGGAGCAAAGTAGCCAAATCTTTACTCCTTATTTTACATTAGAGCAACGTAAGCAGAAGTAAAAAGTAGTGACCCATATAACTACTTTAAAGCAGAATTAAGTAACTCATGCCCCTAGAAGTCGTAAGTGTCGTAGCACGTTGCGTTTTTTTACTCATTAATTGTCCGTGAGACTAAATACTGCGCTGACAGAAAAGACAAAGGAAGAGAAGGATATTGTACATCCAATTACACAATGGAGATATTCCTTTTCACTTAAACTTGGCTGTAAATATTGTTAAAGTGGCGCTAGCCCGCAGTTAGCTTTGCCCGTTAGCCTGTTTGCTTCTTCTTCGTGATTCCATTAGTGTGTATTGGTGGCCCTGACCCGGAGGCAGGAGAGTTGCAATTGTGGTTTTCTGGCCAGAGACACCTTAACCGAGCACATTTTCTCCAGTTCGGCTTTACCCAAATCTGAAAAAGTATCAACTGGAGCTCACAGCCTTTTGGTCAGTGAAACACCTCATTTGAAGGCTAAGACCTACAAAACTGATTTGAGAAAATATGCTTGGTTAAGGCGGGGGTTAAGAGGTAAAACAAAAAAAAAACGACTTGATGGAGTACGGAGTAGCTGATTGAGCATAAAAGCCTGAGTTATATTTTAGCAGTGTCACACATTATGAGAAACAAAACATGAAATGATGTAAAAATCTGAATATTTAACAATCATGTATGTATAAAACTGCTCTAAGTACAGTCACTTTTCCATCCTGCAGGTGATTTTTAAGCAACGGTTTTCACTCCCTTAAGATGTAGATGCTCTGTTGAGTTGAAACGGTCCAGATGATGCGACACAGCCATTAAAGTCTATTCGATTACCCAATCTAGCTAATGATCTCCCTTGTTGACTTTTAGCTGTCGGTTGTAAAAGAACTGCATCCAAATGAAAGAGTGCACAGCAAACAGCACAGAAAACGCAGTTGTTTGCTCAGATTTTGTACAATGAAACCTCAAGTGTGCCCAGAAGCAGCGAGGTGCGGCAAACCACAACTATCAGAGTCCAGCAGAGCCAGAGTTAAGTGAAAAGGAACCGTCGTAAACGAAATTCACACTTGGTTACGTTCGACTCCGAAAAGCAAAGAACAACAGTAAAGGCAATGACTACAAATGAGATCATGAAGTACCTCAACGCGGCCAAAGAAAACCACTGATATCACTAAGAATTATCACATGAGTCTGGCCTGTAGGTGTAATAAGCAGGTCACACCACAAAAAATGTCAACGTAATAGTTTCTCAAGGTTGGAAGAGTTGAAACAAAGCACAAGGTAACTCTCTAGAAACTCTGGAGTTGGTAATAATGACATTGCAGACAATCCATCCATCCATTTTCTTCCACTTGTCCGTTTCCGGGTCGTGGGGGCAGCTGTTGGTTCTGCCCAAATCACATTGCACCAGCCCCTTATGGCTCCTCCTGCAGGTGGTGGGTCCACAGAAGGACGGCCTCATGATTCTAACCAGGCCTGTTGGTCTCTCATAAGGGGCTTATTCTGAACCGCTCTTTGTCTGACCCGTCACCTATAGGACCTGTTTGCCCTGGGAGACCCTTCCAAGGGCATGAAGCCCCTGACAACAGAGCTCTCAGGATCATTCGGGCGCTCAAACCCCTCCACCATGTTAAGGTGGCGGTTCCAGGAGGGGACATTGCAGACAAGCTACACTTTGCGGTAATGTCCCCATAGAGATCTGGTTTCTATGGCTTCCTCTGCACTTCTGTCTCATACAAAAACGTGTTATGTCTTATTATCTAATGTTACATAACTCACGTATGCGCCTAAGTGGCCTGTGACCGGAGTGCGCCTGGATGTTGTTAAAGCTGCCACTTCAGACGCAGCTTCAAACAACACAGTAATTGAGCAAATTGACAAGATACAGCTCCTCGACGTTCACATTGTGTAGCTTCAAGAGCTACTGGGCCGCTGCATACTGGGCCTAGAAAAACTGTTTCATGTTGTGTCCACTCGCACTCTCAAACTCGCACTCTTGTGTCATGGCGATGCGTAAACAAGCAGCAACATCCCTCTCTCTCGGTACAGCTGCGAACTGCATTTGTGGTTTCTGAAGATGGTGAAAGACTGTTGTGGTTCGGAGCGAGCTGCGCAGGAGGAAGAGGAAGGAGGAGGTTGAGGAGCTGACCAGTGTGGGACACCACTCTCTGAAACAGGGACAGACCCATGGGGCGGTGCACCGTTTCAGAGGTGTACTGAAGGCAGGAAGCCAGGTTTCCTCTGGGTACTATACGGTTTCCACAACCTCCAAAAATATGCTTGTCACGTTGGCCCACAATGGTGGCGCGGCTCAGTTGCAGCGGCCCAGGATTAACACCTGAACACAATTTTTTTGTACGGTTGTACAATGACAAATAAAGCACTAACTTACCCGTTTTTAGTGATAGAGGAAACCAGAGTACTTGGAGGAAACCTATAAAAGGGATAGAGAACAGGCAAAGTCCACACAGAAAAGCCCCGTCCTGTGATCGAACCCAAAATTCCATCATATCTTAGAAAAATAACTTGATTTGTACTTGAAATAAGACTTTTAATGCTGATTTTGACTAGGTTTCGACTCATCTTGAAATAAAATTGCCAATGGAACAAGCATTCATTTGCTTAAAATAAGACAAAAAAAAACCTTGAAATGAGACAAAATGGTCAAAGACAAGAAATATCTGTCTAGTTCCATATCAAAAGCAGCATTAAAAGTCTTATTTCAAGCACTTTTAAGTCATTTTTGTCTAAGATAAGATTTAATTTTTTCCAGTCTAGCTGAAGCCCGAGTGCTAACCGCACACACATAAAACTATAGTGTATAGTATACTTTGTGGGCGCTGTTCCCGGTTAGAATGCTTGAATTAGGCGTCTGTCGTTTTTGCTAGCTCCTTTATGCTAGCAATAACGGGGTGCGTACCTATGTTCCCCAGGTGCAAATTTGTTTTGTCTTAGGCGAGTTGGTACATCAACCGAACAGAAGTCATGAGAGTGAAATGTCAGCCGCTAACCTAAAGGATAGTGGGCTGGTGCCTAATCTTAATATCACTTTATATCACCTTATCACTTTATATACCTACACATCTTTATATACATACAATCCCGCTGTTGTTCTATGTCAATTGTTGTGGTCTTACCATATTTTACCTCTTATTTATTTAATATTCTTATGCATGACTCCTATAGCATTATAGTTATACTTTAATAGCTTATTTTGATCTAAGATTTGGTGTTATATGTTTTATGTGGCAAAAACAGCACCGAGAAAAAAATCCCAGTTTGTGAACCTGTTCTCAAATCATGGCAATACAAACTACTCTGATTCTGATGTTCCCCCACTTGTATTGATGGGGGAACATAGGTACGCTGGGTTTTGGAGCCAGAATAGTGCGGCGAAAACAAGGAAAGGGCAATGCTGTGTGTGTAAAGACAAAGTCGAGGAGGTCAGAACGACAAGCCTGGCTGGTTCAATAAAGTTTCAAATAAGTTTTAATAAGTCCATTACCCAAACTTCCGGAGCGTTTCCTATTCCATTTCCTATTAGGCTTCCCACAGTTAATAGCGAGACTACTTCCATATTTTTGTGGTCTATGTTAAGAAAGTAGTATTTGCAAGTAGAATTGGTTGCTTCTCGAATCCGAAAGGTTTCAGAGACATGTTTTGATGAACTGAAAACATGTCCTAAAATACTAAAAGCTTGTTTTTCCACAGCCCATGAGTTTTGGTGCACTTTTAAGAACGTTCCCTTATAAACTCTGCAACTGTGAGCCGTCTGAAGAAAGTGTTATCAGTCTCCTTTTAGGTAAGCTATCAGTGCGAAGATTGAATTGAGCTGTGAAAGTCGGAATAAAATGTCCCCACAATTCATGTCATTCTTGCGAAATAGCTGTACGCAGGAAAGTGACTAAACTGCTGCACAAGTGAGATGCTATTTTATTGAAAAATGCATAGAGGCAGCCGAAAACTCTGGGACATTTCTCTCTCGAAACCACTAAACCCAAATATGTTCAATGTCAACAATTCTTGATATATTAAGATTACAGTGTTGAAACCAAAGGGAGATTATGTCCATAACAGTATAACAAGTAGTTACTATAAAGGAAAGAACAGGCCCTGAAGCGTATATGGTTTGGTATAGAGAACATTAGGCTCAGAGCAATGTGTGAAAACAAGTGATTCCCAAACTATGGTGTGGCTCCCATTGGTGGTACACTTTTCCAGTAGTAATTAGGAGTATTTTGCAGTTTATTTTGATTTGTTTTTAGTTTAGACTGGTTTAATTCTGGTTACAGTTTTTGTTCAGTCCTAGTTTTTGGCTATATCGCCTTGAGAATGCCCGATTTTGTCAGGTCTTGTAGATGCTAAAGCACAATGGGAGACAGTGTGGGGATGCATGTTACAGAATTTTCCATACTATTAGTCGCTCCAGAGTATAAGTCGAACCAGCCAAAAAATGCATAATGAAGAAGAAAAAACATACAGTTTATAAATTGCTCTGGAGTATAAGTCGCACCAGCCAAAAAATGCAAAATGAAGGAGAAAAAAACATAGAGGTCGCTCTGGAGTATAAGTCGCACCAGCCAAAAAATGCATGTTGAAGAAGAAAAAACATACAGTATATAAGTTGCTCAGGAGTATAAGTTGCACCAGCCACCCCGGTGCTCCATTGACAAGCCTCTCCTGGCAGCACGTCATTCAAGCACTTATTTGCGAAATCGATCCTCTAGCTGTGGTCATCTATCTTTTAGCCCGCAATTATAGTAACCTCCGCTTTCGCCAGTCCCTCACAAGTTTCTCACGCACTCCAAGCTTTCTTTCTACTGCTCAATGACCGTTTCGGCTGCCCAGTTCACTACTTGCAGAATATGACTTTTTATTTGGGAGCATTTGTGTTTGGTCTTTGGAGATACTGGAACACAAGCCTAAAGTGCATTTGGCTGTCAGTGTGAAAATAAAGAAAATGTGAAATGATATATTTTGATATATAAGTCACACCTGAGTATAAGTCACACCCCCAGCCAAACTATGAAAAAATTGTGACTTATAGTCCGGAAAATATGGTAACCTATAGTGGATTGTTACATGAGTGGGTCTATCAACATGCACTGTCCTGCCCCGATAACAAAACCCTAAAAGCAGATAGTATTCCGTTTTCAATCCTGCCCTAAAATCCACTTCACCAATGTTTAATCATTGCTTGGATACGTTCAGGTTAAGCCGAGTTTGACCCAGGTTTATTCCTGGTTTAACCCTGGTTCAGTAAAGTTATTTTCCAGTCGGATCTCGGAAGCTAACACAAGGTTGCTTCTTGTGTGTGTCCGTCCACCTCAAGGCAACTGCTGTTACATAGAGAGTTTACCCCCACCAAGCAAAATCGCCCCATGGGAAGCACTTGTTTCATGTGAAAAGCACTGATGCCCTTCCGTATTTTGATTCAGATATGATTGATGTCTTAATTTAGTTTTGGCTCTGTCCTTGTTTAGCTAAGAAGTCATTCAGGTCTTCTATTCACTCATTCAGCTTGAGTTATTATTTGATTTTGGTCACAGCCAGGTTTCTCCATTAAGTAACTGTTATTTTTGGCCACAGAATATGTCATTTTTGAAAATATAACATTTTCTAAAGTGTTGCTTGATGTCAAGAATATCAACTTAAATTTCACATTGAGCCGCCCAAACAAAAACACTGGTTGTTTTAGGTTTAAATGTCACAGTGGTGTGCCAACACAATCTAACAAAAAAAGTCCACTTTTCCCCAAACAGTTATCTTGACCTAATCTTTTCCATTTCCAATTGAAGCAGGAACTCAAGCGATGACAAAATCCATCACCAGCAGATTTCTGATATGAAATAAGTCAGAAACAACCTTTTATAGGCACAGTACGGCCAGAGAGCTATTTCTTTGGACACATTTAGCGAGAGTTGAAAGACACTCCTAAGTGTCTGTCAGTATAATGGTCCAGACATATTCAGACTAAAACTCAGACTCTGAATTACTTCTTTATTTCTACTTGGGTGAAAAAATAATCTTTGGTCTTGGGGACAAAATGTTAAAAAAGGGACAATAATGAATGAACATGTAATTCCATATTGACGGCTAAACTGATTTGCCTCATTTTGCAGGTGTCCCCAGTTCCCAGGCACCCCTTCCCCACGGCCAACGTCCCGGACCACGCCCATTACATCATCGGGGTCGTCATTCTCTTTGTGGGCATTACGGGCGTGCTGGGAAACTTCCTGGTCATATACGTATACTGCAGGTACAATTTCAACTTTTTCTGTGTAGTACATTCTTCTTCTTCTGAGTAAGACATGCTTTAGTCCTATTTCAGTATACAGTACGTATGTGAGACCCTATTTATGCCTCATTTCTTCCTGATCTCAGCCTGGGGACACATGGAAGGTCAAATATTGTATGACATGGCTTTGTGAAAACTTTGAGAATCTCTGAACCACTGACTCAGGTCACTCCGTGGAGCGGATTAAACTTGATAACCCTGTTGAGACCTCTACATACCTGTTCTGAAATACATGTGACTCTTGCACCAGTTTCGCAGTCCACATTTTAGTGTTCTCTTAAATGTTAATGTGCCTGGACGTGCAATAAAAATGACACTAATAAAAAACATAATAAAAAACATATTTTGTAATAAAGGCTCAAAATGTAATACAATGTCCACTTGTGCAATAAAACCATATATTGTAATAAACTTACATTTTCTACTAAATTTAAAGCCATTTGTTGCATTAATAAGTACTTTTTTCACATTTACAAGTATTTACATCCACTGTTTACCATTCATAAGCAAACAGATCCCATAGTCTGCACCATCTGTGTGTGTCTCAGTGAGATTTTACGTTAGGAAAAGGGTTCGGAGATTGTTTTATAGGTTCTGAACATATTCGTGGTCTGAGCAATAAAGGTACTTATAAAGGATTAACAAATACTGGAAGGTTTTCCCCTGAAAAACAGATTCTTGATCTCAGTGGGACTTTCCTGGTTAGATCTTGGTTTTATCGCTTTATTATTACAAAAGGCAGCACATTATTGCAAAATGCTGTTTTATATGGCACAAAGAGGAGTACAGACCTACCCATAATCCCCGCGATCACCCCTCTGTTCATCTCAATGTACAAATAAGCATAAAAAGTTCCTCTGCTTTCCTCACTTCAAATCCTACACCTATCTTATATTCTTTGTTCTGATTCCGTGTTATAAAAATGAATCCATTGTCTCTCTCTCTAGGAGCCGAAGTTTGCGAACTCCTTCCAACATTTTCATCATCAACCTGGCCATCGCTGACCTCCTCATGTGTCTCACGCAGACGCCCACTTTCTTTGTCAACAGCATGCACCGGCGCTGGATCTTTGGAAGGAAAGGTGAGACGTGGATTAAAATTGTCATTGTGGACCAATTATATCTGAAGACAATGAATAAAAATGAATGCAGCAGCTGATTGTAGCAAGGAATCTAAAAAGAAATATGTGGAAAAACCTGGATGTCAGTGATGCAATAAAGGGAGAGTACAATGAGAGCATTATTTGTTCAGATGCTGGTGTTGAAAAAGAGGAAGTGTTTGAGAAGACTGGTGGTTTTGCTGCTGCGGTGGAGATGAGGCAGAGGGAGGCTTGTGCCACAGAGCTGATAGAGCAGAATCATGGAGAGGAGAGAAAGTATCTTCAAAGCTTGTGAAGTTACTGGTTGAGGAGCGAATGTGCAAAGCTGTGATTGGCCCAAAGTGGCAGACAGGTGTTGGGTGAAATAACAAGACATCAAAAGTATATAATATTTACTTGAATTTACTTTAACACTAAGGGTTTTGCTTTTATTGGCTTTCAAGGACAACATGAGCCTCTGCTTTGTTGAATCAGATGAATCATCAACCCATGAACCACTTCAAAAAGTTATGAAACAACTTATGGCCAAAAAAGCATAAATTATCCAAGGCAAATGCAACACCAGTGAATCTGGAGGATATTGCACTGGTAATGCACCAAAAAGTGTCACTGAAAGGGACTATACAGAGTTTAAAAATGCCAAAATTATGTATTTTCCTCCCCCTACATGTTCCAGCCATGTCTTAATGTTCACCACAACTGCCTCTAAAATCCTGCCCTGTCGCTCAAAAAGGTGTTAATTCAACACGTATGACTTGAGGTGGCAGTAGCGAGTATAAAATGGCAAACTCGCATCTAGCCCCTTTAAGGCTACCTCAGCGTCAAACTCTTGCTGAGTAACAGTAACTAAGGGGACGCGGCTTTTGCGAAAGGAAAATTACATGGACGCTACTAGAAAATCTCAAATGGGATGCAATTTACCTCAGTGGTTCTCAATCATTTTCCATCTAAGATAAAAGTTGGCGCTGAGAGAACTCCCAGAACTAAACGAGGTCTACACCAGGACAAAACAAGTACTAAAATGGGATTAAAGTAGATCTAAAGAAGGATTGATGGAACCAAGGACAAAAAGGAGAGCAAAATAGTCTCTAAATGTAATGTATAGGTTATAACTGATCTGAAGTAGCCCAAACACCTTGCAATATCTTGAATTTAGTATGCCAGCAAACCCACACAACATCTGGACATTCTCTCCGTCTCCTGGGCCTCCTTAGTGCCGTCATCTCCACACACTCCCTTCTCCCCTGCTATGTCCCATTGATACAAAACACCGTGGCCTTTAATTAATATTCCCCGCAACGTGCTAACCCCTCCGCGCTCTATCACGACTTAAAACTAGCCTACACAGCTCTGTACGACATGTATTGATCTAAACTGAGGGAACAAGGCAAGCGTAGGTGAAATGAGGTGCGCCGCGATACATAATAAACGCGGAGGCACAGCGCCCGTGGGGAGCAGAGATAGCGTGACGCCGTGTAAAGAAGATGCCTCACTCGGTTGATCAAACGCGGATAATAGGGGCAGCGCCGGGGAGTTGCCTCTTGTTGTGACCTTGATGGAGACAGCTATAGGCTTTTGTTAGATCCATGGCGCTCTATAGGCTCGGTGGCGTGGCTTTTTATTCAATTCCTTCACACGCGCTATGAGCCGACTGAGTCCAGTGTGGCGGCGCCTGGAGGGAAGCTTCAAAGAGAGGAGTGGGGTGGCGGAGGAGGTCAAGATGAGTGTTTTGCTATCGCTTATCGGTGTGTGAGATGTTATAGCAGATGGTTTATGAAGTGGTGAGGCAGAGTCACGTTGGTATATTTAGTGATGGGATTCATGGGACTGATATTTACGCTTTGAAAAACGTGTTTGTGGATAAAATCTTGCACCGCAACTAATAAAAAGAGGCCGCAACTGTCTGACAAATCATTTTTTAGTGCGTTTAGCTTTGACTTGTGTTGCCTACGCCATTGTTGGGCTGATTCTTGTGTTCGTTCAGGGGAGATCCGGCTGTTTTTCACAATTGAGATCCGGTTTTAGCCGTTCGAAAGAGCCGGTTGGTCATGAATGTCAAATGACTACAAGCAATGCATTTGTGATATCCAGGAGCATAACCTTTTGAGAAACAACAGAAATATGAACTGCTAAACCAATGCAAGAATCACACAACATCTTTTGTAGAGTCATATTAGAGAACAGACTTTTAGGGCCTGATCTTGTGTTCCTAAACGCAGACTGTAAACTAGACGTTCACACTGACGAGCAGGGGCGCAGCACCAAAATCTGGGCCCTTGGTACAAACACACCCCTTCCCAGTCAATTCACATTTCATATTCATCTCAACATATTCTGGGGTTTAGTTTGACAGTGTAGTTAATTTCTTCACACAAAACCTATATATTTAGTGTGTGGTTTGTCTGTTTAAACCTTAAGATTATTATTATTATTATTATTATATTAAGATGATTAGTTTTACATGCAAACAGGGGGCTGCACTGGGGACACAGAATTTTTTAGTTAATAGGCATTGAAATAGGCATTAATAATACGTTAAAATGCTAGTTTATGTATGTATACAATTCATTAAGTTGTTCTGAAAAAGCTTGAATAGTCTGGCCCGAGACGTCCCACACATTTTACTAGAACCAAGTCAAAGGAGTCTCTAAAGGTGCGCATTTAAAATCAACGGGGGGGCAATGGCACGTGCTGGTGTTCTGATCAGCACCACAGCGAGACCGCCGATATATTCTCTCTCTTTTGGGCAGTGTTTAACTCACAGTGGGTTAAATATAATGCATAGCTTGTCCTGTGAGAGCTGAAAAGGGTTGGAGCCTAAATGCTGAAGGAAGTGCATAAGGCAGCAAGGGGAAAGCAGCAAACCACGCCTCAGTCTTATTTTTTACTTCACAAGGCACAGCAGTTGCGCACATGCAAGATGACAGTTTCATTTGGACCAACACTGTTCTAGCGCCAGGCAAAAAATGCGGGCCCTTAGTGCCATGCATTTGCACGGGACATAGTAACACTTTGTAAATGCTTGTCCTGCACCTCTTTTCTCTTCGTGAGCACTTGTTCCACCACAACATGGTGGGTATAGCTATGCAAACATAGAAATCAATATACAATATAAGAGCCTGAACTCTACAAAAGAAAACAACACAAACTTGTTGTTGGTTGGTCAAAATATTTGTTCATTTTCAGATATCATTATCTCATAAGACAGGTTTACGTTTGGGGGCAGAACATAGGAACTGGATAAGGATATTTGTTTTTGTTCTGCGTTGAAAACGGGACTAATTAAGTATTAGTGTTAAATATTCCAGGTTCACAGGAGAGGCCTTGATCTATAAAAGCAAATCAAACAAATGCAAATCCATGTAAATTAACATAATTGCCTATATAACCTGAGGCACTTTCCTTGTTCCCGACATTCTTGTGCGTGCACTTTTTGTCTTTGGCTGCAAAGTACAAGCTGTGCAGCGAAACATTTCACTCAAAGATTTATTTTTGCTTTTATTTCTTGTCCAACATCCTCACTGTAGTTTTAGGCTTAATTAGTTCATTTCATTTTGTTAATATTCCTAGTTGACAAGCCTTTTAGACCAGGGGTTCCCTGTAGGGGGAGGAAAATACATACTTTTTAAACTCTGTTTAGTCCCTTTAAAATCAAGTTAATGTTTATTTATGTAAAAAAAAGGTAATGGATTTCATAAATTACAGGCTGTTTTACTGCCTGAGGACTTGAATGTTTCTCCTCCCTCAAACACACGTAACTCCCTGCTTTAGTCTGGACCTTGTTAGCCTCCTTGACCTAAATATGGGCCATCGTTCAAACATTATAGACATCGACAGGCGTTATTATAAATATATAATGATGTGTTACGAGCTTGTTCAAATAAACTATCCATATTGTGATGACAGCTGAGTGATTCAGCCTTGGTTTAGCGGGTTAGTGGTTAGCGCTCTCGAGAGCCCGAGGGGAAAAGGGAAAAACTCCACAATTAATACAATGTGTTTTCCGACGCATAATACCTGGAAGTATATGGTCCATCTCATACATTATTGATATATGACATAATAGTATAGCATAAGACAAATCGATGCATGATGGGAGAATGAGTTTCTTGGTTCAACACATGCAAACAGTCCGTGAGGAGCGTGCAAACAATGGAATAAATGGATGATTACGAGGTCAATGATGTTGCATGTTTGTCATGGGAATTGCAATTATGCCTCGCCTAACAATGCTATTGTGTTATGCATAGATCCAGGACCTCTTAATATCAGTAATGGACTTCATATCTACACCTAAAAGGGAAGTGATTATATATATGTTTTAATTCTCCAAGGCAGTATTTCCCGATTAATAACAAGGTGAACTTCAGTGCTATCCGAACATAATGTAATTGTGAAAGGAAAAACTATTCAAATAACATTCAGCAATAAAGTGTATGAATTAGAGACTATTTTAGCTTTGAACACTAAACCTTGCCCTGCACCAATAAATAGTAGTTTTAGTTGTCTATTTTATGAATAATCATCACCACCTTGAGGTAGGGGGTACACGGAGAACGAATAGAAGGTCCAAGGGGTACACAAGACAAAAAGCTTGGGAAACACTGCTCTAGGAGACCAGAGGATATGCTACAGGAAATGTATCACGCCCAAGTTGTGGAGTACTTTAACACTGCTGCACCAGCGACTGAGCCTGGTGACCGTGGCATCAACTGGATTTCCACAGCAGTAGATACGCAAGGAAACATGGGGCGGGGGAAACCAATCAGTGAAGGCCGGGGTCTGCCGTTGATGCGGTGTTATTAGCGGTTCTGCGTAAATATTAGCACAGGATTATGAATCGTGGGTCCCAGACTGATATCTAGGACCCATGATCCCTCTGTATGAAAAATATAGAGGGGGCTCATTCTGGTCTCCCCAGGCTAGATCAGGGTAGGGCTAGGTTGAGGGTCCGGGTTATCATTAGCTTTCACACTGGCATATGGGCTGTACACTCTCAACACACTTTGAGATTTGGATACGCATGATTGCTTACCCTCATTCTAACCTTACCCGAAGCTGGCAGACAACAGGTTAACTTCATCAGTCAGAGAGATGCGAGAGCCCCGGCTGCTCCGTCATTGCGCTGCCTCATCGTGGCCATACCACCGCGTGAAAGCTGCTTCCGTCAGGTCGAGCAGGTCTTTGCAGCCCAAGCTTGTTAATGTTTGATAATATAATAATAATGATCAATATTGACAAAGTTGAATTAGCCTTGAAACTAAGTTAAAGCCCTTCGAGACTCTCCAGTGTTAAGCAGAAAATGACGATCTCGAAAGCCTTCGTGCGGTTTTGTTTTTCAAAGAACAAATTTGCAAATGACCTCCAAAGTGTTTCCTACAGCAAGTGGCGGGATTTAGCAAACACCATGAAAGCAAAAACATTTACAAGATGGCATTAAGGCTGCAAGGTTGTTTGCTGACGCGCTAGTCACCGTAATAGACCAAAGACGTGTTTTAGTTCATTTTCCTTCAGAAAAGCTATTCAGTGTTAATTGGACAATTTGTAAAAGCCAAACCAACCAACGCAAAATATATGGACTTGGATAACGTGAATGTATTTGAGGAGATATAAGCATCTCAAATGAAGGAAGGGAGGAGCTCGCAGTAGCCGTGCTGCTCCTCCATGTAAGTAAGTAAGTAAGTAAGTAAGTAAGTAAGTAAGTAAGTAAGTAAGTAAGTAAGTAAGTAAGTAAGTAAATAAGTAAGTGAGTAAACTTCATTTGTATAGCGCCTTTCACAGACACAGAGTCACAAAGCGCTTCACAGTGTTAAAAACATAATTATAAAACAGCATATTCATTGCAATAATTCAAGATTCAAAATTCAGCATTCATTATACAAGTGGTGTCAGTATTGCATCAGCCGGACTCTAAGGCTTTCTCAAACAGATGGGTTTTTAGGTGCTTTTTAAAGGTAGCTGCTGATTCCAATGAAGTCAAGAGGAGGAAGTTTATTCCAAAGTCGGGGCGCTACGGCTTTGAAGGAGCGGTCTTCCCGAGTTTTAAAGTGCGTTCGTGGAACCATCAACAGGTTATGCCCAGAGGACCTCAGGTTCCGAGACGTGTTGTAGGGTTTAAGTAGATCAGCAATGTAAGTGGGAGCCTGACCGTGTAGAGCTCGAAAGGTTTAGCACCAAGATTTTAAACTGAACCCGATGTTCAATAGGGAGCCAGTGCAAGGACTTCAACACAGGTGTGATGTGGGCTCTCCTGTTTGTCCTGGTCAGAAGTCTTGCAGCTGAATTTTGAACTGACTGCAGACGAGCAAGCTCTTTCTCGCTCAGGCACGTAAAGGGACTGTTGCAGTAATCCAATCGCGAGGACACAAACGCATGGATGATCATTTCCAGTTCTTCTCTGGACACCATGGGTCTGAGTCTGGCAATGTTACGAAGGTGGAAGTTGCAGTTTTTGACCAACTGCCTGACATGATGTTCAAGAGACATATTTTTATCAAGGATGACACCAAGATCTCTCAGATTTGTCTAATGTCAAGCAAATCCAACTGAAGCGTGTGGAAGTCTAGTCTCACACTTCCGTTTCAAATTTGAATGTTTTGGATGCACTTTTTGTCTCAGACAGGTGCGTCTTACATGGAATCAGCTGCTGTGCCTGCTCTGTTCATGAGTGAAATTACTGGAGCGGGAGGGAGGGATTTCATTTTCAAACCGGGCATGATTGTAATCGCCCAATTTGTCTCTTCTGATTGAACTTCTGGGACTCGTCGTCGTGCACATGAGGGCAACCTAATCTGAACTCAAGCAACCGTCAAGCTAAAGACAAGACATGAAAGATGAGCTTATAAGACACCTATCTGCCAGACAGTAAAAAGTTTAATTTAAAGGTTCCGTCGATGAAGGCTTCATCACATACTTACCAATGTACCAGTAAACAGCTTTGTGCAGGGCAACTTTTCTTTTTGACAACTAGGTCATATTATGAGCTGATATTTATTGTGCAGCAGCGTCTCTACTCTCCTCTCCTCTCCTCTCTCCTGTGCACTCTCACTCTCGGAGACAAAATAATCTAACGTGAATCGACTACTCTAAATAAAGGGTTTGAGAAGAAGTGATAAATCAAAGAAAACTAACTAAAGGCCCACAGAAGCCTCTTAACGGTGTGCTCTTGGGCGCAAACTCCATCTTTTATTTGGCGTTAATCACCCTCGTATTAGTGAAGAGGTGTTCATTAAAATCCCTGTGCTGTATCAGCGATGTCGCTCCCTCTCATAATAAGCCGGATGCCCATCTCGGGTCGCCTGTTGCAATATCGATAGCTAGCGTAAAGCAACGAAGAAAGCTCTGATTTGGACCGTTTTAACTGCTGGAAAGTTGATGATTTAAAGCCTTTTTGTCGTCGCCGTGGAGCTTGTTACGATATTAGCACAAAGTCTATTTTTACAATCAGGGCTGCGCACGGAGATAGACAGAAACGGAAAGAAGTGAATGACCGTTCATATGTAGAGATGCTTCAAAAGTGTCCAGGGTCTGAAAATGTGGCCTCATGTCGCCGACATTCAGAACATTTAAACTGAATGAGAAATAAAAACATAGAATCCTTGTTTTGTTTTGTCAGTACCGAGGTGGACAGTAAACAAAATCTTAGTTTTAATTGTGACAGAGGTACACATATAGGCTTTGCCAAATTTACTTTATTTGTATATTATTTTACGAGTGATCTGATGGTACAACATGGCTAATCGATCGCTAATTTGACAGACGGAAATGTACTCACGATATTGAACATCAACACCGTTTTGAAACTTTCCCCTGTGATTTCAAGACAAATTTAAATGATTTAAAAAGTGTCGGGCTGATCCCAGGTCCTGTCCACTATGGTCCCCTCCTGCCTACGGAGCCGCCGTCCTGACTTTTCTCTCGCTTTCAAGATATTGACAACACAAATATTTGCAAGAAATGTCACTTGAGACTTATAGGGCCAGATCTTGTGACTGGCGCAGTCCGTGCGCAACTCTAAACGCAACATAATACACGCGCGATCTTGCATGTGGCGCAGGTTTTGCTGCGTCACTAGGGAGAGGGCGTTTTTTAAGAAAAAGAGGCTCGCTCCAAGAATCCTGCAGCTGGAGCGCAAATGTTCCAATAGGCTATAGTTTTCTTGCAACTGCTGCATGACTCTGCAACTCCGCAGCCAATGTGACAGTTTCTGATCAATTAAATCCTGTACATTTCGTAACTTTGCGCATTCGAACGGTGTCCAGCGCGAGGCTGCTGCCTCTCTGTCCCGCCCGCTCATCTTGGATCTGCAGCGAGTGGCTGCAGCAGCGGAGGGACAGTTTTATTTCTTTAATCTTTACTAAACATTGCGCGCTGCATCGCGCATGTTACGCGTTTACGAGAGAACCCCTCCCTGCAAACCACCGCCTTCCTCAGGTCTGGGGAAAGCATGGGGAGGGGGCGGCACCACAACATCATAATGCGAGTCTGTCCCCCCCTCCTGTCCTGCCCACTTTTTACGCCAGGTATGACACTGAAGATTGCAAGGAGCGCCACCCGTCTGCGTACTCGTCTTCTCTACAGCCTGCGCTATGAACCACAAGATCTGGCACACAGTCTTCAAAACAAATGCCCATAAGCCTTATGGGTCACGGTTATGGCTCAATACACTTCAGTGTTCACGCTCCGCTACCTGGACTCGCTCACACATTTCAATGGTGAGGTGGTTTGTTTGGGCCGAAATTAGGAGCCTGATTGACCCACACATGCACAGTCGAGATGGGCATTCAGCTTATAGATGCATTATAAAAACATCCCGTTCAAACATCCTGATCAAAGTTTGTCGTAGTTGTAGCGTTGAGAAACTGCCCACACAGACTGAGGGCTTGTGGACAAACATTGGAGCAGAGCCAGGTACAAATCTATGCTCAGCGAGACTGTTAAATAATGAAATTCCCTTGCTGAAAGCTGAGTAGAAGATGGTCATGTGGGAGTACAATCCACCAGAATGCAGCGAATGCTTGAGTACTTATGCAACAAAGATACTTGTGTAACTATGCGACATCCTTGAGAGTCAGTAAACAAGATAATTCAACAAAATTGAAGGAAATTAGTTGAGTTTGCTCTTTATATTTACTATATTTACCGAAATGATTGAGGATTGTGTTGACATGTTCAGAACAGAAAGCTCTTGAGGAACATTGGGGTGACTGAAACATTCGCCACCATATGGAAAAACGGACCTTCTCACAGTTTCTCTCCTCTCCCTCTGCAGCGTGTGAGTTGTACGCCTTCTGTGGAGCCTTGTTTGGGATCTGCAGTATGATGACGCTGATGGTGATCGCCGTGGACCGGTACGTGGTGATCACCCGACCCCTGGCCTCTCTGGGGGTCATGTCCCGGAAGAAGGCCCTCATCGTCTGCGCTGTGGCCTGGGTTTACTCCATGGGCTGGAGCCTGCCCCCTTTCTTCGGATGGAGTGAGTATGGAGATAAGTGGCTTGTTTATTGGGTCCAATTCCCAGACCTTGTTAAAGTTTGTATATTCTTTCTGGGTTTAGGCAAGTTTCCGTCGAATATTCCAGTTTTCCCACGATGCAAATATGTTAATCATTCAGCTACTGACCAAAGTACATTGGTTGGTCTAAAATACCAGCTCAAAATCTGGATGGGTCATATCCAGGGGACTAGGGCTGGGTACTGTTAAACGTATTGGATTTTTTAAATATAACCACTGGTAATCAAAAAATAAAAGTACTGAAAAAATATATATCTTTAGAGACCAAGTTTTGATGCCTGTTGGCTCCAGGGACAGCATTAAAGGAAGTTACTTGGTTTTTCACCTTAAAGCTGCCCTAAGTCATCATTTCATTCATTTCGTCAGTAGGTGGAGTAGTGAACTCTGCTCTGCTCCACCACCAACTCCCTCCTGCACATTTATCCATATAAACAAGATATCTAGCAAAGTAAACATTTTGAGCTGCAACCTTCATGAAAGTCTCTTTTATGCCATTTAGACCATAATACTTCTATTTAATAATAATAATGCATCGGTTTTATATAGCGCTTTTCTGGACACTCAAAGACGCTTTACATTGCATTATTCATTCACTCCATACTCGGTGGTGGTAAGCTACTATTGTAGCCACAGCTGCCCTGGGGTAGAGACTATATTTAACAACTCAACACTGTTTTGAAACGTTCCCCTGTGATTTCATGATTTCACTCATGTAATCATGAGGAGAAGAAAGACCTGACAGCTCCCTGTAGATATTGGATTATTAAACAAGTGGATATTTTATAAGGATTTCATCAGAGCAGGTTTATCAGTTCACAATCTTTTTGTAAACTTCTATGATAATGCTAAACTGCTGACTACACATGTTTGTGTTTACATGGTGTGTGGGGCATGTGGGGGTGAGCACCCCCCGGTGCTGCGAGGTGAGTCTGGTCTCATTCTGCGGCACAAAATCCACTGCTGCTTGTGCGTGTGGCGCAAATTTAAAACAAATATTCTTTTATGGACATAATTGTTTTGTTTTATGGTATATAGGTCAAATATTTTAGTATAGGTATCGGAAAAAGTGTCGTTCAGGTATCGATCAAAAACCAAATATCGTTCTGGGATTGAGAAAAATGTAATGGTGTACCCAGCCCTACAGAGACACGTGTATAAATACAAGGACACATGCATCTTTATCTGCTTACTTAACGCTTTTATGCAGCTTCAGGGTTGTCGTCCAAAATACACAATTTCCAGACTTCCATGTAAAAAGTTGGAGATGTTGCTCAGACCTTCACCCTACATTTTCAGACTCTGGTGCGGGTCTTCCTTCGAGGCAAAGCAGTTTTTGACAGTTCCCTTGGGTGTTTTAAAGTCTGACTGCAACAACAACTTCAGCACAACAAGTGATAAAACTAACTTACAGCTTCCTTCCTCCTCGTCTGCAAAGCGGAAAGATGCACTGGTGGAAAAGTTTCCTGGGCACCGACTTCACGAAGTTGGAAATCCTTAAATGTATGATGTTTGTTCTTGCAAATGGCTTTGGCGGAAAGTGCTGCACAAAGCCTTCTATTATAAAAGTCAATAGCGCAGTGTCAATAGGGACTTAGCATCCCGCACAGCAGTTTAGGAAATGTGTGTTTGTCTAGACATCAGAGACTGACATGACAATACAATCCTGGAGTTTTTGTTAAAATGATCTTATCTTATCTTATCTTAAGAAAAAAGGGGAATATGTGCATTTGCAAGTGTTTTACAGGCATTTTGTTTTAAAAAGCAGGATGTGCATGTGTGGTTGACACCGAGAGATGACTTTGCACACTGCAGTGGTGAAAGAATGATTAAAATTACTAAAGTAACCATATCAGAAAATGTTAAATGTTTGTTACATTAATGAAGAATTGCTGAATGTGCTACTGTCTTTTTAATGTGGACTTTATTCTACCGAAGCTTCTAAACGGAATGGCTTTACAGCTGCTTTAGCTAAATTTTGTCTACAAGAGGTCAACAATATTCAAAATACTTTTAGATGTAATCCAGTAAAAAACAAAAAAGGTTACTTTCCACCATTAGCATATCACAAACTTTACAATAACTACACCTTATTGATGAGCAAATAACCCTTCATTCATGAATAAGTCATCAGTTAAGTGTGATTAACACTTAATAATGACTTAACTACTACAGTTAATGCTTAACTAATAATGAATAGTTCTTCACTTATTCATTGTTAAAGGGACTATACAGAGTTTAAAAATGTTAAAATGAAGTATTTTCCTCCCCCTACATGTTTCAACAATGTCCTAATGTGTTGAATGAGCCCAGACCTGTTCACCACAACTGCCTCTAAAATCTTGCACTGTCTCTCAAAAAGGTGTTACTTCGGGTCAGAAGTGCCGTCATGCACGAGCTTAACATTGAAGGTGCAGTTACACGTATGACCAGAGGGGGCAGTAGTGAGTATAAAATGGCTAACTTACATCTAGTCTCTTTAAGTAGTTAAGTGTTGGTCACACTTAACTCGTGAATTTTCCATGATGAATTAAACGTTAACTCATAATTTATTAAGGCTAAATGAGGTGTAGCACAGTGGTTAGCGCTTGTGCTACAAGGTCCCAGGTTCGATTCCCACCAGGACGGGGCCTTTCTGTGTGGAGTTTGCATGTTCTCCCCGTGTCTGCGTAGGGTTTCCTCCGGGTACTCCGGTTTCCCCTACCACTAAAAACATGTACAATAGGCCAGGATGAATGAGAGTGTGTTTGAGAGGGTGACTGCAGATGCATATTCGCCCGAGGCTACAATCCGGTGTGGCGTGTTTACATGCACGAGTCCCATGTGTGTTCATTAACATGCACTGTCCCCACTAAATAACAAAATAAATAAAGTGTTACCGATGGTTCTTTTTACCGCTCTAGACATGTTCTTGGACAATTTTTCAATTACATTCGGGGATAAATGTAAATAAAAGGCAAAATAAATAAAAGAGGATGATTTGCAGCTGTAGAAACTTCACAAGAGCTGTTTTTGTGTCCTTGGGCAAGGCACTTAACTGATCTGAACTGAATGATAGAGTGTGTCACAGAATGGCAGTCACATCTCTGTCATTTTAAGCACACATGGAATCCTAACCCTTTTATATAGATGGACTTATTTTTTTCTGAAGCACTTTGAACGTGCCAAGAAACAGTCCTCAAATAATTTCAGAAAAGACCAAAATATTACAGAAATTGTTTGTAGAGCTACTATAAATTAGGGTTAGTCTGTTTTGTAGACCATAAGAACCCAGTGTGATCATTTGCTTTCACACGATCAGAGCAACAGTAACTACTGTTTTCTAGTTACGCCTCAAACACACTTTCCTGGCAGAAAGCAAACAGACAGACACCAGTGGTTACAGAGTGCGTCTTGTTCTCTCCGCAGGCGCGTACGTCCCGGAGGGGCTGATGACGTCCTGTTCATGGGACTACATGACGTTCACCCCCTCGGTGCGCTCCTACACCATGCTCCTGTTCACCTTCGTCTTCTTCATCCCACTGGGCATCATCATCTTCTGCTACTTCTGCATCTTCAGGGCCATACGCCACACCACCAGGTCAGTGTGTATGTCAGGTAGACGAGGTGGACGTAGATAACACTGTCCAGTATCAAAGCAATGAATACTATAATATGCATCAGCCTGAATGGCAAAAATATAAGTAAGTTGTATCAAAACAAGACAAAGTTATCCACATCATAGGAACTGTATGTGCGCCATAAGGGGAACATATAACATAGTGACAGTGAAGCGTGAACTGACAGAATGGAAGCTGCTGTCCTTTTGATAAATGGTATGTCTGGGTTTCCATTGATTTTCACTCATGTCTGGCACAAAGTGGACACTAAAAGAGACTTTGTGGGTGACATGCTGAAGACTAAAGAGACAGCAAAGTTTGCCATCTTGCTCTCCATCCAGTGCATCCGGAAAGTATTCGCAGCCCTTCACATACTTATTAAAAAATAAAACTAAAATGTAAGTATTCACACTCTTTATTCAGTACTTTGTTGAGGCACCTTTGGCAGTGATCTGGGCATGATGCTACAAACTTGGCAAACGCGGTATTTTCCCCATTCTTGTCTGCCGATGATGAATCTGAGTTCAGTCTTGAGTGTGTGATTACTTATGTATGTGAAGGGGATTGTGTGGAAAAAGTGAAGGCGGCTGAAAAGAGGAGACCGGGGCTATTTGTCACATTTTTCTTTCTAGAGTTCGCTGCTCATCAACTGAAAATCCCATGAGAGTCAGACCTGCCTTAAATGAAAGCTCAAACCCTTGACTTGAAGAAGACCTCGCTCTCTTTTTTCTATCATATTGCAATAAATAGTCATTAACCGTCAAACACAACAACATTGACACTGACAATGTGCCCCATGTGCGGGGCAAGTTGTCACAATGTGTGGGGTTGTCTGTCAATATTGTGTTATTATTTATTTTTTTTCAAACTTGAAATTTGATCAACTTTTTTGCTTTTCAAGATAAAAGGACATTTGAATTGACTGATTTTTTGTGTGTGCAAAATGCTGAGGTGTTAAATGTACAAATTCACTAAAATGCCCCATACATAAGGCTTCTAAAGGTCATGTTAAAATAAAGTGATCAGAAAAACATATTAAACACAAAAGAAAACAAAAAAAGTCCCACCATGTTATACCCCATGTGACAAATAACCCCTCAGTTTTTGTGACAAATAGCCCCGAGTGTCCACTTTACCAACAATGTAAGCTAGCAAACAATCGGCTTTAACATGTTAGCTTTAAAACGGCTCAAATCGAAGCTAGCACCTCTGTCTTTCAGGTCAGTGTCTTTTGTTTAAGGCACTAAATAAAGGAAAGCTCTCATTACAGAAATAACCCAAATAATAAAGTTTGGGAAAAGGCATAAAAACAATTCAAATGTGTCCTGTCCTCATGTCTTCAGTCCAAATGGGAAAATTATTATTGGAAGAGAAGACATGTTATATATCAGTACCAGCGTACAGCGCCCTCTAGTGTGGCTATAAAAAGCAATGTGACAAATAACCCCGAGTGTCCACTTTACCAACAATGTAAGCTAGCTAACAAACGGCTTTAGCATGTTAGCTTCAAAACGGCTCAAATCGAAGCTAGCACCCCTGTCTTTCAGATCAGTGTCTTTTGTTTAAGGCACTAAATAAAGGAAAGCTCTCATTACAGAAAGTTTGGGAAAAGGCATCAAAACAATTCCAATGTGTCCTGTCCTCATGTCTTCAGTCCAAATGGGAAAATGATTATTGGAAGAGAAGAGGAATACCAATACACATATTATATATCAGTACCAGCGTACAGTGCCCTCTAGTGCGGCTATAAAAAGCAATATGACAAATTACCCCGCTTGATAAATAGCCCCAGTCTCCCTATATCTTGAGTGAACTTGTGTTTATCTCATTTTTATCATCCAAATGACAGAAATAGCACGTGAACACGCATGTGGATGGCCAATGCTTCCATAATACAGTACCTCACCCTCACAGATTACAGAAAAGTACTAATTTTGCCTCTTGCCTCTTTTAGATCATTGTAATGAAAAAAATCTTTCATTACTTTCCAATCATGCAGACCAGCAAAGGTGTTCAACAACTGTATTAGATACATTCATGAAAACGCAATAGGCCGAGTGTAATGTAAATAAAATTGAGGAAACTTCTCAACGGTGATTGGAGTCTGTTCCCCGAGTTAAAAATAAGTTCCAACGGACAAACTCTCGCCTCTGTGAAGATCATTTATCACAGACGTGTCAGCGGTCAAAGATAAATCACCCAATGCCCTTTTTCTAACTCTAATTAAGAGACCCGAGTCAGGTTTAGCCCAAGCTTTGCTCCAAATGAAGATAATTCATGAGCACATTCGAAGCTATTAACAAGCTGCATTCACATTATACGATTTGGGATTCCATAATGTCAGACGGATTTTAGTTGACATGGTTTCTGCTGAATTGTGACAAAATCAAGGCCTTAAATGTCCTTGGATTCAAAACTGGCATTGAATCTAAATTTCTTGGAAAGTTAAGACATTGCTCAACCATAACATTAATTAAACTGAAACATTTGTTGCTGTTTTGACTGAAATTGACTGCTTTTTTTTTGCTCAAAAGTTGCTCATTTTGCCAAACTTCCTTTCCTCTGCTTGATGAAATTCTTTTCTGCATTTGTGGCCTTTAAGTAAGGATTAAACAACGAGGAGCCGTGCATTCGACGGTTATAATGCACGACGCGGAGTCAAGAACACCACGACGCGCAGCGGAGTGGTGTTACTCCGCGAAGTGCATTATAACCGTCGAATGCACGGCTCCGAGTTGTTTAATCCGCTTATACCATGGTCCCACAAACGTAACATTTATAATAAATATTTGTTTCATTTACTAAACTCACTAAATATGCCAGACCACCGGGACTATTTTATGTTGGTTATTAGCCGGTCACCGAAGGCTCGTCTCAGGGCGAGTCATTCTCCGCAGCTACGAGGATCTCAGTCAGGCGCAACCAAACAACATAAGCACACGCTGCATCGCCAGAATCACAACACAACAGGACTAACCCGGCACTTTTCCGTGGAAGTAAACACCGATGTGCGGCACTCGTGGGCAGGAGTTGTTTCACTTTTACGCTGTTTAATAGATCCATGTGTTTAACCTGAAGCTAGCTAGCTAGTTCAACGAGCTCAACTGTTTATGGAAACAGCTGCGGTGGAGTCCGCTTACACCTGGCCCCCACGAACTGAAACTTTTATGATTGACTTTACTAATCCAGACAAATATGTTTAAATGCAGGATCATTTTATGTACGCCTGAAAATCATGAATAGTGCCTTAACCGTTTTCAATAGAAATGTAAAGCTCATATGTTATTAACAGTAGCTAACCTAGCTGCTCACTCTCCTCTACTTCCCATTTATCAAACATTTTGTTTTGGCCCAAAACGTTGAAATTAAACAAAATCCATCTTATACGTTCCTGTCAGTCACTAATTACGTGTTTATCTGATTCAGCTGTGTCATGCGTTGCTATGGCGACGCCCACAGCGGAGTGATATCCCAGTGATTTAACTACCGGACTACGTGTGCGGTTATACGAAAATAATGCACGCTTGTTAGCACCCACCAGCCAATCAGAATCGAGTATTCACCCAGACCATGGTATAAAATGGCATTAAATTCTGCCTGTATGAACCCTGGTAGTTCTAGTCATTCAACCTCATAACAAGCGTCTTTATTCAATTTTCGTCAAAACAAATCACAGAACTGGGAATCCAATCTAATTTTACCAGGAAACAGGACAATTACATGTTCACAAATACTCTACATACATGTAAATTAGCCTGTTATCTCTTGTGTAAGAGCGAGCTGTGTGTCTGTCTACCCGCAGGGCCATAACCAAGATAAACTGCCAAGGAAGCCGAGACTCAGCCAAGAGGTTCCACAAAATGAGGAGTGAGTGGAAGATGGCCAAGATCGCGCTGATAGTCATTCTGCTGTTCGTCATCTCCTGGGCTCCGTACTCCTGCACGGCGCTCACTGCTTTTGCTGGGTATGGCTTTTTTATGACGGGGGGATATAAACATCAATTTGACAAGGACTTACTGTGCATTGAGACAAATTAGCTTATTAAAGTTTGTCAATATTGTGTCCTTAAGTACATTAGTTGCAACGATATAGACACCAACCCATATTATCTTTGGCGTATAGGATTTTCTTTTTTCATCAATAAGACATCCTTTCAAGTGGTTGAATTTAAGCCGTTTATACTCACTAAACCAGTCATTTTCAATAGTTGTGGCATCGAGAACATAACGACGACAAACCACGACCCAAAAATACTGAAATCATGATCTCGACCAGTGGTTCCCAACCCAGAGCTTAGCCTGGTCAGAGGGTCAGGTCATAAATGATATTATTTGAGCAAAATAAATGGTCTAAAATCATCAAATATGCCTGAGTAAGGACTACCGGTATATGAAACACTCCAATTTCAGTTTATTTGTTTTAAAGCAGTACTAAGCAACTCATGCCCCTAGAGGCCATGAGCGCAACTGCAGATGTCGTAGCATGTTGCGTTTTTTCACTTATTAATTGTCCGTGAGAGTAAATACTACGGTGACAGAAAACACAAAGGGAGAGAGGGTTATTCTACATCCAATTACACAATGGAAATATTTTTTTTCACTCAAACTTGGCTGTAAATACTGTTTAAAGTGGCGCTAGCACGCAGCTAGCTTTACCCATTAGCCTGTTAGCTTCTTCTTCGTGATTCCATTAGTGTGTATGGGTGAGTTGCAAGCATGTTTTTTTGGCCAGAGACACCAGGGGGAGATGAGAGACCCTCCAATCCTCCCATAAACACACACGAAAAGGATTTATTAAGGTAAACAAGTTACTTAGTATTGCTTTAAATAAACACTTATTAGCAATTACTTTCACGTTTTGATACATTTGTGGGGGCTTCAAGGGAAAAAGGTTGGGAATCACTGATCTAGACCAGTGTTTCACAACCAGGGGTACGGGTGAGAGTATTTGAGCTTCATTTTGAGCATAACCTAATCTATGTATTGTTGCTCACTCTGTTAATATTTTGGCAGATCCTCGAGTTAGGGGGTACTCGGAGCATAAATGAATACCTCAAGGGGTACGTGGGACAAAAAAGGTTGGGACCCACTGATCTATACAAATAATCATCAGCCACTTTATCACACTCAGGGGTTTCTCCTAATTTTTAGTAAATAAATATTGAAAGAAAATGTTCCGGAAAATTAAAGCCCACTTTTGATCCGCCAGTTGAGAATCACTGCTCTAAGGTACAGCATTTTTAAAGGAACAGGCCACTGTTTTTGGATACTGAGATATGTTCTTACCTGAGCTTAGAAAAGTTGATGCGCACCTGTCTAGTCTTTACGCGTGTGCTCAGTCACGCAAAAACACTGAACATGTTGTTAGCAATAAGCCCCTCCTCCTCTCCTCCTGGAACCAAACAGGGGTAAAGTTAGAAGCAACCAAGCTCTTCCACATTCTCCCTATTTATATACAGTTACATGAGTAGTTACACGATCCAAGTATAGTTACACACATTAAACATGTCGATTTTCTAAGCGTATAAAAAAGGGTACTAGCATGAACTCGTCTAAGCTAAGGTAAGAACATATCTCAGTATGCAAAAACAGTGGCCTTTAAAATAAAACATTGAGCCGATGGCAAGATCAACCCCTCCAAACATGAACAGTCTGTCTGCTGCAAGAGATAATTACTGTTGCTCACAAAGTCTCTTGCAGTGTTCTATAAAAGTAAACAGACAAAGTATGTTTTAATGCCTCATAATTATGTGTTCAGTGGTTCCAAATTCTTTAGTCACCTATGTCATCTGAACAGCTAGGGGAAGTAAAAAGTCTAAAATCGTAAACAACATGACTTCACCAAAACCTGTTTCAAATGCGACCTGCTGTGCGGACTAAACATCACCTAAATGGAAGTCAAGTTACATCTTTTTTTCTTCCTGTCTCGGCACGAAAACGTTCTGGTGGGACGTGAGGGACACCTCACTGTGAAGGTATTCAGGGCATGTCCCCCCCGGAGCACACCCGGGGCAGAACCAAGGGCACAAAGGGGGAGGGCTGGGCTTGTGTGGAACGGGAGCACCTTTGGATTCCACCCAGAGAAACAGCAGCTGGAAGTCTGGGCTGCTTTGTTTGTTTGGATTTTTCTTTCTTTTTATATTGACTTTTACTGAATAGATTTTAAGAGCTCATTTCCATATCAAATAAGAACCATCTTATCTGATTTGCAGTGTTTTCTGTTTTCTCTTATTTAGCATTTTCACATTTTTTTGAGCCAGAAAACGACATCATTGACAGTTACGTGAAGCTTCCCTCCTCATTGCGCCTGTGGTTCCAGGGATCCTTGTCAGATATTCTGGGAGGAGATAATCTTGTCTCGTGAATGTGTCTAATTTCCTGTGCTCATTTTTCTCCCCTCACTGATGTCTTCCTCTCTGTCCTGTCACAGGTATGCGGACCTGCTTTCCCCTTATATGAACTCAGTACCTGCTGTCATCGCCAAAGCCTCAGCCATCCACAACCCCATCATATACGCCATAACACACCCCAAATACAGGTAGGAAAACAACCATTTTTAATTCATTTACAGATAATTGCATACAAAGAAAATTTAGCAGATTTTTCCAGAAAGTACTAGTACATTTGTCAGATCTCTTGAGGTTTCCCTGAGGGGGCTGTTCCTGTTCTCACTGGGTAACTTTAGTGTATCCCTGGCAGGTGGATCCAGCAGCCAGTGGCGTCCTGGCCTGTTTGGCGCACTGGCCAAATAATTTATCTGGCACTTCTCACTTGATGTAAAATTATGGCAATTTGAAAAGGATGAGACTCCACCCACCCACACATTTTCTTACACTTTATCTAGGTCATGGAGGCAGCAGCCTGAGCAGAAATGCCCAGACTTCCCTATCCAAATATGAGACTCATCAGATTGGTTTTACCTCATCACTGTCCGCGGATTATATCTCCGTTTGAAAGATTAAAATGAGTTTGAAGTGCCTGTTTCCGAGTTAAAGCATTCCACAATAAACTCTTGGGTCAGTTTCCCCTGGGGGAGACTGACAGAAGCGCTGTCATGACTGCACACATCTGCCACAACGGTCCCTCTGATGACTACCATGCATTCACACACACACATCATTCATCCTGACCTATTGTACATGTGCTTAGTGGTAGGGGGAACCGGAGTACCCGGAGGAAACCTACGGGGAGAACATACAAACTCCACACAGAAAAGCCCCGTCGAACCGGGAATCGAACCCGGACCTTCTAGCTGTGAAGCACGAGTAGCCGTAACCGTAACTTTCCAGTACTTCTGGTCCTTGTACAAGATGAAGGAGTGGCACCTTCAAAACAAAACTATTACTCAAGTAAAAACTCTTGAACTTAAATGGAGTACTTCAGTAAATCTTCTTTCTTGTCCCTGTGCCCTGCTGTCATCCACTCCTCCTGACAGGTTTGAAGAATGGGTCCAAAAACAGGAGGAATTTCAAGCTAAACCAACCACAGCCTGAACTGGCTAAACTTTGACTTGAAAAACCCACATGACAGTACTTCCTGTAATCTCCATCAGGTCTGCGATCAGCCGCTACGTGCCATACCTCGGCGTCTTGTTGTGCATCGCCTCCAGAGACCGCTTCAGCAGCAGCAGCTTCCGGTCGACGCGCCGCTCCACTCTGGCCAGCCAATCAGAGAACTCGCACCCCAGCAAGGCCCAGTCCTCCCAGTCTGAGAGCGAATCAGTGAGTGCCCTTCATATCTAATAGGGTATGTCTCCATCTCGATGCCTCCTGTGAGAAAAAGCGCTCCCGCTGTAGACGTTAACGCCGTTTCCTGGCCGCTATTTCCAGGCGCAGTTCTCGGATACAGAAGACTTATCCGCCCCCGCCCTCAACACCCGACAGGGATCCGGGGAGGTCAGGCAGGTGCGCCATTCCTGCCGGAGGTCGAAGTTGAAAGTTCATGGAGCTGCAGACAAACAACAGAGCTACAACCTCTCGGACCAGAGCATGTGTCAACTCTCACAGATTTCGGTGAGTACAAAGGCTGGTTTAGAAGGAAACAAAACTAATTTGCTTTTTCAGTTTTACAGGCTTAAAGGGACTATACAGAGTTTGAAAATTTCAAAACAAAGTATTTTCCTCCCCCTACATTTTCCAGCCATGTCCAAATGTGTAGAATGAGCTCAGACCTGTTCACCACAACTGCCTCTAAAGTCCTGCCACTCAAAAAGGTTTTAATTCGGGTCCGAAGTGCCGTCACGCACAAGCTAAATATAGAACTGCAGTTAAGCATAAGACCTGAGGTGGCAGTAGTGAGCATAAAATGACCAACTCGCATCTAGCCCCTTTAAGGCCAGAATGTAAACTTTCACTGGGACGAAATAAACCAATCTGCACAAAAACATATTATTATTTTACAGGTAAAGATCTTTTACATATTCGTAAGGAAACTTTGCTCAATTAGCATCTTTCTTACTGTCTGCTTAAAGTACCACACATAGTCACCAACATTTCCAATCTTTTAAATGTTTTCAAGAATAATTTATGTATCAAATTCGTAACCTGTTTGCTTGGAACAATCCAGAGTTACCTCTGTATTAATATACTGTACATTTCCAGAGCGGAACATACACAAGCAAACAGGAAGCGGAGTAAACCAAACAGAAAAGGGCGAGTATGTTTTGGCGATGCGGGGTTATTAGTGTTTTTTGGGTGTAATACAAGTGTTAATGGGGTGATTGGGGGGGTCTTTCATCTCGCCCTGGTGTCTCTGGACAGAAAACCATGCTTCCAAATTTCCTGCATCCGGGTCGGAGTCACCAATACACAATAATGGAATCACGAAGAAGAAGCTAAAAGGCTAACAGGCAAAGGTAACTGCGAGCTAGCGCCACTTAAACAGTATTTACAGCCAAGTTCTCCATTGTGTAATTGGATGTTCAATATCCCTGTCCCGCTATCTTTTCTGTCAGTGTAGTATTTACTCTCACAGACAGAGTAAAAAAACGCAACATGCTACATCTGCAGTGGCGCTAATGGCCTCACGGGGCATTAGTTACATAGTTCTGCTTTAAATTAACTAAATATATTAAGAAAGAACAGTAGCTCCAGTGCCAAATTTGACATCCACTAATCTAAATCATAGCTTCTTCATGTGAAAATGCATAAACTTAAAATTCCACTTTACTTAGTTAAGTTCAGCTTTAAAAAAAAAAGTTAGTCTGTCAGGTCATGTTGAACTCCATAAGCTTTCCCTGAGTTAGAAGCAGATTTCAAACCCCTATTAAGGAAACCAGGTCAGTGTGTTTTGGTTCTTGTAAATAACTTTAGGTGAATGTGATCCCACTATTTCCACATCATTGATGCGTTAGGTAAGAGCTTTAATGCCTGTGGATTTCACTAGGCTACAAAATGTCTTTACGCATAATGACAGCTTTCACTGGGAAAAAATCACATGGCCATAAATGAATTTGCATGGGATCAATGTGTTTAATGTGTCTGGTACAAGGCTACTTTGATTATGGTTCAATAAGCGGATATGAGCAGTGATATAATGGGGTCAAAGCTGGGACTATATTCAAAAGTTACACAATTTAGCCTAAATAGCTGTGGCTTGACAGACGTAGCAAGAGTCAGTCAGTTATGATGGCTGTGCAAACCGTGGAAATAAAAAGGGAAGGGAATCTTATTTGCATCGTTATTTTAACAGACCCAAGTCACCCAAAGCGCTTCACGATGGCCAATTTATATTCAATTCATTCTTGGTGGTGGAAAGCTGCATCAACGTAGCCACAGATTGACAGAAGCACGGCTGGACACCACCGACCACTCAGACACCAATTTAACCAAAATGACGCAATTTTAGAAACAGGAGAAAAGGAACAGTTGATTATTCTGCTTTTGCTGGGAAACGAAAACTTCAACTTTGGAAGCAACTTTGGAATCACAGATTTCATCAAAATAGCTGTGATTAAAAGTCATAGACATAATAAATAATAGACTCTGTCTCCTCACTCCTCCGCGTTTGCCATAATAACCACGTTCGAGAGGGAATCTATGTCGGATTTACAGACTCTTCCGACCCGGCTCTGATGGAGCATGTTCCTAAAAAGCCCTAAAGTGACGTGTAGTTCAGTCCTAACCGCGCTAATGCCATTAGCTCTCATGCTAATGGCCAGTCATGCAAAGTCCGGCCCTCATTAAAGTAGCCTGGAATGTTTTACCTTTTTTTTTTAAATGTGCAAAATCGACCACCTGGTTTTGCATTTAGATGTTAGGTAAGTACAAATATACCTAAATATATATTTTTTAAAGTCCCTCCTTCCCAGATTTCTACAGCTAATCTGAGTCTAGTATCCTCCCGCGTTGACCAATGAGACGAGCTTTTCTTGTGAACCAGCCTGCCATGTCCAATCAGGAGGGGAGAGGGAGGAGCTTGATCGTTTAATTCTGTTCCTGCTCTCCTCATTTTGCAAACTAAGAAGGGCTTTCTGGTCCAAGAGGGGAGGAGTTTACTTTCACATTTCAACCTCATCTCTCCTCACTTTGCAAACTTACAGACTATCACTTTAATACACAAGCTTTCTAAAACGTACCTTAGGAAAACCAGCCTGGTTTCTTTAATTGTAACTAACCCAGCTGTAGAAAGTTCCAAAAGATTAGAAACCAGGCTTTACAGTTGCTTAAAACGTGTGTAAAGTGCAATGCTTTCTGCTGGAAAACTAGCTTTAGCTGCTGCCCCTAGATGGGGGCAATGGTGAACAATGGCAACCAGCGTCGTGGTCGTAAAGTAGTGCAACCAGCGGCCATTGTTACAAGTTTTATTTTCACTTACTGAGCAGAGGTGTTTTTTAATGGGGAAGCTAACTGGGGTGACACCGCTCCACTCCTTACACCAGGGATCTCCAGTATCTCCAGATCTTTCCAAGTAGCTCCTCAAAGACTTTCTACATGTCTGCATATGTTTTATGAGGCATGTTTAAGATGTGTTCTGAACATGTTGTGTGAATACAGTAAAGTATAATGAGAAAACTCAAGTCCTTTTCCTTAATTTGAAGAAATATCAACTTGGTAACAAACTGTCCAGGTGCACTCAAATCGTCTTCCAAGCATAAGTAGCTCTGTGCCATCTTCGTTTTGTTTTGTTTGTTTGTTTAAGCAGCTTTCAAGGTAGGTAGGTGCTACAGAGAACATATAAAAGTGACTCCTTTTGAATTAAGTACTGCTTTTAATTGAGTACATTTCTGTTTGCCTCTGGTCCAGTAATGAAGACGCTCCTGTTCCTTGCACTTCCTTAAAACAGTCAAATGTTTTGTACTGTTCCATTTTTCTACATTTTCAACATGTTTTAGTGCTAGAACAGCAAAAGCGAGTCTGTAGAGTAGACCCAGTGCAGATGGCAGTCACAGCCCGGTCCGATTAGGACAGAGAATGGGTGGATTTAAAGGATTAGGTTCAGCTTTGTGTAATGGAATCCTCAAAGAGCCTGACCTCTATATGTTAATGCCAACGACTGGGCTGTGAGTCACTTTCTCTGTTTAAGATGATTATTTAGAGACGGAAGTGTCCCATTATATACTGCATCAATTTACATACATCAATATTGGAAGATCAAATAAATGGAAATTATGCTCTTTGAATTATATAAAGTATAATATATATAAACTACATTATAGCACTATAGTCATATACACTCACGTATGGATGTAAATGTCAACAGGCCATTAATCAGATCCTGAACCAAATCATATCTGACAAAACTGAAAGCTACCGATGCCAAAACCTGTATGAACAATTTAGCTACATCAAAATGCAAGTCATCTTTACTGATGTTCTTTGTCGTTCAGACTCTGACGGACACTGAGGACATCTCTATGTCAGACATGAGCCTCCAGCCGACCAGTCTCCTCCCTGTAGCGGTAAGATAAGAAAAGCTGTATCATATTAAAGCAGCCGTAGGTTTAAACTTGTACCACCAAACAACCACAATCACAGACATTTGAATACTGATGTCCTATAATAAAGTACAAACACCAATTTAGTCTACCGATTCAACCGTTTTTTAAAGCATGCTCAAATATTATGGATACATGAAATCAGGATTGGATATACTGTCAGTAATCAGCTCTGTGCACGTCTAAGCCAATGTCGTTTAAGCTCATTTGCTTAAGTGTTTCAAGGACAAAAAATGATTTTCTTTATTTAAATGGTACTGCAGAGATAAACACATTAGTTTGTTGTTTTAGCTGTGGTTTAATGTTGTTCATAATTGTATTAGAAACAGTGTTAAGAATGGGTGCTGACATATAGATTCAGAAATCATGCCACTATGGATGTTTCCCTCTTTACATAATGCAGGGGTGTCCAAAGTGCTGCCCGGGGGCCAAATGCGGCCCTCAGACCAATTTTTGGACACAACACCAGAGAGGGTCCTTTTTATTTGAATAATTATACACAATTGTAACCTAACAACTAACATCTTATTGTGAGACAGAGCTGGCATGAAGGTTTTAGGCATAAATAAAGGAATGGGGAAGAATTTAAACCTCTGCTAGTCGAAGGTTTCGAGGCCACCGATCTATTGCCCTTCACGCTGAGTATGCTTCAATATGCACCCCCCCCCCTTTGAATAAAGTGGACACCCCTGACATAATGTGTTATAGTTGAAGCTACCACTTGCAGAAAAGTGTTTCAAATAGAAATCCGAGTTCACCTGACAGCATTAGTAAACCTCACTGATCAATTACTCCAGTATTTGTGCCTCATTGATCTGAGTCAGTGGAGGAGTTCATTAACCTACATTATGTCAGTGTCTTCTGGACATGTTCAGTGGCGTTATACAAGCCTACCCTTTAACTAAGAAACTGGCCTTTCAATAATGTAGTAGAATGTTGTATAGTGATATAGTAGAAGTATAGTATTGTAGAACAGGGGTGTCAAAAATGTTTCAATCTGGAGTCGTATATCGAAGTGTATACAGCGTGCAGGGCCACAGATGGAGTTCAGTGCAGTGAGACATTTCATTTAGAGGATGTTCAAACTTCCTCACACCTCCTTTATTTAGGCTGGAACTTTATTGTCACCTTGATCTCACAATTAAAAGTTTGAGTTTGAGTTTGTAGTTGTGTTGCAGTACCATCGGTAGAAAGTGAGAATGTACTGATTATTTTCTGCAGTGATAAAAAAAAAACCATTGCGACTTGACAATAACAACTGTCATCTGTCCTTGAGAAATCCTGCCTTGACATTTGCGGACTTACTTTGTTTTCTTTTCCTCGCAGTCAATCGCAACAACCGAGTTAATGCAGAGGCCAATTCCCAACAAGACGTCTGTCATGGTGACTTCCATCTCCAGCCCGTCCATCTTGGATAGCCCCCCCGGTTTCCACGGCAACTTCAAAATGACCAAAACGTGCAGCGGCATCGCCAAGGACCCTCTGGACATCGCGCGGTTAGAAGCTACGGTGATACCGTAACACTGTAGGAAAGGAAGGAAAAAATGTGCAATTTGAAGGAGTGAATGTGTTTAAAGGTCCTATATATATCAATCAAGCTTTTTCAAACACTTTTGGACAACTTTGCTGAGTTACGGCTATTTTTTTTTTTTTGCTTGTATTGTACTGTGGATTGGGCACACTGTGAATGTGGCCAACCCCAAAGCTGAGAACGGAAATTCATAGATTGAGCCTGGCCGAATCGTTTGGACCAGCACTTCCTGGATTATCACCTGATGACATCACAAGGTGGAACTAGTAGCAGAGCAGATTAGTCCAAAAAAAAGTGTGATACAAGCTTTATGTTCCCCAGGTCCAACTCTTTCATAAAAGCCTGTCAACAAGTTCAATATAACAAAATATGACATTTGCATATATATTTTAAAGCAAAACTAAGTAACGCGTTTACCTTAATTAATCCTTTCCGTGGTCCCTCTGGGGGTAGTGTTAATAGGATGATTGGGGGGGTCTTTCATCTCCCCCTGGTGTCTCTGTCACCAAAACACAATAATAGAATCACAAAGAAGAAGCTAACAGGCTAACGGGCTGAGCTAACTGCGGGCTAGCGCCACTTAAACAGTATTTACAGCCAAGTTTGAGTGAAAAAAATCATCTCCATTGTGAAATTGGATGTACATTATCCCCCCCTAACATGCTACGACCCTTGCAGTGGCGCTTATGGCCTTTAGGGGCATGAGTTAATTAGTTCTGCTTTAATACATGTCTATTGTTTCGCTATGTAGGTTTTTTTGGAGGGCTTGGGAGTCAGCAGTGATGCGGTCGCTGTATCGGTCTGTCGTGGTGAAGAGGGAGCTGAGTCTGGGGCAAAGCTCTCGATTTACCGATCGATATATGTTCCCACCCTCACCTATGGTCATGAGATTTGGGTCATGACCGAAAGGACAAGATCGCAAATACAATCGGCCGGAATGAGTTTCCTTCGCAGGGTGGCTGGGTGCACCCTTTGAGATCGGGTGAGGAGCTCAGTTACCCGAGAGGAGCTCGGAGTAGAGTCGCTGCTCCTTCACGTCGAAAGGAGCCAGCTGAGGTGGCTCGGGCATCTGTTTCGGATGCCTCCTGGTCGCCTCCCGCGGGAGGTGTTCCAGGCATGTCCTAGTGGGACAAGGCCTCGTGGAAGGCCCAGGACACGGTGGTGGGACTATGTCTCCGAGCTGGCCTGGTGTCGCCTCGGAGTCCCCCCAGAACAGCTGGTGGAGGTGTGTGTGGATCGGGAAGTTCAGGCATCTCTGCTGAGACTGCTGCCCCCGCGACCCGGCCCCGGATAAAGCCGAAGAAAATGGATGGATGGATGGGACCAAACAAGGCCGAGTCAAGGCTAAAGAGTAAAAACAGTGGAAAAATGAAACAAAAATATTCTTATTAGGGGGGCCTATGTGGGAAACACTCTTGGAAAATGACAGGCATGTTGTTTTTTCACAAAATCCTAGGCATCTTAATCTGCTCTGCTATAAGCCTTTCGAGCTCCTAAGAAGTAAGAAGAATACCTCACTAATGAATGAACTAAAACAACTGCAGGGATATTTTTGATGAGCACTCTGGTTAAAAGCTCGAAACAGGCAGTTTGGTTTACAACGGGACCATTAAGAGTATTTTATTTGGTAACACAAGCCGAAGCATGCTTTCCGTGAGGACGCGAGCGAGGGTGGTCAAACATTTCTGACATATCACAAATCACAACGGTTGAAGCTAAAACCACAGTTGTCTCTATAGCCTTAAAAAAAACAACGCAATGTGAAAAGTTTATGTGGAGTTATTATCGTTTTAATGTTTACGCTTGGTTTGATTGACCCAACGATTACATGTGTTTAACAGTAATTGCAAAAAGTAAGAAAGAACATTTGAGTTATTTATATCTACTTTTATACATGGCAGTACAGGTTTCTGCAATGGGCGCATGAGTGAAGATTTTTGCCATTTCCAGTTATTTCTTAAAAGATATTATCCGTTTTTTTGGTAAAGTTTATGAAGAACACTGGTTCAAAAACAATTTACAAGTAAAATTATTATTATTAATTATATCAACTGTGATTTTAACGTAATATTTGGGCTTAAAAAGAAAGATGTGTTTCGTAATTTGAGTTCTTAAGCATGTCGATCCTGTTTTCACTAGTGTTCAAATATTTTACCAGATTTTGTAAAGTTTACAAGTACATTACAATGACATAAACTATGTATACTACATTCAATTCAAACCCATGATTCCTGATGTTAATGAGGCCGGGGAATTTGCAATATGAAAGAAAATTATATTTGATGAAGGTCTTGAATCTTGCATACTGAACCATATCGACGCGAAAATGTGTAAGTAATTTGTATTTTTTGTCGTATTGTGTCAAAACAAGACCTTGAAAATACTAAATCAGGACTTAAACAAGGCTAATATGGAACTGAAGTAAACGTTTTTTACTCAGGCAGCGTGAGAAAAAAATGTTAATCTCTGTCAGATGGAAACCTCAGCGACTTTCCAATATATTGTAGCTTCTTGCAATATGGATATTTTATTACCCGATGAGACTTTCCCGCTTAAAATACTGTGTTCAATCCAGGCTTTTGCCAACTTTTATACTATAATGTTGAAGGTTGCAGATAACGGTGCTCCTATACAGAGGAGAGTGTCCCAGGACAGTGGCAGCGCGTTCACTAAACACCAAATCAGGGCTTTTGTTTTCACACATCAGACTACTTTAAATTGCTCGATGAAAAACACTTCTGTACACTGAAAGCTCCAGAGTAAATGAGTGTTGTTTTTTGTTCATGTACAGAATATAGGCTACAGAGATGTTATTTGTTGTCACTTTGACCCGGTTTCAAGTCCCTTCTTTCGGGTGTTTTTGAGACTGCTGCACTGTTGACTATGATTGTATCTACTTTCTGCAAATGAAAAAGAAAATAAATGTTGTTTTGTATAGGTTATAGACATGGGCAGTAGAAGAAAAGACCCAATTTAGTGTCATTTCAAATGACACAATGTAATAATTATGAGTTTCCCTTTAGAGTTCTGGTGGACTATTATACATTCACTATTACCATGGAAACCCACCGTGTTTCTGATGCACGACAACATTGTCTATAGGCAAACTTTGGCTGAAAACAGTATTAATATTCGAAAAACATCTGCTGCAACATCTCTGAAAGATCACACCTCTAACGCATTCTTCTTCTTCTTCTTCTTCTTCTTCTTCTTCTTCTTCTTCTTCTTCTTCTTCTTCTTCTTCTTCTTCTTCTTCTTCTTCTTCTTCTTCTTCTTCTTCTTCTTCTTCTTCTTCTTCTTCTTCTTCTTCTTCTTCTTCTTCTTCTTCTTCTTCTTCTTCTTCTTCTTCTTCTTCACGGATGCGGACTAACTTAGTGCAACACCGCCACCTCCAGATAAATTGTGCCTGATCATCATTAGGGCTGCAACTAACTATCATTTGGTAATCGATTAACCTACTGATTATTTTCACGATTAATCGACTGGCTGTGAATGGTGTGTGAAAACTGTATTAAAAAAAAAAAAAATTATCACATAAAGCTGCTTGAGGACATGTCGATGGAGTAAGGAGCTAATGCTGCTTCTGATCAGATGAGACACAGATGGGTATTCATGAAATTTTCAATGTACAAAACTACAGACCCTAACTTTAAAAACAAAGTAGGTTTTCATAAAAAAATACCACAATTTTCATTTAGTAATTCTTGCTCTATTTGAGTCTGTGTTTGCTAGAAAACGATAAATCGATTACTAAAATTCGACTATTTCAATAATCGATTAGTTGTCGATGAATTGATGAGTTGTTTCAGCCCTAATCATCATTATGGCTTACATCTTTAGGGATAATGTAGTCGCCCCTATACTGTACGCGATACTCTATCAGTGCTTTAAAAATTCAAACATATATTTTATTCCTCTATGATCCGAAGCCATAGATAAAATACTGTATCTCTAAAGATAAAACTTTCCCCACTGCCCTCTATTTTCCTTTTAATTAAAATCCTTTCTCTATTAAATTTCCCACACATCCTTTCTGGCACATTACACATCTCACACTTTCCTGAGTTATGTTTTCCCATTAGATGTAATGTTTTGTTTAGTCCGGTGTGTCCTGTTCTCATTGTGGTAAAAAATTGCCTCTAACACATCGTGTCGTCCAAAGGCTAATAGTAACGCTCGTATTACGCATTTTCCATTTTCCATTTTCCATATAGAGACTTTAAAATGTAAAGCATTTGAGTTATTTTTCACATTATAGGCCGTATACCTTTTTTATTGCAAACAATGAAAGAGGAAGCCACTAAATTGAAATGTTAGTTGTGTTTATAACTCATTCTTAACTTTCCTGACATTTTTGTAGCATCCTTATTCTTACACATTTCACAACTTAACTTTCACAGAAATGCTCGAAAACTTTAATGCAAGGTCATGAAATTGATACAAATGCTTTAGAAGTACACACACAAGAACAGTGCGTTACAAGCATTTACCCACAGAACAAAGTGCTCCTTTCTCCACTTTTTATACTGTTTTTAGCTGATGTTAGTTCATGGACAATGCTGGAAACATGGTAACATTGAATTTATATGATCAAAATCAATGCGTCAATACATTTTTGATTATGAGGCAAACTAATATGACAATAATGAACATAATAAGTTGATTTATTCAAGTTTCTTTTGTTCGTCTGCGTTCACTAGATGATATTGAACACTAGGGCCTTGGTTCAATGGTCGGCTCTTCTTCTTCTATTGTTTCTTGTTCAAAAACATATTGGTTACATCGGTGTTTTGAAAAGTCCATTCTTTTGGCATCACTGTATATCAGATCTCTGAAAATGTAAATTATAAATGTAAATCTGAACAGTTCCTTTGATGAAGTGAGTTTTCTCCGGTGATTGTTTACGCTTGATTTGTTTGTATAAAATGTTTTGTGTTGTTTTTATTTATTTTTATAAATAAAGATGTTTATTCTGCTCAGGTCTGGTTATTTTTAGCGCATTGTGTTTGATTTGTGACGGTTCTGTTCATCCCTCGGAGCGGAGCAGAGGTCCATTTGGAGCGGGCGCAGAGCAGCCTGGACGTCCAGCTGTCATGAAGAAACAACCCCAGGGATGGGATAGTTATAACCCGCTGATGTGGTGGACTGTGGGCCGCTGAGAGTGACGCCCAGAGGAGCAAGCTGGTACTGCGGTTAGAGTGGCACTTATGAGACTGAATAAGTACATTACGCTTTTGTTTGGATTTGATGATTTACATAAGGATGAGGAATGTTGAGCAAACTTTTTCAAGTTTACAAATCATTACAAATCAGTGTATTTGAGGCCGATACTTGTATTTCCTTAACAGTGTTGGGGTAACGCATTAAAGTAGTTAGTAACAAGTAAAGTAACAAGACTATATTCCTTTTTTTCAGTAACAAAGGAATATAACATATTACTTACACAAAATACGTGAATATATTAGTCATTACATTTCAAGTAACTCGAGTTACAAGAGTATTTAATGTCCATCGAATCATTCAATTTCTTCCGCTTTATCCGGGGCCGGGTCGTGGAGAGAGCATGGACTTCCCGATCCACACACACCTCCTCCAGCTGTTCTGGAGGGACCCCGAGGCCACACCAGGCCAGCTCAGAGACATAGTCCCACCAGCGTGTCCTGGGCCTTTCACAAGGCCTTGTCCCGATTAACCACGGGACAAGGACAGACCTGGGCAAAATACGGCCGATATATTTTGGACCCAGGGAAATGTACTTGGAGACCTGCTATAGAGCATTGCTTCATTTCCAACAAACTCCGTTTGAAGGAAGTACAGAGGTGCTGTCAGTGCGATGGTTGAAGTTAACAAGTATAAAAAGTTGAATAACCTAAGTAATGATGCTCACTTATGCGCGTCCTTGGCTTGACAAGGCTAAATATTTACAGAAAATAATGGTCCTACTAAATAACGGTAAGTGTCAGCTATTCAAAATACACAAAATTGAGCAGAATAAGTTTGAGTTATTGTTGGTGCGGCTCTGAATCAATTCAGGCTTCTCATGTGGCCCCTCATGAAAATGAATTGCCCACCCCTGCAATAGGACATGCCTGGAACACCTCCCGCGGGAGGCGACCAGGAAGCATCCGAAACAGATGCCCGAGCCGCCTCAGCTGCTCCTTTCGACGTGAAGGTCTACTCCGAGCTCCTCCTGGGTAACTGAGCTCCTCATCCGAGTGCCCAGCCAATCTGCGAAGGAAGCTCATTTCGGCCACTTGTATGATAATGTATGAATACAAAAATGCTGGACTCCCCCCAAATAAAATGCAGCACCAAATCAAGTTTGAAGTTGGTGTAAAAGATCTGCAGTTGTGTGGAGCGAACGCCGTCAAAACAAAACACGAGAGAATGGGGAAAGAAAAGGAAATCTTCGACTGCACTTTTTGCTGGGTGGCATTATTACTGAAAAACAGGTTATATTTTGCAAAAAGTAACTCAAAAGTAACTCAAAGTAGTGTAACTCAGCAACATTTTTGAAACAGTAACATCTAATACAAACATATTACATTTTTAAAGCTGTAACCTGAAAGGCTGCAAGATTCATCTGAAGAGTTTAAATTTGTTAATCACAAAGTCTGTGACAGCACTGGCAAGTTTGTGTCCCAGTCGGGTTTTGAGGTTTCATTATAAACTCTGTTAGACCGGTGATTCGTAAGTAGACATCGGTTAGACATTAACAAGCACGTTTTGAAATGTATCTCTTATAAACATACATTGTAAATCTAATGAATTATTCAGCCACACATTAACACACACACAGGCACTATGGTTCCACAAGACTGTATTGAAATGAGCTTTATGCCACTCACTCACCCTCCTCTCCATCTCTGCCTGTGTCCAGCAGCCGACAGAGGACTTATTTAGTAAAAGCTGCCGGCGATCCTTCAGCCACTTGTCGATGTGCCATGTGTGTGATTGTGCATAAGTGTGCAGATAAGAGCGAAGGGCAGCGGTGACATTTCCCCATTTAATCAGACCTCACACCCGCCACGGCAGTTTCACAGGTGTCCTTGGATACACAGGCCTCGACTTCATACATGACTCGGTTATTTCAGCCAAATATTGATCGGCAAAGATGTTTTGAGGTTGTGGCAGCTTGATATAAAGGATATAAGATGGTCAAAGCAACACCTGCTATGACAACTAGACCTTTGTGTTAGAAAAGGGTAGAATTCACTACTACAAAGTTCAAAAAGCAAAATTTCAACAACTATTCAGAGGTAGCAAAGGTTTTCAAAGCCATCTGGGTGTCTTCAACTCTAAAAACCCAAATTGAAAGAAAGTATTAGTCTGAGATAAAAAGGAGAATCTTCAGATAATGTAAGAAATGACTAAGAAACAATGGGAATAATTTACTGCAGGATTAATGGAGGAGAGATCTTCATTTGTCAAAGTGAAATGTAGCAAAAACATGATACATATTTCAATTTGCACAATTGAATAGATTAGATAATTTACCTTTGGTTTCAAACTGAAGACGCCTTTGAAGTTCAGGGTAAATGTTGTAGCAGATCCATGGGTAAAGAATAACCCATTGCATAAGCGTAGCAAATATAGTATGTCAACATACCATTATAGGATGATGTTAAATGTTGTGGAGAGCTATTATATAGGGACAGTTTTGAATTAGACTGAATTATCACATTAGACATGCCCAGCTACTCAGTCCTCCAAATAGAAAGCAAAACTAACTATAGATACAGATTGAATTGTGTATATTTATACTACAAATGACCTCATGTTTATCTAGTAGCATATTTTAGGACCAGACTTCTGGAGAAGTACTGCTTCCATAACTGTATAGTTGTGAATTATGAATTGAAAAAGAATTATGAATGTAAACTGCTCAAATAAAGTACCGTAAACTAAAACCATATCATGTGGGGGCAGATGATGCCTTTCAGTGTGGAGTTGTATGTTATCCCTGTGCCTTTGTAGGTTTTCTCTGGGTGCTACTGTTTTTCTCTGCTACTAAAACATGTACAATAGGGTTCATTTTCCACAAAATCATCACGCAAATAATCCAGGACCGACACTGTTAACAAATAATTGGCCTGGACAAGCTGTAAAACATTTAAAATCTACTTGAATAAGGTGTTGTTGTTGTTTTTGTTTTGTTTTGTTTTTACCTGGATTTTTAATATAGTATGTTTTAAATTAATCAATGCAAACATTTAAGTGTAGTGTAGTGTCTTTTTTGTACCTTAATATTTTACTGGGACCCCTAAGTCAATGCCTAATGCCTATGGATTGTATATATATATATATATATATTTTTTTTTTAAAGATATGTATCTAATTTTATACATATTTGTACTTTTAATATATTTTTTTATGATTTGTTTTATTGTGTTTTTATTGCGTTTGTGTGTTTTCGTTGTTGTGCCTTGTGCATGAAATGTGCTGTATAACTAAATATGCCTTGCCGTGTGACCCCCTGAGGCCTCCCGACCCTACTTTGAGAACCGCTATAGGCAGAGGACTTGAAAATGCACTCGAGCCCTCTGAGCTGGGGCTCAGAGCTCTGAGCTGGGGAAAACAAGTGGGTAACTCGGGTTTAAACCGCCTTTCCGACTTCTGCACCTGATGCTGATAATAATTCTGATTTTGCTGAATTGTTCATGTATCGTCTAATATGAGCCTTCTGGTTAAAAGCTGCTCTTAGGTTTACTTTGAGCTAAAAGCATAGCTGCAAGAGAAGCTTATATCAATAAGAAAACGTGTTATTTTATGAAATCAACAAACCAAAGTGAAAAAAAAAGAGAAAAAAAAAGTGAAATTGTTAGCTCTATCAAACTCTAATATAAAAAGCACATGAATACAAACCAACAGGGAGGAAGGACATCACATCTCGGGACAACAGCATATGAATCTCAGAGGGGCATTCATTTGTGGTTACATAGAAGTAAAAAAAAAATCAATAAAAACATCATAAAAACAAATAACAGCTATTGAAATTCCAAACTTTCCTCAAGGACTAAACCCAGCTTAAAGCACATTAACCACGTCCAGACATTTACAGTAACTCTTTCTCGAGTCCCTCAGGTGTTAATTCCGGTCGATGTCCCTCTATAGTGACATAATGCAGTCTCTAGTCTCTATGATAACAGGATGAAGTTTTTAGTATTGGCCACTGTTGTGAGTGAGAGAGCAGAGTGAGGGAGAATGTGTCGCAGTCAGAGTGGTCTATATTGGCAAAGTGAATCGGGCCCTCAAGCATTTTGGAGCCTCAAGTTACAAGCCTTATAAGGACCAGGGGCCTATGTGTCTATGCGCCCACTGCTATTCTTAGTGCCTGTCGGTGCCTAACCTTCGACCAAACTGCAGGCAAGACTCCCTTTCAACCAAATCGCAAAAATTACGTAAATGTACTTTGGCCGATAGCGCTTGACATTTTTCGATTGCTTGAACCTTTCGATGTTTTTTTCTGTGCGGCTTTCATTTGTTTGTTTTTGTGTCTTGTCTCTTGCAGTGGCACAGCCGGTCCATCGCTACCCCCACCCACACCCAGGCAAACCCACCACCACCACCACCACCCAACACCACCGCCGCCCCCCGAAACCCGAGGCTCGTTTGACCTGAGCAGACGGGACGGAGAGACTATCCCAGGGAGAAGGAGAAGGCTGCACACACGGGGATAAGGCGGTAAAAAAAAAAGAGACAAGGCGGCCGATTCGAAAGCCGGGAACGTCCGAAAGGCAGGGTATACCCATCCCCGAGAGAACGAGGAGGCAGAAGAGTGGATTTTTGTTGGAAAGCGAAATGAGCTCAACGTACACGGTCGCCCTCAATGGCCCTGCTCCTTGGGGCTTCAGACTACAAGGAGGCAAGGACTTCAACATGCCACTCACAATCTCCAGGGTAAGAACACGAAACCCTTACAGCAGGTCGCATTTGTGTTCCCTTTGTGTGAAAGTACTGAAAAGATATCCCTGACATCAATCATTTCAGCGGATGACAATGGAAACCTGTAGGCGCAAAACAACAACAAGGCTTTGCATGGATGCAGTTTCCATTTTTTGCTTTCATGACTTTTATAGAAATGTAATGACACTAAAAGAGTTATAGAGTGATGCAAGTCAAGCCATCAAACCTTCCAATCAGATATGACAAGTTCTGGACATGGAAAAGCACCTTTTATGATTCCTTTAGATAGTCTGCCAACAGGAAACAACATCTTCATTTCTTTTAGAGTTTTTTCAAGGTACAAGCAATCACTGTATTGAAATAAAAAAAATGGTTTTGTGGGTCACATGAGGAAAACCAATTTTAAAACTATCTCCAGTTTTTCCTCAACACATAAGTCATTCTACAGGGTCCATCCATACATGTCCAAAATGGCATTGGTCCCAACTGTATGTGGATTACAGACTGGAGGAGGCAGGTGCCATTTAAAAGGCTGTGCGGGGAAGCAGAGGTTATGTAATATTGCTGTATGCGATGATGACATGGGGCTCACATGAAATCTCCACTGAGAACTCCAGAATAGACCCGCACTGATGGGCATAGTTTGGAGACGGGAGGAGAAGTTCATGCACTCTCAATTGTGTTCCTTTTGGATAGAAATTTCGTTCATTTCCAGACCAGATGCAAGATTAGCACAAAACTGACTTCGGCTTGTAAAGAAATCCTTCAAGTTCTAACATAAAACATGCCGTGTTTCCATTTGATCTGTGGCTACAAATAAGAAAAACATGCAAAACTTTACATGGTGTCTTATATTGACAATTTCTCTTAAAAGTCATTAAAGACTTAAAAGTTCATCAAGGCTAACTCGACACCAAACTCATTACAGTATAGTATAGTTGTAATACTTGGTAACTATATTCACTTGGCTCCTGTTCACTGAAAGTGGAAGCAAAAGTCTGTCACTTTTCTGAGATTCGACTTGTGAAGCGAACTTGGTTTAGTCTGGCAGAGCTGTCGGAGTATTTACAGCAATCCCCTTAAATAGCTTCAGAGGAGCTGGGGATGACTGTGTGGGGTGGAAGAAAGCTTGTGTTACCTTGAGTAAGCTGTATACTTACGGCTTAAGGTGGCTTTTGGGGTTGGTTGGATGAAATAAAGCGCAAATATTATGACCTTTAGTCTGAGCCATTCACATAGCTGCTATACAACCCCATTTGTGCAACTTTATGATAGTTCGATCCTGGTCTTACAAGTTCAAGGATAACTCCACTTGTTTTAACGTCTGTGGATTTGTGTGAGGCTTTAAGGTCTGAAGCTCTGTAGACCGGCTTCAACATAAAACACAGGGATTTGACATGACCAGTGAGTCTGCTGTTACACTTTGACGTAACAGGCGTGGTTTGGATTTCAGCCGACTTTTGCCAAGAACTAAGAAAAGACAGAGGAATGAAGACAGAGAATTCCTTGAATGTTGTGAGCCCAAAGATCCATCCGTCTCTATGCCTTTAACTTCAGGAAAACAAGCCAAGATATTAAATGAAAATCTGTTGAAGAAAGTTTTGATGTTATGAACTGTATTCTACCCATTGGATTGTATGTTTGATCTTTTCTCTCCAGAAGTCCATAAATATCGCTAAAATTAAATTTGTCCCCTGCATTTGAGCCATCCTTAGCTGCCGCAAGGGAGCAGTCGGGGCATGCAGTGGGACACGCAGAGTCCAGAGCCATCTCCAGCCTGGCTTATGTTCAGAGTCACTGGACTAGAGGATTAACCTATTGTGCCCGAATGGTCCGTGATTTGGACCCGCGACCCTCTTGCTGTGAGGCAGGAGCGGCAACAACACAACCACCGTGCGGCCATTCATGGCAACAACCAATACCACAGTTCACCTGATCAGAGCTTTATGTTTATAGGAGGTGGAATCAGTTTATTCCCCTGTGGGCTGTGGCCGTCGGGAGATAGCACTGCAGTCCACAGCCTGATATGGGCGTCTTTATGATATTTGAGCGATGGAAAACTCTGTCGATTGGCTCAATGTGGTAAATCCACCACTGTTTATAAGAGAATAATATGATGATGTTGATGTCCCCAGTTTTCTAACTGGTTGCAGATCATTTATGTTTATGTTTCACGGCAGTTGAATCAATTCAATACACAGAAGCAAAAACAGTTAGTTTTTCTGCAGTTTATATGCTACACGACTTAACAGGCTTTTCATTCTTTACATTGAACTGTGGCCTGTTTTGCGTCATTGTAGCAGCAATATTTGTTAACAATGTTTATGTCTGTGGAAAAGTGTTTCAATCAAAGTTCGGTCCCCTTTTGTCAAAATGCATGTGAAAGCACTCAGAGTGCTTCTACAACGCATTCAGCACAGGCGTACACAGACTGAGGCCAGGCAGGTCAAGTGCCTTGTTTTCCAAATACACAACAACAGTAAGCCCTGGAACCACAGGTTAGTGAGCAAACTCTACCAACTCAGCTACTGCCTCTCTGTTGTTGATGGCCACCGTTTATATCTCAAATGACGGACAAAAAAACTGTTTTCTGAAGCTGCCAAAATGGAGCAGTGTCCATTGGAATAGAAAGTGGTGAAGACACAGGAGGTACCTGGTGGTATCATGCTGAGTGTCAGCAGCAGGTTTGGTCCTGTGTACTTGTACTTCTGTATGTACTGTGTGTTAGCGGAGCTGGAGAGGGGAGCGCACGGGGGTCAATAAGAGTGAAGCCCCAGGCATCAACAGAGAGGCTTATTTTTAACTGTTTAACGAGTCGACTGTAAGGTTACACCTTACTTCTGTGTAATTTTACTTAGATAGCAGATTGGAGAATACAGAAAGAGTGCATTTCCCCCAAGCTATAGGACAAGCATCATCTACCACACTGTGTGTAATAGTACTGTATGTCCTGTCTGTCAGACTTAATAATATGGGCCTCTACTTCAGCTTATAAATCCTGATTACCCACATGTTTTATGTTTAGGTACATCTAGAACAGAGTGCATTGCCCGTATTAAAGGTGAATCTAACGCAGTGCATATCAGCCTTAATATTATTACAATAATTCAATTTGGAAAGACTTGAATTGCACAGGAGCCAATGCTGACGTAAAAAAATAAATAATAATTTGAGTAATCTATCGGATATGCTTGTTTCATATAAATGATCAATGTTCACTCACTGTAAAACTTCTCTCAGTGCTGAGAAAGTGAATGTTTTTGAGTGTCCTGTGTTGTTGAAACTGTACCCATGTCCTGGTGAATGCATGCCAGTGGCCCAGAGCTGACCTGTCCCATTGACCTGTCCATAGATAACTCCGGGGAGCAAGGCGGCGGGAGGAAGCCTAGCTCAGGGTGACATCATCCAATCCATCGACGGAGCCAGCACTGACGGCATGACCCACCTGGAGGCACAGAACAAGATCAAGGCTGCAATTCACAAACTCACGCTCACAATGGTCAAGTACGTCCCGGCAGAACCCAGGCTCACAGAGAAGTCACACCACACGTACAGTAGATCCAGAACAACCAGCAACTATAGATTCAATGACAGTCTGACCAGATACAAATATAAAGAGTCCAAAATGCTGTTAATCTAAAAACAACAGGCATTTCTATCCTTCCACGCACAGATAAAAAGGCATTTCCTAAAAAACAAAAGCTGGTGATTGGTGCCATCTGCTGGAACAACATGCATTGTGCAATTTTGAGACACAATGTATCTGACAATAATAACATTTATTACATTTTTAAATGTTTTGTAGGGCTGTCACAATAACTAAATTTGAAGTTTGAGTTGTTGAGGGAGGAAAACATCTCGATCTAGAACCATTTTATGCCGACAAAACAGTAAATCTAAAGCAATGACAATAAGCTTTAGTTTTAAATGTTCATATCCTAGCCACATGTTGAAACCAACTTTTCTATACAATCTACTTCAGTGAAAATTACAGTATTGCAAAAAAAATCACTGCTGCACTTTCATCTACTGAACGATAAGTTGATATAGTAATTATCGTGACAGGCCTACTTTGTTTTTTGCTCAGATCACGGCGCTCTGCACCACTTTCCACAGCGATATCCCGAATGGACTCTCCCATGCCCGTCATCCCCCACCAGAAGGTAACATTTTAGTTGGAATATTGCTCCTCTATTATTGTTCTACATGTGTGTTTATGTAAACTGGTTACGGCGACTATGCAACGGTCAGTTTTGTCATAATGACTGTATTATTCATCCCTTTAAGGAGTATCCATCTGGGAAAGTAAATGCCGTCCAATGTAAGAGAGAATTAGAACCGGAATCTGCAGTGTCCCCTTCTGGCCAGCAGGGGGTGTACAATTCCCCGATCGGTCTGTACTCTCCAGAAACTCTGGCAGAGATGAAGCTGATGCAGGGCAGGGTGGGCGGAGTTTCAGCTCTGGGGTATGTCGAAAAGCACCCGTTAAACTAAGATAAAAGGACACTTTAAAGGAGAAATAAGTTTTAAAAAGAACACGCTTTTTTATGTATGTCTAAAGACTGGGAGAGATGGACAGAATCCACTGTAAGAAGTCAAATTTACCAGGGGACACCAAGTACAGCTTTTCATCTTGCCAAGTCTTTTTCGTCCTGCACAAAATCCTTACCGCCCATTTTCACCCCAGAGGCCCTTACCTTCCAAATTCCTCTATTCCTCTAGTGTTGGTATATTCACAAAGTGTAAGGAAAAAGATTCAATCATGTTAAACGTAACTTATTTCTCCTTTAAATCAGTGTTTCTCCTCAAGTGAAAAGCACTTCACTTGTTCCTATTTAACCTTCACTTGATATTAATGAACGCTGTGATAAACTGGGAACATTCTGATGCTGTCCCGGGACGTGTGATGCACGTGGGGATATTTGCGGGAACATACCCGGCAGCGAAAGACTGATCTGTGCAGGTAACACAAGAGGGACAGATCACGTTTGGGCATAAAAGGGGAGACTAAAGGTCAACATTAAGGCAAAACTAGGATAAGTTAGTGCTTGTCTGACAGCAGAGGAGCCAGAACTGAACCACCAAACACCCTGGTTGCTGGGCGAAGTTGCCGAATACCCTGGTCTAAGCCCACTGCACGTTGGCCCGGGGCGATGCGAGGAAGCAAATCTGAAATAGTGACTGGAGGTTAATTGAGGCTGGAATCTGAGGCCTCTGACACACAGCTCCTGTATCTAATGCCTTCACCCTCTGGAGCAGCTACACTCACTCACACCACGGTAAGTCAGGTGTCCCCAAACGTGCTCCGGGACCACCCCCTCACTACCCTCTCCTGCACCCCTGAGCCTCCCTCACACTCCCCACTCACTCGGGACACAGCTGCTCTCTGCTCTGGTTACACCTCCCTCGCATACCGCCCAAACCGGACCGGGACCTCCTGTCTCTGCGCTGTCCCGTGTGGATCAGGGCAGGCACGTTTCACTCTCCGCACCACTTAACCTTAAACTGAAGTCCAATGGCAAAAGTTCATTTCTCACTCTTACGACGTAGGCATTAACTACAGGGAAATGTATAATAATAATTTAGGGCCATTGTAGGATAATTGAAGGTAATATGTTGCTACGTCATGAGCATAGCACTTCCAAGTACACACGTCTTATGTGGCTTATAAGATTTAGATTAATCATATAGTGTAATATGATTGAAACTCACAATAAAAAAATCAATCCACAAAAAACTTCACTCAAAATCAACCAAACATGCCGGCAATACTGAACATGTTACTATTGCTCTCTAATACCTATTTAAACCCAATAGGTACAAAATAGGTACAGAGATGCTACTATGACTTAAAATAATGCAGCTTTGACACATGTAATTGAGTATTTAGACACATTATGAGAAAGTGTATTCTCTGACATGACGGCATATTACAATATGACATCAAATCGCTAAATTTAAGGCGTCTGTGTAAATGCCCACCCAGGCATCAGGTGATCCACAGCTATTACTGTCCCCACTGGTCACGTGATCACCTCTGCCGTTGTCAGTCACTCCACGCTGCTCCAAGCTAATGAGAGTGTCGATCGAAAATACACCCGGATGACGACGAACGGCAGCTATTCCGCCCCGGTCCCGCGGATTACTGTCCCGCATTGTACTTGGATAGTTTCCTACAAACACGGCGCTATTGTTGTGTCCAAAATACCCCGGTGATTTAGCGGCGCTTGTCTGTCTTCTGGTGTGTTCCAGGTCATCGCAAACACAGCCGCAAAGTCAGTACCCGCAGTGCACTGGTGCTTGATCTGCATGACCTCTGTGCAGTGTGGAAAGCATTTATGAATGGCGTGTCTATGGAGGGGGTATTTTAAAGTTTATGAATGGGGTGTGGAATTGTTGTAGTGGATGGTTTAAAGCTAAGATCAACTGCTTTGTTTGTAGGGGATAACAGAGATAGAAAGAAAGCTTCATTCTGTGTTAATAATCTCGCAGAACCTCTTTTAAAATATCAATATCCCAAGTGTCTGTGTCTTTTGTGTTTTACTAAGTGCATTCATTCCGCTAAAGGACATGAATGAGCAGCAGTGCATGAGGGAATGCTCTGTCATTCTTCTGTCTTGTCCTTATTTGATGTCTTGTGTTGCTATGGTTGAAATGTGTCAGCCATAACTTTATACTGTAAGTGTGATATTGTTTGATCTGGTTTGACAGCAGCGCATCCTGATGATTTGCCTGGGCTGCAGTGGCCTGGCCATGTAGTCTTAAATCATATTGAGGCGTTTTTGTGAGTTGAATGGATTTGCCAAAGCAAGTAAAGAAATTGCATGCTCATAAATGTTACGTATGTGTAGAGATGTTGTCCTGTTATTTTTGCCGAAGCTACAAAGGTTTCTCTCTCTAACATTCAACTCTCTACCCTCACCTACCGCCCTTTATTCAACCAACTTCTTCACTCCTGTCTGACGTCTCTCCCCTGCCACACCTTCACTGGTCCTCTGCTGCCCCCTGTCTGCCACAGTGTGGAGTACACCCCCAGCTTCAACCCCATCGCCCTGAAAGACTCGGCCCTGTCCACCCACAAGCCCATCGAGGTGCGGGGTCCCGGGGGTAAAGCCACCATCGTTCACGCTCAGTACAACACGCCCATCAGCATGTACTCACAGGACGCCATCATGGACGCCATCGCCGGACAGTCACAGGCCAAAGGACACGAAGGGTGAGAACCTTTTATATAGACTTGGCCACAGATAAGTTGAACGGATTGTGACTCCACACCTTAAAAGCGATGCCTCATGGGGCAATAACATTATTTTCCATATTGCAAATCCGTGGCATCCATGGCACTATTTTGCCTGGCTAAGTCACATTTTTTACAGAACCACTTTTGGGAAGTGGCCGGTTATTTGAGAACCAAACGTATTCATAAGAAATTCATTACCATAATTTCTCACGTAGATTTAAACAACATACAAATATAGACATTTTGATCATATTCCAGCATTTTAAGTCCATTTTAAAAGCAGCAGCAGATATATCATAACTCTCACAGTGACACGGTGTTATTCACAAATTGTATTATTTGCCTAACTCTCATCACACAGCAGAAGCACATGGCTACTTAATATGGATAAACAAAAGGACATTGTTTAGCTCCTGACTAGTTAGTTCTGACTCTATTCTAAAGGCTAAACGAACGCACTGCCAAGGAATTTTCTGTACTAACTGTGCCTTAAGTGGGGCAGAGCCTCCTTAGTGAGAGTACACGCTGCTGTATTTGGGGGGGTGTCACATAAAGTCTAATATTATTTACTCATTGAATAGGTTGGCTACATTGTTTTCAAAAACGATCCTATACAAACATCAATATCAATTTGTTTTGTTCACGATAGGCTTGTCACAATAAGTAAGTATCGTGATAAACGATATTATTGACTCTAACGACACCGTCTCTCAGGCATAAAAATGACTGTAAACCTTTGTTCTAAAAGTGCATAATCACACCCTAAAACACCACACAAGCTGCAATAAACTTGAAATATGATGCAACCCGATTTGCTTCAGTTAGAAATCAAAGTTTTCCAAGAAAAAAACAGGGTAGGAATAAATGTACAGACGATAAACATCGAGCCCAAAAATGTATCTTTCATCTGTTATTTATTGAACTATAAGTCGATATTGTATTAATCGTGGCAGCCCTTGGAAACCACCAACATGTCAGCAGACCTCAGCGTCTACAGTGATCATAATCTTACAAACCCTTTATCATTCAGTTCTCGGCTTAAAGGGACTTTACAGAGTTTAAAAATGTTAAAATTAAGTATTTTCCTCCCCTACATGTTTCAACAATGTCCTAAGGTGTAGAATGAGCCCAGACCTGTTCACCACAACTGTCTCTAAAATCCTGCACTGTCACTCAAAAAGGTGTTAATTCGGGTCCGAAGTGCCGTCATGCACGAGCTTAATATAGAAGGTGCAGTTACACATATGGCCTGAGGTGGCAGTAATGAGTATAAAATGGCCAACTTGCATCTAGCCCTTTCAGAGTTCTGGTTAAATCCTCAGCTGTGTAGCGTAGGCGCCGGGCTTTTCCTTGTCGTCTCTGTCTGTGCCTCCTCTTTGTGCCTTTCACCCACTCTCCCTTTGCTCATTTCATTCACAACAAACCAACCACCACCACCACCCGACCACTGCTGCCCCACCTTCCCCCTACCCCAACCAACCCCTCCTGGGTGTGACTGCAGAGAGGAGGTTGGCTCCCCATTGGCGTAAGTACCACCACCCTGTACCGCCCCGACTCTCCTAAACATCTGCCCATTTTGTCTTCTCACTCTCCTAACAGCTTGTGCATCGCGACGGATCTCTCGTACTAAAAATGTGTCTAAAAATGATTCATGTACATTGATGATGATGATGATGATGTATTGTTCAGGTTTGGAGTTTGTGGACAAACGCAATAATCATGAAGTTGGTTCTGCGTTTGGAAGTACTTTGAAGTACTTAGAGAGAGTGTGAATTGTTGTGTCATTAATTATCGGGGCAGGTTGACCAGGGGACAAGCATGGGAATGTTCTCGAATACAGTTTATTTAAAGCCATTGGAAGATCAACACTGACTTTGCTAACTTTTACTGAGGAATGCTACACCTACTACACAATACATCACAATGGAAACTCCATAGACAGCAGAAGCAATGGGCTAAGCTCAGTGGAAAAACTATTGCAGTGAAGAACATGGCTGCTTTAGTTCTCACCACTTCATTCGGTTTCTGATTCATAGCAATTCAATCTTACAATAGTCATCATGATTGAACAAGATTGTCTTTTAGGAGAGAGTCAGAGTCAATAAGTGTTTGTCAATCATTCAGCACTTTAGTCCATTAATTTCTACTGTCTATGGTAAATCATAATCCTATTAGAAGAATCACACAGTTTATTTTTATAGGAAAGACTTACACAAAATATAACATATTGACCATAATGCAATGATTTTTCATCTTTGGGAGAGCAATGTTGCAGTAGTATCTTACACAGTATAGTAATAGTCATAGTCCAAGTTTAGGATCTTCTGTCTAGTACATATCCAAAGATGGCACAATGATTGCACTATGATCAGAGTTAACTGTTTTTTTCCCAGTTCACCCTCATAAAACTGTTCTTACCTCTTCCGCGGCGCAGTAGTGCGTTGCCCATCAAAGACCCGGTGGTGGACTGTGCCTCTCCGGTGTACCAGGCAGTGATCCGACCGGAAGAGGCCCTTATGGACATGAGCGAATGGGCCCGCCGCTCCGCCAACCTGCAGAGCAAGAGCTTCAGAATCCTGGCACACATCACCGGCACCGAATACCGTTAGTACAAAGGAGGATTACTGTATTTTCTGGACTATAAGTCGCACTTTTTTCATAGTTTGGCTGGGTGTGCGATTTATAATCAGGTGCGACTTATATATCAATTATCAAATTTCACATGTTCGTTATTTCCACGCCACGAGAGGGCACTCTAGGCTTGTGTACCAGTATCTGCTACTCTGAACCCAAATGCCCCCCAAAAGAAAATCATATTCTGCAGATTACAAGGTGCAACTAGTGAAATATGCAGCTAAAAATCGAGCAGTGAGCGAGAAAATTGTGAGGGTCTGGCGAAAAGCAGAGGTTACTATTACTGCAATGACGAAAACAAAAAAAAGTTAATCGCAGGCTAAAAGCTAGATGGCCTAGAGCAGACCTGGGCAAAATACGGCTCGTAAGATGATTCAGTCCGGCCCACAACTTGTAGGGCATGAATTTAATAGGTATGTCAAAAAAAAAGTAAGTCTCTAGCCCATTCCTGTGTGGAGTTATGATTTTTTTTTTTATTACCAGAATGCTCACTCCAGCCACTAGGGGTTAGATTAAACAAGGATAAAAGGAAAGAATTCCACAGGTGTCCAGCAGAGGCCACTGATGAGGATACAAACAACACATTGTAGTCAAGTGGGAAATGGACAGTCTGCCCCTGGGCGGCTGTGGCTCAATGTATTTTCCCAATCAAAATATTTTTTTATTTTGGAGCTTTTGTTTATGGACCCCGGCGATACACTCCCGATATATTATACTTATATCCCGATATAAGTTTGAGTTTTTGTTGGTGCGGCCCTCCGACTCAATTCAGGCTTCTCATGTGGCCCCTTATGACAATGAATTGCCCACTCCTGGCCTAGAGGAACGAGTTCGCCAATTGGTGCTTGAACAACGTGCTGCCGGGAGAGGCTTGTCAATAGTGCACCAGGGTGGCTGGTGCGAACTCCGGAGTGACTTGGATATGTTTTTCTTCCTCATTATACATTTTTTGGCTGCTGCGACTTATACTTTGGAGCGACTTATAGTCCAGAAAATACGGTACAAGTTTTTACCAGTGACAATAGATTTTAACCTCATTGGTTTCTTTGTTACAGTGCAAGATCCAGATGAGGAAGCTCTTGCGAAGTCGAGGTAAGAAATAAGAAATCTGCTGAATTATTTCCACCAAGTATCCATGAAAAGGGTCTAATGTAAAGCAAATTAACTTTAAACTTGATTCAGGTGATTTGGGAAAGACATTTTAGACAGTTTGTTGGTTAAATAATAACTCAAATATTGTATTTTGCATTGAGTTTAGAGCTGTTGGCTTCTTTGAGACTACTATAGAAAAATTGATAGAGAAATAGTTACAGCTATGAACAGGATATTGTATTTTTTTCGGAAAGCCACCTTACCTTTACTGGTACTACTGATATCTTAAAAAAAAATACCCACTCAGCCCTATCCATGAGGCACGGCAATACAACTGCACCTCTTTATTCATGAATTACTTACACATTTCTGACTTGTTTCGACAGAGAGAGGTTTGAGTCCGAAGTGAAGGGGCCACGCTTTGCCAAACTGAAGAACTGGCACCAGGGTCTGTCATCACAGATCCTCAATGTCACGGAGTAGAACCCGCAAGCACCAACACCCACAATATCACCAACAAAATTACATAATCACACGAGATACAAGAAGCAGAAGACAAAATGGCCGCCATGTTGATGAAGGACATGGACAAAACCGGAGTTAAATGTTTAAAAACATTTAAATTATGGAGAAAAAGGAGAAGGAGGAAGACTTGTGAATGTGAGGTAGTTTGCAGTTTAGTAGGATGTGAGGTTTTAGCCGTTAGCGTGAGAATGCTAAGTGTTCATAAGCTCCATATTAATTGTACTGTCTGCTGCTAAAAATCATTTTGCATTTGGGTTTTATTCTGTTGTTTGTTTGTTTGTTTGTTTGTTTGTTTGTTAGTGTCCATCTCTCTCGAATAGAAGAGAACTTGTACAAAAAATAATTATTCAAGTGAAAATAAAGTGGCAATAAGTGGTTCTTTTATGCCCCCAGTAACTGAAACATAATAACTGTATGTAAACTGCTGGCATGCTTTGACAAGGCACAAAAGGACAAACATGTAAAAAGGCACACAGAATGTACTAATATCAATGTGAATAAATGTAAATTATTAAAAACTTTAAAAATGGATACGTGCGATGTGAATTCATTGCAATGATATGAGCAAGAAGCACAAGAGCCGCCATCACGGTGTAAAAATAAAACTAACTTGAACATGTAGTAGGCTAAGAGATTTAAATAAGAACTAAGTCACTTGTTTAGCTTAATAAATCCTTTCCGTAGTCCCTCTGGGAGTAATACAAGTGTTAATGGGATGATTGTCTCTGGCCAGAAAACCACAATTGCAACTTTCCGTGCCACCGAAGCGGAATACACACAAATGGTAGCACGAAGAAGAAGCTAACAGGCTCACGGGGGAAAGCTACCTGCGGGCTAGCACCACTTAAACAATACTTACAGCCAAGTTTGAGTGAAAAAAATGATCTCCATTGTGTAATTGGATGTACAATATCCCTCTCTCCCTTTGACTTTTCTGTCAGCGTAGTATTTACTCTCACGGACAATTAATGAGTAAAAAAACATGCTACCTGCAGTGGTGCTTATGGTCTAGGCAGGGCCATGACTTGCTTAGTTCTGCTTTATGTACAAAAATAGGAATGTAGGGATTTTTACTTTTCTCAAAATTGTAACATTTTACTGCAAGCCTGTATTTAGGTATAGATAACGCAATTAAAAGGTCTATTTTTAATTTATTTATTTAGATATATTCTCAAAATGATCTGGCATGACAGCTGTGTTTTACCATCATGGGTTAGCTTAATTCTAGCTAGGCATCCAGTGACATTTCCTAAAATACAAGTAAAACTATAGAAACCAATACTTAAATCCTATATCAAACAATGAGTCAGAAAATGCAAATGCAACCTTGTCAGAATCTTCAGCTGTAGATCAAAGCTGCTGCTGCAACTTTCAATGAAGAGTTTTCCAAGTTCCACATCCACATGTCTGGTCCAGTACTGCCCCCTGCTGGCATGGTGGCAGATAGCCTCTGGGCAGGTGTGTCCAAACATGTTCTCATCAAGTGAAGCACTCGTATTGTGGAAGGCCACAGCTCAGTTGTAAATGAAGTGAAAACGAACTGGGTGACTTTTTCCGTTTCCTGTTGCCCAAAGTTAGGCTTGGAACAATAATGGTAGCTCTTTCTGGCATATTTTCAGGTTATAATCATGTAAAATGGTGAAACTCTTTGCGAGTATTGTGGTATTAGCATCCTTAATCAGATAGGTAAATGAGAGAATGCTCAGTGAGTAAATTTGCATAAGCTACTCGTTTTACACATGAGCAAATACTTGGTAAATGACTCAGAAATCTGGTACACAAAACACAACTAAGCTTCTGTAGTCAATGGGCTTCAGCCTTTACGTCCTATATAATCATAATCGCAGACTTATATAACACCTCCATAACTGAATAAAATCAACATGTCAGTCATAGGTTTGCTTGTTTGTTTTTATACTAATACAACATTTTTTTCCAAAATAATGACAGACATTTGAAATATTGTAACAAAAAACGAAAAGAAAAAACATACAATAAACATTGTACGCAAATGTGTTCACCTTTAACAAAAGACAGAACAATCATTCATTCATTTGATGGCATTTGTAAATGAAAATGGAAAAGTCAATACCAAAAGCTGTAATGGTATTCAATTAAATAAGACAAAGCGTAGTGCATTATTTAAGATAGAAAGAAAAAAAAACATATTACATTGAGTAACTGAACTGTAGACCATTTTAGCAGATAGGGGAAGCAACACAGAAACTGTAAAAAAAAAGGCCCATTGGATTCAGAACGCTGTATATACGGTGTTTTATTGACCTGGCCCAACAAGGAACCTCATTGTTCACGTTTTTAGTGATGGGAGCAGTTCATTTAGTTGTAAAAACCTGTTGATATGTGTGTCACGTTTGCCGATAACACATTTGTCTATAAACTGAAATGTCAAGTGAATCCGTCCATGGTGGATTGGATAATTAGCTTCCCATTTTAGCCCCAAACCATTTTGCTTTCCTTGCCTGGCGTCAGACGTAAAACCGCCTTGATCGTTTCACGTTGAGCCACAGCATTCTGCAATTCCATCAAAACACCCCTGACCTTTAGTTCAGTCAGATTCCTCAGTCTCTACGCAATAATTCCACCAGAGATCGTCCGCAACGCTGGTTATGAGAGCAGGAAATCAGTGATATTTGGAACTCTGCGATTACATTTTTAATATGAGCAGAAATACAACTCACACTCGAGCTGCTCCGAACAAACAAGAACCAATTGTAGTCGGTAACATTTGTGATCAATTCCTGATCATCAGACTATAGTTCAGACTCCCACCAGCTCTTTACAAGCGGCTCTCCGAAGACTTCCTTCATTTCAGCACAAGCTCGATGAGTCGGAATCAGCCGCTGTCCTGGAGGAACAACTCAACAGGTCACATGTTTAGATCGCTTTATGTTTGTGCAGCCAATTATTTTGTTTTTATTTCCTAGTTATCCAGAGTGTTGCTGATTTCTGGATTTCTTCCTGGTAATTCATGCAGTTCTTGTCTTTGAAGAGTTTCGTGGCGCTAGGCTAGTGCAAGGCTAGTGCATGTCTATGGTATCAGCTAGCCTGCATTAAAAACAGTCTGATCCGCTCCACAGAGCACCTCAGGCAAATCACTTATAACACCAGACTAACCTTATAAATGTCTGTGTCGATAGAGTGATTTTAACCATTTTGCATTTGAAATACCTTATATTTGAGCAGCATCAGCTTCGTGGTTGTATAAGCTACGCAGCGCCGGAGTGATCTGCTAGCAAATAGTCCCTCAAAATGCGATCATTCATGTGATGCAAGGTCAGTTATATTCCAAAAATTATTCTATCGACACAGACATTTATATGCTCTGTGGAGCGGGTCAGACTGTTTTAATGCAGGCTAGCTGATACCATAGGAATGCGCTAGCCTTGCATTAGCCTAGCACCATGAAACTCTTCAAATATAAGAACTGCATGAATTACAAAAAAAAAACATCTCCATAAATCAGCAACACTCTGGATAACTAGGAAATGAGGCCCTATGTCAAAAATCCTGAAATATCCCTTTAACACAATCTGCAAACACTTTGGTTGATAAATTATTTTCAGAGGGAATCTTGTGTGTTGGGGTGTCTCCCATGAGCAGAGGTGGGTAGAGTCCAAAATATTTTCTCTGTTTGAAACTGAAGTAAAAAGTTGTGAGCCAAATAAATACTCAAGCAAAAGTGAAGTAGACTAGTACTACTAGTTCTACATTCTACTAGTAGTAGAAAAAAAATGTCAAGACAGCAACAAAAATGCAACAAAAAAAGTGATGAAAAATTTGACTAAAAAGTAACAAAAGAGCAACAAAAAACGGACAAAAAACTCTGAAAATGTGGCAAAATTGTGATGAAAACCCTAAAAAAAGCAAAGGTAAAAAAAAAAAATCAATTTAGATGAGTATTGTAGGTCTTTCAAATAGGCTGTGACCTCATGGATTTGGGTAAAGCTGAACTGGACAAAATGCACTCAATTAATGTTTCAGTTGTGACACAAATTATGAGAAATAAAAGATGCAATAAAGTGAAAATCCTAACATTTTTATTTCAAATATACTGTGTATTCCTGAGGAAAAGGGGAACGAAATAAAAACTACATATATTTTTGACGAGAAGCTTTTCTTACTTAAAAATTCACACTTCCTTTGTAAATACTAAGAGTAAATACTTCATTCCAATGTTATATATATCACTCAAGTAGACGTAGTGAGTACGGTAGTACAGCGGTTGGTGCTCGTGCCTCACAACTTGAAGGTCTGGGTTTGATTCCCACCAGGGACGGGGCCTTTCTGTGTGGAGTTTGCATGTTCTCCCCGTGTCTGCATAGGTTTCCTCCGGGTACTCCGGTTTCCCGTACCACTAAAAACATGTAAAATAGGTGAATCCTCCAGCCAGGTGTCTCTGACCACCAGCCTGGCTGCACATCATGGAGATGGGTCCCTGAGCGCCGGCCCATGCTGGCAGCTCACTGCTCCTACAGGTCGCCCCAGCGGCATTGAGGATGGGTCGAATGAAGAGAATGAATTTCCCTACGGGGATTAATAAAGTATAACTTAACCTTAACCTTACTCTTATAAGTGCAGTTTGCTCTCAGGGTTCTTCTGAAAGTGCCAGTCTGCTGTTTGTGCAGAATAATGTGACCACATTAAATGCTATAATAAGAAATGTGGTTTATACATTTATAATAAGGCTCATGGACTCACATAATGAAACTATAATTGTTCTTATACGGACTGACCACAGCAGAATCAGGTACAGCTCGGAGCTTTGGAGGCACTGGAGAAAGTGCTTACTGTAAATTCTCTAATACTGGCCTGTATTCTCTTACCGGCCGGGTCTCTAACAGTGGCCGGGTTTGCAGCTGGCGGAGACAAATAAAAGCCGGTCTCTAAAAGTCCGCGGTGAAAACGAAAGTAGAGAAATCTGACATTGATGTGAAAATTCCGCTAATAGCAGCGAAACGCTTCCTGTTGTCCCTACAAAATAAAATGTGTCAATGTTCCAGCCGCTGGGAGAGTGTTTGAAATGGTAATTAATAAATGAACCTAATATTATAGCTTCAAATGGACACAAATCTCGTTTTTCTTTTTTTTCCTGATAGTCCGTTTTGCGCAAATAGAAATAAAGGCCTGTCTCTAATTTTGGCCTGGTTCCAATAAAGGCCTGGTCCTCGATGCGCTTGAGTAAATAAAGGCCTATATTAGAGCATTTACGGTATATGGACTGTAACAGTGATATTCTCTGTTATGCCTGTCTGTCTCTTATACATGTTTTTATGGAGCTTTGTGAGTCTGAAATAAAGATTGATTGATATTCAAGAAGTTACAAGTAGATGTAACCGAGTACTACCCGCCTCTGCCCGTGGGCAAGACACTTCACCCAAGTTACCCACTCATGTGACTTGTGGTTGTCGGAGGCACAGTTTGGCAGCCTCATTTCCTGCAGATTCGGGGCAGGTGTGGCTCCCGAAGCAGCTTTCCATCCCTCAAGTGTTCAGTTTAAACCTTTGAACCTTTCACTTCTTTCTCTCGTTCATTCACTATTCACTCTCTTTCGCGTTAATCCAGCCGTTTCCTCTCCCGGATTGGGCGGCGTTGAAAACACACTGCAAAACATACTGTATTATGAGTGGCGCTGCACGCTGGAACTCAACACATCTATCTGGTTACAGGCTTTCAGGTAAAGGGATCCCTTCATACAAAAAGCACAATTTCACAGATTTCCTTATAAAAAAAACACACACTAAAAAGACGAAATAGTGATCGTTTGCTGCTACGGCGCATGTCAAAAGTGTCTGGCACAGTGCACTGCGTGGTAATAAATAGTGACATTATAAATAAAGTACCTGAGCTCAGACTTGTAGCACCGTTCAGAGACAAAAAAAATAAAATAAGAGCACCAAAAACGAAGCACAATGCGGCCCCACAGTCCGAAGGAGACCAAAGAAGGGTTTTTTTTAGTTTTCTTTTTTTAGAGTTTGATAGTTTTTAGTGCAAAAAGAGGGTCTCTGTAAAACAACATTGTCCCTTTAGTCCAGTTTTTACGCAGTGGCTCAGGTCTCAGCTGTACTTAATGTTGACCAGACAAGGCTTTGGTAAAGTGGGGGGGTGTTTCGGGCTCTGCCTAAAAGAGAGAAAGAAAAAAAAAGGTATCACATTATTGAACTGGTTATCGCACAAAGAGATCAATCACACTGAGAGGGCTCGCCTGTTCGGGTGCGGCGAGGGTCTGGTGGGCCTGGGTGCTTCGGTTTTGGCCCCAAAGACGGCAGAGTGGCCCGGGACTGAGACGGACGTGTTCACCGCGGGGCCCCGGACCAGGCGCACACCTCTGGGGTCAGCAGGGAGCGGCTTCTGTGGAGGACTGGGCTTCTCCAACTCCTACAGTCACACACAGGGAGGGGAAAAAAGTAGTAACATCAGAACACCACCAGGGGGCAGTATACACCAGTGAATAGCAGTTCTTATGGCGTTAACCTCTTAATCCCTGCCTCAACCGAGCATATTTTCTTTAGTTTGGTTATACTAAAATCTAGAGGCTTCTTGACAGGAGTTTACAGCCTCATTTGAAAGCTAAGAACAACAAAATCTAAAAAAAATCCAGATTTTTTCCCTAGCATTGTTCCGGTGTTGTCTTTTCATCTGATTTTTACACGTTCCTTTTTGCTCTTTTGTCACTTTTTTGTGGCGTTCTTGTCACATTTTGTTGTCACTTGCTCTTTAGTGGCTTTTTGTTGTGCTTCCATCGCCTTTTTGGGGAGCATTTATTGTTACTTTTCTTTGCTCATTTTCTTCTTGTTTTTGTTGCTTTTTCCAAGAAGCTTTTAGATGTGGATAAAGCCAAACTGGAGAAAATGTGCTCGGTTAAGGCGGGGGTTAAGAGGTTAAGCTTCAAGTACTACTTAAAACTACCACTTGACATTTCAGTGGGTTGCACATGATTTATTGATAGAAATTGTTCTTTTTTTTATTTTCTTGCGCAAATCTGATATATATCTGATGTATATCAATGAGTTTGTGCTGTGGCCTTTTAGCGTTAATGAGAATTTCAATTGCTCCTGCTTTTTGTGGTGTTTAAGCCCACACTGTCCCAGTAAGTAGTGCCTTGAATAGCAGGGGGGGGGGCCCAGAGCTTTGGACAGAGGGTCAGATCATGAGTGTCATCAAATGTGACTGACAGGGAAGTACAGGTGCAGAACAAACTCCAATTTCAGTTCATTGGTTTGAAATAATGTGAAATAAATGCTTATTAACCAGCATTTTTACATTTATGGGAGCCACAGTTTTGGACTGGACTGCAGGGGGGGCTTCAAGGACAAACCGTTGGGAACCGCTGTAGAAGAGTAAAATAAAGTACGTAGTCATAGCTGAAAGGGGAACAGTATTTTACCCCTCTTTCCCACCGTCTTCACGTATAACTGCTTTTCAGTCATGTGACTTTTGTAGTTATAGCGGCCATTCTGAATACCGAAGTAGAATTATGCAGTACTACATGCAACAATATCTCTACTCAGGATGAAAATGAAAGACAATTGATTGGCAGAAATATTTTTATGTACTCGTAATCATTGCTCAAGGAGATTAAAAACACGGCCCCAGAGAGCGCACGTTTATGTGAAGAAACCAGTGAGTCAGTGTTTAAGCTGCTCAAAATGTTAGCATGTTAGCTAGCCTCAGCTCTGACCACTCCAAGAGAAAGCCCTGAACCACACTCCAAACATCTAGCCTTGGATACAACATGCTGTTACTGTAGTATTTCCTCAGTGTTCATAGATGTGAGCTACACGTGTGTATATCGTGTTGAAGCCATTGACAGTTGATTGATGATAGTTGCTAACCGGTAGCATGCTAACGTCTTGAGCAGCTTAAACACAGAGAAAGGTTTTCTGTTTCCTCTTTGGTGAGTTAATTTAGTCTGAGGAGTGAAGCATATCTTTAGTAAATCCTGCTGTAGCTGTAGCTGGTTGCTGGTTATATGTATGTTATATTGTCATCACCCCCACTCAGACAGTTTATTCACACTGGAACAATAGAACTCAGGAGAACCAGAGCAGCAGCAAGAGGCGACTGCATCATCCCTCTGAGAAAAAGCCTCTTTGGTCAAACCACCTTTTCTGTCCGAGCTGCCCATGAATGGAACCTCACCCCCACAACAATTAGAAATATCAATATATATAACTCATTTAAAATATAGTTTAAAAAAATTGAGAATCAGAGCTGTCAGCACTGACAGGATCATCTCTCGCTGCCCCCTGCTGGCCTCTTGTCCTCATCCGTTGTCTCTGTCTGTAATTATTGAGTTTGTAACAGGCTTGTTGTAATGTCTGTCATGATTGGTTTGCGATATTGAGAGTGCTGCTTTCTTTTTAAATATTTTATTGTATTGCATTTTAATGTGTATAATTGTACTTTTATTCCCTTTAGGGAATAGCAACTGTCCATGGACTACAGATGAAAAATAGCCCTTTGGCTAATTCTGGCATATTTACATGTATAATGTATATTAATATGCACTGTCCCTATAATAAACAAATAAATGAAAAATATCACATATATGTGCGTATCTTCTTGAGCAATGATTGCCACTGCCACTGTCAATCAGTTGTCTTTCATTTTCATCCTGAGTAGAGATATTGTTGCATGTTGTAGTACTGCATAATTCTACTTCGATATTCAAAATGCCCGCCAGAACTACATGTGACGTCATTGGAAACGCATGTATTAGTATTATCCTCTGCCTCTCCTAACTGAACTCTGCCACTTACGTGTATCACTTTTTACATGGTTACTGGCTTTTTGTTTGGCCATGAAACTTCCATATTTTACCCCATCTTGGAGCTTAGTTGTGATGATGGGACAGCTCACAATAATGACATAGAATGCATGAGTATGAAGAATCAGTAGCTCAGTTCTGCAAAAAGAAATGACAAATCACCTTATGCAGATCTTGGAAAACTATGAGTTTGAAGTGAACGAACAACTGTCCCATGTAAAGTGCTTTGGGTGACTTGTGCCATGTTAAAAGCGGTGCGTAAATAAGATTATCTTTCCGTCATGGTTCGGAAACACATCACACATATTCGGTTATATTAGGTTATTAGAAATCAAATCACCCCAAGGCCGAAACATACACAATAAAACTCGGACTTTCCTCATGAGATAGAAATGCATTGCTTCATACATAAATCAACGGTCTCAGATTGAGTCCAAAACGATCTGTCATATTGTTTTAAGGTTTCTCGCTGAGCGCGCGTCACGCACAGATACAACAAAGTCATGTGTTTTTAATCTGCGCGAGGGGTCATCTCCTGAGATCCTCCTCCTCCTTCCATCTGGACCTTATTGACCGGAATGAACTCATCCCGAAGCCTCACACAAAGAAGTCGCACGGATGAAACACAGGGACAGGTCAAAACGCATTGGGCCCATTAAAGAGCTGCCCGTTTATTGACTTAAGACACTGAGGCTCTGTCTGGAGTCATGTTATGGATCTAAGGGTTCAATGAAGACAAATGACCAATCCATAGTCTGTGAATCACGTGTGTGTATCAATGCAGAAAGGAAGTAGCTGCACAAAAGTTTCCTCAGTTTACGTGAGTAAGGACTGCCCTATTGTGTTTATTCTTTGAGTTGATGTGGGAAACATAAAAAAAAAATTCAAACTCAAACACAGAGATCCAACCCGGGACTTTCACATTTGTGTCACCACCACACTTACATTACTATTACTGCCACCACTTTATCTCTAGCGTCATATTTTCCACTAAGGTTTTACTCATTATGCTTAGAACGGGAGGAAAAGTAAATAAGGTCTATGCTCGGTCGATAAGACACAAAATGCCATTGACTGGACCAAGCCACTGACTGACTCAGCTCGTTTCTCACTAAACATGGCTCTTGAGCAGAAAATCTCGAACAGATTTGATGGTTTGCACACAGTTCCCAAAACACTTCTCTTTCTTCATGTCAGCACAAATGTTCACTGTTTTGACCACATTGGGAGGCCGGTCGCGATAACAAAACTTGCAGTCAATTGAGGCAAAAAAATATTATTGAGGACCACTTGATGAGGGAAAAAGGGAAATCTCAGTATTCTCTTGTTCTAAAAGTCCTTCCCGACATATCTTTAATAAGAGACGAGTTGCAATAAACATGAAACTGAACATTTATAGAACGATAAGTCGATATAGTCAATTTTGGGTTAGGCCTACGCATAGTTATTATAACAGATGTGTTATTTTAATTTGCAATTGCAGTTTTATGGAAGAACACAAGGATGGAACAGTGTTTAGTGCTTTGCAGTGGTGCATTTATCTCATCTGTATCAAAATTAACATTAATGCTTTGTGAATTGGGTCTTATCAAAGAAAATGTGTGTGGTATGTAGGGCTGGGTACCGTTAAACAATACCAGTATAGTATCTGGAATAAGATTTAGGTTATACTGGTACCTAACTACATTTAGTACAATGTAATGTGCTCTGTAACAATGTGTAATAAGTTGTATCTATGGGTTACATACACAATGGAATAATATGTATTTGTAGTTTTTAGGTACATAATGTAATAAGACATAATTCTAACCCCAACCTTAAGCCCTAACCCTAAGGGTCTCATGTCCTGTCATGTACTTACAAAGTACTAATACAAGTTATTCTATTGTGTACAAGTTATTTCACATTGTTACAGAGCACATTACATTATAGTAAATTTAGTCAGGTACAATGTATCAAGGTAGTGTAAAATAAAGTGATACCCTAAGGGTAGATGCTGTTGGTCCAGGGACAGCATTGAAGGAAGTGACTTGGTTGGTTGAGCTCAAATAAATATGTTCTATTTCCCATTTTTCCCACCCATTTTTTTTTTCTTATCTTTGTCCCAATTTTTTCTTATTTGTTTACATTATTTTCTTTATTATAATTTTTTTTATTACTAATAATATTTTCCCTATTTCCCCCATTTTTCACACATTTATTCCCTTTTTTTTTAAATTTTTAAATTTTTATTTTTTTACATAATTTCCTTATTTTTGCTAAAAAAAATTCCCCCATTTTTCCCCAGATTATCCAGACTTGTGTCTTGCCCAAAGACAGAATGACAGTGTGCACCTTCAGGAGGCGGGATTCAAACCCCGGGTCTTATGAACATGAGACGACCCGCTCTACCATATTCTAAGCATTATTGTTCTGTTTTCTGGTTCTACATGACAAATATTTCAGTATTGGTAAAAAGTATTGCTCAGGCTTTGGTATGGGAAAACCAAGTATGGTTAAAGTACTGGTATGGGGTAGTGGCATGTGTCAGGAGCAGCGTCTAATCAATTGAGAAAAGCAGCAAACGTTCCAGCACACATTCTTAATTCTGTATCAATATGTTCCACATCTGCTTTGTGTCCAGTAAAACCTGGCGACCAGTATTTAAAAAAAAAAACATTAAACTAATCCAGGTGCAAATTATTAGGGCACTTTGAAGTATTTTATATCTCCATGACACAATTTTCCCATTTGCTAATGTCTGACCTTGTTCCCTCGCTTCACAAATTGCTGTGGTAATCTTCCTGTCATCTTCCCACTCCTAAAAACCATTGTGACATTGTGGTTAGGAACACCAGACCAGAGTTTCCAAAGTGTCCCAAAACACTGGAGATCATCGGGGGAAAACCTCACATGTGCTCACGGAGCACTGGTTGTGGGGAGAATTAGTCAAAATGTCCTGGAGCAAAAACAACCAGCTGTTCCGGGCAGAGACATTAACCATTAAACCAAACCCATATTGGTAAACAGAGGCAGTAAAAGGGCCGGCTCGCCTGGTCTGCAAGAGGGAAATTGCAACTAAGGTACTTCTTGAATACTTCTCACATTAGCTTATTACTTTAGTGAACAGATGTTGTCATTACTGTTACATTAGGAGAAAGGAGGTGTAGGATTTGAGAAGCCTAAACGGAAAAAAAATAAATAATTGCTCAACAAATGACCTAAATTTGTTGAGCTTTTGTGAATAAAAAATAAACTTTTTGGAAAGTGCAATCATAGAGCTCCAAAGATGTTCTTTGAAACTTGCAAACCTCTGAACCCCCCTCTTTAACCAAGTGCATTTTCTCCAGTTCAGCTTTACCCAAATCTAAAGGCCAGTGTAAGACCCCATTTGAAAGCCGAGACCTACAAAACTCATTTAAACTGATCTTTTTCATTGCTTTTTTGTCTCTTTGTTGCCACTTTTCTGTTGCGCTTTTGTCATGTTTTTGTCCCTTTTTCATCGCTGTTATTCTGTTTAATGTTATTCTTTCGTTGCTTTTTTCCACACGTTTTTGTCTCATTTTTGTCGTTATCATATTTTTGAGCTTTTTCAAGAAACTTTCTAGATTTGGGTAATTCCAAACTGGAGAAAATGTGCTCTGTTCAGGTGGGGGTCAAGAGTTTAATACTCCACAATAATCATAAAAACCCACATTTAGAATGAAAAGTTCAATCAATTCTACAATGGCACTGACTTTGAGTTAGGCTGTGTTATTTTAGGACCCTGTGCTTATAATTGTCTTAAAGGGACTATACAGAGTTTAAAAATGTTAAAACTAAGCATCTTCATCCCCCTACATGTTCCAGCCATGTTCTAATGTGTAAAATCCTGCACTGTCACTCAAAAAGGTGTTACTCCGGGTCCGAAGTGCCGTCATGCACGAGCTTAATATAGAAGCTGCAGCTACGTATAAGACCTGAGGTGGCAGTAGTGAGCATAAAATGACTAACTTGTATCTAGCCCCTTTAAAGAAGCACATTTGTTGCTGTTCTGCATTACTCAAATCTAAAAGCTTCTCGGCCGGAGAGCTTACAGCCTATAGGCCAGTGTAATGCCTCATTTGAAAGCTAAGTCCTACAAAACTGATCTAAACCTTTTTGTTGCACTGTCGCTGCAGTTATGCCATATCTTTGTCACATACAGTATTTTCGTCGCTTATTTGTTTTCATTGCTTTTTTCCCCACCCTGTTTTGTCTCTTTTTGTCATTTTTTTCATCACTTTTCCGTTGCTTTTTTGTCTCTTTTCTCATCACGTTTTTGTTTCCAGCCTGTTCACTGCCAGTGCAATGCCTTATTTGAAAGCTAGGACCTTGAAGTTTCTGAAAATACGTGTAAGATCTGTGTGGTGGATGGCAGGCAACTGGTTAAACACTGCACTTGAAGTTGCAATTGGACCAAATGGTTTCATCAATGCAATAGTGCTATATTTAATCTGCATAAGAGGTGATAATAAAGAAAAAGTAAATAGAATTGCTACTTTAAAATAATATAGGCCCTCACACGCTCCTGCATTTGAAAATAACCTAAAGGTTGCAACCAAAAACCTCAGACTCAGTGGAAAAAGTATTCAAGCATCGACCAATAAACCTCTCAATGAAAAGGGTGCGTTAAACTCACTCACCATGACCATCCTGCAGGAGTTAAGGCGGGGCGCGCTCCTGACCGGCCCCCCTCGGTACGGCACGTGGAGATGTGGGGGTGGGGCTCGGTGGGGCGGGGGCAGAGGCGGCCTGGGCTGGACCGGAGCAGGGGACAGGGCGAGGGTGAGGGACAGCGGGACAGGGGGGCGGCTGAGGTGCACAGGGGGCCACTGGGGAAGTCTCCGTAAACTGTGGGACGGGTACGGAGCAGGTGGGGGCAATGCTTCAGGCTGAAAAGAGACGGAAAGAGAGAGGCGATTTCGTTTATCATATTAGGACAGCTTCAGTTAAAGTGTTGGTACAGAAAGAAGTGGCAAAATTAAGACAACAAGTGGTACAATAATGAGATTGCTATTGTCTTAGGTGAGCATTTCCTACATTCACACACACAAGTTCCTCGGATGTATATATTTCAATGAATAGCTGCATGGTAAAGAAAGTAAAAGTACTGTGTTTTCCAGACTTTAGATCACACTTTTTTTCATAGTTTGGCTTGAGGTGCGACTTATACTCAGGTGTGACTTATATATCAACATATGTAATCCCACTATGTTTGTTATTTTCACACTGACAGCCACTAGAGGGCGTGCTAGGCTTGTGTACCAGTATCTGCTACTCCTGTAGCACTGAAGATCCTAAAAAACGGTAATCAGCAGCAGCAAAAAGAATGTTAGGCGTGAGTGAGACACTTGTGAAGGACTGGCGAAAAGCGGAGGTTACTTTTACTGCGATGAAGAAAACAAAAAACGCCAATCGCGAGTTAAAAGCTATAGAAGGCAAAAGCTAGAGGAATGAATTCGCAAATGGGTGCTTGCACAACGTGCTGTCGGGAGAGGCTTGTCAATGAGGCAGTTACGCCTCCATGCCCAGGAAGTTGCCAAGGCTGGTGCGACTTATATTATACTCCGGAGAGACATATATGTTTATTTCTTCTTCATTTTGCCTTTTTTGGCTGGTGCGACTTATACTCCAGAGTGACTTATATATGCTTATATCTTCTTCATTTTTTGGCTGGTGCGACTTATACTCCGGAGCGACTTATATATGTTTATTTCTTCTTCATTTTGCCTTTTTTGGCTGGTGCGACTTATATATGTTTATTTGTTCTTCATTTTGCTTTTTTTTTTTGCTGCTGCGACTTATACTCCAGAGCAACTTAAACATGTTTATTTCTTCTTCATTTTGCCTTTTTTGGCTGGTGCGACTTATATATGTTTATTTGTTCTTCATTTTGCTTTTTTTTTTTGCTGCTGCGACTTATACTCCAGAGCAACTTAAATATGTTTATTTCTTCTTCATTTCGCATTTTCTGGCTGGTGCGACTTATGCTCCGGAGCGACTTAAAGTCTGTAAAATAATTAATAATATATATAATATAATTAATTGTCCCCATAGACAAACGGTCCCCATTTTCCTCATCCACGGTGGAAACCTGCTGTGTGAGTCAGGGGACCTACTTGACCACCTAGCTAAACGATAACCTTATTGTGCATGTTTTAGGTCGATAGGGGAAGCCAGAGCTCACCCAGACACAGGGAGAACATGCAAAGACAAACATTCCCCGAAATATCGATCAATTGAGCCCAGAACCTGCTTGCTTTGGGGTGAGAGTGACGCCAAGCCAGTGTCACCATATATTTTAAAGAACTTTGAATAGTGAGGTTTTAAAAGCACTTGATATTTTTTGAGTTCATAATCAGTATCCTATGATTTTGATAGTGTTTTTTTTTAATGGCTTTTTAATAACAAAACAAGCCTTCACTATGTGGTATAGGATGTCCATTTTGCAAACCTAATCTTGATAGTCGAGCATTTTCACTTGTATAATTTACTTTTAGTCAATCACTCTTAACACAAGCCTCCATAGCGTCAACATACCGGCTGCAGAAGAAGAAAAGCGTTCTTCGAAGACACAAAGTTGTAAAGGCTAAATATAACTGTTCAGAATACACCTTTTTTCCCTTTAACAGCACCCACGAGAGCCAGACGAGACTGACTGAAGTTCTCGCTGTCTGTTCAGTATCAGTAACATGTCAGTCTGCTCGTCTTCCCTCTGTTCTCCTCCTGAGGTCGTCGTAGGTGCATAAATCAAGCGCCCTCCGAACCCCCTTTGGTGACCTTTAAAGTGAGAACGATTGGGTGCCCTGGGCTCCTGTCTGCTCTGCGTCAAAGCTGGACAGATAAAGACCCCCCACGCCACCGCACATAAACCATCTGAGGGCCAAACACATTTATAATAACAAAAGAGACCGGCTTTGTTTATGCTGACGGCTTCTCATTCAATTTCAGGAACAAAATGAAGCAATGTTTGGTCTTTCTGTTTCTCCGGTGGTTATAATAATACAGCCTCGCTCCCAGTAACGAACTTTCTGAAGGAAAACACAACCTTATAAATGACTACAGCTATTCCATTTGTGGAATTTATGGAAGTTAAATTGCTGCAAGGTCTCCTGTAAGCAACACATTGTCACCTTATTAAAATAATAGCTTTATTTATTACAAAAATTCTTCTTTAGGTGACATTGGCTCTGTCCTTGGTCTTGCCTGTTTCAAAACATCTAGGTTGATCTATTTTCACACAGACCTTAACGCCTGAACCCCCATCTTAACTGAGGACTATTTCTACAGTTTGGCATTACCCAAATCTAAAAGTTTCTGAAAGCGTCAAAACATGGAACAAAAATGAGAAGGAAAATACAACAAAAAAGTAAAAAAAAAAGCAAGGAAAAAATCTACGAGGACAAAGAAAACTAAGAAAACCAGACAAGAGAGAGACGAAAATACAACAAACACTTTAAAAATATGACATAATAGTCACGATCAGTTTTGTAGGTCTTAGCTTTCAAATGAGACGTTCCTCTAGCCCATAGAGACTGTAAGCTACAGTCGAGAAGCTTTGAGATTTGGGTCATACTGGAGAGAATGAGTGAAGGCGGGGGTTAAGAGGTTAAAACATAACAAGCCAATGAGAAATTGTATATGCCTCTAAAAAAAAAGGTTTGTATATTAATGCCATAAGCCACATGTTAGCAACAAAAACATGACAAAATAATGATGAATAAGTTGCAAAAAAGTGACCAAAAAAAAGACACAAATACGCAACAAAAAGTGACGAAAAGCGATGAAAATATTGCGAAAAAGTGAGGAAAACCCAACAAAAAAGCGATGGTAAAAAAAGCTTTTAAAAAGTGATGACAACGCGGCAACAACACGAGGAAAAAGATCCCTCTAGATGAATTATGTGGGCCTTAGCTTTCAAATGAGGCGCAACACTAGCCTCTAGGCTGTGGTGACTTTTTGGGTAAAGCTGAACTGGAGAAAAATGCACCTGGTTAAAGGGATATTTCAGGATTTTTGACATAGGGCCTTCATTTCCTAGTTATCCAGAGTGTTGCTGATTTCTGGAGATATGGTGGTTGTATAAGCTACGCGGCGGTGGAGTGATCTGCTAGAAAATAGTCCCTCAAAATGCGATCATTCATGTGATGCAAGGTCAGTTATATTCTAAAAATTACTCTCTCGACACAGACATTTTTATGGTTAGTCTGGCGTTATAAGTGATTTGCAGCAGGTGCACTGTGGAGCGGGTCAGACTGTTTTTAATGCAGGCTAGCTGATACCATAGACATGCGCTAGCCTAGCACTAGCTTGGCGCCACAAAACTCTTCAAATATAAGAACTGCATGAATTACAAAAAAAAACATCTCCAGAAATCAGCAACACTCTGGATAACAAGGAAATGAGGCCCTATGCCAAAAATCCTGAAATATCCCATTAAGGCGGGGGGTTAAGAGGTTAAAGAACACCTTCGAGGTCGGGGGTACGCGGAGAAAAATTAAAGGTGCAAGGTGTACACAAGACAGAAAAAGCTGGGAACGGCTGCTCTAGATTCCACAAATCAAACCAGGGACCTTTTTTGAGGGGAGAATGCTTTTACCCACATATAGTAATGTTGAAGGCTTCTCAAATTTGCATTTCGTTATTAAATTTACAGTGGGGTTTTGCCTGAGTTATGCACTACTGGCATATACAACGTACTCACTTTTTTCCCTGTATCTGGGGTTTCCTATGCGCGCTCTTATTCCTCCCCTCAGCCTAAACCTAAAAAAAAAAAGCATGTGCCACGGCAAATCCTTCATCTCGGTATTCCTGACCTGGATCCTGGCTCAAGATCTAGAGAGGGCTAATCCAGTCTGCCCTTATTCCTCCACCAGGCCCGCGTTGCAGCATGAGGTGATGCGCGGCGCGTTGAGCCAAAAGTCTGCTTGGCATTTAGACCGATCCAGATGTGCTCCCCCCCCCCCGCCTCCATTACAACCCCACATTCGCTCATATACCATAGCGCAACTCCCTACAGCTGTACAATGACCTCACCTGCCCCCCCCCCCCCCCCCCCTTTCATCAGCCTTCCTCAAGCTTCCCGACAAATTAAAACCACATGCCCCGCAGAAGTGGAAATCGTTGCTAGCTCGACCCGATCCGCACACCGTGCCCGCCACCCTCCTCGAAAACGTCAAGCTCAAGACACTGTCCCGTGTTGGGCCGATCCATCATGGGTCACCTCCCATTATACGAAGCGCGTCAGGGAGGTAATGGACTAGTTAGGATGCAGCGTAGGGCTTGTTACAGCGGAATTTACGACGCACGCATTTAAGCACTCTTCATTCTGAAATTAGACTTCGCGTGTGGTGGATAAATCAATTTCTGTTCCTGACTGGCAGCGGCACAATGATGAAAAGCTTATTGGAGTGCCGAGGACACGCCGGAGACCACAGTGGAGCGCGTTATCGGGACACATATGGATGAGTTAATTGGATCGGGAAGGGGGCTGACATTTTGCGTGCAAGTGAACGCGTCAGTTCGGCTGAGGAGGATTTGGACGTTGAAAACAGCTGGGACCTCACTCATGAGTCGAGGTGTGTCCAAGAACCACTCCTCTGCTCCTAACCCCTCGATCTCTGTGCAGGGTTGCATAATATACTGTACTGGACACAGATACAGCTTTGAAATATGTGCATTTTATTGAAGGGCCATAAAAGGGGAAAACTAATAATCAGTTCAGTTCAGACAATTGAACTCAATATAGAATTTCTTTTTTTTACATATACAGTTGCCATATGTCCATTCTGGAAGAGCACAGAAGGGCCACTGGCTCTAGGGCCACAGGTTTGGCCTCTCAATTTTCTCCTTAACCTCTTACCCCCCGCCTTGACCAAGCTTTAACTAAATCTAAAAGTTCAAAAGAAAAGCATCGAAACGGCGTCAAAAACGAGGATGAAAACGGGGACAAAAAATGTGCTGGAGCAATAAAAAAATCAACAAAAAAGCCGCAAAAACGTAACAAAAACACGACGACAAAGCCACAAAAGTAATGAAAAACTAAACAAGAACATGACAAAAAGTTACAATCACTTTTGTAGGAGGCGTTACAGTGTTGATCTCCAGTCGAGGAGCTTTTAGATTTGGATAAAGCCGAACGAGAGAAAATACGCTTAGGGTAGTAAGAGGTTAAAGGAACAGGCCACTGTTTTTACATACTGAGATATGTTCTTACCTGAGCTTAGACGAGTTGATGCGTACCTGTCTGGTTTTTGTGTGTGCCCTCAGTCACGCAAAGCGACCAAAGATGTTGTTAGTATTTGGCCTCTCCTAATATATTCCTTTGGCTCCAAACGCGGTTGGAAGCTATCAAGCTCTTCCACGGGCACAAAGACCAGACAGGTACGTATCAACTTGTCTAAGCTCAGGTAAAAACATATCTGAGTATGTAAAAATGGTGGCCTGTTCCTTTAACATATGTCTTTGTGGAAGTGAGCATTAAGCTAATTTGGGCCAGACTGGTCAGAGTCCAGGGCCATTTTTAAGTCCCAGTCCGCCCCTGTACAGTTGTCCTTCACTATAACGCGGCCTCACAGTTTCGCGGAAATAATTTTTAGTACAATATTGCATGCATTTTTACAGCGTGTGAATGCCATACGCGCATTGTGTTCTGCGTCCTGATTGGCTAGTCGCAGAGTGAGCCTCTTTTCACTGCTGAGAGGATCTCTGTGTGTGCTGTCAACGTATCAGCACACACGCTGTAGGCCTACACCGCAGACAGTCACAGCAACCCAGGCTGGGCATGAGCGGGTCCGACTCCACATTTGAGGACTTTCTCTGCCCTTTTCAGCGAAAATAAACACCGCTAGCATGTGGCGCTCGCCTCCGCTAAACACTCGCCTTCTGAAGTCTGAAACCGCTACGATAAAACTTTGGCCGTAGCTACGATTGTCTCTTAGTTTGAATAATCCCAACGTTGTGCAATGTGACATCGAAAAAATCTTATGAGACAAAAAAAAAATCGCACAGTGACAACAGGCATAAGGGGGAAGCCGTGTGGACTAGTGAGAAAAGTGTATAAAGTGTGTGGTGAGGGGTTTTACTGCCTTAAAACAAATATAATAATGAGGTTTGTTAGATCCCCTCCTGGAACCGCCACCTTAACGTGGTGGAGGGGTTTGAGCGCCCGAATGATCCTGGGGGTTCTGTTGTCGGGGGCTTCGTGCCCCTGGTAGGGTCTCCCATGGCAAACAGGTCCTAGGTGATGGGCCAGACAAAGAGCGGTTCAGAAGCCCCTTATGAGAGACCAACAGGCCCGGTCAGAACCATGAGGCCATCCTTCCGTGGGCCCACTAGGAGGAGCCATAAGGGGCTGGTGCTATGTGATTTGGGCAGCTCCAACAGCTGCCCCCACGACCCGGCAACAGACAAGTGGAAGAAAATGGATGGATGGTCTGTTAGATGCATAGAACTGTCTGTGCTGTGGTATACTGTATGCATCCATTTTTTGTATGTAATGTTGTCTAATTCAGCAAGCAGCTGTGAGCCCAAGACAAATTTCCCACAAGGGACAATGAAGTTCAATCTAATCTAATCGTAAAAAATAAAGCTGACAACGTTGCGGATTTCGCCTATTGCGGGTTATTTTCACTACATAAAGCCTGCGATAAACGAGGGACCACTGTGCAGTATGTAGAGGCCGAACTATAAGCTGCAGGTGTCCACGATGTTACAAATCGCAGCTAAATGTGCCATCAGCCCACTGGAAATACAGGACTTTTCTCTCTATGTGCATATTTACTTTTATAAAAGCGAAATTAAATGTTGATAAAGTTGATTATCTTATTCTTTAAACCCGTGTGGCTCCTCTTGCGAGTGCAGCCGCATCTAGACCCGCCCTCCTCCGCATATCTGCGCAGACTGACCCGGGAGTTTCCTGGTGTTTGAAGAATGTGGTGAATTGACTTTTGATTAATTCATCCTGCTCTTCACTTTGTCCCTACATAATATTTCAGCCGTGAGATATTGTGGAGGGATATATTTTGCGCCCAAAGTGTGTTAAAAAGTAGCGGCTTATAGTCCGGAAATTGCGATAGAGTGAATTCCTGTTTATTTCCATTAAACGAATACAGGAGCCATTCCTATTTTATTTGGCAGAACTTAATACTTATGCGTGATGTAAATTACCTTAAAGATGGCGGCGGTCTGGGTCTGAGGCTGAGGTGGGGCAGATCGTGAGGGGGACGCTGGGGCCGGAGGAGGAGGAGGGTTAGGGGCCGAGGAGCCACCGCTCACAGACCTGCCATAGAAAAAACAGAAATGCATCAATGATCAGAAATAAAATAACATAATTTGAACCCTTTTCAGGAAAAAATGGAGCTCACTTATATTAAAATTACTACAAGATCAAATATAAACTTATTTTATTAAAGTGACAGTCTGTAAGTTAGCAAAGTGAGGAGAGGTAGATACAAATTTGAAAGGAAACAATCGGATTCCTCCCCTCTTTAACCAGAAAGCCCTTCTTAGTTTGCAAAATGAGGAGAGCAGGAACAGAATATTAAAAAGTAAAGGATCAGCTCCTCCCCCTCCTCCTGATTGGACCTGACAGGCTGATTCACAGGGAAAGCTCCTCTCATTGGTCGACGCGGGAGGACACTGGATCCGGGAAGTTGGGACTTTATAAAAAAATATATTTATATATTATAACAGTCAAAATTCTGGACCTGGTCAATATTGCACAATTCATAACATTTGTAAAACGTTTAGACTTCCAGACTATCACTTTAAAGGAACTAGTGACAAGGACAAGTGACTCTGCAACTGGTGAAATGTGCCTATAAAATTGTGAAGATTACAGATGCAGCAAATCTGTTGGGAAATCTAGGAATGAGTTTAGACCACAACTAACATTTTATAGTGGGTAATGCCTCTTTCATAGTTTGAAATGAAAACATCAGGCCTTTAATTGCTGTGGAATCAAACTCACTGTTTGACTGGATGCAATTATTAAGCACCAAAGGCTACAATTATTCCTGTAAAGTCATCTGCAAACAATATCTTGTCTCCATGGGGTCTCATTACGTGTAATAAACCTCTGCACGTCCTGAAGTGCATTAGCAAAGCTGTATGTCCAAGGTTAAAACACTTATAGACGTAAAATGTGCCCGGTGATCTGAATTTGGATTCGCAACAAATTGCAATTAGGCATTTTCCCCAGTCGGTCAACAGTTCAGGATTTCACCTATAGATTAATGCAACGTGGATAAAATGCCGTGCCCAAGGACAATACGAGTCCCGAACGGTTGGTGAGTAAATACAATTTTTAAAAGGTTGTGCCGAGCTAAAAACCTTGAAGCATAAACACAATATGAAAGCTGCGATGTGGGACTTTTCAGAGTTTGTTTTCCAGCTAAAGCCATCCCTCTCCCACCAAGGCTCCCCCACATAAATGTAAATCTGTATTTCGTTGCAATGGGAATATAAATTAATGCCGCTCATTGGTCGGCGAAGATAAATATAACTGTAATTACACTCGTTCATTACGGCACTTAAGACTGTAATGCGTATTCTAATAGAGAAATGACAGCGATTACAGTGAGTAAAAGGAGCCGAGCGCGTGACCGAGTGAGTAAATGAACCCACTCAGCACCTGCCAGCTCCACATGATGCATTCATACAGTAAACACCTGCGCTTCCACGGAGGGATCTCAGGGATTGGAGAATGTCAGGCCCGTGAGAGAATGTGCTGAGCTAAATGTCCTGTCATGGTGAGAGAAATAAAAAGAAATGTCACGCTGTGCTTCCGCCATACCGGTTTATGACAATATCTCATGAAGAACTGACAGAGGGGATTGTAAACTCGTCTCTCCTCGTCCTGTATGTTACATTGTCTACTTGTGATTCAAATTTTTCTATCATGGAGAAAAACGTGGTTAAAGAAGTGGATAAAGCTGTAGAACTTGTAGTACAGTCACAGTTTAGGCCTCGCTGTCATGAAATCTCCGACAATTTGCTGAATATCTCCTCTCTCTTCATTCCTTGTCACACTTTACAGACAATAAAACAAGAAAATGTCTTCGAAATGGCTGTTGGAGTTCTTATAAAAGTGCACAAGATGTATTTACAGGTATACAGTGGAAAAAAATGCCATTTTGTCTGAGATAAAAATGACTCAAAAGTGCTTGAAATATTGGGATTTGTGCTGATTTTGAGCGCTCTTATTGCCAATGGAAAAAGCATGTTTTTATTGTTTTTGTCTTATTAAAAGTGTACAATTTGTTCCATTGGCGATCTTATGAGCATAAATTGTCTTAAAGCAGAACTAAGTAACTTGTTTACCTTAATAAATCCTTTCCGTAGTCCCTCAGCGGATTGCAACTTCGCTGCCTACGGGTCGGAGGCCCCAATACACATTAATGGAATCACGAAGAAGAAGCTAACAGGCTAACGGGCAAAGCAAACTGCGGGCTAGCGCCACTTAAACAGTATTTACAGCCAAGTTAGAGTGAGAAAGATTATCTCCATTGTGTAATTGGATGTACAATATCCTTCTCTCCCTTTGTCTTTTCTGTCAGTGTCGTATTTACTCTCACGGACAATTAGTAAGTAAAAAAACGCAACATGCTACGACACCTGCAGTGGCGCTTATGGCCTCTAGGGGCATGAGTTACTTAGTTCTGCTTTAATCCAAGACGTTATAAAGCAATTCCTCTAAGATAAGATTGTTTTCATTCACAGACATAAATACATTTCCTTTCCTTTCTTCTCAGGCAAGCGCTATTACTTTTTCTCCACAACTCGTCATTCAAATGTGATAAAATACAGTGGAATATTTCAATTTGTAGCAGTGCCATGTTTGATTAAATTACATAAAGGGGTTTGTCTCCACAGTGATTAATGCACGGTGATTACTTTCCATCACGGTGGTCTCGACGATGCTCCAGGATCAATTGTTTTTAAGAAGCAGGTGTTCAGCAGGCAAGGTTAGCGATAGTAGCCTAGCTTAGCAATAGCATGAAGTCCGGGAATTTGCAGTTCTGGATCTGCAGCGGCTCCAGTCTGCAGGTTTACGACTGTGCCTTGATAAACCTCGAAGCACTGCGGTGCGGTAAACCTGCAGATCCAGGACTGCAGATTCACGGACGTCTTTTGTATTGGACCCGATCCAGTCATTAAATCCAATCCGGATCGGCACATCCCTACTAGAGACCACCGTGATGGAAAGTAAAGGCGCCATGCTAGCTTTGCTTAACCTCTTAACCCCGACCATAACCAAGCACATTTTCTCCTGTTCGGCTTAACCCAAATCTAAACGCTTTAGGCCAGTGTAAAGCTAAGACCTACAAAACTGATCTAAACTTTGTTGCTGCATTGTTATTGCTTTATTATTGTGTCATTTTGTCACTTTTTTGTTACGTGTTGCCCTTTTGTCCCTATATTGTAGTGTTTTCATCGCCTTTTTGCTGTGTATTTATCCCTCTATTAATCATGTTTTTGTTGAGTTTTTGTTTTACAGCTTACAGGCCAGTGCAATGCCTCATTTGATAGCTAAGACCTTGTAGTTCCTAAAAACTGACAAAAACACTTGAAGCCACTGCACCTGAGCTTCTCCAGAGGGCTCTTGTTGCGGGTGAACATCAGCCCCAGCAGAGACTTCCTCTTCAGGCAGAACAGCACACCGGCGCCCAGGACGGAGAGCAGGGCGACCAGCATCCCCGCCATCACACTGCTGTGGTCTGGAACACAAACAAAGGGAGATGACGCACTGATGCAGATTGCTACTTAACACTTGAGGAGGCGGGTTTTCCTTTTGCCGTAAATTCAGCCCGTAAGACACATCACCTGCTGCTAAACACTTCCCAACGTCTGCCCACTAGGGAAAACCTACGTAAACAAGAGATACCTAAATAAGACAATCTGTAACGTAGACATCATAAAAATTAAAAAGAACAGTAGTAGCGTCTGCTTTGCTGCTGCTCCGTGACACTGTTTTTAGCACGGCTCATTTTTGTTCATGATTTATGCATAAGCTGCGTTAAGTGGAAGTGAGGTACGGTGTAATTGACTGCGTGGGCGCTCTGTGCGGGAATTAACTCACGTAATGTTTTACTACAAAATAAAGGGCCTACGCTTTTTCACATCTGACTGAAAGCTTTGGAGAAAAATGCAACTTCTTTGACATTACTCTCGAAGGAAAAGACCCGAGCAGAGCTGAAAATGCAAATGTTCTGTTTGGAGGGATTCCTAACACGTCTGAGGAGCAGCTTGTGTGAGATGTTCTGGAGATAAAGGTGTCATGTTAAGATGATTTAGACACGCTGAGGGAAGAGCAGGTGCTTTTCATGTTCATGACAAAGACATGTCGTTTGGGATCAGGCGGGATTTCTTTCAAATACAATGTGATTGACAAGTGCATTAATCCATCAGAGAAGAAAAGTGACAAAAGTGGGATATTAACGCAACAAAAACGCAACCAAAAAGTGACAATAATGCAAAAAAAAAGTCTGGATTTTTTTTTTTTTTTAAATGCAAAAAAAAGTGACAAAAATGTGACAAAAATGTGACAAAAAAGCAACAAAAAACATGATGAAAAAGTGACAAAAATATGATGAAAACATGACAAAAAAGGCAACAAAAACTGACAATAAAAAGTGACAATAATGCAAAAGAAACGTGACAAAAATCCAGATTTTTTTTTTACAAAAAATGCGAAAAAAGTGACAAAAAAGCAAAAAAAAGTGACACAAGTGCGACAAAAAAGTGACATAAAAGTGACAAAAACGCAACAAAAAACGTGATGAAAAAGTGATAAAAATATGACGAAAACATGACAAAAAAGGCAACAAAAACTGACAATAAAAAGTGACAACGCAAAAAAAACGTGAAAAAAATCCAGAAAAAATGCCCCCCAAAAATGCAAAAAAAAAAACGGACAAAAATGCGACAAAAAAGTGATAAAAAAGTAACAAAAATGCAACAAAAAAGCGACAAAAATGCAACAAAATCGCTGAAAAAAAACTCAATGAAAAAGTGACAACAACATGACGAAAAGGTCATGTTTTCGTCATGACCTTTTCGTCATCGAGTTGCCTTGTGTACGAAATGGTATAAATAAAGTTGCCTTTTTGCCACAAAAACATGAGGATAAAAGGAGTCATTAGCAGCTCAACACAAATCAACACAAATACTGTTTCAATATACTTTCAATAAATGGCAACAAGACGAAGCATCAACATCTACTTTACACCGGCACATTCTTTTTAAGTACATTACAAGAAATTATTGGTTGATTAAGTCTTCCCGTCTGTGATTGGATCGACCAAACTTTTAGAGACTTGATTGGATATTAGCTAAGTTCCAGACGGTCCTGCTTCTGAACAGATACAAAAAGCAGGAGTGGATCAAAATTAGAGCTATCAGGAAACAGGAGGCCTGAAGGAAGAACAAGGAGGAGTTTTATGGGAGTTGTTAAACGTTGAGTGTGAGATTAGCGGATGTGGAAGGTACACACTGTAGCTGCAGTCGTATTAGCACTGTTTTGTTACCTGCCAGTCTGATGGGGCCGCTGTCCACACTGCCTCCAAATCCAGACTTGTCACAGAACGGAGGAGACCAGTGGGCTTCGCAGTGGCAGTTCTTGTTGTTGTTGCACACCTTAAAAGAAAAATCACCACAACAATATTAACTACTACTATTATTACGAACGGAATCTGAAATGCAGGCACAATACAAGAACTCGCACTAGCTTAAAGTATCCCACGATTGCCTGTAGTAGCCAGAATAAACATCAACACTCTTAATAGCGTCTCTTTATTCAGTCAACAGCCCCAGACATGTTCATAATCACTCGAGCCTGGCAAATACGGCCGAATGGGAAGCTGGGGCTAACAAATGAGCTTGCACTTTGGCTTAATAAATGCATAGGAAAACAATTGATGACCAAATTGCTGAGCTAATTTTCTTGCCGCATTAAGTCAACAGACCAAGCCGCTACCAGATGTTGCACTTTAGGAAGCAATCCACCAGAGAGCAACGCCACATGGCGGGGAAGCATTGTTCGAATTACAAAGCACTGTGCGAGGTCCTTGCGCTCGGAGCCATTTTGAAACTTTTTATTGTCTTCATGTCTTGCCGAGAAGAGGAAGAATGAAATAAGAGGATATTCCTGTAGTGTAATAAGATACAGGTGAGGGACTATTTGGAAAGCAAGCATCTGGGGCTGATTGTTGTGCAAAGGGGTTACCTGTTGGAGAAAAGCTTTAAAGGAAGCTTGTGCGTGATTAGCAGCAACACGGCAGCCCCGTTAACAAGACAGATAAGGCTGGAGCTTATCGGTCTGGGTGGACCGGCAAACGTGGACCCGGGGCTGTTATGATACTACCTACTCCTGAGAGGATTGGTCAGGACTGCCATAACCACATCTCCTTCTACTTTACGTTAAACAGATTCACTAATTTCAAAAGTATTTGCTCTGGACCAGATGAAAATGTATTCAGACCAGCACTGTTTGGTCCACTTTAAACGGACAAGGGTTCGTTTTGAACCCTGGTCCGGATTTTTTATTCAGGTGTGAACACAACAAACAAATCCTGTTGCTGATCAAAGAACCAGACCGAGACCCACTTTTTCAGGTGGTCTCGGTCCAGCTTCCAATTGGACTCTGGTCCGGTTCGCTCCAGGTGTGAATATAAACCACTGTTGATCCGAAACAACTGCGGGATACATGCGCCTCTTTGGGCTTAACAAGCCACCGTAGCAAGGCACCGTGAGAAAAGTTATCCCTTCGCGGCTGCTAACGCTAATACAGGATGGAAGCTACAAACAATGAGCCGTGGACAGACCCGGAGCCTCCTGGATGTTTGGGCAGATGCACGAACACAACTGCTAGAAAAGACACACAAAAATGCGTTCGTGTTTAGCGAGAAAATGAAGGAGACGGGCTTCGAGCGTCTCCTGAACAGCCACAGCGTTAAAGTGGAAAAAACGTCGCCAAACTTAATGAAAGTACGAGACGCATTAAAGAAGAGGAGGATCAAAACCAACAGTTTGTCCCATGGACATTATAGAAACAAACAGCTCAGCAGACGACCCTTCATCCGCACAAAACACCTCTTACTCCAGCTGCTCCGGTGAAGCTGAGGTTAAAGGTCAGTGGTTTAGCCTCTCACGTTTCTTTTATTATCATAGTAAGCGTCAAATTTTGAATGGGAGCCTCGACCGTCACCCACGTGTATGTGTTTACAAAATATACTTCTCTTGCAAAAAGTGCAGTCTGAATACGAACTGCACCAAACGGAAAAAAAAGTCTGCTTCTGATCCGGAACAAACAAGTGGAGCAAAGGACTTTTCTGGTCTGACTACACGGTCCCATTTGATTTAACAAAGCCCTGCTGCTCCTGTCATCTGAGGGGCCTACCATCATTCTGTAACAAAAACAGCCTTTACTCCTTTCTCAGACCGTCTTTTCTCCATATGGACCTCCATGTTGTCAAAGGTATAGGTTAGTGGCTTTAAGATGGAGATGTACTGCTGACTGTGGGTCACTGCTGCTCTCCCTGCAGTGCTGATATAACCTCTTGTGATGCGGCTATGTTCCCCCGATATTTAAATCCCTACAACAATAAAATGGTAAGAGACTAAACCAGGTGCTGCAATGTAGGAGGAGATCCAATATCAACTGTAGATTTGAGAAGATGACGATAATTCCTCTATGGATTCATGGAAAAGGCGTGTGATTCATGTCCCGCCTGCCTCAGACTTTTGACGCGTGACATTTAAGAGAAAATGCAATCTTCCACTTCAGCACTCAAAGTCAAACGCGGCGCCCTGCGCATCCCCGCTCGTCTCTGTCGCGGCCTTTAGATCTCCAGCGCTGGATTTGGGGACAAGGACGAGAGCTGTAGAGTATGATGAATGGTGTTTAAGGCGGGACACAAATGAAGCCATTACAGCTAATTGATTGAGGCCTTCAGAGTCCAGGATGATGGATTACACGCAGGACCCGATGGCATCTTACCAGGCGTATGTGCGTTTGGACATATTACCACGAAATACGGGCCTTGTGGTGGTAGAAATGTGAGGATTTCGATCATAGGTAAACAATAATAGATCTTTCTGCTAGACTCGGAAATGTTTTACCACTGTTTTGGCTTGAAATGTTGTCACTTCCATGTTCCGTACAAGAAAAAGAACTGCTGAATCTAAAAGTACCTCGGTGGAACAGAACTCACCCCTCGTCCGCTGCACTTGGACGCGCACTCATGAACGCCGAACACACTCACGTTCTGGCACTGCCGGTTCAAGCACATCTATGGGAAAAAACAAAAGAAAAGCTTACAGGGTTTTCATATCAATACAATAAAACTTTATCATGAAAATGTCTGCTGCAAGATCACTCTTCTAAAGCTTTTTTAACCTCCTAACCCCCACCTTAACCAAGTGCATTTTCTCCAGTTCAGCATTACCTAAATCTAACAGCTTTCTGACTGGAGCTTACAGACTATGGCTCTCATTTGAAAGCTAAGACCTGCAAAGCTGATGTAAATGGATCTTCTTCTTTGCGTTGTTGCTGTGTTGTCGTCACTTTTTTGACACTCTTTTTCATCACATTTTTTCACTTTTTGTTGCTCTTTTATGGCTTTTCTGTTGCATTTTAATCACAATTTAGATTCTTTTTTGTGCCATTTTTGTCCCTTTTTCATCACATTTTTGTCTCTTTTTCATCACATTTTTGTCTCTTTTTCGTGACATTTTTTGTCCCTTTTTTGTGCCATTTTTGTCTTTTTCCCCCCACATTTTTGTCTCTTTTTCGTCCGATTTTTGTCTCTTTTTTGTCACATTTTTGACGTTTTTTTTTCATCACATTTTTGTCTTCTTTTGTCAAATTTCTTTCTCTTTTTCATGACATTTTTGTCTCTTTTTTTATCACATTTTTGTCTCATTTTCATCACATTTCTGGCTCTTTTTCATCACATTTTCATTGCGTTTTTTGTTGTGTTTTCATCCTCATTTTCTTCTTGATTTGTCGCTACTTTTATGCTTTTTTCCAAGATGCTTTTAGATTTAAGTTATGCCAAACTGCAGAAAATGTGCTCAGTGGGTTAACCCATTAAAAATGATATCATGCAGAAAACGATGTATGACTAGAAAACTCCTTGGATGTGGGTTCACACCAGCTACTCTGCAAATTGAACGATAGAGACTTGACCATGAACAGGATCAGAACAAGTTTGGTGAAGGTAAATTAGTCTCAAATTCATGCATGTCTATTTCAGAATATGTGGGATTTTCTCTTAGTCTGGAGGCACGCTTTGAAATATATGTAATTAATACAAAAAAACATACAATTAACGTGACTGATTGCCTTACACGGCCACTACAACATGTCAGACAGACTAAAAAAAGGCATTTTCAGCTCAGATTGTGAGAGAAAGATTATGATGAAATAATAGCAGGATACACCCAAAAAAACTGTGCTTCCAAAAGTGTCAAGACTCATCACGTTCTCCATTTATCTTCAGCATCTGTGGCTGTTTATTTTATCCTCGCATGGTTTAAACTGTTTTACTGAAGTGAGGAGCTGTTTGCAGAGAAACACAAACAGTCCAATAAATCTTAGGCATTTCGCGTGGAGACAGGAAGTGGAAAACCAGGACAGTTTTATGCAAGATATTCAGATGTATTCGCAAAGACTCGGGACCCATCAATCACTGTGGAGCGAAGATGCGAGAAATATTGTAGGCAAAATGGCAGCGATGTGAACAGTACCTTCTGTGCGCCAGTCAACTAAGAACTAATGATGATGTAGTTTCAAACATAGCTCTCACCAGGCCATTTCCACACTTGGTTCCCGTCAGGACCAGACCCGGATCGGGCATGTCGTCTCCCAGATAAACGTGCGTCCCTCTGCACAAAATCCTGCCCCCTTCCTTAAGAGGGATGTTGGTTTCTATGGAGACAGCATTCGTGCCGATGACGGGACGGTTCGCACCGCCCTGACACTGGATCTTACCACATTTGGCGTCACTGTGAACAAAAAAAACATGGAATAAATTCATATTTACTAAGGGGTGAAGTCAGTATCAACAATCCCAGTGCCTGTGAGTAAAATGTGGACTCTGAGTGGGTGTTAAATATATTCAGGCCAGGATGTATCATTCACATAGCAACAAATGCATTTTCATGAAAATTACCAACATGACATAGAAGTTATGTAAATCTCTAGAGACTGGCGCCTGTCAATATCGCTGTGCAAAGCTTTATACACAATTCATTATTTGTGAAAGTCAGCTTGGTCCACTTCCTTGTTTCTGTCCAACATTGACATACTGCCCCCTTTGGCTCGTGATGTTACTACGCCCTGTGAACACAAACCAGACTGAGGTGGATTAACCAAGTGGACAGATTGAATTTTCAACCCCCAAACTTTGTAGTTCTTTTAAATGGACTATACAAAGTTTAAAAATGTTAAAATTATGTATTTTCCTCCCCCTACATGTTCCAACAATATCCTAAGATGTAGAATGAGCCCAGACCTGTTCACCACAACTGCCTCTAAAATCCTGCACTGTCACTCAAAAAGGTGTTAATTCGGGTCCGAAGTGCCGTCGTGCACGAGCTTAACCCCTTAACTCCCACCTGAACCGAGCACATTTTCTCCAGTTTGGCTTTACCCCAGTCCAAAAGCTTCTGGTAAAAAGCTGTGAAAATAGCAACCAAACTGAGACAAAAACAAGGATGGAAATGTGACAAAAAAGTGAGAAAACATTGACAAAAAAGGGATGAAAAATGGATGAAAAAGTGGCAAAAATGTCACAAAAATGCCACAAGAAATTGATGAAAAATTGATGAAAAACTGACAAGAATGTGACAAAAAAATTACAAAAATGTGACCAAAAAAATGAGAAAAATGTGACAAAAAAATGACAAAAATTTGATTTAAAAAATGACAAAAAAAATAGAAAAATGTGACAAAAAATGACAAAATGTGACAAAAATGTGATAAAAAATTGACAAAAAGTGAAAAAAATGTGAAAAAAATTGACGAAAAAAATGACAAAAAAATGATTAAAAATTTCACAAAAAAATGACAAAAATGTGAAAAAAAATGACAAAAAAGTTACAAAAATGAGTTGAATACCCAACAAAAAAATGATGGAAAAAAAAAAATCTGATGACGTGAGGAAAAAGATCCTCTCGGTTCAGGCGGGAGTTAAGAGGTTAATATAGAAGGTGTAGTTACACGCATGACCTGAGGTGGCAGTACTGAGTATAAAATGGCTAACTTGCATCTAGCCCCTTTAAGTACTGTAGTGGTATCAATTTATTTCTTGTAGTAGAGCTAGGAATGTGTTTGGGCAGCAGCTCGGAGATTCTTCTCAACTACCTCTGACTTTCACGGCTTAAAAACGGGATAATTCAGGCATTGCACCTTTAAGTGACATGGATTCCTGTCAGTGAATCCAAGTCTCCCCCCCTCCAAGTCTTGTTTTTCTTTGTGCTCTTACCGCGGCTCACATTTGGCGAACAGCCCCTTGTTGTCTTTGCCACAGTTGCCGTAAGGGTCTCCTGCAGAGTTGACCCGCTCAAAGCAGATCCCCGGTGCTGGCTTGGCTCCTGTTATAAAGATTCGGAGCACAACTTAACAAAGGATTATTATAACTAACCTAAACGCTACAGTATTCATCTTAGTCCTAGTAAACGTTGTGTTTTGTTGGTTTCAATCCTGACCTTGTCCCCACAGAGTGATGCACTGCTGCTCGTGCGTCTGGCAGATGCCGTTGTAGCAGTACCCGTCCACACTGAGGCAGGCGTGGCCATCGTGGAGGTAAACGTTGGCGGGACAGTGAGGGCTCGTTCCGGTGCAAAACTCAGGCAGGTCACACGAGTTACTGGACTCACGGCACGGCGTCCCGGCAGGCTTCAACTGTCAAGAAAAGGGTTATCAACTCAACAACCAATACGTGATAGGGAGGACATTGCACACTTCACATAGAAAAGTTACACATGGTCCAGGAATTCAAACATTTTGCACATCAAGCATTAGTTCTGGCAATAATCAGCACAAACATTGTACCTGACAGTCGTGGCAGCACTGTCCATGTGCGCACACGGCCTCTCCCTTCAGAGTGCAGGTGGTGGCATTACAACATGGATTCATACACTCCTGAAACACAGGGAAGAGAGAGTAAATAAAACATTTGCGAGGGAGACAGCAGGGGGAGGTAACGACAAATACACTCAATGCCGAGGGGAAAAAAAGGCACGTTATCGCACAGAAAACAGGGCTGCACTCAATATGAACAGACAACATGAGGAGCAAACATTGTAGAGTGTATATAGGCCTGGAGCAGAAGACATACGATTCAATATTAGATGATCAATGTTACAAAAAAATGGAATATGGAATCCCGTTATGTGCGAGATTGGTGCAGATGGTTCAGGGTGTCATCTTATAAGCAGAAGGTTGTGGTTTGAATCTTGACTACCGCAGGGCAGACTGTCTTTGTGACACTTCACCCATCGTTCCTGTATGAATGTGTTGGTGGTGTTTGGGAAGGCAGATGGTGCAGATTGGCAGCCTCATTTCTGTCAGTCTACCTCAGGGATGCCAAAAGTGCGGCCCGGGGACAAATCTGGCCCTCAGTTACATGGACTTCTTATTGAATTGGCACGCGTCGCCAGGGATTTTACATTTTTTTGTTGTACTGAAAGTTTGATCATTGTACACTAATGGTAAAGGATAAATAGACTGAACTTATATAGCGCTTCCCCTCCTGGAAAGCGGTGGAGGGGTTTGAGCGCCCGAATGATTCTGGGGGCTCTGTTGTCAGGGGTTTCGTGCCCCTGGTAGGGTTTCTCATGACAAACAGGTCCTAGGTGATGGGTCAGACAAAGAGCGGTTCAGAAGCCCCTAATGAGAGACCAACAGGCCCGGTGAGAACCATGAGGCCGTCCTTCTGTGGACCCGCCACCTGCAGGAGGAGCCATAATGGGCTGGTGCAATATGATTTGGGCAGCTCCAACAGTTGCCCCCACGACCCAAGAACGGACAAGTGGAAGATGGATGGATGGATGGATGGATGGATGGATGGATATATAGCGCTTTTCTGTCTTTATCAAGCCCAAAGCGCTTTACAGTAAGGAACCAGTCACCCATTCACGCTCTCATTCATACACAAATGTACGCAGACACTGGAGGCAAGTAGGATGAAGTGTCTTACCCATGGACACAACGACAGTGTGCATTTGCGGGAGCTGGGATTCGAACCCACGACCTTCCGATCACGAGACGACTCGTTCTACCTTAGTAAGAGCCTAATGCAGGTATGGGGCACTGTATTCCACACTGTATACACGTAAACCTCAAGGCACCTGTGACTTCAATTCACGAACAAGGATCCCCTTTGGAGCATTAAAAGATATAAAAGACATATAGCGAAGCGAGGAATGGATCGACAGTTTGAGACAAACACTGTTGAATGGGCATGGCTGGTACAAATAGTGCATCAGGGTAATTAGAGGCGTGGTTAGGCAGAGGCAGGAGAGGTTGGTTGTGAGAAAAATGGGTTGGTTGATGGGTTGTCCTACTCCTGAACCTACAGTATGCATCCATCCATCCATCCATCCATCCCTCCATCCATCCCTCCATCCATCCCTCCATCCATCCATCCATCCATCCATCCATCCATCCATCCATCCATCCATCCGTATTGGGTAACTTATACCTGTGTAAAAATTGACTACAAAGATTGTCTGACGGGTTATTTCATCAGGCCACAACCATGCAGTGACGGAAGATGGCTAACAACTGCTGCAGAGATTACCTGACCATTTTCCATGTCCTTCCACCGAGTAAACCCAGTTGGCTACATCCACCTACATATATTGTCTTAGCCATGATCTCCTATAAAGTCAGTGGCTCGAAGCTTCCCTCGAGGTCCCCTCCCACTGTTATAGCTCCATTATTTCAGACCACACCGGAGCAGATGGACGGAGCAAAAGAAGGTACAGGCCCGACACCATTAGGAGGACGTTTCCCATGATCCCGCGGGGAAAGAGAAGACGTCCGAGCACTGAGGCGACAGAGCTAAGAGGCGTAACCGGTGACTTTGATAGGGAACAGTTTTTAATGAGGGTGCAGCGGTGCCTGTGTGACTTGGCAGTGTTTTGTATAAGGCTTTGTAGTCGGTGCTGGCTCTTCCCTGTGTGGATTACTACAGTATTGTGTGGGAAAAACAAGGGCAGCTTCAGTCCCGTCTCTGGCTCAAACTTCAGTACAAAATACAGACGAGCATGCTTTTACTTTATTTGAAATGAAATGAGGTTTGCCTGGACTCTGACTATTGCGTGGCAAGATAATCGATCCTAAATGTACGTTTTAATGGTAGCAACAGTGTAAGAAGTAAGAAGAAATAGTAAGAAATAGTAATCAGAATCGGTGCAAACGTACGTAGCAGTAAAACCTTTACCACCAATTGCAAAGGGAATTGTCAAAAAAAGAACAGCCTGAAAAATTCCTTCATGAAACACTCTGCCCTGGAGCTACTTACCCCTTTGATTACCCTCTCTTGGCATATTGATTGAGCTCCAGTGAGTTTTTTTAAACTTGTGGGGCCACTACAAAAACTCATGTTGTGCAGTAAAATGCAATATTGATCTAAAACAGGAGAAACAAACTATCCAGTAGTTTCACTTCCTGACTTTCGCCGCAAGCCCCTCCCCTCTGGCCACCGTTTGCTGAGCAGCTGCTTCAATAAAAGGGGGAAAAAATGTGCGGCTCGGGTGGCTGTAGTGAAGTTTTGGCGAGTGATTTTACCTTGCGATGAGTGGACTGAACTTAGCAAGAGATCGAGAGGTGTGGAAAGCATTCAAAGATTACTCAAAGCTGTGCGAGTGGGTCTAAACACAACTCCAGGTATGTTTTGGATGAGAGAACATTGTAACATGGCAAAAATCTCTAAAAAAAAAAAGTAGGCATAATAGCCATTCTTTAAGGGTCAATTAAGTATTATAACTCTAAAATGTGTAATTGGAAATACTGTACAACTTTGGAAAACCAACGCTTACAAAAACACACCTCGACTATAGGATTGTCGCACATTTTCTCACATACTGCCTTTGCATAATTTAACTTCAAACTCTCCCATAAAGCAATGTTTTCATATTTCATGGCCATGTGTTGTCCCTAAGCTGTTTCTCCTTCCACCGTCGGCTGTGACTAACCAGTCTGAAAGCGATGAGCGCAGATGCAGGTTGATTTGAATAATTCACCGGTCGACATTGTGAAACTGTCAGCTGTGGGAGAACTGCATTACACAGAGCACAATGCCAAGAATATATTTACATTTACTCCTATCGCTAAGCTCGTTTTTGCGGAAGAAAGGAAAAGCGTTTGGATTATGGGAACATGGTGGTCTAAGCTTTCCAATGAGAGACGAAGCGCTTGTGTTTACGGAGGGCTCTGTTTGCTTGCGCTCCTGTCAGGAAATGAACAAGAGACAAGCAACTCGGTGAAACTGTGAAACAAATGCATCCATCTGACCTCCTCCTCTGCAAACTCATCTTCTCTGACACTAACTTTGCATCTTCCTTCCCGAATAAATCTACTCTTTGGTCTAACTCTGCTCAGAGTACTAGAGGATATTTTTGAGGATCTGTAGTATTTGCGTTGAGAACGTTTCTAAAAAGGTTCCATGGGAAAAATTAAATGTGGCTGTCAAATGCCACTGACGGATAATGAAAAAGAAGCTTTGTCCCTGGTTTGTTACCGTACATGGGGTGAATTCGGGCACAATTTTCGTCTTTTAGAAGTTGCTTTCCCAATCTCAATAAACTGATTTATATGGTTTTCTCGAGCCAATACTTCAGTCATCCACTTAAAGGGATATTTCAGGATTTTTGACATAGGGCCTCATTTCCTAGTTATCCAGAGTGTTGTTGATTTGTGGAGATTTTTTTCTTTTTTAAATTCTTGCAGTCCTTATATTTGAACAGTTTAGTGGGGCTAGGCTAGTACTAGGCTAGTACTAGGCTAGCGCATGTCTATGGTAACTAGTAGCCTGCATTAATAACCTCTTCAAATATATCGGGGAGTCCTCCAAACGTTACCATATCTGATTTGTAGTAACGCCGGCCACAGGTAAACAAACTACTGTAGATCCGGTAACCTAGCAGATCACTCCGCCGCTGCGTAGCTTACAACCAGGAAGCTGAAGGTCTTTAAAATGCAAAATGAATATATTTCAATAATTATTCAGTCAACACAGACATTTATATGGTTAGTCTGGTGTTATAAGTGATTTGCCTCAGGTGCACTGTGCTTGGGTCAGACTGTTTTTAATGCAGGCTACTAGTTACCATAGACATGCACTAGCCTAGCACTAGCCTAGCACCACTAAACTCTTCAAATATAAAAACTGCATGAATTTAAAAAAAAAAAAAAAATATATATATATATATATATATATATATATATATATATATATCTCCAGAAATCAATAACACTCTGGATAACTAGGAAATGAGACCCTATGTCAAAAATTCTGAAATATCCCTTTAAGGTACAATATGGCACTTTTTATGTGAAAAGAAAAGGTCTTGATATGAATGAAATCAGGTACTTTGACCACCACTGCCAGTGCCTAAAGTTTACAGTACTTAAAGGAATAGGCCACCGTTTTTGCATACTGAGATATGTTGCGAGATATGTCTTACCTTAGCTTTGACGAGTTCTAGGACTTGTCTGGTCTTCACCCGTGCCTTCAATCACGTAAACACATGAGCGCAGTCGGCGTTAGCATTTAGCCTCTCCCCCTCTCCACTATAGCTCCAAAACAGGTCAAGATAGAAGCTTCCAAGCTCTTCTTCGAACTACTCCTGGTATTATTACGCCTTACAATATAGTTCCCCCTTTTTTCCGCTTAGAAAATCCACATTGTTTAATTTTGTGTAATTATACTTTGTAGTGTAACACTTCACGTAACCATATTTAAATAGGGAAAGAGCTTGGTAGCTTCTATCTTGACCAGTTTTGGAGCTATACTGGAGAGCAGGAGAGGCTAAATGCTAACGCCGTCTGTGCTGTGTTTACGTGATTGAAGGCACGGGGGAAGATCAGACAGGTCCTAAAAAACTCGTCAAAGCTAAGGTAAGAACATATCTCAGTATGTAAAAACGGCGGCCTATTCCTTTAAGCAGTACACCAAAGCTGAGCCATGGAATTGTAAGTTTTATCTAAAGTTTTATGCCCGTCATTTTTAACCAGTTGTGAGAGACTTTTCCAGGATATGTATTCTTTCCCAAACCCTTTCATTTGATTCTACGATTGCTTCCTGCTTAACTACAACACAAAAAAGCTGAAAGTACTGCATGCTACTGTAATGCACAGTCAGATGTAGGGACACCGGCAGACTGGCCCCCATGCCCTCAATCTCCCTTGGTTAACCCTGCATATTGCTTCACACTGCAGCCGCACAGGTTGGGCTCACGTGAATTTGATGATGTCAAGATCGCAGATGGGGAGCAGGGGCCGGAATTACGCTTTATGGAAGTGGGACTATCTTTTTCTAATAAGCAACCAAACAGAAAGTACCTCATCAATTTTGTCAGTGATTTTCATGTACAAATATTGTAATTGAATTGCGTGCTGAACTCTGACCTCTGGCTCTCCGCAGTCGCACTCCTCGCCCTCCTCCACGTAGCCGTTGCCGCATTTCTGCCCGCCGTAAAGCACCTTGATTTCGGGCATGTTGAACAGACACATGCCCACGCCCTTCTCAAAACTGGCCGACAAGTCCTTCTTGCTGCAGCTGCTGAAGACGGTGGGGAACGGGTACCTGCCAAAAATGTACACAGACATCCAGTTAGTCAAGACACAGTGGTACTTGTAGCCGCACAGAAAAGACTGACACAATATACAGTATTATATGCCAATAAAGATACTAAAGAGGGAGTATCATGCTTTTTGCAGGTATTTGGTAAAAAACACAAATGCATCCTTATCACTATCTTAGACTTCGTTGGTGATCAGAAACAGATAAAACAAAATATACATCGGTTTCACTTCCCGATCCTCCAAGTGAGGTTCCATAAGCCCCTCCCACCCCCCTCCTCATGCTCCCCTTCACTGTGCAGCTTCAATAAAGAGAGAAAAAAGAAGAAATATACAGTGGGGGAAAAAAAGTATTTGGTCAGTTCCCCATAGACTTTCTATTGGATTTCAGCTAAATACTTTACGCTGTGGCTCATGTGGCTATAGTGAAGTTATGATGAATGTTTTTACTTCGCAATGAGATGATTGGGAAGATTAGGTTAAAGGAACAGGCCACCATTTTTACATAATGAGGTATGTTCTTACCTGAGCTTAGACGAGATGATACGTACCTGTCTGGTCTTTCTGAGTGCCCTCAGTCACGCAAAACGACCAAACATGTTATATTCCTGTAGCTCCAAATGGGGTGACGTTAGAAGCGACCATGCTCTTCCACGCGCACAAAGACCAGACAGGTACGCATCAACTCGTCTAAGCTCAGGTAAGAACATATCTCAGCATGGAAAAACGGTGGCCTATTCCTTTAAGGTATAGATTAAGGTATACTTTATTGATCCCCGGAGGGAAATTCCTTCTCTGCATTTGACCCGTCCTTTCACTGGAACAACCTGTAAGGAGCGGCGGGCAGCTGCATTAGGTGGGCATATGGGGACCCGGCTCCAGATGTGGAGCCAACAAGAGATCAAGAGGTGAAGAAAGCCTATCCTGGATAATTAAGACCTCAGGAGGAGCTTTGTGTAGCCACTGGGGAATATGCAAAGATTTCTCAAAGATGACCTAAAGATTAATCAAAGATGAGGGAGTGGCTCGAAACACAGCTGGTACATTTTTGATGACATCTATAAAGTTGAATTAAATATGAATATAGTCTTTTTGTTATCTTCTTTTTTGTTTTAACTTGAGACCCCAGGATAATCAATCAGACAATCAAACAAACAAACATATAGGGTTTGCAGGTGAAACGTCTCGCCCAAGGAAAAAACTACATAGAATGTATTGCTCAACGATGGCTATCATCTATATCAGGGGTGTCCAAACTTTTTTCATGGGGGGCCGCATACTGAAGCGTACACAGGGTGAAGGGCCATAGATCGATGGTTAGTGCCACAAAACTTTTGACTAGCAGAGGTTTAAATTGCACCTCACGCCTTTATTTATGCTCAAAACCTTCATGCCAGCTCTGTCTCACAGTAAAAGGTTAGTTGTTTGGTTAGAATTGTGTAGAATTATTACATTTCAAATAAAAAGGACTATCTCTGATGATGTGTCCCGATTCAGCAAGAAGGTTGAGGGCCACCAAAAATTGGTCTGAGGGCCGCATTTGGCCCCCGGGCCGCATTTTGGACAACCCTGATCTATATCAACAGGTTGTACAACCCAGAACAAAGTCACATGTTCAATTCCTGGGCATTTACTAGAGTAGTTTGCATATTCTCCCTGCATTTGGGTGGATTTCCTCCTGGAACTCCGGTTTCCTCCATCAACCCAAAACATGCTCAATATGATACCCTTTCAGACCAAATGTAGCTCAAAAACTGTAGATGGGCCGCTGAAGCCTACAGAGTCCAAAAAGGAGACAACTCAATGGTCCCTCTATCCAGGCCCCAACATAAAAGACGTAGGAGATGAGCACGAACACAACCGCGCCGGCGTCACGTCCCCTCTTCTCTGCGATGCAATCAGCCCTAATTGCCGCTAATCACAAAGGCAATTAACCGCGAGAGCTCAGCGACCTCTTCAAACGCGCCCCATCAGCTTCACGGCTGTCACACAACCCCTCTGACTCCCCCTAAGAGGAGAAACACAACTGATAACAGGCATTTCATGGTACAGACTCCAGCTGAGAGAAAATGTGTCTCAAAACGAGCATAAATGTTGATAGATGGTTGTTTTGTTTGGTGTTTTTGTACAGTGGAGAGGTCGGCACAGCTGGGGGGGGCGACCCGGGGCGCTCTGCAGTCTAGACCTCATGTGGCTTTAAATGGATTTATTGCAGCGTTTTGTGATAACTGTTGTGCTCAGAAATCGCCAGTGGCCAATCGTGTCGGGCACTATTTTGAAGAGCGATGAAACCACACTTTAAAACAGCAATGGTTTCGTATTTCTTCAGTATTTTGTCGTAAAATGTATTAGTGGGATTTATGAGTTATGAGCAAAGATAGCACAGCAACACAACAGAAAACAAGAAATCCTTGTTCATTTTAGTTACTGTACATATTCTATTTTATTTGATGTCTTAGTCTTTAGCTTTAGTCACAACTCTTTCTATTTTTGTCAGCAAAAATTTAATGTAAATTTTGTTAACGTAATCTTTAAGAGGAACTAAGTAACTTGTTTACCTTAATAAATCCTTTTTGTAGTCCCTCTGGGGATAATATAAGTGTTAGTGGGATGATTGGGGGTCTTTTATCTCCCCCTTGTGTCTCGAAAACCACAATTGCAACTGTCCTGCCTCGGGGTCGAAGCCACCAATACACACTAATGGAATCACGAAGAAGAAGCTAATAGGCTAACGGGCAAAGCTAACTGCGGGCTAGCGCCGCTTAAACAGTATTTACAGCCAAGTTTGAGAGAAAAAAATGATCTCCATTGTGTAAGTGGATGTACAATATCTCTCTTTCCCTTTGTCTTTTCTGTCAGAGTAGTATTTACTCTCACGGACAATTAATGAGTAAAAAATGCAACATGCTACGACATCGGCAGTGACCTCTAGGGGCATGAGTTACATAGTTCTGCTTTAAACTTCCCAACCAAAAAATGTCACCACTTTCACCATGGTGTTGTTTCAATAAGCTTCTGCAATGTCAAGTTCTTGTATTGATGATGGGAGAGTGTGAGCACTGCGAAAAGCCTTCTCCAGCACATCCCAAAGATCTGGACTCATCAGTGGCCAATCCATGTGTGAAAATGATCCCAGAACAACTCTTTCACAATGTGAGCCCGATGAATCGTGGCATTGCCATCTTGGGATATGCCTGTGCCATTTGGAGAGAAGAAAATGGAATAACCTGGTCATTCAGGATGTTCAGGTCGTCAACTGATCTCATTCTCTGGACACATCGTTGCACAGATCACAGTGCATCTATTCAATACTGTTTCACAAACATAAACAAAGCACATTAGATTTGAATAATATGAGGCTCTTTCAAACTGTCCCTGAAAGTTCGGATAATTTCGTCCATTGTTGCATTTTTTAAATAAGATTTAAAAAAAAATCTGGATATTTTAGTCATGGTTTCAGTCTAATTAAGTGTAGTTAGTGTCATTTAGTAGAAATATATAGACAAAATTAACACTGTATCTTGCAATTGTACAGAGCCCATGTCAGGCACTGAAAATAAACCATATCTTCTAAAGAATATTGTAGCTTTAGGGCCTTGGAGCTGTTCCATACAAGCCACGGTGTCCCATTCAACGCACAAGTTTGGAGTTTATATTTTTGGGAACTAATAGACCTCTAAATGAATAGCAGTTTCAGCTCTCACATACTACAGCGTGTGTCGTGTGACCTAATTTTCTTCTTTCATTAATTTCCTTCGCATGTCACTGCCAACCCCCAAACTCCCTATGTACGCAGGGGTTGTGCGAGGTGACAGCTGTGGAGATCAGAGTGAAATCATACTGAAATGAAACAGAGAAAGAAACGTAGGAAAGTGGGAAAAGCCGTAATGCATCTTATAATTGCTCTCTCCAGTTTCGCCTTGTGCAGCCCCAGAGGGATAAGGGGTTGCTACACAGGCGGGCCACATACTTAGCTCGCACTGTTGTAAATGTCCTCGTCGCCCTCGAAGCCCTGAGCTGAAATTGACTAACCTGCTTGTTTTTGCCACATCCATTATTCTGCCACGAAGTCCCAAACTGCTGACATACTGTACATGACACACTCCCGGAGGTGGAAGTAATCAGCTACATGCTACAAATGCTAACTCCTCATTTTACCATTATTTTGTTATTCTTTTCGGTAAACTGCTGTGGTCTTCTTTGTGCTGTTGTAAAGTGCTATATAAACAAAAACTGACTGACTGTTGATTGATGCATGAACCGAACTTTAAAGGAATTGCTCCAGGGTGTGTGATGTGGTTAAAGTTTTCCCACAATGCCATTCTGAGCTCCTAAAGCGCACTATACATTTTCTTTCAAAATACAATATTTACCCAATGCATTAAACTGTTCCGAACAAACTCAGAACAGACATATTTTTATAGATAATTTGACACCTCCACTGTAACTGCAAACATCGCTCTTCAACGTGACTCGGTGAAGTGTTTTAAAATGGACATATTATGCATAATTGTGGCTTACAGACTTATTTTGGAGAGCCTCAGCATTGATTTTTCACATTTTCAAACTTGAATCAATGTCTGTGCATGGAAATGAAGACACTTTATAACTATTTACAAGTGTATACAAGCAGTACTGTATTTTCCGGACAATAAGTGGCTCCGGCACCAGCCAAACAATGCTTAACGAAGAAGAAAAAAACATATATAAGTCACTCCGAAGTCGCACCAGCCTTGGCAACTATTTGGGCATGGGGGCGTAACTGCACCACTGACAAGCCTCTCCTGGCAGCACGTTGTTCAAACACCCATTTGCGAACTCATTCCTCTTCACCCTCGCAAGTTGTTACGTTTTTGTCTGCTGCTTGATTATTTATTTTTGGGTGGTACAGGAGCAGCAGATACTGGTACACAAGCCTAGAGCGCCCTCTAGTGGCTATCAGTATAAAAAATAACAAACATGTGAAATAATATATTTTGATATATAAGTCGCACCTGAGTATAAGTCACACCCCAAGCCAAACTATGAAAAAACGTGCGAATTATAGTCCGGATAATACGGTAATTCTTTTTGGTGAAGGCATACAACAACATGCAGGAAATATAAATATATGATGCACAGGAAGCATCTAAAGTAAATAGGGCGACCTGCCTGCAACCAATATTCGATATACTGTATGATCCAGTGTATTTCAGAGCAAAACCACTATTGCTTCATCTCTATCCTAAAACAGAGAAGGCTCCACAGAAGAGCACATCTTACAGGATCAGTACAGGATTCTACAGTATAGTCCTCACCTCAATGTTCTATTCTTTTCTCGACACCGTCACGGCTCTGTCTCCAGCTGTTTCTCATGAGATCTGAGCAGAAATAATGAGTCTCCCGTGCAAAAGCGCGTGGGTCTGGAGGAGCGGGAACGCTGATGGCGGGGCGAGGGTGAAGTACAGCGGATGGCATTCGGCAGCTGAGGTCCCCGCGGCGACGGCATCTGCGCCAGCCAGGCCCGCTTTTGGTTTAGGCTGGGGGGGGGGTTACTAATAGGAACATCTGGGTCTGATCGGGACGTCCCATCCAGACAAGTGCTGACCTCATGGGAGTCTAACCCGCAACCACAACACAAGACCGAGGGTGACTTTCTGACCTCTGAGTTCAGGCTCATTTACTGGTTTTGCGGGGTATTAACTGCGAATGGAGAGACACAGATGCATTTTTTTCAAAAAACGCTTTCATGTGGTCCTTACCATGGGTGCTGGTTTACGAAAAGGGTTCTGTCTGTCTGTCTGTCTGTCTGTCTGTCTGTATCTCTCTATCTCTCTCTCTCTCTCTCTCTCTCTATCTATCTGTCTAGCAATCTGTCTAGCAATCTATCTGTCTAACACTCTATCTATCTATCTATCTATCTATCTATCTATCTATCTATCTATCTATCTATATATATATATATATATATATATATATATATATATATATATATATATATCTCTGTCAAGCAATCTATCTATCAATCTATCTATCTGTCTCTCTATCTGTCTATCTATCTATCTATCTATCATCTATCTCTATCTCTCTATCTCTCTCTGTCTAGCAATCTATCTATCTATCTATCTATCTATCTATCTATCTATCTATCTATCTATCTATCTATCTATCTATCTATCTCTCTCTGTCTAGCAATCTATCTGTCTATCTGTCTATCTATCTATCTATCTATCTATCTATCTATCTATCTATCTATCTATCTATCTATCTATCTATCTATCTATCTATCTCTCTCTGTCTAGCAATCTATCTGTCTATCTGTCTATCTATCTATCTATCTATCTATCTATCTATCTATCTATCTATCTATCTATCTATCTATCTATCTATCTATCTATCTATCTATCTATCTATCTATCTATCTGTCTCTCTATCTATCTATCTATCTGTCTCTCTATCTATCTATCTATCTATCTATCTATCTATCTATCTATCTATCTATCTATCTATCTATCTGTCTCTCTGTCTCTCTATCTATCTCTCTGTCTCTCTATCAATCTATCTATCTATCCATCCATCTCTCGACAGTGCTACAGGAAGACTACAATGCGTTGAAAGTTGACTGCAGCGCTGAATAAAGTGCGCGTGTGGAGGTCAGTGGGAGGTCTCCTGATAAAAGCCGAGTCTCCAGTCTATTACAGTGGTCTGTGATCTGCACTAACACAATGATAAGGCTCTGAAATCCGGCGGTCTTTGAACTTCACACGGGGCCCCACTGCACTGACAGGCAACAGGCAGAAGGGAGCAGCGGGAGGGGAGCGTACAGAGGTTGAAACAAACCAATCTAAATATGGATACATTATTAATTGGTTACTGTACAACATCAGATGTATTAAATTGGTTTTATTTCAGTGCTTACTGGTTAAGAGGACTCAGAGCGCTTCAGGAAGGACATTGAGCAAACGGTACAGAACCAGCAACATCAAAGGTTCCATAGTGTATCAGTAGTATAAAAGTAGTAGCTAATAATAGTATTTCAAAGGTTTCTGCATTAAACTGAAAAATCTAGACCACACAAAACAAGGCATTCAAATACAATTAATCTTGCCGCCATTTTTTCCAGCATTACTTTAAAACTAATATGCTTTATAGAGGCTTTTACAACAACTTTAATCACCTTCGCATTGGCATTTTTTGTAATACAGTACAACTTACCCCCCGCCTTAAACGAGGGCATTTTCTCCAGTTCGGCTTTACCCAAATCTAAAAAGTTCTTGACTGGAGGTGACAGTCTATAGGTCAGGGTAACACCTCACTTGAAAGCTAAGACCTACAAAACTCATTTAAGTCACTTTTCTTACATTACTATTCATGACTTTGTTGCCACTTTTCTTTTGGGGCATTTTTGTCACTTTCTTTTTAATTACTTTTCCATCACATTTTTGTCAATTTTGTCAATTTTTTGTAAATTTTTTGTCACGTTTTTGTCAAATTTTCGTCAATTTTTTTTATTTTTTTTGGTCACATTTTCGTCACATTTTCATCATATTTGTGCGATATTTTCATCACATTTTCATCAATTTTTCCGCGTTTCCATCCTCGTTCCCGTCTCATTTTTGTCGCAAGCCTTTTCAAGAAGCTTTTAGATTTGGGTAAAGCCAAACTGGAGAAAATGTGCTCGGTTCAGGGGGGGCTAAGAAGTTAGGCTTCTTAACTATAGGCCAGAGTAACTCCACATTTGAAAGCTGAAGACCTACAAAACTGATCGTGACTTTTTTGTCGTGTTTTCGTAGTTTTTTTCATTGCATTTTTGTCACCTCTTTGTCGCCCTTTTGCTGTGTTTTGTCACACTTTATCAGGTTTTTGTTGACATCTTTTCTAATCGCTTTTTTGTGGTGTTTTTATTGGTTTTTGTGCTGCTTTTTTATAGCTTTTCTGATGTGTTTTCGGCACTTTTTCACCTCCTTTTTGCCACTTTATGTTGCGTTTTCATCTCTCTATAGTCATGTTTTTGTCGCTTTTTCATTGAGTTATTGTTCCTTTTGCAGCACGTTTTTGTCGCTCATTTGACTCTTTCTTGCTTTTTTTTTAGATTTGGGTAAAGCTAAACTGGAGAAAAGGAGGGTTAAGAGTGTGTGTTAATGTATGTGTCCAGAAAATACCCCTAGGTTCTTGGACGTTATAAAATGCAATTATGCAACAGTGTTTTGTCTTTAGCTACATTTTCAACAAAACACTCCACTCAATACTGATTAATCCATGTTTAGTTGATCACTTTGTTATTGTTGTTATTGATTTGCTTTCTTGTAATTCCATGCAACTGTGAACCACACTGAATCGCCTTGTGTATGAATCGCGCTCTACAAATAAACTTACCTCGCCTTGCCTCTAATAATCAACTCCAGATTAACTCGGTTTTCCCATTGCGGTCCGACTGTCTGGCCTTGTGTTTCTGATCAGAGAGAGCTGAATGGAGCGGATCCAAAACATCCTGCACTGAACGTTTATGTCAAATAATTTCAGCCATAAAACCATGAATCAGGGCAGGCTTTCCTTTCCAATGACGCATCTGCCAAAACATTTTCTCCTCAAAAGTTACCAAGAAACACTTTGTACATGTGCGGGAACTTATTGGTTTCTGTTGGAAGAGGGACGAAGACTCAAAAAAGAAATTGGTTCAAGTATCTGACGTTTTTATCTGCGACACAATTTTATTATAGGGGGCAGTAATTCACATTTTATTAACAGTTTTATAGGGAGGATGATATGAGTTGATATATGGTCAATCTTTGGGTAATTGTTGAGAAAGGAGTAAAAGGCTTTTGTTTCATGAGGATACTTTGGGCTCGGATTCTGAAATAAGTAGCAGCAGTTGTATAGTCAGTTAATGATGAATATATTTAAGTTTTTAGGTGAACAAACTGGTCCAAACCACTTGACAATGACGATTATTTTAAATTAAGCTGAGATTCGTGAGCTGCGACTGTGCAGTGGAGCTGAAAGACACTGTTGGTGACTTGAAAACATGATGAAATCCAAACAACGCCATGTTTTTGACAAAAATCGGATGTTATCGGCAAAACATTATGCATGGTTCGTTGTTAGCGCATTGTCAAAGTTGTTGCATCATCTCCGGTTAGCAAAATATTGTACATGCACTGCAGTTTTTCAAGGCGACACCCTGGATGACCTCGTGGGCAGAAATGAGGCTTGAAAACTTTCCTTTTTGCCACCTCATCATTGATATTTCACGTTTTAAAGTGGATATATGTAAAACTGACTTTAAATCATTGACAATTTAGAAGCTTCTTCTTCTATAGTCTTCATTCTGTACCTCCTGATTACAATTACATCATTGTACAAACCCAAAAACCGTCCTCCACATTTTTAAAGCTCATAATTCAACATTATCGCTGCTGGAGCTACTAACCACACCAGATGCAACCTAGAAGCTATTGTTTTAGTAAGTTCACTATTTGCCATTGTACAACCGTGCAAAACAATAGTGTTCAGGTGTTAGTCCTGAGCCGCTACGACTGAGCCGCGCCGCCTCTGTGGGCCAACATGTTTTTGGAGGCAGAGGACGTAGCACCTGGAGGAAACCTGGCAGGCTGCCTTCAATGCTCTTCTGAACCTCTGAAACGTTGCACCGCCTCCTGGGTTTGTCCCTGTTTCAGAGCGTGGTGTCCTGCACTGGTCAGCTCCTCTACCTCATCCTTCCTCTTCCTCCTGCGCAGCTCCCTCCGCTCCACAACAGTCTTTCATCATCTTCTGGGAAGAAGAGAGTAGGCTTTCATCTGTTGTATTCTCCAGTGAACGTCCATTAGCCAGAACAATAGAAGGCATGTGTGGCTATGCTGCGAGTCTTGCCCGGATACCTCCTCGTTTGTCCCTGTTTTTGCTTCCTGTAGCGCCTCTTGTGCCGCCTCCACAGTGCTGCAGGTGTGGGGGCTCTTGGTGCCTCTTTAGTGTTTGAGAAGAAGACATTTGTAGGTCTAAAATGTCTTTAGCTCATACGCTACAAGCTTCTTTCTTCTAGGCCATTATGGAAAATAAAAGAATTCAACACACCCCACAAAAGCTCGACAAAGACAAACAAAAGCATCCAGTAAAACAATGTGGAACACAGAAACCAGAAAGGCAAAAAACACAGCTGTACCAAGAGAGATGGAGGTTGCTGCTTTTTTACTTGCAGCCAGGACTTTCTATATTTTAAGAAAATTATTCCTATATATAGGAATAATTTTAGCTTCCAGCAGGAGGAGCCCCAGTCAAGATTTTCACCAGCTCTTTTGACTGCATTTCATTGACAATCATTGACACAAAATAAGGTCAATTTCTAGATTCCATAGGCATGACATGTCCACTAGTTTTGAAATAATGTCTATGTAAAGAAAAGACAGTACGGAGTGAGGAAAGGATTTCAAATTAGGCCTGGACTCCAATCCCACAAGGGTCAACTGTACCTAACAACTCCCACTGCTTACACTTGCACTACCATCACCATATCTCACTGCTAAGTTGGACCTGGATCACCTGTCTCCGAGCTAAGCGATATAGCCATCTCCTATTTCAGTTCCTAGAAGGCATTTTCCAAGCGCACACCATTTGAACACTTAGATCTGTTTCCTTTTTTCTCTCGAGATACAATCTTGAAAGATGAGAGACTGCAGCCTGTTCTCGTTTAGTTGAATTGTGAGGAGGGAGGGGCGAGCAGTGTGTGTGTGTGTGTGTGTGTGTGTGTGTGTGTGTGTGACGATTGTCCGTGACCGATTTGAGCAGGAAGCCATAGTTTCCTCTGCACACATGTGAGCAGCTGGCAACAGGACGCGGCGCAATCTTTACCTTGGGCCCCCCACCACGAATCTGTAATCATCCACTGGTTTTCATTATCTTTGAGTGTGTGTTCCTGAAGTGAGCGAGGTCAACAGTGCTCGAAGAGGAAGAGCTATAGATTGTATGGGGTAGCAATCTGGATGATTACTTTTACCAAAAGAAAAAAAAACACATGTTTCAGGAAATGTTACATTAAAAAAGTGTTGTTTGCTGTTCTCTAAACGTGGTTCTCAACAGGACCCACATTCACCCTGGGACCCATGTTTGTTTACATCCCGGTTTGTTCTATGAAACCAACTCATTATGGTACAAGATATAGATACATAGGAAACATTGGAAATCAGTTTACATAGTCTTCTGCTGTTTAGAATCAAAGTTTACAAGAATGGTGTCTTGTATATTCTTAAAGGAATAGGCCACCGTTTTTACATACTGAGATATGCTCTTACCTAAAGGTTACTTTTACTCCTAAAGGTTATTGACGGAAGTGAGCGGGGGAAGTCTTTAGGAGTTACTGCGCGGACGTTTTACTCCTCGTATCATTACGCCTCACAATATAGTCCCCCTTTTTATTTGCTTATAAAATCGACATGCTACATTTCTGTGTAAATATACTTTGCATGAAAACACTTCACGTAACTTTATTTAAATAGGGAACACGTGGAAGAGCTTGGTAGCTTCTATCGTGAGCTTTTTTGGAGCTATATGACATGTGGGAGAGGCTGCGTATGTGCTCCGTTTGCCTGGCAGAGCGCATGGACAAAGACCAGACGGGGATATATTAACTCGGCTAAAGTGAGGTAAGAGCATATCTCAGTATGTAAAAACGGTGGCCTATTCCTTTAAGCATCCAATAGTATTAGGTTATCTAGGTTATAGGCCATCTGATACTGCCTCATATAGTACTATCATTACCATATTTATATATGCATATACAGTGGTCCCTCGCTATAACGCGGTTCACCTTTCGCGGCTTCGCTGTTTCATGGATTTATTTTTAGTACAATTTTGCAGCTTTTTTACAGCGTATGAACACCATACACACATTGTGTTCTGCGTCCTGATTGGCTAGTCGTTGAGTGAGCCTCTTCTCGTGCAGAGAGGATCTTTGTCAGTGTCCCATCAACACATCAGTGCACACACTATGTCGCAGACAGAGTCATACAGGCCGGGCATGAGCGGGTCTGACTCCGGAGAATACAGGGGGGTTTTACAGCCTTAAAACATTTATAATAATTGTAAAAGATACAGCAGACTACTTGGCGGATTTCGTTTATTGGGGGATTATTTTTAGAACGTAACCCCTGCTATAAACGAGGGACCACTGTACACGGACGGACAGTATATGTATATAAAAACATTTGTGAGTACATTTCAATGTGTCACATGTGTAATATAACGTAAACCATTTTCCTCAAAGATTGTTGTTGAATACACATTTAATAAGACAACAAACCTGAAATCATGATAAAAACGGAATCAAGTAGTGATTCTATACTTTTTTTTACACATAAATATTAAAAGAAATGCTCTAGACCCCCCTTGGGTCCCGACCCATCAGTTGAGAACCACTGCTCTATTTTTCACATCCACAGTTTATGTGCAGTAATAAAGTATTTGTATGCGCTGTGTCGGACAGTTATGCATTTCCGTTCATTTGCATTCTAGTCAGAACCCTCGATGTTCTGGACTGACTGTCAAAACAAATCACAGCAAATTTCATAATTTGACATCGAGCCATCATCTGCATGCCCTCTACACGCTTTTCTCTCAGGAGGTTGGTCTGAATGGAGTTTACATGTTCTCTTTGTGTCTGGATGGGTTTTCTCAAGGTTCTCCCCCACCTAAAACATGCTCAAAATCAGTGAAAAATCACCTCAAGATTGTGCTGTTCTAACTTGATTACAGGGAGTTTAAAACCATGTGCAAAATGAGTAGCACGTGCAAAAATGGATAAGCAGCAGAGTCATTTGCCCATTTTCTACTTCTCACGCAGCACTCTCATTTACATATCAGATTTGAGTCAAACATTTTTTTCTCTGGGGGCCACATTATCGATCCTGACTGTGCTGGGGGGCCGGGCCAGGTTGGCTATAACATAGAATTGTATGACCCAGAGAAAAATGCAGCAGGCCTCATTGTGAAGTAGAGATTACTAGCCTGGCACAGTCATCCCCACTACTACTATTTCCAAATAAAACATCATTACGTAATTGCTTAATGGGACCCAAGTAATAACTGCTTACACTTGTATTGTGCTTTACAAGCCTGTGTCACAAGTTTCTCAAAGATCACTGTAGTCATTATTCATTCAATCCACACTCTGTGCTGGTAAGCTTCATTTACTACATGGCTATAATGTGTTGTTTATATCCTGATCTCTTATGTCAGTGGCCCTGCTGGACACGTTATTTAAGTTGACCCTTAGTGGCTGGAAGGAGTATACTAGTTCCATCCATCATCCATCCATTTTCTTCCGCTTTATCCGGGGCCGGGTCGCGGGGGCAGCATTCTCAGCAGAGATGCCCATGACTTCCCGATCCACCTCCTCCAGCTGTTCTGGGGGGACCCCGAGGCGACACCAGGCCAGCTCGGAGACCCACCAGCGTGTCCTGGGCCTTCCACGAGGCCTTATCCCACTAGGACAGGCGAGGAACACTTCCCGCAGGAGGCGACCAGGAGGCATCCGAAACAGATGGCCTAGCCACCTCAGCTGCTCCGCTCGACGTGAAGGAGCAACGACTCTACTCCGAGATCCTCCCGGGTAACTAGTTATTTAGTTAAAAAAAAAAAAATCATAACTCCGCACAGGAATAGAGACTTCCTTCTTTTTTTTTTTTTTGACATACTCAGGGATTTGTGCTCTACAAGTCAGGGGCCGGGTTAAATCATCTCCGTAGTTTGAGGACCCCTACCCTAGATCATGCCTACAAATAGCTACATGCTATTTCCCAGCTTACCCTCACAATTTAGCACCTGTCTTGAAAAATGTTTGCTGTTCCCCAGTGTTTCTTTAAAGTCGGTGACAGTAACACTAAACTCTACACTGCATTGTTAACATAAAAAAAAATAAGTGGATGTGAAGTCACTCAAATCAGCAGAATACTGTTCCAAATCTCTGTTTTGAAACACTGGCAACCAAAACGTGGCACAAGTACAGATAGAGAGACATGTAGCGAGCAAATGACACAGTGCAGTCATATCTATATAAAGAGATGATCATATTGTTGGCCCGGGTTGCTTGAAGCTCACTCGTTCAGGCTCCGGGTACTGCTCATTGTTTTTTTGCGGCAAACTCAATTGAAGCGAGTTTAATGACATTGCTCCTTGAACGAGAGCCTAGCAAAACACGCCGGTGCTCCTCGTAAACAAATCACTGTAGCTGGGGGCTGACGAACTGCATGCAGGTTCAAGAGTCTGTGTGTGGTCACATGGCTCTTTCTAACCCAGCGCGGCCTACTGGGAAACGCGGCCCTTCTGCCTGGAGCCAATTCTGCATCGCGCATTAGAACCAGCACAAAAGACTTTCTCTAAACAGGCCAATTTTGAACATTTCCTAATCCCGAAATGAACCGAATGGACCCAATATGTAGTCAGTAATTGTACAAGGGATTATTGGAAAGCCACGGATTGGATTAGCTAGTCTTTTGTTGGCAAATATTAAAAAAGCGGTCTCCAAACTGCAGTGTATAAGAAAGAAGGCGGTTTTGTCTGCGAATTCAAAAGGAGGAACATTTTTTACAGTTTTTTCTTCCTCACAATGACGTCAGTTTCTTGATATTTGAAGGTAGAGGTGATAAGGTCTATATAAAGGTGTATTATAGACCATTTTAAGAGGTGGTTAAGTATTTATTCGAAGCAGCACGGAGATTTTCCAATATTAAAAATGCATGCGTGTCAAAGCGCTAAAGCTAACCGGCTGTGAGTGAGTCAAGAGATAGCACACCAAAGCAGACAGCGACAGAAAAAGCGTTTTATTTCCAATGATTTCAGACCATTTTCCCATAAAAGTTATGGTTCTTGGACCTGGATTTGACAAGGGATGCCCTTAGTAAGTCTAGAAACCAAAGAAAATCTGGATAAAGCAGGATGACTTTTGCAGTCTGCGGCCAACGCAAACACAGAAGGATATTTTCAGCGAAAGAAATAGTGGTATAAATCTCCCACAAACCACAGCAGCCTGGGCCAAACCAAACCAATAAGTTCTAAACAGGACATCCCTGTCAGCGCCGCTCAATTTACTGTAACTGTTATGACACGGCCGGTCCTAAATGCAAAATCTCATAAAAGATGGTTCACCCATATTAAATATTTCTGAAACAGCTTGATGCAGTTGCTGGACAGATCGCTTCATCGCAGGGCAGATGAGCAACAGAGAAAAGAGGATCTCGGAGTATAAAGAAAAACATATCGAGATGTATGAGTAGGAAGAGTCGCTTACCCGGTGGAGGGGGTCATGATGCAACCGCCCCGGTCCACTGTCACCCTGCAGCCGCAGCCGCGCTCCGGCGTGTCGTGGTTCATCCCAAAGTTATGGCCGAGCTCGTGGGCCAAAGTGACGGCTGCACCGAGAGGGTTATCCGAATGGTCCTGGAACAACAGCATGAACGTGCACTTTAATAACAGTGATAGTTCATTACCATTAGAGATGCACCAATTCTGCTGTTTTACTACTGATACTTGGTTTTGAGCATCTGCTGAAATCCGATATTTACCCATACCACTTTCTTAAAAGCGTCTTTCTCTGAGTGAAAAATGTAATTGACTCTTTTCAAGTCATATTTTGTTGCCATGATATTATGGATCAATTATCAATTCAACCTGAAGAGACTCATAAAGACAGATTGCGTTAGAGAGGAAGATTGTATTATTGATATGGAATACATGGCATCGAATCTTCCCCGGAGCCCGGACACTGGTGGTGGTAGGACGAGACCCGGGGCGGCCTGTCGACCCGTTGAGCAGGCCTGAAGAGAGGCCAGGCGGGAGAGGGGCGGGGGAGGGGCGGTGGAGGGTCGCAGCACGGCTGGGAAATGGTCGAGTGATTGACCGGCAGGCTTAAGAAGGGGACCCTGGCTGATGAATGGCTGAAGCAGGGAGAAGCAGCTGCTTCTCCCTGGCTGACGTGAAGGTGCGGCTTGAGCTGGGGCCGTGATTGGATGATTAGTGAAGGCTGCCGTTGATGAGGCGATGAATGAAGGCTGCAGGTACGTCTCCCAGGTTGAATTTGCACTGAAGCTTCATTTATATCTATTGATAAACCCTTGGATCACCGGACTTTTCTACACTGAATATCCTTGGGTATATGACTGGCTTCAGGCTACATTCATATAGAGTTCGGGTCTGTGACGTCATGGGATTAGCAGCAATTGTAAACTAATGGAGATTTCAAAAGTTGAAATACTGGAGTTACTGTTCACATTAAAACACTACATCTAACACCACAGTGTGTTGGATGTATTAAACAGCAGCAACTGAGCAGCTAACAGAGCTCTTCCACGGCTTTTTTTTCCACTTTTTCTCCTGCAGCAGATTTCTTAAACTAAAATACAAACGCTTGGCTTCAGCAGTGGTCGATTCTATTTTAATAGGCTACTTCAGGTATTCCTATCAGAGATTCTGACCCAGCCTTGATTAGCTTTGATGCTAACCACGATCAAAGTGCGTTTGCTAAAACTAACTCAGCAATTTTCCTGGTTCTTAGTTTCAAAATGATACGCAGCATGCCCATATTCACTTACATTTAGGTGGAAAAAGTTGTGTTTTTAAGGCGTTGAGAGCCAAAACTGGTATCGGTTCAGTATCGGATATTTGTCGCCACTACCCGATACCGATACCAGTATTGGTTCAGTGCATCCGTAATTAAAATAGACAAGCTTTTCTCCCTCTTCCTACAGGGACAAGTAAATGCTGAACCCACTTTGCAACTTTTCATCCTTAGTGTACAAAAAAACCCATATTGGGACAACATGTTTTTTCATCTTTCCTCTCCAAAGTTCTCTGTTTTGTTTTGTGTTTTCATTTGATTGCTTCAACCTGTCACAAAAGAAAGAAAAAAAAGATCGCCTTTGCTACACCTCTCTGGCAAAGTAATTAAAAATAGACATTTCTATTACTGACGACATTCTCTGAGGACGCTAAGAAATTGAAATAACTAATTCCGGCCAACTTGTTTCCGACAGGCCCCCGGAGGAGACTCGCGTAAATACGATTGCCGAACACTGACATTAACCAAACACCGCGTTTGGATCCGCGCTTATCGGACCGTTCCTCGTGTTTGATGAACTCGATGAGGAGCCGGGGCCAGATGTGCCTTGTCATCCTCGCAAATGAAGATGTAAACCTGCTCGGAGCAGTGCAGGGGCGCAAATGCGAAGTGTTGGCAGCTTGGCAACGCAAAGGGGGCGAAGAACGGATCACGCCGAGCCAAGTGAAAGTGATAAACATGCAGCATTAGCATATAAGGATGGCCTCGCGTGGATGAGGCACGGGAAGCCCATATGGTGGTGACATGTGAAGGGATTATGATTCACGGAAATGAGTATGAGCGTCTTTAACCAGAGTAAAGGTGTGTAAGACAGTGGGGAGATGTTTGGATCAGAGACAGACAAAGTGGGGCCTAATTTGGCCTGGGAGTTTTATTATTTAGTGTGCCCCTTTTGCAATTGGATTCAAAGTCCATTCAGAAAGTCGCTAAAGGATTCAATAATATTGGCATTCACCCAGGGACGAGGTATATGAGTGAAATATGTGCATGTACTCGTTACACATGGGTCGCTAGTGCCTTATTTTACCAAAGCATTCCTTTATCTATATTACTTTTCCTAAAGTGGCCTCTTCTTTTTTGTGTGAAGCCGCTTGGGTGTTCACCGTCAAAAATCACCAAAAAATGCCAACTTATCTCAGATTAATTTCTTAAAAAGTGATTGAATTTAAGACAATTTAAAGATGCAGATTTTGAGTAGGTTTGGGCTGTCTAAAGATTGCCCATGGAACGAGCATTAACTCACTTAAAATTTGAAAAATGAACTTTTACACTTATAATACGACAAAAACACTTGAAATTGGAAAAGAAAATACAAACTTGTTCCATTGGCCATAAGACCAAATCTGCTCAAAATCAGCACAAATCCCAATATTTCAAGTAATTTTTATCTACAACAAGATCGCATTTTTCCAGTGTATTTGATACAGTGCAGGTTTCTACATGACAAAAACAAGTGCTCAACTGTAAGAGAAAAAAACTGTCCCAAAAGTACCCCGGCCCACTGGGAAACATTCCCTTTCTTCCGATTACCCAGCACACTTGGAAGGATGCTGAGGTTGGAGCTGTTTTTCAATAGGAGGCCTAGAGGAAGCCAAAGGAGGAGATTGAGAGAGAGATGAGGCAGAGAGTGTGAGGATAGATTCAAGAAGGCAGCAATTAAAAGAACAACAACAACTTAGAGGGACAATACGGAGTTTAAAAATGTTAAAACTAAGTATTTTCCTCCCCCTACATATTCCAACAATGTCCTAATGTGTAGAATGAGCCCAGACCTGTTCACCACAACTGCCTCTAAAATCCTGCACTGTCACTCAAAAAGGTGTTAATTCGGGTCCGAAGTGCCGTCCTGCACGAGCTTAATATAGAAGGTGCAGTTACACATATGACCTGGGGTGGCAGTAGTGAATATAAAATGGCAAACTTGCATCTAGCCCCTTTAAGTCATGCATTGAGCATGCAGTCTTAAGGCCGAACTTGTGTTTCTAAATGCAGTAAATCATTCAGTTGTGTGGTCAAAACCTTTTCTTCCTACAGACCTATGTTCTCCTCGGAGTGGAGGTTGCGGTGGGTATAGGGGGTGCCCTTGCTGTTTTTTTTTCTGTGGCGTGGAGTGCCCTTCAACACAAGCGCCAGCGGTGTGGTCTCTATCACTCAGGACACGACCAGTGTTTAACTCACAGTGGAATAAAGTTTGTAGTTTGTCTTTTGAGGGCTTGAAAATGCTGAATTGTGTATATGAGGTCAGGCACAGAGAAAGAAGGGGAAGAAGCCATAGATGACAATGGTGTGGACCATTGTCTATCAGCTAATCTCAGTGACATGGTCTTCTTGTTCTATAGCGTGTAAGCAAAGCATGAGTTAGAGGCTTGTTCAGATTTCGTTATAATCCTTACAAATCGGTTCATCAAAGGTATTGCGATCACAACCAAACCTGGGTTGCCTGCGTAGCTACACAAGTAGAAGTTTGTGGACTGACCATTAAGCTCAGACTCTCTTATTTCAAGCTCAGAACCTCCAGAAATCAGTCACAAACATTAAAACTAATGAACAGCTGTTCGGATTTTGGGAGTGAGCGAGTGAGACAGAGCCTTTAGGTTTATTGAAAAGTGTGTTTCAACAACAACCAAAGCAGTAGTTTTACATCATGTAAAATAATGAATATATGATGACAGGGTGAGTTCCTTTATCTACCTCATGAACCATTTTAGTATATGATTCAATATGAGGTAATTATTATTTTTTCCATGCAGCCCATGCTAAAACACAGTCTTCACATGATTCCTTTAGATACTTTTCTTGTCATCTTTAATGAATACTGATATAAATTGCTTCCGTGTATAAATAAAATAGCAGGTGCAGCTCTGGATCGTCATGTCACGCGGAGGTAAAGGCCTACGGTGTGAAAGCTGCTCCCGTCTCTTTCTCATTTATTCAGCAGCAGCAGCAGCAGCACCGACTGATGAATCGCTCTGCTGGGGGCTTTTCAAAGGAACTGTCAGCACTTACCGCCGTCCAACTGAGATTTATACAAAAAACTACTGCCACTTTTCCAGTAAGACCTCTCGCACCTTAATAAGCTGATGAATCCCCACAAACGCATGGAGCTGGAGTCGGCAAGAAATCGGTGAATAAGGAAAAAATAATGTCTACAATTTAAAATATCATACGCTATATCTTTCCATTGAACCCGCCTTTTGTCCCGGGAACGAAGAGCGATGGCGTGACCTTTCCTATCGAAGAATGAGCTGACAGGACAGGATTGGGAGAGACGGGAGACGGGGCTATTATCGAAATCATTGAGGAGTCGGATTATGTGATGGTTTCAAGTCAAAATGTCATATGCTGTAGATTTTTGGGAGATATGCAGAAAAGGGGCTGGAAATCTGCAAAAGTGTGATGTAATAAGTAAAGTATCTCAAACTTTTGAGGCATAATGTTGCATCAAGGACGTTACAGTGACAATTATAGGAGGGGTTCTCAAGGTCAACAAGTTACTGGACCGGGTTGTTTGAAGGTACGAGTGGTAGTGTCTTTTGAGACCAAGTTGTGATGCCAGTTGGGTCGTGGGGCAGCATTAATGGAACTCACTTGGTGGTTTCACCTGGAATAATTGAAACAAAGGTAAAATATATATTATTTAATGGAATAAATTAACATTACAGTTCTGTTTTCTGGTTCTAGACAAATATTTCAGTATAGGCAGGTGTCGTAGCATGTTGCAGGTTTTTATTAATCATTAATTGCCTGAGTAAATACTACGCTGACAGAAAAGACAAAGAGAGAGAGGGAAATATTGTGCCATCTGGACTCAATGACACAATGGAGATATTTTTTTTCACTCAAACTTGGCTGTTAACACTGCTAGTGATGCTAGCCCGCAGTTAGCTTTGACCACTTGCCTGTTAACTTCTTCTTCGTGATTCTATTAGTGTGTATTACGCCTCCGACCCGGAGGCAGGGAAGTTGTAAGGGGGGTTTTCTGGCCAGAGACAGCAGGGGGAGATGAAAGACCCCCCCAGTCATCCCACTAACACTTGTACTACCCCCAGAGGGACTACGGAAAGGATTTATTAAGGTAAACCCTTACTTAGTTCTTTAAAGGAGAACTAAGTAACTTTTGCTCCTAGAGCCCAACGATCGCCACTGCAGGTGTCGTAGCATGTTTCCTTTTTCTTTTACACATTAAAGCTGTACTAAGTAACGTGTTTACCTTTATAAATCCTTTTCGTAGTCCCTGTGGGGGTAATACAAGTGTTTATGGGATGATTGGAGGGTCTTTCATCTCCCCCGGTGTCTCTGGCCAGAAAATCATGTTTGCAACTTGACTGCTACCGGACCGGAGCCACCAATACACACTAATGGAATCACGAAGAAGAAGCTAACAGGCTAACGGGCAAAGCTAACGTCACTTTAAACAGTATTTACAGCCAAGTTTGAGTGAAAAAAAAAAAATCCATTGTATAATTGGATGAATAATATCCCTCTCTCCCTTCGCCTTTCCTTTACTCTCCAAGACAATTAATAAGTTAAAAAATCGTAACTTGCTACGACACCTGCAGTTGCACTTATGGCCTCTAGGGGCAAGAGTTACTTAGTACTGCTTTAATTGAGTAAATTCTAAAAAAAAAGACAAAGGGAGAGAGGGATATTGTACATCCAATTACACATTTTCTTCACTCAAACTTTGCTGTAAATACTGCTAAACTGGCACTAGCCGACAGTTAGCCTTGCCCATTAGCTTCTAGTCAAGTTGCAAATGTGGTTTTCTGGCCGGAGACACCAGGGGGAGATAAGAGACCTCCCTATTAACCCATTAACACTTGTATTACCCCCAGAGGGACTACGGAAAGGATTTATTCAGGTAAAAAGTTACTTGGTTCTGATTTAAAGTGCCGGTATCTGTACTTTAAAACAGCTTGATTATGAAGTTTGATCTGATAAGGCTCATGAGAGTGGAGGTAAAACACCCTCAACTCAAGCCACACAGTCCAGCTGACAACTTTGAAACCCTCTGATAGTTATGCGTAAAACGAAGTCAAGAAGTCTGCATTTCCTCTTTCAAGATGCTATGTTATAGGCAAAGCTAATTGTCATAGGGAAAGTGTTTTTGAGATTGTTTACTTGATTACTGACATCTTAAACTTATAGTGTATAAAAAACAAGACAAACACAGAAAGTAAAATGACTCTCCAGATCGCTTGGAGAAGAAAAGCTGCCTGCAGAAATAACAAAGAGTCCCATTGAGAGGCGACACAGTGAGTTCAAAGGTGCTCTGTAAAAATGAAGACGCAATGATTCGCCCAGAGCCAAACTGAAGGCCACGAACAGACAAATGTCCTGTGTCTGAATGCGCTGAATGATGTGGCAAAGCGTGCAATGGCAGTAGCTTTACCATCTGGGAGGAGGCTCTTGGGAACCATCGGGGGACTCGTCATAAAGATTTACAAGGTGAAGGATTTACAGGCCCCGAGTCAAAACAGTCAATCCGAGATAGAGACATAAAAGTGGTAAAATATCTTCTTGATATCAGACATAAGATGAAGCTGCAACACTCAATGCTCCTGGCACTTGGCCCCTGTGGCTTTGAATGATGGGTCAAATGCTGATGATAATTAGCCTACACTTGGGGGATGATTTACTGAGCCAGGCACTAAATTGCATATTTCCTTTTTAAGATTTTCAGGAAAAAGAAAACAAAAAAAACAATTCATAACTCTCAAAAAATATGGTTAATTTCAACCAAAACTGCAACTGAATATGTTTTAGATCATAATTTTGGTATTTTGGTCACTTAAGTAAAAATTGTTGAGCAATGTCATAATTTATTTACATTTAGAGCCAGTTTGAATCAAATCTAATGCATTTTAATTACTTTTAAAGCAATACTAAGTAACTCATGCCCCTAGAGGCCATAAGTGCCACTGCAGGTGTCGTAGCATGTTGCGTTTTTTTACTCATTAATTGACCATGAGAGTAAATCCTGCGCTGACAGAAAAGACAGAGGGAGAGAGGGATATTGTACATCCAATTACGCAATGGAGATTGTTTTTTTCACTTAAACTTGGCTGTGAATACTGTTTAAGCTGCGTTAACCCGCAGTCAGCTTTGCCCGTTAGCCTGTTAACTTCTTCTTCGTGATTCTATAAGTGTGTATTGGGGCCTCCGACCCGGTGCATTAAAGTTGCAATTGTGGTTTTCTGGCCAGAGACACCCATTAACACTTTTATTACCCCAGAGGGACTACAAAAAGGATTTATTAAGGTAAACAAGTTACTTAGTACTGCTTTAAGGCCTTTAAAGCCTCATGATTGGTTGAGGATATATCCAGATATCTATTGGATGCAGCAACATTAGAGAAGGAAAAAAATGAAACAAAAAATCTGCATTTGGCAGAGAAATAACCAAATAAGCTCATGGAGGCTGATGAAGTAGACTCGAGTGATGGGATTTACGGCTCTTTACTGGAAGCAAAATTTTTGACATCTGTTCATTTCAAAGAGCCGTTCAAAAGGCTCATAACTCCAGCCAGATAACTCACAATATCTAAGAACTATTCAATAAACTGAATGCTTTTTTAAAATCTAAATCATCTAGAATTACAATGGGACTGATTTTTACGCTTAAAACGTGTTTGTGAATAAAATCTTGTGCCACAATTAATAAAAAAGCGTCTGCAACTGTCAAATCATTTTTTTTGTGGATTAAGCTTTGACTTTACTGCAAAAACAGTAAAGTCAAGTGTGTTGACTGATTCTTATGTTCGCTCGGGGGAAGTTCTGGGTAAAATAAGATCCGATTCGAACCGTTCACCATAAAGAGCCAATCAAAACGTCACATAGTAGACAGGGGCTTACCATGACGATGCCTCCGGACTGCTCGGCCGTGCACATGCTCATGATGGGGGCCATGCCGATGGTGGTGCCCTGGAAGTACACCCCACTGAGGGGCAGCACGGGTCAGTAACAGCCCCTCAGCCACAACTGTTTACAGCTGTCAGTGAAAATAAACCCAAGAGTCTGTAGCAAGGACAGTGATTTCTGCCAAATGAGGTCTACTTGTCAAATCATCCACTTTGGTGGGAAATCAGTCTGACATTTAGAGTTACAGCTAGAACCTAAACCCCAAAAGTGATAAATATTAACAGAAAAGTGATAAATATTAAAAATAATGGAGATGACTGACGGTAAAAGTTCTCTCGACTAATGATAGTAATAAAAAACAAATCACTGGTTGTCTGTATTTGTCTGCGTAAACAAGAAATCATGATTGAACCTTATTACCTGATGAGCTGTGCGTTGTCGTGCTGTTTCTGGGGCAGCAGCTTGACCTTTCTCCAGTCTAAAAACTCGTGCAGCGTCGTGAAGGGGTCCTGGGTGACCGGGCACTTATCGATGTCACTCCACACCTCCAGCCCGACCAGAGCCACGCGGATGTTCAGGGATCGATAGAACTGAACAGAAAGTCAACAGAGGAGAGAGGGAGTGGTCGATGAGAGGAGAAGTTACACAATTTACTGGACGTCATCGTTACGTCCAACCTCTACAACAGCCGTGTTTACGAGGAGAATATTAATGTCATCTTAGAAATATAGATTTTTTTGTCTCATTGGCCTTTGTTTGAAAGGACAGTTATGTGTGAAAGGGGGAGAAGAGTGGGAGAGACATATTGTCAGAGCCAGGCTGGCAAAGTGTGGTGTCGTTTTAACCAGTGTTTGTAAAAAGGATTGTCGTTTTTCATAGTCAGTAATTAGACTCATGATGCAATGCTTGATGAAATTGAACTGTTGTAATACAGTGTGTGTGTGGGTTGTTGTCTTTGTTTTTATTGCTATAATCAAACTGCTAAATGTCTCTTCATAATATGTTTTGTTATGTTGTTACGTTAGGCTGGCATCCAGAATGATCCAAGACTACAGATATTGGATATTAGCTTGAAAAAGCTACAGTCTGGTACAAGCATCTTTGCTCACGAGCATAATGTAACTGTACATTGTCCTGATAAATAAATAAATGAAATGATACCTCTCTGTAAGGCTGCACGATATATCGCAGAAAATATCATATCGCGATATTAGGTGATGCGTATCACAAGAAGCCACAATATATCACAACATCACTTAAGCCTTCATCTGACTGAGATCGACACATTTTTCACTCACTTACAACCAACAATAGCTCTGCCATCTTTGTTTGTCTGTCTCACTTGTAAAGCGTCTTTGTGTCTCCTGAAAAGCGCTATATAAGACCTATGTATTATTATTATTTTTTCTTTTTTGCAAACTCAGCCAAAAAAAAAAACAATGCATTGAACTTATACATGTGCAAAAGTTCAGTTTAAGTTTTAAACATTCACAAACTTAGTCCAATTTGACTGAACTGATGTCGTCTTTATTGACCCAATTTCCTGAATAACTACTTACTTACAGGCCCCTCCTGGAACCGCCACCTTAACGTGGTGGAGGGGTTTGAGCACCCGAATGATCCTGGGGACCCTGTTGTCGGGGGCTTCGTGCCCCTGGTAGGGTCTCCCATGGGAAACGGGTCCTAGGTGACGGGTCAGACAAAGAGCGGTTCAGAAGCCCCTTATGAGAGACCAACAGGCCCGGTTTGAACCGTGAGGCCGTCCTTCTGTGGACCCACCACCTGCAGGAGGAGCCATAAGGGGCTGGTGCAATGTGATATGGGCAGCTCCAACAGCTGCCCCCACGACCCGGGAAGTGGAAGAAAAAGGATGGATGGATGGAACTACTTACTTACCATTTTTGTTTCATTAGAATGGACCACATCGTGTTGAAAGGGCTTAGTGAGAAATTCATCTTTGGCCTGTTTGAATATTAACCACATTACCACTAACAACACCGAAACAATGACACAAGCCAACCCTTCATTGATTGGTTTACTCCGCTTCCTGTTTGCAAACAAACTAGCTGTTCACAAGAAATGTAGAAATGTAGGTGATGTCAACTCTAAGATTTTTCCAGGCAAGATACTTTGGTCCACCCAGTAGTAGCAATGTTCCCCCTTTTCTAGGGACAAGGGAACAGTTGTCCCTCCGCCAAAGTTTTTCCCACATACTATCTGAAGACTCCAATCTCGGCCCCTAAATCCAAACTCTAGCCTAACAAAGCCGACAGGTCCACAGACAGGTCCAACATCAAACCTCTGATCCCAATCCTAATCCAAATCCTACAACCCGTAATTCCAGCTCTGACTCTAATTTTGAGCAAAAACGGCAATGGTGCATCTGGGAAACATACTGCAGGTAAATCTAACCTAAATGTAATTATATTCTGTGCCCAAGAACTGCTTTGAAGTTGATTTCTATAGTCTTCCAGTCCACATTAAGAGCAGACAAGGCAGAAAATCCTCTTCTAAAGGTGACAGGGACTTTGAACCGATCTTCAAACATTAATCAGGCCTCCTCACATGAATAAATAAATCTGCTCCTTCCACTCATTCCACTTGAACGGGACTCTTTTCAGCAGTTACAGCACTGATAATCTATTCATAATCCAATCAGAAGGGGTTGAATTCGACTGGGCTTGGCGTGACCCCTGATAAATCACATCGTTACGCCGCGTTCTCGGTTGATTCGATTGTTACCTTGTCGACGTAATTGGCGATTTCAGCCAGCCTCTGCTTGACCTTCTCCACGTCCTTGCCTTGTTTCTGAAACTGAGAGATAAAAAGGTAAAGATAAGAAGGATTGTACGAGAGGCTTTATGGCTAAACAAAGACGGGGCGGGGAATGCAACTTCGAGCAATGTCAGTGAAAATGGGCACCAGAATCTTGTATTGTAATCAGGATAATACCAGAACACTGTAGGAGCTTAAATAAGATGTAGATAACTAAAGACCTGCTTTTATTATGGCACAGGTCTCAGTGAAAAACGCTTTTATAATATTGATATTACGATGATGCATTTTCTTTCACCAGAACACGCCTTCACAATGACATAACTCATTCAGTACGTGGCTTTTGACAGAGCCGTGGTCTTATGAGGAAAGTTATAAGACCATGGCTCCATTCTCCCTCCTGCATACTCTCCTTGTCCTTGAGCAAGGCACTTTTATCACCTCACCTATGTATAGAAGGTGCGTCCGTGTGTTAGTGAGTGGGTGGCAAAGGTCGGATTGGCGGCCTCACTTTCGTCACTGACAACATCAAAGAGACTAGATGCAGGTTGGTCATTTTATGCTCACTACTGCCACCTCTGGTCTTACATGTAACTGCAGTCTCTATATTAAGCTTGTGCGTGAGGCAATTCGGACCCGAAGTGACACCTTTTTGAGTGACAGTGCAGGATTTTAGAGGCAGTTGTGTTGAACAGGTCTGGGCTCTTTATAAACACTAGGACATGGTTGGAACATGTAGGGGTATGAAAATACTTTAGCATAGTTTTAGCATTTTTAAACTCCGTATACATGTAGTCCCTTTAAGGTTGTCCCAGTAGAGAAATTTCACCCATCCTTCGATGCTGCTGGGGAAACACGTAAGAAGCAGTGGCCGAACGCAGTGAAGCACCCGGGGACCCATCTCCAGATGTGGAGCAGACTGATGTCAGAATCACCTGCCTGATGGATACCTATTGTACATGTTTTTAGTGGTAGGGGAAACCAGAGTACAGCACAGATGCAGGGAGAACACGCCACCTCCGCACAGAAAGGCCCAGTCCGGTCCGGGGATTGAACCTGGGACCTTGTCGCTGTGAAGCATGAGTGTTAACCGTGCTGCACATGTAGCACATCATGCAAAACTGAGTTTCATTTTCTTTGTTTTAGAATGAATGATAAAGAGTTCTGGAGAGTGTGATAAAAGATTGTCTTATCTTATCTTATGAGCTTGCCAAGCAATACAAATACAAATATAGCCCATTACTTTCTTTATTACAACTCCCCAGTGTAACTTAAAGTAAAGCCACAGCTACCCTGTCAAAAAAGATGGCATCCTCCTTTCTTTCCTCCCTGTCTGGTATATAATCACTCCATATTGCATTATATTGCAAATTTGGGACCACCAGTCTCAAAAAGTACTAAAAAGAGTATTACGTCCAGGAGTTCTTTGCTGTACTCAGCAGTTACTGCACCTCTGGACGCTCAGATAGAGCAGGAGAAAATAACGATGTAAAAGATGCTTTATGGTCAGCACATATCACTGTCTTAAGGCTCTGTATCTTCAAAAGGCTTTTTTATTGGGGCGTATGGGGCGGCAGAGATAACCCCGACCAGGAGGCATGTTTCCTTTGAGGGGGGCTTAAGGCTGGGACACTGACCCACTGTGTGTCAGCCAGTTTGGGATCTCCAGGCTGGAATTTCAGATAGGAGCCACATCAAAAGGCTAATTTAAAAATCTAATGGGCAGCAGCATGTATCTATAGGAATACAAATTAACCTGGCATTTAAGACAGGAATGAAAGGAATGGTAATTTGGTATTTGGTATTTACCGGTTGCATATTAATCCTGTTCTTCAAATGAAACTCTATTGATGTTTGTTTACAAATTATTTATTAACTTTTTCAGATAACCAAACATCTGCAGATGGGCGTCAATCAAAAAGAGCAAACACTGTCACAATGAAAGGTAATAGATTGAGGGGCTGTTTATGTTTGTTTAAACTTCTTCTAAAGAACTCCAGCAACCCAGTTCAGTCGATGATATTTGAAATGCTGCAATGGATGACTGAGAGCCGACACCAACATACTCTGCACAGCAACTGCAGAGACCCACTCCACCCATTCCAGTGCTGCTTTTAAAACATTTATTATTGATAAGGCCTGTAGTAAATTCAGTTTAGTGTTCAGAAGGTACAGTCGATGTATAAGCTCATGGGAAGATATTTTTAAGAATACAAATATAAAAACACAATTATATACTGGAAAAAGGGATAATCATCTCATAAAAGAAATGACATAAATCTACTTGAATTAGGAGATTAGATCTGAATCTCCATTACTAGCATGGTGCTTTTAACACATTGAGTGCCGTGCTGGTTTTGGCATTAAGCTGTGCCAACAATACAGAAAATTTGTCACAGCGTATTCTAAGTTATAGCTATGGACACATGCTGTGGCTCATTTGAAAGGTGAGACTCTCAGCTCTCCGTAGGTGAAAACAGTTTAATTCTACGTCGGCTTCTGAGAAATCCTAAGCTAAACAGAGGCTAGTTTTGATCAAAATCACAGATTTTTTTCTAGAAACTGAGATATTGCCCTTTTATGAAACAGTCTCCTTTAACTCCTCTCTCCTCCTCTCTCCTCTCTGGACAGGCACAGACGTTATGGGAAGAGGCAAATGCCTAAATATCTCCATTTCAAGTCAATTTTCAACAACAAGACTTTAACAGGATGTTTCTCAGCCGCTCTTGGACCGAAGAAAAACTCGAAGAAATGTTCAAATCTCATCGAGAAAAGGCCGCTATAGTCATGCTAATTTATGCTTATTAGACGTGGCTAAGCTAGCATGCTTTGTTGTGTAAATTTTTCATTATTTTTGCTGTTTATATAATTGCTGCTAATGTTGCTGCTACAAACATTTGCAATACACGTTTGTGACATACTGACTGTATTTGTTATGTCTGTTGCAGTTTTATACAAGTTTATTGAATGAAGCAATAAACATGGCTCAAAGTCATTCAACATTGTCTTCACCGTCTATTATTCCGACAACCCTCCATTTAGACAGCCCTCCCGCCAACCCGACACTTTCTGATACCCCCATCCCGATAACAGCCCGTTCAGTTTGTAAACTCCACTATCCTTAAAGGAATAGGCCACCGTTTTTACATACTAAGATATGTTCTTAGCTCACTTTAGTCGAGTTAATATATCCCCGTCTGGTCTTTGTCCGCGCGCTCTGTCACGCAAACGGAGCACATACGCAGCCTCTCCCACATGTCACATAGCTCCGAAAAAGCTCACGATAGAAGCTACCAAGCTCTTCCACGTGTTCCCTATTTAAATAAAGTTACGTGAAGTGTTTTCATGCGAAGTATATTTACACAGAAATGTAGCATGTCGATTTTATAAGCAAATAAAAAGGGGGACTATATTGTGAGGCGTAATGATACGAGGAGCACAGCGTCCGCGTAGTAACTCCTAAAGACTTCCCCCGCTCACTTCCGTCAATAACCTTTAGGAGTTACTGCGCGGACGTTTTACTCCTCGTATCATTACGCCTCACAATATAGTCCTTTTTATTTGCTTATAAAATCGACATGCTACATTTCTGTGTAAATATACTTTGCATGAAAACACTTCACGTAACTTTATTTAAATAGGGAACACGTGGAAGAGCTTGGTAGCTTCTATCGTGAGCTTTTTCGGAGCTATATGACATGTGGGAGAGGCTGCGTATGTGCTCCGTTTGCGTGACAGGGCGCACGGACAAAGACCAGACGGGGATATATTAACACATCTAAAGTGAGGTAAGAACATATCTTAGTATGTAAAAACGGTGGCCTATTCCTTTAAGGTTAGTGCTTAGGTAAAGGTTAGTTCTCACTCAACAAGAAAAGAAAAGAAACGCAATAATATATATGAAATGTGCAGACCATGATTTTTCACGACTTTTTGATCGTCATCTATTTCACTTCTGTTCATCACAGAGCTACCAAAATCACACATAAGGTGCATTAGAGTGTCTAGTTTCTAGTTTTTGGCACTCAACGCATGGAAACGAAAAACTAATTTTTACGGTTCTATTGGCACTCAATGCGTTAATTGGCAGGTCTATATCTATTGCTAGGACTGTGAACTTACTTTTGCAATGCTACTGCAGTGGAAAGCATTCATTCTTTCTTTCAGCTAAGGTTATATTTTGAAATTGTCCCTCGTCAAATTGGAGTGTTTTACCCTTCACCATAGAAGCGCTGCGTACCTCTCTGTTGTCGGCCACGATGATGAGCTCCACGTACTTGGTGGTTGTCTGGGCATGGCGCTTGTTCTGCGGAAAGAGACAGACACGACTCGAGTGAGAGGCTGAGGTGATGAAGGTGAGACAACGAGAGCCCACGAGGACACACTTTCTCGTCTTCACATCGGCGGAAAAAACACAACTAAATTTAGCCGCGTCTAGCCTCTCGGTGCAGCCGACTTTGAGGCTCAGACAGAGAGAAATCAGTGATAAACAATCAACGATGCAGAGGATAAGAGCAGACACGGCGAGGTTTGACAACGCTGCTGTTAGACGAAGTCGGATAAAGTACGCTGAACTTTATTCACTGTCTAGTTGAGTCAAATTCGTGCAATCTCCATCTTACTGGTACTTTATCGAGCGGATACACTTGCAGATGAACAGAAGCACCAAAACACAAAAGTGAGTGTCAAAACAGATAATTAAAATGTATTTGTTGTCTCTTTTACAGTTCTTTTACAGTATTGCACTGACTTCTTGTGGCGAGTCTGTTCTGTTCACGACAAGTCTTAGCTAAAGGAACAGGCCACCGTTTTTACATACTACTACATCACCACAGTTTGGAGCTATAGGAATATGCTGGGAGGGGCTAAATGCTAACAACATCTTTGGTCTTTTGGCATGACTGACTGCACGCACAAAGACCAGACAGGTACCCATCAACTCGTCTAAACTCAGGTAAGAACAAACCGGTATCTCAGTATGTAAGGACAGTTGGGCCGCCATCTTTGTTTTGTGTAAAGTCATGAACACAAGCAGGAGTTGCCGTGGCTCTGCTTAAAGTGCATAAATTATCATCCCCAGAGCTTTCGGGAGCATATGCTTGTAGTTTTTGTTGTTTGAAGGTGTTCTGTACCAACAGGTGTAACGTTAGAGTGTATTATTATGCCAAACGGCTGCTATAGTCATGCTAATATATGCTAAATAGCCACGGATATGCTAGCAGACTTTTTAGTGTAAATTTTTCATTATTTTTGCTGTTTATATAATTGCTGCTGATGTTACTGCTACACATATTTGCGATACACGTTTGTGACATACTGACTGTATCTGTTGTGTCTGTTTATACAAGTTTATTGAATGAAGCAATAAACATGGCTCAAAGTCATTCAACATTGTCTTCACCGTCTATTATTCCGACAACCCTCCATTTAGACAGCCCTCCCGCCAACCCAACACTTTCTGATACCCCCATCCCGATAACAGCCCGTTCAGTTTGTAAACTCCACTATCCTTAAGGTCAGTGCTAAGGTAAAGGTTAGTTCTCACACAATTGTCTTGTGTGTCGGAACGGCAGGACGTTGCACAAAAGGGAAAGTGTCACCACTCCGACAAAGAGGGGGGAAAAATGTCGGCAATTAGACCTCAGTGTCGGAGTAGGTGTAACCACTGTCTTCATGTCAGGTCTGTGTGTTATCTGCCAAACTACACACTACTTGTTATGCTTTGACATCACCTGCACTACATCTGAGTAAATTTCTATTTTTTTAGTATGCATTTTATTTATTTGATTAGGGACAATGCCCAAAAGACATCAGTCTAAAAAGAAGAGATGCTATGTGCCAGGTTATAGCAAAAATGCAAATGTCCGCCCGCAGTCCCTGGACAGGTTGGTGTTATACTGCACACAGAATAATACATGGAGAAGCATCATTAGATCACTCACATTATAAAAACACCCCCCACCTCAGGAAACAGTAACAATAGTCAGCGCAGACAGGTTTGCTTTGACTGTTTGGTCCGTCGTGTAAATGTACTACGGTTTGTGCTTGAAATCGTTTGTTTTGAGGAGTCTGAGAAAGCGATTGTTGACTAAATGCGGTTCTGCGTCTTGGAAACGCTGCACTCTCCTTTAACGTCGGCCAATTTCAGTGCGACCAATTTTCTCAAAGGGGGCGCAGCAATGTTATGGATTATCTTAAACAGAACAGAAATTTGATTACATTTAATAAGGTTTTCGAAACTCAGAGTGTTATATTTGTGATGGCACAAACAGGGATTTTTCTCATGAATTATTAACGGGGAACAGGCCACCGTTTTTACATACTGGGATATGTTCTTACCTGAGCATTTGGCCTCTCCCAATGTATTCCTATAGCTCCAAACAGGGGTGAAGTTAGAAGCAGCCAAGCTCTTCTACGGGCACAAAGACCAGACAGCTACGCATCAACTCGTCTAAGCTCAGGTAAGAACATATCTCAGTATGGAAAAAACGTGGCCTGTTTCTTTAAGGCTCTGGGACAAGCCGGACATGCAATACGAAAGATGTGGAGAAATCATACTGTTGAGATAAGTATTTGAAGCTTCTGTAGTAAATGAATGTCTAATATAGCTTGTTACCAAGTTTTATTTCTCTTTCTGTCACTCTCTCGCTCTCTTTTTTCAATTGTTTTCATCTCTATTGATCCCGATACTTTTTTACTGTTGAAAAATCATTAAAAAAATGACAAAACAAGCATGTGTGTTTGCTGTGAGCAGACCTGACTCTAGGAGATGTTGACTAAAGGCAGCCAAATATGAGATTTAAATTGGTTAGGTCCTCATCCAAATCGATGCTTTAATTCCCTGGTCATTAGAAGCACATCGTGTTTTGCAACAGTATGATCCAAAAACAGTTCTAATCTCCCGTGCTTATTTGGAAACACAAACGCTAAAGCACAAAAGCTATTTCAATTTACAATTATAGTTGTGCCATCGAGTCTATGTCTCCCATTTCACAAACTAAGCCACGGCACCGGGGTAACAGATACACTCTACAGAAACCACATTACAAACTTATAAAACCCAAGCACTGACATCATTGTGAGAAATAACATTATGTTTATTATCTAAAAACAGGGTGTATCACATCTCGCTCGGATTTGTGTCACAGCCGCACAACATCATTTACAGCCCACTTACACACAGTGCAGGAGTTCAACAAAACTACTCCTGTTTTTACAAGTAAGAAATATTGGGCAGTAGGAACTTCACCACAGCCTTATTCCAAATATTTTAGAAGGAAGAGTCAAAGGTTGTTGCTGAACTATAATTCCCCCCCTGTATACTGTGGCAATGTCAAAAATGCTACACTCCAGCGTGTTTATCTTTGCCTTTAGTCTGTGAATAAGGATGTATTCTGGGAGCCCACAATTGTACAAATAAGTAGAAATACTGTAAAGGCAAAAAAGTTCCCTTTTAACCTTGTCCCAGATTTAGACAAGACTGATGCAGTTTGGAAACAATTCCTGATGAGGTTAAAATAGACATTTTTGGCTGGAATGAGCCAAGGTTTGTTTGCAGAATAAAGGCCACAGAATTATATATTGAAAACCTCTGTCCATGGGGGTGGGTCAGTGGTGCAGTCTTCAATTTTATAGTGGATATACTGTTTTTTTTTTAGCAGGCACGGGGGATGGACAATTATATACACTGAAAAAATGATGAAAACCCTTCAATTTGTCCGTCCTATATTAATAATATCACAGACAATTAAATAGATTATAAAACAAACTGTGTCTGTTAAGCAATAGGCCATTTTTCCTGTAATTCACAGCCTATTACTAAATGAGGCTTTGGGACAGAAACCAAAATGAAAAGTTAGTGCTGTTAAATGAGTAAAGACCAGTTTGACCAGACATGTACGTATCAACTCGTCTAAGCTCAGGTAAGAACATATCTCAGTATGGAAAAACGGTGGCCTGTTCCTTTAACCAAAGCCGCTTTCACGAGCCGCTGCAGGGGGAGGGAGAAATCCTGCAGGCTTTCTAGTGGTTATACGGCGTATACCCGAGTATCACGTAGACCAGGGGTAGGCAAGTTTTGTTGGCGGAGGGCCGATTTTCTTTATTGTAAATAGACCGAGGGCCGAAGCCGCTGAGTATTAGCCCAAAGTAAAGCACAAAACTGGAAAAATGGCCATCATAAATTAGATAAATGACATAAAATAGCTTGAATTAAAGTTCTTCCATGTTGAATTTGAGTCGGTTTGAACTAATCCAAGATACAAATGCTATAGCGCCAATGGAACAAGAATAAAACCCACTTGAAATCAGACAATTGTTTTTCACTTGAAATGACACAACATTATCTGAATTAAGAGAATAACTACTAGAGGTTTTATCTAATCTAAGTCCAGACCAAATCTGCTCAAACCTTAGATTTAATCTCTTAATTCAAGTTATGTTATTTCTTCCTTAAAACGATTATTGTTTGTCCAGTGCGCTTCTTTCAAATGCCAGTGTTGTACATAGTATATGACCTAATTGGGCGCATTGACAGTATTTCTTACCTTTTTTTCTCCCATTTAACTCTAATAATGTTAAAGGTCCTATATCATGCAAAATCGACTTTTTGGAGCTTTTAGCCATGTTGTTATGCTATTTCCTTATCAAAAACACCCCCAGAGTGGTTTGTGGCTTCATTCCCGCAGCTCTCAGTAATCCTCCTGAATCCTGCTCTCTGAGCAGCTGCTCCGCCCTCTCCTGGTGAACGACTGAGTGTTCAGTTGTGTCGTAACAGCGGAACGGAAGTGCTCGACGTCTGTAATGCAATGTCTTAATTCTATGCTTACGGCCTGATTTTAATTTGTAAAACAGCTTTTTCATTATTTCTGTCGTAAGAGAGAAACAAAGAGTAAAAAATGAAAAAAAAAAAAAAGATGTGCCCGAAGTGCTTCCAGGTCAGCTGTGGCCAAAACAAACACATCGCGTCTGAACAGATCAGTCATGTTTGCGCTGCAGCTGTGAAGATGGAGCTCGTTACCTACTCTGGACACCTGTTTTTTATTCTTAACTAACGATAATGTCACGGACGGAGAAAAAGAAGCGCGTTTTGCTACGAGGACGAGGAGTTTATATTCAACCCTTTTCAGGAAGAGGCCACTCAGCTGTTTTTTTCTCCGGGATTCAGCGACTATCACCAAAATATTGTTTTTCTGTGACTGTCTCTGATGGATGTTTGGGGAACCTTCGCCAGAATCAAAGTGGATTAACTTTTATAACCAACGCGAGTCCCATAATGTAAACAGCGATGGACCAGAGGGTGAGTCAGTCCAAACGCGGGTTAGCTTGTGTGTTAGCATATTAGCATGTGTGTTAGCCATTTATGAAGCTGTGTGGCAGATCACAACTCCGCATAACTGCATCGTGAAGTGACTTCACTTATTGCTGTTTATTTATATTACGGTAAAGTTGTATGCGCGGAGAGAGGGGGCGGAGTTAACTGAATCGAAGCGTTGTGTCTTCCGGGTTTGAAAAATACCTCCAGAAAACACTTATATTTATCACAAAAATGAGTGCTCCATAATGGTAGAGGTACAATATATCATATAAATGCCTATACTTAACTTTAGAATGGCTAAAATAGCATGATATAGCCCCTTTAAAAGTACTCTCTGATTTGTGTAATAATGTTTTTCAAAATCCTCATGAGGGCCAGAGTTTCTGTGCCGAAGGGCTGGATTTGGCCCCTGGGCCTGACGTTGCCTACCCAACACTGGGTTGGATCGATCAGGCTTTACAGTTGTATTGTTCCCTGTGCCACTGTGTTGCAGGCAGGCACGGGGAACATTTCATGGGTGTTACGTCTGGAACCAAACGTATCACCATCTGTGGAAAATGGACAAACGGATCTACAAATGGATAATGATCCGAGTCGCCAAGAGAACATACAGAACCCATTCAAAAAGGCCATACTGTATGTGCAGTAATAGCACGATGGCAGCAGCTTTGTTACTAAATGCAAAATGCTCATTCAATAATTAATTTGCTGTCACTGGAGTCAGGTTATTGTCAAGGCATGACTTGTAATTAGCTTTTATGTGAACAATGGCCTTCAGTAACTTGCTTTTCATTTCATTGTGTCAAAAATAATGGTTGATTTCTCGCGGAGAGAGGACGTGGGAGTGTTTTTTTATTCCCTTTCTTCGAGAATTTGTATTGCTTTGTATTATATTAACAAAAACATAAAATCATGTTTGATACCAGAACACTGTAATAAGAGCTGTATTTTGGCGGCAAAGTCGTACAGTGGATAAAAAATATGTTGAAAAAAAAAAACATGATCAAAATGGAGTTGGACAGATCCAAGAAGCCACAGCGCCCCTGACTGTGCGGCACCTGCTTGTCCGCTGTGTGTGGCACCAACCCCAGGTCTGAACACTCTCCATCACGCCGTCCCTCCTCCCTGAGTCCATACTGTCCCGCTGGCACCGAGTTCCCCCCTCACACCACCCTCTGTCAGACCTGAGCCTCTTTATCCACTCTGCTGGCTCTGCACCTCTTATCTGCTGCTACAAAGATAAGCCCGGACTGCCCCATAATGTGTGCGAGGGCCCCGCACCCGGAGGCCAGCGCTGAAAGACAGACGCGGGGAAGGTAACGCATATGATGTCAAATGTGTGTCTCGCACTGAAACAATATTGTTGCACAGGACAAGATGTGGGGGAAAAGAGAGCTAATGCTGTTCTTAAATATGGAAGTAGATGAACATTTAACAAGGTGAAATTGAATACAACGTGAGATGATTGCCAAAACCAACGAGCAAAGATTAACATTTTCATGCCGTGGTCCAAACTTTCTAATCTCCACTTTAACCTCTTCACCCCCACCTTAACCAAGTGCTTTTTCTCCAGTTCAGCTTCACCCAAATCTAAAAGCTTCTCGACCAGAGAACTTACAGCCTATAGGCCAGTGGAACCCCTCATTTGAAAGCTAAGGCCTCAGCTCTTTTTCATCATTTTTGTCACGTTTTCATCACGTTTTCGGTCATGTTTTTTTAGATGTTTTCATTGTTTTTTGTTGTTTCTTTGTCAGGTTTTTTCTCATATTTTGGTCACATTTTTGTGGCTTCATGACTGTTACATTACACTCCATCCATCCATCCATCCATCCATCCATCCATCCATTTTCTTCCGCTTATCCCGGGGGGAGGCAGCAGGCTCAGCAGAGACACCCAAACTTCCCGGCCCACACACACCTCCTCCAGCTGTGACCCCGAGGCGACACCAGGCCAGCTCAGAGACATAGTCCCACCAGCGTGCCCTGGGCCTTCCAAGAGGTCTTGTCCCACTAGGACATGCCTGGAACACCTCCCGCAGCAGGCGACCAGGAGGCATCCGGAACAGATGCCCGAGCCACCTCAGCTGCTCCTTTCAACGTGAAGGAGCCGCGACTCTACTCCGAGCTCCTCCCGGGTAACTGAGTTCCTCACTCAATCTCGAAGGGTGCGCCCAGGAAACTCATTTCAGCCGCTTGTATCCACGATCTTGTCTTTTCGGTCATTACCCAAATCTCATGACCATAGATGAGGGTGGGAACGTAGATCGGTCGGTAAATCGAGAGCTTTGCCCCCCGACTCAGCTCCGTCTTCACCACAGTCCGATACAGCGACCGCACCACACAGTTACATTACAATACAGAACACAGAATATGACAAAATGACAAAAATAACTTTTGTAATGCTTTCAAATGAGGCGTTACCCTGGCCTCTAGGCTGTAAGGGCAAGCGTTGAGAAGCTTTTAGATTTGGGTAAAGCTGAACTAGGGAAAATGTGCTCAGCTACGGTGGGGGTTAAGTGAAAACATACACTGTACATATCAAACATCTCCACAGACATCCTTGCTGTTTTGTCACTTTCTAGAGAGAGAGAGAGAGAGAGTGGATGGGAAGGGGCACAATATCTGCACCTGATCAGATAAAACAGTGAAAAGACAAAACATATAGAGCAAAATCAAATTATATTGTCATATATTTGCGCCACAGGGATATTGTCTCTTTTGAGATCCTGTTCCCTCTTTATTTGATCGGCCATTGCTTTTTATGCCTATGTTGTTGATAGCCCTGTGTATTGGACTTTTATTAGTTTGTACTGAGACACAAACACCTAAAAAAGTAAGGCTGCCATTAAAGCCTGCATCATAAACACAAAGAAAATGGCATCTCATATATACAGCAATTATAATGGACTTTGATACCAGCGTCAACAGCCATTGTTTCGAGGTAAATTCACAAATCCTCGCCTTCAGTTTTATAGTTGCCTCTATGATATTAATGTAACAGGCGAAGCAGCTTGGTAAGTGAAGGGCTTTCATGTTTTGTGCGTTGATGTCGGATTCAACAGCAAAATCGCTCCCTCCTGCAAGGATTTGAAAAGTGAATTAGCATGCTAATACAGGCAGATACAGAGATCACACTGGTTTGTTGAACCACAAACTATTCACAACTTGTAGGAAAAGCTATAAACATATCTGGGTCACCCACTCGACCAAGAGACAAGGCAACATAGCTACTCAAGTTATGAGTAGCTTTGCGTCAGGGTCAGTGATATTTACAACAAGAAATACTATATACCATGGGTGCCCAAACGATTTGTCTCTGAGGGCCAAAATGAAAAAGTGCCTGTGAGTCGAGATGTCAAGCACGAAACACATATAACTGCAAATAATAATAGTTACTTTATTTGATTAACTTTTTATTTTTTCGATAGCCAACATTTGCATTTAATTCTATCCATGCAAATAACTAGCTTTATTAAAACAAATGGTAACTGTGGCAAAAGCCTAGCCATTGATAATACCAAGACACCACAACAGTGTTTCCTTAACTTTGTGAAAGGAGTGAAACAGCGCCCCCAATTTGACGGTGGTGGTCAAAAGTGTACTGCACCCATATTTACCATTGAGAATGAATGGAAGAGAGTTAGCATTAACCACATGCAGCGCAAAAGTAGGTCACTCTCTGGCGGGCCAACAGAATTGTTTCAGCGGGCCAAATTTGGGCACCCCTGCTATACACCCTTTTTTTTTTATTTCCACAAACCAGACTAAAGTCCCACACATGTCAATAGTCTCTTCACGGACAAAGACCACTCATGCTGTTTCTATCATCCTCATAACTCTGGGTGGTAAAAGACGAAGGGCACCGGCAGCTTGTGGAGTGCCCTGAAAGCTGTTTTATGTCTCCTGACCTATTCCCCTTTCAGACGACCCGGGCCCATCTTCAGAGATAATGTTGACAGTTAAGAGGCGCCGCACCTCCCACGGGGCTTTGCACAGACCCCACTTCACACGGCTAATGGACGGCGCGAACACTGAATAATGCAACAACTAGTATCTTGTAAAAGAGATAGCAGTCCACTTAGCGCCATCTGCATTGCTAAACCATGCACTCAAAAGGTTGAACGAATTACCAGCTTATAGAGTAACGTGAGTAAGAAATCAGATCGCCATGGACACGGGCTCAGTTTGAGATACAACTACCAGCCAATATTACCATAAGAAACACACATGTGATCATTACTCAAAATAGTAATGACAATACAGAAATATTGCCACTTTTTGATGGTGGCTCATACCCTTGTGCTGAAGGCTCTGAATACATTGCTCTCCCCCGCGGTCCGCTCACTGTGGCTGGGGTCAGAGGAGGAGGAGAATGGGGGAGAGAGGGAGGACAGGTTGAAGCCATCGTGTCCACAGGAGCCCGGGGAGAGCTGCAGGTGCTCGGCTGCGTACACCCAGTGAGTCCCATCGTCGTGGTCTGAGGACGGCTCCAGAACATAAGAACGGTCTTCGAATGACAGGAATCCTCTGGAGAAGGAACAAAAGAAAGAAGAAACACTTCAGGCTATGCTGCATACAGAGGAAGCTACATAAATAAATTATTTTTGCAGGATGAAAGTGTATATGTTTGGGCCAACACAGAGAGACACTGCATATTGAGTTTATAAGCCACAACAATGGGCTATAAATGAACCATGTACATATCAGCCAAACTTGTACTTTCTCACATATTTTATTTATTGACCTTTACTAAACGAGCATTATCCCACTGAGATTAAGAATCTCGTTTCCAGGGGAGTCCTGGCCCCGTCTTCCAACCACGGTTACAGAGACGGGGCCAAGCCATTTTGGTGCCCTGAGCAGAACCGTCTGGGGAAACACGGAGGACCCGGAGGAAACCTATGCAGCATTTAGAATTCAATATATTAGGTTTAGATACAACAGGTTAATAGTTGATACCCCCCAGAACCTGAGTTTCTCTGCTCCCTGGATTTCACTTCCTACTGTGAGCACAGGGACCAAAGAACACCGCATGATGCAAAAGTTTGGTCAGAACATCTGAAATCAGCACAGTGATTCCTTCGTGCGTTATATTATCGGTCACATTGGCCATATTTCCATAACTTTTCTTTCTCATCATTCTCATTGACTATGGGCTGTTTTTTATTGCTGCATTGATAAAACAGTGGCGCGAATACTGAACAACACCACCATTCAATAACAATGGCCTTAATGAGCTTCCTTCACAGGGTGGCTGGGCGCACCCTTCGAGATCGGGTGAGGAGCTCAGTTACCCTGGAGGAGCTCAGAGTAGAGTTGCTCCTCCTTCAAATCGAAAGGAGCCAGCTGAGTTGGCTCGGGCAGGTGTTCCGGGCATGTCCTATTGGTAGCAGGCCTCGTAGAAGACCCAGGACACGCTGGTGGGGCTATGTCTCTGAGCTGGCCTGGTGTCACCTCAGGGTCCACCCAGAACAGCTGGAGGAGCTGTGCGTGGATCAGGAAGTCTGGGCATCTCTGTTGAGACTGCTGCCTCTGCGATATGGCCCCGGATAAAGAAAATGGATGGATGGATGGATGGATGGATGGATGGATGGATGGATGGATGGATGGATGGATGGAGAGATGGAGGGAGGGATGGATGGATGGATGGAGGGATGGATGGAGGGATGGATGGATGGATGGATGGATGGATGGATGGATGGATGGATGGATGGATGGATGGATGGATGGATGGATGGATGGATGGATGGATGGATGGATGGATGGATGGATGGCCTTAATGTGGTGCCCTTCAGAGCACTTGATGCCCAATGCACAGCACATTATAGAGAGCTGTACAGAGAGGCCCCAAGAAGAGCGCCCAGAAAAAAAAACCTTCCAGACATGGGGGGAGAAACATACTACCTCCACATATAAGAATTGGACCTGCTCTGGTAATCAAACCCTGAACCTTATTGTTATGTTAAATTACCAACTCTCGACTTAGGGGGTAGAAAGTATTTAGTCTGTAGGTGTGGGAAAAGAGGTTCTGCTTAAGATAACACCCCCATTCATCACCAACATGTTCACAAAGAGTCAAAGAGCTGTAGCTGAGGATTACATGGGATTTGTAGCGCTGCCATAGAGCACATTATAACCCCCTGATATGATTTGCCGTTGATTTAACGCAGGGTCCGAATGCACACATTCTGGCAGATTCCTCATATTCTCTGTAACGTTGTGCAAGATCCACTCTCATGAACTCGTAATGCATTTTTCTCCCTCCGTTGCCTTTCTGCTGCCAACCCAAACCAACTGCTCATTCTCCCCACAGTGTGCGAGACAGGTTGAGGAAAGAAAAAGTGAAATAAATAAATAAATTATCAAAGTCGACAGAGAAACAAAGGGTGTAGACTTCTTGGCCGCTCTGTGAAAACATTCCCAGTGGTGTCCGGGGGAATTACGACCGTCATTACTCTCGTCTGCAAGAACAAGCAGGAAAGGGCGAGTTGTAAGGCTAGACACACACAATAATGTGTTGTGAGTCAACAGAGGCTTGCCAGTTCTAATCTTCCATCGTTCCCCGAATTTTACACTGTCCTGGGAAAAGCCTGAGGCGACATGGAGCAAAAATCATTGGTGTAATTCAGGGGTCTCCAACCTTTTTCACTTGGCGAGTTACTTTAACAAAAATGTCAGAGAGCTACTTAAGACGCAAGAAAATTGTTTGAGTTTTGTCCTTATACTTATATTTGTCCTTTTGTCTTCATCCAGCGTAAAGAGCCACGGCAGCTCATGACGACCCCTAACATCTGATCAACGCAATTTCGTGACAATTAAAGCTGTACAAAGTAACTTGTTTACCTTAATAAAGCCTTTCCGTGGTCCCTCTGGGGGTAATAGAAGTGTTAATGGTTTGATTGGGGGGTCTTTCATCTCCCCCTGGTGTTTCTGGCAAGAAAACCACACTTGCAGCTTTACATGCTCCGACCCGGAGGCCCCATGGTATCACGACAAAGAAGCTAACAGGCTATCGGCGCAAAGATAACTGCAGGCTAGCGCCACTTAAACAGTATTTACAGCCAATTTTGAGAAAAAAAAGATCTCCATTGTGTAATTGGATGTACAAAATCCCTCTCTCCCTTTGTCTTTTTTGTATAATAATAATAATAATAATAATAATAATAATAATAATAATAATAATAATAATAATAATAATAATAATAATAATAATAATAATAATAATAATAATAATGCATCGGTTTTATATAGCGCTTTTCTGGACACTCAAAGACGCTTTACATTGCATTATTCATTCATTCCATACTTGGTGGTGGCAAGCTACTATTGTAGCCACAGCTGCCCTGGGGTAGACTGACAGAAGCGAGGCAACCAGTCTGCGCCATCGGCCCTTCCGACCACCACCACTCACTCACTCACTACATTCGCTAGGCTTCCTGGTGTTACCAAACGGTCTCCCATCCAAGTACAGACCAGGCGCTTCCCTGCTTAGCTTCCAAGGTCTGACGGGATCGGGCAGAGCAAAGGCGGTTTGACCAGCGTAGTATTTACTCTGAGGGACAATTAATGAGTAAAAAATTGTATCATGCAACAACACCTGCAGTAGCGCTTATGGTCTCTAGGGGCAAGAGTTACTTAGTACTGCTTTAAAGCACTTAAAACCTTACTAACTTAATTACTTACGGGTTGTAGATCCCTGGTGTGATAAATGCCAATGAAAGGTGATCAGGTTCTATTCCCAGTGTGAACCCTCTCTATGTTCTCCCTGTGTCTAGGTAGGTTTCAATTGGCCACTCCTGACCAAGATCCAGGCTAATGATCTAGAAAGGGGCCCCTAAATGCTTCCCACTTCCCCTATGCTGCTCCAGTGTTGGTTTTAAAGCATGGGTCAAATGCCACAGAAGACAAAGGTTAAGTTAGGTTAGGTTACTTTGTTTGTACCCGTAGGTAAATTCGTCTTGCAATTCTGAGAAAAACACATTATACAAAGATAAACATCACATACATGTTTAAAGAAAAAAAGCCTGTAAGTGCTCCAGATACTAACAGGAAGTGCCTTTGCTAAAGATACAACAGAAATTTAAGCCACTGGACAGTAACCAAGCTAAAAAGCCGTATTAGGAGCGACTAGATCCCTACTTGTTCATCAAGGAAATGGCTGCAGGAACAAAGCTTTTCTTAAATTACCCAAAATTGGTGGTGGTGGCACAGACTGGTTGCCTCGCTTCTGTCAGTCTACCCCAGGGCGGCTGTGCGAATGAATAATGACTATAGTGTAGCGCTTTGAGAAACTTGGTTCTACACGTACAAGGCATTATTATTATTATTATTTCAATCAAGTATACCTGATCTGATCGTGCGTCTATTCACAATATTTTGGGACCTTGAGGGAGGCATATGCAAGAGTTCATTTGCAATAAAAGATGCTGGATCTCCGCGGATGACTTTCGAAGTGCACTAAAACAAATCCTAGGCCGTTAAAAAGGCTGCAATCCAAAGAGAAAATTACAAGCATACGTTGATCCTTTTTCCCCACCGGCTCTTATCTGATTCAAATGAACACTAATTGCTTCTCATTATATGTTTAGGAGCAGCGTTGTGCATTAGCTCCACTGAAACATTTCCAAATAGTTCTACCAGCGAATAGCCAGAATCAAGGCCATTATAAATAAACCCTCGTTAGCACCTAAACACCACACTGCTATTAGAACAAACTGTTGTTTCTTCACAATGGGTCTTTCTTCCCCCCCCCCCCCCCTCTTTTTTGTTGTTTTTTTTTTACTAAACTTCTCTTCAACGGAGTCAGAATCTAATTTCATGACTATAATGGATTTATTTTGTGCTTATTCAGTGTGTATCCCATTACAAACGGCATTATAATTGAGTTTCCACCTGCACTTTAAGACCAGGCTAATGTTTCAGCGCACTTTGCAGGGACAGCGGCAGGAAATTGGGCTTTAATTGGAATTTGGGTGGTAAATTTTTCACTTGTTTTCAGTGAAATGTTTTCAGCGTTCAGGACTTCAGCTGCACGGGCTCCACATATGAGGTATTTCTACTATCAAGGCAAATGAGCTAAAAGAGGTTATTATACAAATGTGCCCCATGCAATCATTGCTCATTTTCTATTTTATGATCCAGGTTTCCACATCCGGCCTTGAACTGATTTTGAAATGTAGAATTTAGGAATAATTCTCTCAAAAACATTGGATGCTGACAATGAATTCCTATTCCATCCTCAGTGATTTGTTTTTTAGCAGGAACAGCCACTTTAAGATTTTTGGGCCAAGGCCTGCAATATCCGGACAAATTTGAGTCACCCTTTCTTCCTTTATGGAGAAAAAGGAGGAAGGAACTTCTGCTTAGAAATTTGTGCCTGTGGGATTCTCTGGCAAACAACAGCCTGCCGGAATCAACTGTGAGGCATGAGCCCTTTTCTTTTTCACACTGTGGTTCTCTAAGCTAGGTTTCTTAAAGGGAAAAAAGTAATAATAGTTGTAAAGGCAGAAAGTATCATTATTTATCTTTTTTTCCAGGAGTGTCCTGGCCCCAGAGCGGAACCTAGAAAGGCCCCGTCCAGCTGGGAATCGAACCCAGAACCCTCGTGCTGTGCCACTGTGCCGCCCATGGTAAATTGTCCTTTTTTTAACCTCCAATAAGCACTCAAAGCACTTTTCCATCGGTCCCAATCACCTACTGGCAAACATATTCATACTATTGCGTACCCCAACACTGGAAGCAAGGTTTAAAGAAGAACTAAGTAACTTGTTTACCTAAATAAATCACTTTCGTAGTCCCTCTGAGGGTAATGCAAATGTTAATGGCTTTCATCTCCAGAAAACCACCCTTACAACTTCCCTGCCTCCGGGTTGGAGGCGCAATACACACTAATAGAATCACGAAGAAGAAGCTAACAGGCTAAAAGGCACAGCACACTGCGGGCTAGCGCCACTTTAGCAGTATTTACTTTACACTATCTCTCCCTTTGTCTTTTCTGTCTATGACACCTGTCTAGGACACCTGCAGTGGCACTAGGGGCATGAGTTACTTAGTTCTGCTTTAAGTGTCTTGCTCAAGGAAACAGTATTATTTGTATAGGCAGAAAGCAACATTATTGTCTTTTTTTCAGGGGAGTCCCGGTCCCAGAGGGGAACCTACTGTACATGTTTGAAGTGGTATCCAGAGGAAACCTACGCAAACAGGGTGAGAGCATGCAAACTCCACACAGAAAGGCCTCGTCCAGGTGAGAATTGAACCCGGAACCTTCTTTCTGTGAAGCACGAGCTCCATCTGCTGACCCACCGTGCCGCCCATGGTACATTGTCCTTTTTTGCAACCTCCAGTAAGCACTCAAAGTACTTTTCCATCGGTCCCAATTACCTACTGGCATACACATTCGTGCTATAGTGCACCTCAACACTGCAAGATGCTTTAAGTGCCTTGCTCAAGGACACAACAACAGTATAAAACGGCATGAAATGGAACTGACCCCACTCAATGTTTAGATGAACCCTAAAGAACCCTAATCAGTCTTAACTTTTTATTTAGCAAATATTAGTTTTGCTCACCGTTTATAATCATTTAAATCATTGCATTCACGGCACAATATGACATCATGTTATAAAGAAAACTTTATAGCCATCGTTTTATATTATAAAGTTATTTTGCTTTCAGGCTTGCACGTATTTGCACTTACTTCACGCCGCCACATGTGCTCAGGGTCACGTCTGAACGGCCTCGTCCGTCCACTTCTCCGTGATAGTAGCAGTTCACCTGAGGAGACAGAGAGACAAACTGAAAGTCAGCACAGATACATCAGAGTTATGGCTGGAACATATGTTTAAGTTCAGCTGAAGGGACGTGATATATGAGCGCATTACAGTCACAACATGTTTTTGTACAAGAGACAGACTCAGTCATTAGCACAGGTAATGGGATGAGACGTCTGGAACACAGAGATTGTACTTAGACCACCTTAACCTAGGTTTACCTTTTTATTTTATCCAGTTTCTGTTGTTTTATTGAAGTATTAAATTTACATTAACCTTAACATTGAAGTCCATAACTATTGACTATTGACTATTGTTCTCAGCCTCTCTTGCCAACCCCACTGGCTCTAAAGCAGTGGCGGGCCAACTAAGGCCCAGGGGCCCCATGCAGCCTAGTTACCCAAAAAGAAATTAAGCATGACCAGTTTTAGATCAGTTCAAAGATTATTAACCTCTAAACTGACTCCAAACGTTGCTGCACTGGTAAATAAAAAATGGCTGCCAACTCCACCGTTCTCAGTGATTTTATTTTTTTTAATGTCGTGTGTAGGCTTTAACCTCTTACCCCCCGTCAGAACTGAGCACATTTTCTCCAGTTCAGCTTTACCCAAATCTAAAGGCTTCCCGACTGGAGCTTACAGCTTGTAGGCCAGAGTAACGCCTCATTTGAAAGCTAAGACCTACCAAACTGATCGTGACTTTTTTTTGTGTGTGTCTCCATCTCTTTTTTGTCACATTTTTGGTGCTTTCTTCATTACTTTTTTTTAGGGCTGCAACTAACGATTATTTTGGTAATCGATTAATCTACCGATTATTTTCACGATTAATCGATTAATCGCTTAGCTGTGAACAGTGTATGAAAATGGTATTTTTTCATTTTTGTTAATCACATAAAGCTAAAGTGGCATCACTTGAGGACATGTTGATGGAGTAAACTTAAAGTAAGTGTTTTTGTAGGCTCTTAGTGCCAATTCTGCTTTATGATTGGATGAGACACATAGACAGATATTTATGAAATTTTTATTGTACAAAACACTAAAGACCCTTAGAACTTGAAAAACAAAGTAGGTTTCCATCAAAAAAAAAAAAAAATGAATGTAATTTTTGCTCTTTTTAAGTCTGTGTTTACTAGAAAACGATTAATTGATTACTAAAATTGTTGACAACTATTTCAATAATTGATTAGTTGTCGATTAATCGATTAGTTGTTTCAGCCCTACTTTTTTTCCTTGCTCTTTTGTCACTTTTTAATTGTGTTATTGTTGCTTTTCTGGCATGTTTTTGTCGCTCCTTTGTTGATTTTTTTTGTTGCATTTCAACCTTGTTTTCATCGCTATTTTGACGCTTTGTTCAAGAAGCTTTTAGATTTGGGTAAGGCCAAACTGCAGAAAAAGTGCTTGGTTCAGGTGGGGGTTAAGAGGTTAAAGGAGGTTTTATGCACAATCGACTTTTTGAAGCTGTTTACCAGATTACAATGACATTAAAAACATACCTAAAGCTGTGTTTCGGCCCACTCGCACATCTTTGAGTAATCGTTTAATGCCAAGAGGCTTTTCCTCAGCTCCCCAAAAAAAAATACTCCTGAGCTCCTATGTTCCTAAGAAAAGCTTCCTCACCTCTCTGAGTAAAATCACTCACCATAGCTTCAACTGCAACCACACGGCAGCACTGTTTATTTACAGTACCCCACTTTTTATTCTTAATTGAAACAGCTATGAAGCCAAGGGGATCAAGAGGAAGGGGGTGGGAGGGGCTTAGAGTGAGATCGCTTGAAATTGAGGAAGTGACTACTGGATAAAGTTAATTTGCGAGGTGATTTGGCTCTTGGATCAAAAGGTTTAAACATATGCCCGCACTAATATGTACATGTGGTCTTCTCACTCCATCTTCTCCAGCCAGCGAAGCCACAGAGCAGCTGGGATGAGGACGTCTGAATATGCACTTCCTCACTGGACTCACTTCAGTGCATCAGCCCTGCTCCGCTCCGCATCTGTTTGTCACATTAAACTGCTGGACATTTTCCTTCCACAGACTCGAACAAAAGTGGAACTGACAGGCAAATCCCAAATGCCACAAGAGTTCTACTTGTTCTGAATGTTCTTAAGGTAATTTTTATGTCGTTTTACAGACTTCCTCCAACCATAGATAAATATAGCGATGAATAGTAAGTTATTCTCAACTCACTGTGTACTCTGCTGTGGTCTGTATATTAAGGCACCCTGGAATCCTGACTAGTTGCAGTAGAAGTATCCTTTTTGTTAGGAATAGGGACAGACATTGAGTCAGCCTATTGTACACAATTTGCATTTTTCTCTGACTAGTTTCCATTTCCCAAAGCAACACATTTGTTATCATTCTTTCTCCACCCTGAAGGTTGTTGTGTTCCTCGTGGCACATGGCAATAATTTAGAATGATTTTAATAAAAAGTGGTTGTTTCAGAAAGCAGCCAAGGAGTGAGTCAGACTGAACATCCTCCCTGCACCACCTGGCTTTGGCTTCGACACACACAACATTATCAACTTTTACAATCCACCCCACGTCACTGTATCCTCCCTACGACTGAACCTATGTCAACCTCAAAAGACGCTCCCAAGAAAGGCCTGAGTCAAAGTCATGGGAAGGTTGCATAATAGCTGTAGCCTCGTAGTTGAGGTTATAGTATTTGTGGCATTTTTATGGCTTTATTTTAATTAAGGCACTCCATATTAATCAACATATCAGCAGTAGGAATCAGTGACTAAGTTTACATTGGAAGACTCATTTTCAGCATTGCTCGCGGTCCTATGTTTCAGCTCCAGTGTTCATTGGCTCATCTGCTTCCCAGCTGTGCTGCGACCCACCTCCGTCCCTTCACCACCTGTTCTGTGCGTGGCTCCACCCTGCTACATCCTTAGCCAGTCTCTCCTACCACCACCAGGGCCCAGGCTCCAGGGGAAGACATCTGAGACAAACCCTACCTACCAATCCATACAAACTATAATCTATACATCGATGTCTACCGCCGGGGTCTGATCGCCAAAATATGTACGTCAATAAATCTTTCTAATCGCTGCTTTTATCTCTGAGTCTATCCACGTTGAAATTTAAGCGTATAGGAATATCGCCATCGAAAGGAGCATTGATTTGTGTTCTGTGCATGTTCTATCCGCAAGAAATCTTTTGAGTACAGGAAGTGCTTCTATGCACCATCTGTATGTCTGGCACGCATCCTACTGGAAATTCTCAAGAAGTAGAGATGAACATGTCAAAACCCAGGCATAGCGCAGCACCACACTTTTGGAGCGAGGAGGAAACCAATTACTTTATTAGTGGGGTGAAAGATATGAATCTAATGTCCTTTGCTGACGGTAGAAAGCACAGAGATAGAGTCTACTGCTGGTGTTGGCTTTGGATACAGGGAGAAGAAGCGTGTAATATTGACCATAACCAGAATATTGACAGCATGTAAATGTAGTCAATAAGCCATAATGAGAACAAAAGCCAATTTACCTCATGGAACTGGAAAACACACTGAACAAAGTTATAATAAAGTCACAGGTTAGGAGACCACGAGAAAAGTCAAAAGAAGAACATTCAACATATATTCTTCAGTACTGGCTTTTGGGAGCGTCGTGGTTTATCAATTATAGACTACACTGGAGACTACAGAACAGGCAGCATGTAATGTTCCCACCTCACCTTTTTAAAGCTATTAAAAATGAATCTACTGAAACGCAGGAAGCCATGTTCCAAAATGGCCCTACACTCATCGGCCCCGTGTCTTTGAAATGGCATTTAACAAGTCCATTACCTTGACTAATCGCACCCAAACGGTGCTAATAGCAGCTGAATGACGCAAATTGTGAGCAGAAAACTCAACATTCTTTTAAGAGGTTGAAATTATAAAAGAAAAAGTAGCAACAAAAAGAGTTCGGAACGTACTGTGGAGTCTTGAGAGCCGGATATCGCGCTGCCGTCCTCCAGGTAATGGATCTCCGTGTAGTTACTTGCAAACAGGCCACTGGAAAAGACAAAGGAGCAACACTTTCAATGAAAATAGGCTGAAACGGCTTAACAATCCAAATCCACCCACAACGTCATTATTTGAGTGGTATAACATTTTGGACATCTTAAAGGGACTATACGGAGTTTAAAAATGTTAAAATTAAGTATTTTCCTCCCCCTACATGTTCCAGCCATGTCCTAATGCCTCTAAAATCCCGCACTGTCACTCAAAAGGGTGTTAATTCCGGTCTGAAGTGCCGTCATGCATGAGCTTAATATAGAAGGTGCAGTTACACGTATGGCCTGAGGTAGCAGTATTGAGTATAAAATGGCTAACTTTAATCTAGCCCCATTAACATTGGTGTTCCATGTTAAAGGCTTACGAAACCCATAAAACAGTACTGGCCGAGTGATGTATTGGAAATAATGAGGGCAATTTGAGGGCTGAAATAGGGTGAAAGACTTTTGTAGGGAAGTAGGGCACCATCTCATGGCATCAGCTGGTGAAACAAACACAGTTTTAAGATGTTTTTTTTTTTCAACTTTATGAAACCACTGGTCTTATTTTGGAGAATCCAAATGTAATATCTTTCACAGAAAACATTTGAGTAAAGTGATGTCTCAAAGTTCATGTCTGTCGTAAAAAAATGAAACATGCAAAATTACTTAAAACATCTGAGCCCAGGCAAAACAGGTCATGCACTTTAGCATTTTCCTTTTTGTTTGAAAATTCCCTACTTCCCAGTGGGTGCCCAGTCCAAAATTAGAAAAAAAAAAGTCGGGGTTGGGATTGATCTCGAGTCTCGTGGTTGGGAGCCCGATGCTCTACCTACAGAGCTAAACAAGTGGAAAGAAGTGGCTTTACATAGATACATAGATTAATGTTATGAACCACCCTGCACTCGTGTATTTGCGGAAAACGGAATAGCGGCTTTACAGGTTAGGCAATATTTATTGAATCATTTTGTCATTAGGGCAAATTCGCCTGGGTGCCCAAAGATTTGAGTGGGTGCTCCAGCCCCGCAGCACCCATGGGATCGGCACCTATGCCTTTAGGCTATGGCAGGACAGCAAGAGGGGAGAGACTTTCATCAAACAGTCGGGAACGAGACTCGAACTTGAACCAATAAGCCAATTGGCAATTTTATAACTCAACATTATCATTTTTAATTGCACCTCCACTGCTCATTTGCCGAATCGCCCAAACAACTGGAACAATTGTCCTTCGAACGTCTGGCTGTGTTGATTTATGCGCCTTTCTCCAATATGAGAGCGGCGTCAGGTATATACGACTTCATCGATCCACTAAAATGATTTCTATACAATCCTCCGGTCAACACGTCCCTGCCCCCTTATGCACATGCAGTATTTTATCCTTCCATCTATTTATTAGCGGCCTTTGTATGAGCTGATTACCTTTGAGCGCATTGTGGGGAATGAACTATGGATTGATATTGAGTGGATTTTCATGGTGCGTTCATGGTTCTGTGAAAGATGTTTGATTAAAAAGATTGGGGCTGAACATACTGTATTATACAAGCTCTCTTAAACTAGTGAATGCTTTTGGGATTGAAACACATAATTGCACCCATTCATGATCTTACGTAAACACATCTTTAAAGTCGGGGGTATTATGCTTTTTGAAGGTATTTGGTAAAAAATCTCAAACACAGCTTCATCACTATCTTACACTTTGTTGGCTAGAAATGCCATATTGATGTAAAACAGCTCAAACAAGGTTTCCAGTTCCACTTTCTGATATTCACACAAAATCCCAAATCATAACCACCCCAAACCCTCCCTTTAAGAATGAAATGACTGCTGGCAAAATATTGAGACATATTGGGTCATTTGATTCAATTCTGACACTTAAAATTGCAACTTTGTATCCCCTTTATATAAATACAGGCATATTTTTCTGACACTGTGCTTAGGGTGTTGAAATATGCCATCGCTAGGTTTGCTTTAAGTGCCTCTTTTCTCATTTCTGCGGCTTTCGTGAGATCCCAAAGTCAAAACATTGCATGAGAACAATTTCTATACTGGCAGCATAGGTGGTCTGTACATGCAGCCCATATATTAAAATGAATTGTTTATTCTATACAGACGACAGATCCAGAGTGCAAAGCAGATTCTGGAGGAGTCGGCTGTTTAAGAAACTGCATATTTAAACTCAAAGTATACTCGGTCAATACGGTAAGAAGCGAAACAAGACACGTTTCTTTGCTTTACTTGTTGATATAGTATATGCAATATGAAACGTGGCCACCTGGATTTAACTAACTGTCATGATCTGGGGTTGCTGAAGTCGGTCAGTTCTCGGTTCTTCCCTGATGGTACAGGCATATTCCAAGATGTGTATATCAATTTGTATAAGAGTAGTTCAGGGAGCATGGAACATCATTTTCAGAGTCCAGAATCTTTGGGATGTGCTGGAGAAGGCTTTGTGCAGTGGTCACACCCTCCCATCATCAATACAAGGTCTTGGTATATTAAATAGTAGAGCTTGGGACCTCAGAGTTTCCTCTGGGCATTAAAAAGCATTAAAAGTCAATAAATGGTTTGTGCTCAAATCAATGAATGTCATGAAAAAGCATTAATGGGACTATACAGAGTTTAAAAATGTTAAAATTATGTATTTTCCTCCCCCTACATGTTCCAGCATTTTCTTGATGTGTAGAATGAGCCAAGATCTGTTCTCCACAACTGCCTCTAAAATCCTGCACTTTCACTCAAAAGTTGTTACTTTGGGTCCGAAGTGCCGTCATGCACAAGTTTAATATAGAAGGTGCAGTTACACGTATGAGCTGAGGTGGCAGTAGTGAGTATAAAATGGCCAACTTGCATCTAGCTGGCATTCAATCTAACTTTCTTGAAAGATTATGGCACTGGTCAACATATTTTACCGTATAAGTAAATGATGGTCTAAAACGTAGCTATTTTGGCTGCACTTTGAGCTTAAAAGTAGTCAATTTTGTCCAATTATTGATGAAATATTGCCATTGAGACACAGTGTTGGCCTTTAAAACGCATTACATTTGACTTGCTTCACGGTAATCCCTGGACCTTTTCTTGTGGCAAATCTTTGGAGGTAAGTCAGGCGGTGTGTTTTCCTTACTGTTTCAAAACACACACAAAAATCATGATTATTGTAAGTTAAAACATGAAATGAACTTGCGACCTCCTCTTTGGTGACCTTTGCTATACAACTCAATTATTATTATAGGTTAAGATATGATGAATGGGATTATCCAGCACTCGATTCATCTGTTTTATACCTCTACTTAATCAAAATCCCATGCAGGCTGCTGTTAGGCGTGAGAACTGACCTCAACCCAGTGTTCTGTGTTGAGATCACAGTCTACATCCACCTCTGCAGTGACCCAAAAGTCTGGCAATAATCCCCGGATCAAAGTGAAACATGAGAGGGATATCCAAATATCCAAATAAAATGATGTGTTTCTTGAGTCTCAATTACTTCACTGCTTTTGGCCGGACACGCGACTTCAACATCTGCCACAACAAGCCCTTCAGTGTGACGGCTGCTGCAACATTGTGGGGAGGAGCAGCATGTGCCCTCCATATGCTGGGTTTGAGGAGGTTTTGGACTTTTGTGAGGGGGATCTTGTACAATCTTGATCAAGGAGAAAACAGAACTCTGCGACCACCAAGCTGTAAATCCCATTATTTCAAACAGCTTGCACCCAAATTAACAGCAGCCACGTACTTGTGACCAAGCTGTGCAAAGCCAAATTCCTCTGTGGTTCGGTACAGAAAACTCTACAGTTTTGGCCAATTCAAGAGAGACACAGCTAGGACTACAGCTAGCAGATATATAATAATACATACATAGAATTACAGTACCCTTGCTGTAAATCTTTTTACAATAAACCCTTGGTCAATTTTACAGCATTTTCTTTTACAGTGTGGCTCATTCCAGCAAATATGGGCATTTAGTGGATACACACTCAACAATATTGCATTATGCTGCACGGTAGTATGGGTGTGTTGGCAATATGTGGGCAAGCCCACCTCAGCATCATGAGATGTCCCCTGATTCTTTGCTGAATGTCTCTCCCTGCACTCCCACCCATTTTACATTGCTCTCTGTCATGTCTAATAATGTCTACGGGCCAAACACCAGTGGCACAAAGGAGCTTGCATATTCTCCTCATGCCAATGAAGGCTTCCCCAGCCCTACCTGGTGGCATGGTGGTTGAGCGGTTAGTACTCTTGCCTCACACCAAGAAGGTCCTGGGTTCGATTCCTGGACTATGTTTTTGCATATTTCTCTTCTGCTCCTGACGGGTCGCCCCAGCGGCATAGAAGGATGGGTCAAATGCAGAGGACAAATTTCTCTAAAGGGACAATAAAGTATAGTTTAAAGGAACTAGATGCAAGTTGGCCATTTTTATACTCACTACTGCCACCTCAGGTCTTACGCATAACTGCAGGTTCAATATTAAGCTCGTGCATGACGGCACTTCAGACCCAAAGTAACAACTTTTTGAGTAACTGTGCAGGATTTTAGAGGCAGTTGTGGTGAACAGGTCTGAGCTCATTCTACACATTAGGACATGGAACATGTAGGGGGAGGAAAATACATAACTTAAACATTTTTAAACTCCGTGTAGTCCCTTTAGCCTTAAAAACAAACTCCAGCCACACTGCAAAAAGTGTGGCTGCTGGGATATTTTCTTGAAACGTTTGTCCATGATTTGAGTAACTTATATCAAGAAAACGCTCAATGAGTAAGAAGTAAAAAAGAAAAGAAAACACATCTTAACCTAATTTGAGAGCAATAAGATTTTTTATTTTACTTATCTATCTACGGGTAGAACACTTGCCCCATGGACTTGAAATGAGTTACTTCCGTGTGGACCAATTCACCTTATTCTTTAAGTTTTCATGGGCGTCGCCATGAATTGTGCCCGCCCCTTCACTGGTACATATTAGTTTACCTAGGAGAAGTCAAAAAAGAGGAACAGTGCTTGTTGTTGCAAATGAGCATCGGACAAACGTTTTCCCTCAATCTCCGTTAATGAACTACCGGAAGAGTAAGGAAGTGCCGATCCGTGGCAAACAGAGGCAAAAGTGGGCGGGGCAGACAGACCTTACCCTTACCCCCGGGAAAAAAACGAAACCGAACTTTACCCAAATCTAAAAGCTTAAAAGAAAAGCATCCAAAAACAAAAATGTGCTGGATAAGCAACAAAAAAGTGACGAAAAAAGTGACAAAAACACAACAAAATGTGACGAAAACGTGACGACAAAGCAATGAAAAAAGCGATGAAAAAACAACAATAACATGAAAAAACACCCCCGAAAAACAAGAGACGAAAACACAACGAAAAAATGAGACAAAAAAGTGACGAAAACACGACAAAAAGCCACAAAAAAAGTCATGAAAAAGCAACAAAAACACGACAAAAATGCACCAACAACGTGACAAAAAGTTACCATCACTTTTCTAGATTTGAGCTTTCAAATGAGACGTTACAGTGTTGCTCTCCAGTCAAGAAGCTTTTAGATTTGGGCAAAGCCGAACTGGAGAAAATGCTCTCGAGTCCAGGGCTGTTTTTCAGTCCCAGTCCGGGCAGATACACAGACCAACACCAATGCTTTACATACTATATGTGGCTCACTGTAAGTTTGTAATGGCGAAGCAAAAGCTGATTACTATTATCACTAACCGCTGCTTTACAAAACCACAAGAAGATTCAAGTAAACACATTTCAACATAAAGTTATTCATTTGAGAAGGTAAACATATTGGGAAGGCTTTGCCCAAAAGAGCTTGTAATTAAAGTTGTTGAGCTATAAGTAAGGGCAAAAACAATAACGAGGATGAGGAAAGCCTATTATCCTTTTAAGATGTTTATGTATCACAGAGCTTTACACTGCCGCCTCATATTATACGAAGTGTTTCTCGGCAACTAATCACCCTGTTTAGAGAGAGCACAATAGACGTAAAATAAACAACAATTAATGAATGCAAAGTACTTAACGGACTTTTAATTAAATTGAACAAACGGAGGGAGGAATTAGCGTGAACGGCTAATACCTTTGGAGGGAGTTCAAATGGTTCAGCGGCGAAACAAAAGGATGTAGCATATTTTTTTCTGTGAGTGCGGCTCGAAGTACCGTATTTCAGCGAGTGCAATTTTGGCTTTCGCGCGTTGTAAACTTTTGCCTGGCTTAAACCCTGTTCGGTCTTGGTGTCCCAGTTAACGGTTTGGGTAGAATGCGCTCTTGCACTGAGATGGAGCAGTGCAGTATCCCACTTAGCACTTGATTGAAGACACATGCTGGGATTTTGGTAGCAAATATTCAGATCGGAGCGGAGGCCTATTGTGTTTTATGTGCGTGTGATTGAGTGAGTGAGCGGGCGGCGGTGGACGGAGGGTCAGTGGCCGCAGATGTGGGCAGTTGTGATTCTGTCAGTCTACCTCAGCGGGTCAGAAGCCAGTCCCGGGGAACACTTCTATCGATATTTATCTTCAAACAGACTACAAAAACATGACCTGAGTCTGTCTCTGGCACTGCTGAGATGTTTTTATGCCATGATTTTCAGCTTTATATTCATTACCCCCAGCCAGAGCCTTTCTGTGTGGAGGTTGCAAGTTCTCCTAGTGTCTGTGTAGGTTTCCTCCAGGTACTCCCAAAACATGCTGGTCAGGTTGGCCCACAATGGCGGCGCGCAGAGTCACAGCGGCTCAAGGCGAACCCGACATCTGATTGACGCCATTCCGTTGTACAATAATGACAATACTGCGACCACACCACCTTTGCTCTGCCTGATCCCATCAGACCGTGGAAGCTAAGCAGGGAAGGGCCTGGTCGATACTTGGATGGGAGACCGTTTGGTTACACCAGGAAGCTTGATGTCTGTGTCGGTCATTTTCTGTACTTCCGTTGAAGTGTCGATCGTTTCGGGAAGCTTGGCGAATGTAGTGTGTGAGTGAGTGGTTGGTGGTGGTCAGTGGGGCCGATGGCACAGCCTGGTTGCCTCACTTCCGTCAGTCTACCTCAGGGCAGCTGTGGCTACAATAGTAGCTTGCCATAACCAAGTATGGAGTGAATGAATAATGCAGTGTAAAGCATCATTGAGTGTCTAAAAAAGCTCTATATAAAACCGATGCATTATCATTATTATTATTAATAAAGTTCTTTATTCATTCATGATTAGGGTTAGGTGTACTATGAGGCTCGAGCATCCACTCAAATCTTTGGGCACCCTGGCATCCTAAAGTTATTCAATAATGGGGTTACTCAGGTGTCCTAAAGTTATTCAATAATAATAATAACATCTTTTTCGTCTTTTTTTTTAAGGGCACTGGGAAAAACATAAATTGGCACCTAAGTGTGATGCAAGTTGTGTTTGCCTCACACTTATGTTTTAGAAACGAGAAGGTCTCAGCTTTCAAAAGAGGTATCACACTGGCCTATTGGTTACAAGCTCTCCTGTCAATATGCTTTGAGATATAAAACCCTAAGGTGGCAGATAACAGGTTAATACTTATTTAACAACAATTGTGGTTTGGAAAGTTTTTAGCCTGCATAATGAAGTCTAAATGAGGTCAACATCGATTCATGTATTTTGGATTGTATATTTATGTCCGCATTTATGCTATAGTAATAACATCATGCATCAAAGCACTACTCCAACCCAAATGCTGTTTTTCATCCGTTTAAAATGCAGAAAAAAGAAAAAAAACAACAACGTTACACAGATGTGATCCGGATGCACAGCCCGTTGTCGTGGCAACGTTAGACAGACCAACATGGAGGCTCTGAGGGAAAGTTTGGATGCGATTGGTGCAAGGTTTAGACAAAGGAGGCCGTTTCAGAGCGACCGGATTAAAGGGGAAAGAAAAATCCCACAGACACGACGCTGATGACGTTCGAGGTCGCGTGCGTGCAACACGGATGAATAAAAGGCTTGTCATCGTTCAGTGCCATTAGCTATCCATCATTTCTGGAAAATAAGTTCGGAAAGATAAGTGAATTACTGATATTGCTTGTCCCGTGGGAATGCCCATAAAAAATTACAAATGTCCTGGGGTGAATTCAGTTTTACCCCGAGCTCATTCTAATCCTGTGTGAATAGATTGCAATTGTGAATAAATGAACAAAACAAAAGTTATCAGTAAAATCAACGATTCATTTTAATGCCTCACATCAGGGAACACTGAGCGGTTTGACAAATTTCTGAAACATCCCTACATGGGCTTAGTCGTGTTTGGTTCAGCCTAAGCCTTTATCTGTCACTGTTTGTCCTTTTCCTGAAATTGAGAATCACAAATTTGTCACTAATTCGAGTAGAAAAAACTGTTTACGAGCCCCAATAAACACAGTTCAGATCATCGCGCCCGCATCACACCGACTTAAGAAGCGTGATCTTTTGGCAGTGATCTGTTATGGCTATATTTACTGTAAACACCATCCTACATTTGTGAGTTCAGTTATGCAAAGCGTGCCCTCCGCAGTTCAACCAGTCCGCGGCGCATAAGCTACATCCATCACGGCGTGAACTGCGAGCCAAGTACATTATGTGTCTAATCCAGCGAGAGGCGGCCACTGTTTATCAATCAGCGGGGAGTTAATGAGGCGCGTGGGACTGGAGCGAGGCAGGAGTCGCGCCCCTGCTATTTCAAATGCATTACCCCAGGGACAGTTATGCGCAGCGGGGCTCTGGCTGAGTGGAGATACGCTACTGTAGTCAACAAAAGGACGGGTAAATAATATAGGCTGAGTTTTGGCAACTTGACAATATTAATCACTTTGTAAACGAATGGTGGGGATGTGATAAACAGAGAGATCAGGCAGGCCAATACAGCATGGATGCGGTTGACCCTTTTTGTTTTACAGCTTGACAAATAGAGCAATTTAGTCCATATAGATTTACATGTTGAGTATTCTGTAATAATAAGCATTGTGAATGTCTCCTTTGTGTGAGATCAATAAAGTCTAATCTTATCTCGATTCCCCAAAAATGCCACAGTGGTTTATAATCTTTCAGTTCCTTCATCCAGGCCGACAAAATTAATAAACTCCTTTCTGCTTTCAGCTCCAGAACTTTACATTAAATCATTGTACAATTACAGTATTCACACTCTGTGGTAGCAACCAACTTCTGTCACCACAGCTCTTAAGGGGCTGACTGATCCCATTATGACTGCCATTTTGGGCCGACGCTTCCTCTGGGCATCACCATCCATCCATCCATCCATCCATCCATCCATCCATCCATCCATCCATCCATCCATCCATCTTCTTCCACAGCTGTTGGAGCTGCCCAAATCACATTGCACCAGCCCCTTATGGCTCCTCATGGTCCACAGAAGGACGGCCTCATGGTTCTAACCGGGCCTGGTGGTCTCTCATAAGGGGCTTCTGAACCGCTCTTTGTCTGACCCATCACCTAGGACCTGTTTGACATGGGAGACCCTACCAGGGGCACGAAGCCCCCGACAACATAGCACCCAGGATCATTCGGGTGCTCAAACCCCTCCACCACGTTAAGGTGGCGGTTCCAGGAGGGGCAATAACGTATTGAATTAATCATAAAAGACATACAGAAGGATCCGAGGCACTCTAGCTGTTTAGCTTAAAAATCCTTTATTGTATATGAGACATTGCCAACATATTTTGACCAGTGAGATCTTCTTCAGGTCATATTGGGCATAAAGGATATGCAGCTAGAGTCCTTCTGTATGTTTGTTTTGCTCAGTGTTGATACCCCTGATTCTTGAAGATCACCTGCTAGACACTTTTTTGGACTCAATTGGATTAGAACAATTGTTCTACAAAGTATTGAATATCAGTACTGTAACCAACAAATCCTTATTCTTCTCTTATTCCCATATTCATCATTTTACTAAATTGAGAGTCACGGAGCTGCAACTTTTCTACCACCAAAATACCTACAGACATTAAACCAAATCAAATGTAAGTGGTTTTGCACATATGGAGGCCTATACTCTGATATCAAAAGAGTTCAGAATCAAAGTTTATATTGAGCATGTTCATAGCAATCCAACAGTTTATGCGGAACTAGCAAACACCATCCATGTCACTAATGGCACATAAAGTGTCCAAATAATTTTATGTAAACAATAATAAATGACAGAAGTGTTTTATATTTCAAAACATCCAATGCATGTAGCATTCAATTTTGGGATCAAACCATCTCAGGAAGCCACACAACAAGCTTTCCCCTTACCCTTCATCCTCCCATCCCAGCTCAACAACTCTAACTAATAAAAGCAGCCATATTAAATACAGTGGATATGATAGTTAGATAATTAATGTCCATTTATTTTCAAGTTGAATTAAAATATCTGCCAGAGCAAGACACAGGAAAAGCGCACGGCAAAAGCGATACGAGATCTCAGGTGCTGCGCCGCGTGAACTTCTGAACTTGTTTTGACACAAACAACAAAATATGCCGTCTTTTTTTAGCCCGCCTTTGACAAGTACACACGCAGTAATTGCTTTGGTTGTTTACATCTTGTCAATGTGCCTTCATGCTAAAAAGAACAAACCGGGTTTCTGAAAGCGAGAGCATGAGGTGAGCGAGCGGCTGTCACGGGAGCTGACGGAGCAGACACGGAGACTATGAGAGACGTCAAACTCAACTGAAATGTCACGCGATAAATGCCACCGCTTCATTTGGGGACGTTCGGTTATCGCAGTACAATATTATATTGGCCTTTCTGTCTTTGCATAGAGTAATAGTGCAAATAAATGTAAATGTCAATGCATACACTGGATCATTTTATCCAGTAATTTGCTAGTAATGTTTAGTACGGCTGCACTAAATTGGAGAAAAGACAATGTATGAATATTGCGATAACAAATTACTGTAAGGCTTAAGCATCCCATTAAAGAGGGAGTATTGTGTTTTTTGTAGGTGTGTAGTAATGATGACAAAAACATTAAAGCAACGAAACAAAAGACTAAACGAGACAATGTAAAGGTCAGGCAAAAGAAGTATCCAGGCAAAAATAATGTCCAAATAAACATTGGCACAGGTTGTGACGAGCCATGTGGGCGTCCCCCTGTCCTTAGACTCTCCGACACTGTGAGGAAAGACTCAAAAACCCTGTGGGACAAAAAAGAAACCTCGGGGAGAACCACAGAAGGAGAGATCCACGCCCATGGACGGGCAGGCTAAATATCAGAAGGTGAGTCCTGGATACGCAGGAACTCATGAGGAGCTTTTCGGGAGCTGTCACCATGCTAAGAATAGCCATAGGTGAAGAGTCGGAGATCACTCAAAGATGCGCAGGTGGCCTGAAACAGCCCCAGGTATGTTTATGATGGAAAAACAACATTGCAACATGGTAGAAAGCTCTAAGAAGTCGATTTAGCATAATACCATCCATCCATCTTCTTCGACTTGTCCGTTGCTGGTAAATCACATTGCACCAGCCCCTTATGGCTCCTCCTGCAGGTGGTGAGTGCACGGAAGGACGGCCTCATGGTTCGAACCGGGCCTGTTGGTCTCTCATAAGGGGCTTCAGAACTGCTCTGTGTGCTACGGGAGACCCTACAGGGGCACGAAGCCCCCCACAACAGAGCTCCCAGGATCATTCGGGTGCTCAAACCCACATTAAGGTGGTGGTTCCAGGAGAGGTAGCATAATACCCCACACTTAAATGTACACAAAAATAATCAGCAATTTGTTTGTTTTTTCTTCATCAAATGGAGTTAAAACAAAGTCTAAAAAGATACAAAATCACAACCAAGACAAGACTAAAATGGAACGTAATTGGGAAAACGTAATATTCAATGGGGGCGACAGTGGCGCAGTTAGTAGAGGGGGGTCATCTCGTGATCGGAAGGTTGTGGGTTCGAATCCCAGCTCACACATTGTCGTTGTGTCCTTGGGCAAGACACTTCACCCTACTTGTCTCCAGTGTCTGCGTACATCTGTGTATAAATGAGAGTGTGAATGGGTGACGAGTTCCTTGCTGTAAAGCGCTTTGGGCCTGATAAAGGTAGAAAAGCGCTATATAAGTTGAGTCCGTTTACCATTCAGTATTGGAAATTTAACGGTTGCTCATTTCTAAGTTACCTTGAGATTTTGTTTAAGGGCGTGGTGGCAAAAATGTGTACATCTTGCATATTATGGGTCCTTGTGGCATAGATATTGTGTCACCTAATAGTTTTGCTGCATAGTGTGATACCATGTAGTGACAGTAGTAGTGGCACTGATACTTATAGCAATAGCAATACTAGAGTAGCACCGTCATTGTAGAAGTAATTGTAACACCAAACACAGTATACCGTCAATAGCAGTGCTATTACAGTATACAGCACTTATTTGGGAAGAGATTTTCAGAGCCTTTTCCAACAATCCGATCCTGCACACACTTCCCATAATGCAGTTGTCAAAACACAGCCGTGTGCTGATTCACTCGCGGATTTGTCTTCACACATGGTCCTCATTGTCTTTGTTTGCTCGGCCTGTCCAGTCGGAAGGAGGAGACACATTTTCGAGTGTGTGGTATTCACCGTTACGGCTTTGATAAATCTGAGTCCGACCCCATTCCATCAGCAGCTACAGGGAGGAGGTGAGAGCGGCGGGTGACCCCAGGAAAGGTGAAACTTTTGGACAGGAATTATTACAGTACAAGAGAGTACGGGGGGGGGGTTATGATTTACACGCTGAAGTACAACATGTTTGAGATCAGACAGCCAGATATTACCAGGCCTGATGCACTTTGAGACTGTCAACTCTGAGGCACGCTACAGAAGAGGTGAAGCAAGGTTAGAACTAATGCATTAAACATATTTGGACCAAATGTTTAAAGATTTGAACGGTTCCCGTGAGGTTCGATGTTGGCGCGATGCATGTTGTGAGATTGAGATCGTCGGAGCGATGGGGCAATAGTGAAGTTAGCAGCAAACATTTATTGCACACATTCCTTACAGCTGAGACACAAAACTATCTCAGAGCATAAGAGCTACAGCAGGGCTATTGCACTAACGCCCGTGAGGGAGATACTGACCACTGTAGGCTGGGAACACCCCACAGGAACAAAGCCATTTCTAACCCGGGACTGAGCCATGTCTCATACCAGATACAGAGGCCAAGAGAGGTCATCAGTTTTACTTACAGTCAACAAAAAGAAGACAACTCAATTATTTATCTGTCCCCACACCCCTTCCCGTTAGCGGACACAGTTGACTGGATCATTTCCCAGCCACCACCGAGCCCCGGGACAACAGCCAGTTACTCAGAGCCAGGTTTGACTTGGGCAAACAGACAAGCACAGACAACAATTCTCCATCATTTTCATGCATTTGCTTATTTTTTGTGTACACTTCATTGTCCTTGGAGAAACTTTTATAGGTGAATCCTCTGTCCAGGTGATTCTGACCATGAGTCAAATGCCTAGGATCTATTTAATCAGTACAGTTATTGTCTGCACCATTTGAACCATATTTCGACCGAGCCTTCTGGGCCACCCATGAGAAGCAATGGGCCTGAAGAAGCTGAAGACACCCATTGTAACACTGGGAAGACATGGTCAAGCTCAGCCAGCCAAGGAAACAAATCAACCAACAAAAAAAGAAAATACGAAGTGGACATTCATTATTTTAAAACTCATTTCACATCCATCCACATTTTCAAATAGATTTCTCGGATGATTACACCCGAAACAGCAAGGTGCGGAGGCATATATAAAAAGAATTGACAGCTGAATCCCTTCATTAGGCATCCAACCAGGCTGCAAGCCTGTTCAAGAACCGCTTCGGTGACAACTTGCACTTGAGAACAACCCATTTTGCCGTACATATAGTGAATAACTATAATTACCATGCCATTAGCGGTACTCTATGTGGGCTTCCCTACCAGCAACGCAATGCGAGTGGAACCAATGCGCAGTCAGAGGCTCGGATATGTCCCATTTAACTTGGACAAGCTAATCAGGGAGCTGTGGGCAGATCCTTGGGTTAACAATGATGAATACGACAGTGTGGTGTAGCTCTCGGGAACTGTTTTTTTTAATGGAAAACCGATGTAAATACCAACAGTAGATGAAATCACCATTAAATACATGTTGCTTTTGCATAAAGGCTAATCTAGACACTTCGATTATTACGTTGGAGTGGAAGGAGGGATCGCCCCGGGAGGAGGAAATGTGTGAGCAATGCTGTGCAGCGTGGGCCTGGTTTGTGGCATGCACGGGGCAAGACGCCAGATTTGTAGCATGGAAAAAAGATCTCGAAAGCTACAAGAGCGCAATCCCCAATAGATTGCCTTTATAAAGAACACGTTTTTTTTTTTTTTTTTTTTCCAAGAACACAGGGAACAGGGCCGAGGCGTTTTGTGAATGTCTGACATAAGAAAGAGAGGAAATCCAAACCAAGTGGAGCAAAAACAGTAAAGAAATTCCCCTTTGGGTCCTCCACACAGCCAGTGGAGTAGTGTTGCGGCGTTCGTGACCGGGCCAGATCTTTTGAACATCACTTTATTATCTTTGTGTATATTGTTTAATGCACACATAGCCTGAACAAATAATTAATATAGTCTTACGCTGGTCCAACACAGCACACTATCAGCCCAAAAATCCCAATGTGGCTCTTGATGTGGTGTTGGCGCTTGGGTCAGACTCAAAAGCGTACTTTCTTATATGGACGTCGTTGTAAAATCCAGCACACACATAGTAAATCTATACGTCTTCATCTTTATTTTTATGTCGTGAGAACAGCCTTTTTATGAACCATTGGAAAATTGCTGCATTACTTTATTACCACTCGACAGAGGAGTCTGGGAAAGTGTGACAAACTTAGCTTACTGCTACTGCTACACAACAACCGACTTTCATTCTAAATGATTGAAATCACTGCAAAAAGGTAAGTCATTTGCCGTCCATAAATCGTCATATTTTGACGTAAATTTCAAAATAAATGTCCAGATCCAAATAATAAAGGTTGTAGTAAGTTGCTAGTATAATATTTGATAACTTGTGCCAATTTAGTGTCACTATAGTGAAAACTGTAGAAGCTATGAAAGAGTAATGTCCATTAATTTTCAAATAGATGTCCAGATCCAAAAAATAAAGGTTGTAGTAAATTGCTGTTGTTGAAGATTATCCAAAAAATGTCATATTTGTGCATATATTTCAAAATAAAGGTCCAAACCTGAGAAATAAAGGTTGTACAAAGTTGCTAATTTAATAATTGATATCTGGTGCCAATTTAGTGTCACTGCAATTATAAATACAGTGAAAGCTGTCTAAGCTGTTAGTACTATAGTACTATCCATAAATCATCATATTTTGACGTAAATTTCAAAATCAATGTCCAGAATATTTGATAACTGGTGCCAATTTAGTGTCACTATAGTGAAAAACGTAGAAACAATTAAAGAGTAATGTCCATGCATTTTTAAATAAATGTCCAGATCCAAAAAATAAAGGTTGTTGTAAATTGCTAGTATAATAATTGGTAACTAGTGTAAATTTGGTGCCACTACAGTAAAAAAATATAGACGCTATTGAAGAGTAATATTAATAAATTGGTATTTTGACATACATTTCAAAATAAATGTCCAGATCCAAAAAATAAAGGTTGTAAGAAGTTGCTAGTATGATATTTGGTAACTGGTGCCAAAACTGTAGAAGGTATTGAAGATTATCCATAAATTTGTGCATGCATTTTAAAATGAAATAAAAGTAAAGGGTGTAGAAATTTGCTAGTATAATAATTGGTAACTGTTGTAAATCACTATACCTACTATATACTGTACCTACACACTATAACGTACGTATTCCCTTGGTATTAGCAAAGTAACTGTATTCTAAATACCCTCTGAGTAAAAAGTAACTGTACCGGAATACAGTTACTCAAAATTCAAAGGTTTTTGAGAATGGTATTTACTGTCTCATCACTTGACAAAACTGGATTATTATATTAAGGGGAAGACACAGTCCCACAATAAGATCTATGTGTGTCTATCAGTAATCGATTCTTCCAGTGATAAATGAATGAGCCGCTCTCTTTGAAAGGAATAGATCCCAAAAACCCGTCGTAAATTCCAGTCCTCATCGGAGCCAAGTGGAGCACAGGAGGAAAAGTGGATAAAAAAATTCCCTTTGCTTATTCTACACAGTCAGAGGAACTCCCAGCGTCGACTAAGCATGTCCTGAGCATGGTTAGCGGCGGAGCGTGCCAGCCAAAAGATTTCCGAGGGAAGAAATGCAGAGCAGGAAAAGTCGGAGCAGATGGTTTTTAGTTCATTTGTTGAAGGTTGACATGGAACATCGAGCAAAGCAGGGTTCCAACCGTAGACTGCATAAAATGTACAAGTGGGTGAACGCAGCCAAGAGCTCAATGAAATTTTGCCGGAGTCATTTCACGGTAAATAAAAGACGCAGAGGCTGATTTATCGTCGACTACATCGGATCTTCAACGGAGCACTTTCTGCGTTAGGTCTTTTGAATGGGATGGGTGAATATGTGAACGCCATTAATACTGAGCCCATGCAGCTCCTAACTTATGTGATTGATTCAACAAAGAAAATAAAGAGTAAATACTGGCCGAGCATTAAGGTTAACCTCTTACCTTCTAGACTGGAGCTTTAGCAGCCAGTGCAACACCTCATTTGAAAGCTAAGACCTATTAAACAGATATTTTTCCTCACTTTGTTACTGTGTTATTACATTTCATTTTTGTCACTTTTTTTGTGGTGTTTTGTCAACAAAATATACATATTTTTGTCACATTTGCGTTGTGTTTTTAATATAAATATAATAATAATAATAATGCATTGGTTTTATATAGCGCTTTTCTGGACACTCAAAGACACTTTACACGGCACTATTCGTTCACCCCATGCTCTGTGGTGGTAAGCTACTATTGTAGCCACAGCTGCCCTGGGGTAGACAGACGGAAGCGAGGCAACCAGACTACACCAACCGCCCCTCCGACCACCACCAACAACTCACTCCCTCACTACATTCGCTAGGCTTCCTGGTCTCCCATCCAAGAACCGACCGGGCCCTTCCCTGCTTAGCTTCCAAGGTCTGACGCGATTGGGCAGAGCAAAGGCGGTTTTGTCACATTTGTGTTTTTGTTTTTGCCACATTTGTGTTTTTGTTTTATTTATTGGTTTATTTGGTCGGGACAGTGTTAGTGTTAGTGAACATACATGGGTCTTATGTAAACAAGCCACACTGGAGTGTTGCCATGGGCTAATTTCCATCCGTCGTTCCCCATGCGCACTCTCAAACATACCCTCTTTCATCCTGGCCTATTGTACATGTTTTTAGTGGTAGGGTAAACCGGAGTACCCGGAGGAAACCTACGCAGACACGGGGAGAACATGCAAACTCCACACAGAAAGGCCCTGTCCCTGAACCCGGACCTTCTAGCTGTGAAGCACGAGCGCTAACCGCTGCGCTACCGTGCCGCATTTGTGCTGTGTTTTTGTCGCATTTTTATTACGTTTTTGCCCCATTTGTTTTGTGTTTTTGTGGCTTTTTTTGTTGCATTTACATCCTTGGATCCATTACATTGAGAAAATGTGCTTGGTAAAGTGGGAACTAAGAGGTTAATGACAACAAACACTGAACAGAATTACAATCCACCAAAAATATAGGCCAAATTACGCAACACAAGAATCAGCTGCTTTTTTTTGGAAGACCTGTGGGCACAACTGCTCCTACAACACTTAACAGCAGCCCCGGCTCCGGAACAGGCTGACTGAGAGTGCTTGAGAGTTTCAAAAGGGCGCGAATAGAGATCCTCGTCATTAAAACACAAACACAAGTGATGAGGAAGAGAGGGAGCCGAGGCCCTCTGGATTAAGCAAAACAGCGTCAAACACAAGTGATGCAACTACAACTCGAGGTCCAAGCATTTTCAAATGAGGCTACAATGCCAGCAGTAATGAGCTTCAACATATTCTTTTTTTCCCAAGCATAAAACAAGTCTGGTGAAAGCGTTTGTCCATTGTCATTGTCTCCTTGGGCCCCTTGCTTTATGAATGTGCCCTGTTAGTGAGTGTTTGGTGATGCTGTCGAAGGCTGATAGCGCGGTTTGGCAGTCACAAAGTAGCTTTAGCTATAAACGGTAGATAAACAACATCAACTCTGCAGACTGTGAGTGAACAAATGGAACGTAAAGCGCTTTAGGTGTCTTGAAAGGTGCCATGTGCAGGGCGTTATTAGCCTGAAATACAACAAAAGCACAGCCCATGATGAGCACAACAGAAGATTAGCTCACGGGGAAACTAGCTCTTAGCCGGAATAATCCAAACAAACGTTTATTTACACACCACCTCCCAACGCAGCGAAAAGGCCCATCTGCCGCAGCTCTCCCCGCCGCCCGCTCCATAATCACCTCGTTAGGATTCCCTGCACCGGCGCGGCGTCCCAGCGCTTTAATTGGTCAGTGCTGCGGTCAAAACACGGGGACATTAGCCGCTTTGGCGCGCGATTACAGCGGAGACTGTCAGGGAAAAGATTTATGCGTTAAAGCTATGGGCTCACCCCATCAGATCAATACGGTGTCATCTTCAGCGAACGTCTAAATGATGGATGGCTGGGGCAAGTCACAATCGCAATGAGAGGTCCCAGAACACTCAAAGGTCTAGAAACAAACAGAGTAAAATCCTGAGAGCCAAATACGAAAGCAGATTTTTGTGAAAGGACAACCAAAAAAATAATGCGTCGAATTTTAACCGCATGAGCTGCACACCGTTTCATTCTCTTCTAACAACATTCAGAGCAAAAATGAATAATAGAAAAGCTTTTTTTGCTTTCAGATGCTGAAGGACTAAGCGAAAAAAAAAAGAAAACCAGCCACAGAAGAATGATTTTTACATGAATACAAATGCTCGCAGTTTCAGTACAAGAAGTCATCTTTCCTAGTTTTGATAGTGTTCGGTGAATCCGCCGCCCGAACCCGCGAAGAGAGTCCATGTTTATTGTTCATTGGAGCGAAAAATAAAGGAAGCAGGCAGTGAGACCGGAGATATGCTGCTGGTGACACTTTCATTTTCATTTTTTTTTTCAATGTGGTAGAGTTCGGATCAAGACCTTAAAGGGATATTTCAGGATTTTTGACATAGGGCCTCATTTCCTAGTTATTGTCGTTGATTTCTGGAGATATACTTTTTTAAATTCATGCAGTTCGTATATTTGAAGAGTTTCGTGGCGCTAGGCTAGTGCATGTCTATGGTATCAGCTAGCCTGCATTAAAAACAGTCTGACCCGCTCCACAGTGCACCTGAGGCAAATCACTTATAACACCAGATTAACCATATACATGTCTGTGTCCATAGAATCATTTTTGGAATATAACTGACCTTGCATCACATGAATGATCGCATTTTGAGGGACTATTTTCTAGCAGATCACTCCGCCGCAACGTAGCTTATACAACCACGAAGCAGATGCTGCTCAAATATAAGTTACTTTAAATGCAAAATGGTTCAAATTATTCTATCGACACAGACATTTATATGGTTAGTCTGGTGATATAAGTTATTTGCCTCAGGTGCTCTGTGGAGAAGGTCAGACTGTTTTAATGCAGGCTAGCTGATACCATAAAAATGTGCTAGCCTTGCATTAGCCTAACGCCATGTAACTCTTCAAATATAAGAACTGCATGAATTTAAAAAACATAGCTCCAGAAATCAGCAACAATCTGGATAACTAGGAAGTGAGGCCCTATGTCAAAAATCCTGAAACATCCCTTAAACATCAAAAAGTGTTGGAAAAGCTTTTGATGACCTTTCTAGAAAAATTATGCACATAAAATAAGATCACGGACCAAAAAATGCGTCATTAATTCACGTGAACAATCGGTATTGTGGGAGCTACAAATCAGCCAGTTTGTTCTCCTTTCACAGTTTGAAAACAGGAAAAAATATCATAATCATTAATACATGTTGCTTTGCTCCATGCAGCTCAGCGCCTGTCAGTGCCCGTCTCCCCTGCAGTAGATTAGACACCGGTTTGTTTGCAGAGCGCTGACCCGTGGCATTAGTTTACGGGGGCGCGCTGACCGCCGCCTGCTAATCTCTCTCTGCCTCTCATCAACGCAATGTCTCCTGTTGTTGGGCTCCGAAATTAGCATTCTCCACCACGTCTTATGTTGACTCGAACGGCTGTCGCCCCCGCTAACAAGCTGGGAGTAAAAAAAGATTTAAAAGGTAATGTGGGGCGGATCTCGAATAAACAATGCGCTCACAATAAATAGTACTGTGCTCTCACTTCACAGCGGGAAGGTCTCAAACCAGGTGGGAAACTTCCTGTGTGAAGTTTGCATGTGCTCCTTTCCCACTATAAACATGCTACAGGTTACTCTATTAGTCCAGGGATTCTTAATGTGGACATATCATACACATGGGGCTTAAAAGGGATTTTGTGTTAAGGATTGGACAGCTGTACTAAAAACAGAAAGGTGAAGGCTGGTGAGGATTTTGCTCGGAGCACCCCCCGCTGGCAACAGTGAGAACGACTTGGTAAACAGAAACTTTCACTTGGTTAGAAAAATTCCGTGGCATCGCACAAACGCACTTTCAGCGCAGAACGACTCAGAACAGACTCAATATTGGATGTAATGTGTGATGTGAAGAATGGTTTTGTGTTTTTCCTATGATAATGATAATGATTGCATTATACTATGTCTCATTTAAAGTGATAGTCTGTAAGTGTAAATGTTTTACAAATTTAATAGATTGAGCGAATGGGGCTGAAATTTGCAACGGAAGTAATATTAAAGCAGACATAAGTGACTTGTTTACCTTAATAAATCCTTTTCGTAGTCCCTCTGGGGGTAATACAAGTGTTAATGGGATCATTGGGGGGTCTTTCATCTCCCCAGCTGTCTTTGGCCAGAAAACCACAATTGCATCTTTTCCTGCTCTGACCCGGAGCACCAATACACACTAATAGAATCACGAAGAATAGGCTAACAGGATAGCAGGCAAAGCTAACTGCGGGCTAGCAACACTTAAAGCAAGACTAAGAAACGTGTTTACCTTAAGAAATCCTTTTCGTTGTCCATCTGGGGGTAATACAAGTGTTAATGGGATGGTTTCATCTCCTCATGGTGTCTCTGGCCAGAAAACCATGCTTGCAACTTAACTGCCACCGGGTCGGCACACCAATACACACTAATGGAACAACGAAGAAGAAGCTAACAGGCTAACGGGCAAAGCTAACTCCGGGCTAGCACAACTTAAACAGTATTTACAGCCAAGTTTGAGTGAATAAAATGATCTCCATTGTGTAATTGGATGTACAATATCCCTCTCTCCCTTTGTCTTTTCTGTCAGTGTAGTATTTACTCTCACGGACAATTAGTGAGTAAAAAAAACGCAACATGCAATGACACCTGGAGTGGCGCTTATGGCCTCTAGGGGCATGAGTTACATAGTTCTGCTTTAAAAACTTTTTTTTTTTCTAAAGTCCGCCCTTTGCCGATTTCAGCAACTAATCAGAATCCCCGGGCCATCACTTTGACCAATAAGACGAGCTTTCCTGTGAACCTGTCCTTGTGGTCCAATCAGGAGGGAGCTTGATCATTTACTTTTGAAACTTCTGTTCTCGTGCTCCTCATTTTGCAAACTGGGAGTGGCTTTCCGGTCCAATCTGGAGGATAGGGGGGACTTGATTGTTTACTTTTTAATTTCATTCTCACTCTCTCCTCCCTTTGCAATCTTTCAGACTATCACTTAAACTTGCTTTAGTCCCATTAGTGCTTAGAGACACTTCGAACCAAAAGTTGTAGCTTCTTGTTTCTGTTTTTTGTTCCTGTTTAGTTCTGAGAGAAAAAATGTGTTTAGTTTACATCTCATTTGGCTCGAGAACCACTAACCCAGGAAAGAGTTGAGGTTCAAACCCCTGCACTGTGACCGAATGGGTGCCTATATTGATGGCATAGAGGGACTGCAATACCTCAGTCTGACTCAGGGCAACAAAAGTTCAGCGTTATACACGAATGCATTGAGTTAACACCCTTTCTAAAACACACAGAACTGTATGTCTGCAGCCAGTGCGTGTTTAGTCTTCTTAGCCTCGTTTCTTTGTCTTGAACCACTTTCTGCGATGCCACATCTGGCCGTCATATGCTCATGTTTACACTGTGTTTGTCACCCAGAGCTTTCTTTTGCACACGGAACAAAATGAGATAATTGTGTCTATGGCAACGGCGCAAATGACATCCAAGCGCCTCCATATGAGTTGCAGCGGGCCCATTTTCCCGTCACCCTATAAATAAAAGCCCTTAATAAAAGCCCTTAATTAATAGCTCATTATATCACTCATCTAATATGCCGGGGATAATACAAATGTCGCTGTTAATCAAAGGCAGTGCTAGACCCGCACATGGATGGGAGTTTAAAATTATAGCTTGGAGGACGAGAGAAAATACATAGAAAATACAAAATCAGACCACATAAATCTAGAAACTCCATTCAGAAAGTTGCACAAATATCTGCCGTAGCATTTGTGCAGCAGTGAGTCATACTGAAGTTTTATGAAGCCTTCTTCGTTCATATTTCATCGGTAAAAATATTGGTTTTACTGATAACAGTCATAATGATGATTTATTCAGAATTACAACAATATTTATATATGTTACATGATGTTTAAGGGGTTCCAGGAACTATGGCTAAAACCAGTTTGAAAATGAATATCAAGTTTCTCTCCAACCTCCACAAGCTCAGCAACAGTTCAAGTCCGAACCAGTGAAAACGCTGTGAGTAAAGGTTCTTAGCTTTCAAATGAGGAATGGCATGACCACATGTGGTGAAACGCGTGCTTGTGTCCTCAGTTCAGTAGTAGTGCCTTTTTCAAACAGCTAAGTCACAAACTTTGTGGTTCAAACTTTATCTACTACAGCCTTTACTTTCGATCACGGTGACGCTCAAGGATCAATTGTTTTGCAGGTTTTCTGGTTAGAGGGTTCGTCAGCAGTGAAAACCTTCCAAACAATTGATCCTGGAGCGTTGTTGAGACCATGGAAAGTAGTTTAGTTTAGTCTGGTTAGTTTATTTGAGCAGCAAACAAGGCACAGACAACAGATGTTTTCACAGGAAAAGGAGAGCATTTGCGCACTCAAAGGGAGTAGGTTGAAGTTCTCAGAACTTGTGTAAAAACCTACCCCTGACTTATCATACATGAAGCTGCAGTTTGTGACATACATTTCCTCTTTACAAAAGTTGTTTACAGTTTAACTTTTGATAGGCACCGGTAAACTCTTGATGGACACCAGGTACGACAGATTTGATGGAAAGTAAAGGTGCTATGCTGGCCACTGATACATCTGCTGGGTCACTACAAGGTCAAATATGCACAAATTTAAAATATTTTTAAAAGTTCCTAATGCACCTTTAAGATGACACAATATTACACTTTTACACATTTTCAATAGCCATGTATGATACCCCGACAGTAACGGTTCAGTTCAGTGTATTAGCCATTTGCAATCTGAAAACCACATTGTGCAAAAGTGCACTGTCAACATTTCTTCCATGACATAAAAACAAACAAATCCCACATACAATACTTGAGAGTGAAATACTGTCCAATAAAATGTTAATACACAAATGAAAGCCCATTGTTCGGAGTCACGACAGCTTGTGGAAATAAAGGCGAACAATAGAACATCTGATGAAGCGATATCTTTTCCCTGAAGCAAGCATCTCAAAAGTGTCCCTGTCAGGGTGGCCTGAGGCGTCATTCAGCATGAACATTTGAGCAAAGACTCACTTTCGAACCGCTAAACTAACACTGGAATCACAGGCATTTCAGGACATGTACGATAGCTGTAGGGCCTGTCTGTTTTTTCTGTTACATGATAAATCCCAATGTAGACAGATTTGTTTTGTTTTCAGAGTGCATTACATTACCTATAAATCATTGCAGCCATTGTCATTTGCAAACAGAAACATGTGAGGCTGCTCTTCGTACCTCTCAATGGGAGAACTTTACATTTTCCTTTAAAAACTTTACATGGGCCAACTTAGCAAACCTTACCCTATAGACTCCACGATACTCTCGAAGAATGCCTTTAGTGCATTTCTCTCTGTGCCCGGTGATTATATCCTGCCTCTCCAGTCGCGCAGCAGGCTTGTGTTTCGTGTCACATTGTTATCTCCAACTAATTATGCCGACTGCCAAAGCCGCCGCTGTGGCTTCAATCGCCTTTGTTGTCGTGGATCACTAGAGGGTAGATCCTTCATTCGTCTTTGCTCCGTACTATCTTGCCCACGAGGCTTGAGGCTTGTGCCGCTGTGTTGTGTGCGCCCTCCTTTCCCTCAGGACAGGCGTGGGCTGCCACTGTGACATGTGGGTGGCCAGAATGCATAGTTTGTTTGAAGAGACGGCTTTATGGTGAGGTTTGTAGCTGGGAGCGAGTTTTTATTTGTCAATGTTCAAGTTGTGAGTACGCTTTTGGAGTTGCATAATTTGGGGGTTTACAGATATACAGAAACAATCAATCACAACCCACCATCCATCCATCCATCCATCCTTTTTTCCCCACTTTATCCGGGGCCGGGTCGTGGGGGCAGCAGTCGATTTTGCGATATATCACGATATGTTGCAGGACGATACTAATATCAAAGCTACTAAATAACTTGTTTACCTTAATAAGTCCTTTCCGTAGTCCCCCTGGGAGTAATGCAAGTGATAATGTGATGATCGGGGGGTATTTCATCTCCCTTTAGTGTTTCTGGCCAGAAAACCACCATTGCAACTTGGCTGGCACCGGGTCGGAGCCACCTATACACACTAATGGAATTATGAAGAAGAAGCTAACATACTAAAGGGCAAAGCTAACTGCGGGCTAGCGCCATTTAAACAGTATTTACAGCCAAGTTTGAGTGAAAAAAATTACTGATACTCTTTATTATAATATTGATACTTTATCTACACTTGTTTTATACTTTATTGATTGCGTTTGATGACGTCATGCATATGAATTCCCGACAACATGTATATTAATGAGGTAGCAGTGCTTTCCTGCTTTTACAGCCAAGAGAGGCCAACAGTAGAGGGCAGCACTAAAATTCTAAGCACTTGGGCCACAAATAAACTACCTTTCATGATCGTTTTTGTAATTATAAATAAGATTAATTTGTGGTTAATGTATTCATTTTGAAATAGAACTGAGCTTTATTTTGTTTATTTAAATGTAAATGACTGACAGATCAAAAGACCCATTTTCAGTGTGTCAGGGATTATTCATTCACTTGTTTATTTAAGAAAGAGAAAATCATGAATAATATGTAATGTCAACAACAACAAAAAAGGTTATGGTCTCATCGTGATGTATCGATTATCGCAGTATCGGCGTATCGCAAGGCTATCGCGAGCCATGTATCGTATCGAATCGTGAGGTACCCAGAGGTTCACACCCCTAGTCGGCACCTATAGAACCTAGATTCGAACCGTTAACCTCTCAGTTATTGGACAACCCACTGTAGCATCTGACCTCTGACCTTACGACCAATGCTTGCTATCCAGTAGTGCTGGGCGAGTGAAGCCTTGTACCTTTTCAAGGCTTTCCTGGCAAAAAAGTATCGTAAGGTTCAAAGTTTCAGAGCTGTTTCATTCTGTTTGAACACTGACCTCTTGTGGACAAACTGCATCATTGAGACTTCTCATAAATACGACTAATGCACCTATCAAGTTTCATACAGGCGCGTGGTCGTTTTTTTATTTGTTGCCTCAAGGTTTGAATGAATCAATGATAGGTCGATAAATAAGAGTCATTTTTGTTGTCATGTGGTTCTGTGCTTCACGGAGCTCCAGTGGGCGGGGCCTACTCCGTCTCCTCTGCTGATCTGAGGCAGGACATCAATGCGCAATGTTTTTATTTCATTCAGTAAATGTTGCCACTATCTGCTGCCGATGGCGCTTCTAATGTTTCCCTCGCTTGGTCAGCCATCCACGCCTGCTTTTGTATCTCCCAAAAAGCAGGACTTTCTAAAGAATATAGGAAACGTCTTTATTTCTGGCAGGCCCACAGCAACTTTCCCCACATGAAAGTTAAATGGGGAATGGGGGAAATACAGCACATTTATTTATCTTTAATGATTTACATGTGCTATATGGACCAGAAAACATCGGTGGTTTAGCGCCTCGCCGCTCAAGGCAACACAGTGAAACGCTCTGAGCCGATGACCCGCTTTGAGACACTGAAACGCAACTCAAGGACAATGGAGACAGGTTCAGACACAGTGTTTCGAAACAATCTGCTTCAGGAAGAGCGATGTAACCTCCAGGTGTCGAGTTTTTTGCCTATCACTATTATTCAGTATAGTGTGTGCAGCCCATTCCATTGTTGACATTGGGGGGCGGCCAGATTTTGCCACCCCACATCTCTTATTATTATGACCATTTTCTTAGCTTCTTCTTCAGGATTCTAACATTGTACTTCATGCTGTCCGTAAAAATAATAAGCCTCCACAGTTTTAAATTACATTTCTTTCAAGAAAGTTCTGTGAGTGGCACAAATGACCAATACAAATTCTGCTTGTAGTGCCATTTCTATCACCTTCTAGCTCTTTCTTTGTAGCAGCTCATTCTATTACAGAGAGTGGATGCATTCTAAAATAAAAATAACTGCATGTGTTGGGAACTTACTGAATCAGCACCAGTGCAGGAAAACACAACGGCCAGGCTTCAGTTTATGAGGAAATCCTTGAGTTTCCCGAAAGAGTGACCTCTTCCCATTACAGATAAGGACTGGATATAAAATACAGACGAGAGAAGTGTGGGAGATTCACTGTTACAGAACGAAGAAGAAAAAAACAACTCAGTAACTCCATAAATATCGCATGTCACCCCTGTCCGCACTGCTATAAAACTCGAATATTCCTCTATGGGGCTGAAAAGCATTTTTTTTCCCAGAAAAAAGACACAAAAGTCTGGGAACCAATTCAGAAATTATGTTTGCTTTGTCAAGTCAGACTGATCCAAACGTAGAGTTGCCAAAATTGAGTTGCTTTGCTTTGAATGATACAATTGTGACATTTTCTATTAATATACACCACTCATATATGAATTATGTTCAAAGGTAATGTGATAAAAACATTATAACTTTATTCAATGGCTGCACAAAGCTTTGGTCACATGTTCTTCCTCATAGCGGGGAAAGGGAAATGAATTACTCAAGCATAACTAGTTACTTACAAAAGTGTGAGTAAAAAGTATGAAAAAGAAGTGCTATTTCTCTCAAAAGATATTCAACAGATTCAAAAAACTTTATCAATCCCAAAGAGGAACAAACACATCGCAAACAGTCAATGTGCGTCAACAATTCAGACAAGGATAGATGGGTAGATAGATAGATGAGTAGATGGATAGATGAATAGATAGATAGATAGATAGATAGATAGATAGATAGATAGATAGATAGATAGATAGATAGATAGATAGATAGATAGATAGATAGATAGATAGATAGATAGATAGATAGATAGATAGATAGATAGATAGATAGATAGATAGATAGTGGTGCTAGCCCGCAGCTAGCTCGTTAGCCTGTTAGCTTCTTCTTCGTGATTCCATTAGTGTGTATTGGGGCCTCCGACCCGGTGGCAGCCAAATTGCAATGGTGGTTTTCTGGCCAGAGACACCAGGGGGAGATGAAAGACCCCCCAATCATCCCATTAACACTTGTATACCCCCAGAGGGACTACAAAAAGGATTTACTAAGGTAAACAAGTTACTTAGTACTGCTTTGATAAACACACTCCCTTTAAAAACCAACAGTTCAGTGACAGATTTAGCCTTCTTTAGCGCCTTTTCCACACATAGAGGCATCTCTTTGTTAAACTCCAATGTTTTTAGAGCAGGTTTTTACAATGTTTTGCTCTTTGTTCTCATCTTTCACAGGCAAACCCTTGTAACAGCAAACAAATGAAAAAGTGAAGAGGCTCTCTGTGAATCAGCAGTAAAAGTTTCGGAGAATCCTTTTGTTTACATTAAAAGAGTTCAGTTTCCTATTCTCTGCTGACCGCTTTGAAAATGGAGTCTGTATTTGTGTCAACCCGAGAACCGAGATATTTGCACTTCTCCGACACTTCAACAACTCCAAATAACAAATTTCTCTTCACATACTCATTGCTAGTGGGCTAAATATTACAAAATATTGCCTCAAAATTGACAACCTTCTGATGAGTACGGCTCTGCCACTCACATTCTGGTCAAACAGTTCTCCCCCACTCAGTACGTGATTTTTCAAGGGCCGCAAAATCAGGACCGTTGCCATAGAAATAAACAATTAAACACCTTGTTCTTTCAAATGGTGTCTATAGCAGAAAAAGAAAAGACTGCAATCCATGAATAAAGGCACATATTTGCATTCCCATCCCTGTTACAATAAACCTGAAACATCTAATTGCATCTCTTTGTTTTCTTGTTATCTGTCTTTGCTCATTACATGGAAAAATAAAAATCGGTGTGAATGTTGGCAGTATCGAGCTTGACGTGAATGCAAAGTCATTTTTCAGGACTTGTAATGCAAAATACAAGGAGCGCTTCAAGCATAAAATGAAACAGAGAAACTATAGCCCTAGGACCAACGCTTTAGCATCTATATTCAACTCAGTGATGCTGCTGTACAAGATAATGAGCAACTGGGGGCCGTCCTTCATCTCAGAAAACAGCAAAATGTACATCTGACAAAGCAGTTAATTAAGCTGGAACAATTCTTTGCATTTTACTAAACATTTCCCGTCCGATGGGAAATCCTTAAACAACATGAATACAAATTCCCTTTTTTTTACACGTCTCTCGCATTGTCCTTTTAATGATTATTGTGCAAAAGGCTCATGTTGCCTACGTCTGACTCGCTGGGCTTGCAATCAATTACAGGAAAAAACACTTGCATAATTTCAACTTCAATATCGACAGTCTCTGCTTTCTAACTTTTTTTTGTGTGTGTGTATGGAAAGTAGACTTTATCACCCAGTTCTGTGTTGGTTTGAAGCGTAATTGGAGCGCCCTCCGCTTGCGTCAAGGGGAATTAAACACATTAAAGACATGTTCGCACAATGGCATGCTAACAAATCCATGGCACCTTGAAACAAAGAGAAGCGCAGGACAGCTAGGATAGATTCCGGCTTCTGCAGAAAAAGAAGAAATGAGCAAACTGAGTGAGAATTATTCAAAACAGCATGAATGAAACGATAAGGCCTGGCCGGTCATCCACTCCTGCTTTCTAACTGCTCAAAAGCAGGACCATCTGGAACCTTGCTAACAGCCAATCAAATCGTGAAAAGCTATACATTAATCCAATCACAGACCACCTTGTCATAACAGGAACCGAATTAACCACAAGCAGAATATTAGGAGGGGTAGGGCCTTATAAGTTATAACTAACGTCTTCCTATTCCCTTTGAGCAGCACTAATACCTCTTATGTTGTGAAAAATTCTGTATGTTATATGTATACTATACCTGTATGCATCTGTTGCTCAAATAAACTAAACTAAACTAACATTTCATCAAATGTAGGCATAGATGTTGATGCTTCATGTTCTCTGAGAGTACTTTCATTCTTATTTCCATATCCGTCTCTTTTCATCCCGTTCCAAAAAGGCATTGATCGAAAAAGCTGTTGCGCAGATCGTTTACATTTGTCTCCGCTCTTCTGACCGATGCCTTCTCCAAACTATTAATGTCCTTGTTTACAGAATACCGCCTTCATACCACCGTCCCATTCCACTTTTCTGATTGGTTAATATGTTTGTCAATCATGCCCATCGGGAATTCAGAGAAATCACATTTGATCACAGACTACGTGTCTTTGTACAGAATAGGAACAGTTTGTATTCTGGCCAGGCTAGCGATATTTCTACTGCAGGTATGTTTATGATCAGGGACCGACTTTATCAAATGGTGACATGCTCCAAAAAGAGTAGAATTCTGTGCATCCTCTTTAATATACAGCAGGGGTAAAGCATAACTTACTGAGGACAAATTATTTTGGTGAAGCATGAGCTGTCAGAGACCTTCTACTTTTCAAAGCATGAGCTGTCATTGTTAAGGAAACCAATTTGAGGGTCGTACAGTACACTGTATTTCGACGCACAACATCCAGTGACAAGGCAATGTACTCTCAGGTCTAAACGGAGAAGGAAGCATCAGGAAATACGTCTAAGCTGAACTGAAAGGTAATGCAGGAAGTTAAATTGGTTTGAGGAAACGTGGATATAAAATCCTCAGCTTGAAAGAAAAGAAAAAACAAGTCCACAATGTATAATGTGATTCTGCCGACAGAAGCAAGAAATTCGACAGACATGCAGGAAAAAAAATCTTGTTCAGGATTACGTAGCTTTCTAATCTTGAACAAGAACTTTTAATCTGCTTGTCTTTGAACACACAAAAGTCCTGGCTTTGGAAGAACATATTACAAAGAATGGAGACGCAACAGAACTAGCAGTTAACGTGTTGAGAGTCGATTATTGTTGAAGCGTCTCTGGTCATAAACCTCCTCCGTTTGCAACAGGTGTGAGCGATGGTCTCTGCGATGGATTAAGCTCCTAATTCATTCAGCATCACCTCATATTTCACAGTCCCTCCTCATTGTGCGCACAGGGGAGAACAAACAACCTCTCAACATCCATCTATAAAGTTTCATAACCATGTGACAGGTTCTGCAATAATCCGCTGCCTTCTAATGGATCATCCCTGCTCCAGTGAGCTCAATAGGAAGACCTCTATTCTCTCAGGGGAGAGGAACGCTTTTTGAACTTCGCGTTATACGTCAAAGTACAAATGGAGCACACACCTATGGGAAAACTTCATGTCATCGAACCAGCATAGGAGGAATGTTGAAGCTAGGACGGACGGTTAAGCTCATGTAATTGTAGGGTTATGCATACTCCTCTATATGTGTTTTTGCAACCAATTCACCCAAAATGTAGGGAACTCAGTTTGTGAATAAACACCAAAGCCAACTCGTAACCTCAATCCATCCATTTTGTAACACTTACAGATGTCGTTCACGCGGCAGGATAATCAGGACGATTTTAGCCTCGATTCTCCCCTTTCGACAATCTTAAAGGGGCTAGACGCAAGTTTGTGATTTTATACTCACTACTGCCATCTCAGGCCTGATGCGTAACTGCAGCTTCTATATTAAGCTCGTGCATGACGGCACTTCGGACCCGAATTAACACGTTTTTGAGTGACAGTGCAGGATTATAGAGGCAGTTGTGGTGAACAGGTCTGAGCTCATTTTACACATTAGGACATGGCTGGAACATGTAGGGGGAGGAACATACATAATTTTAACATTTTGAAACTGTATAGTCCCTTTAAGGATGCTCCGATTATTGTAGTGGCACTAAAGATCATCTCATCAGATAGTCCTGCCATGTGTTTAGTTTATTGGTTTATTTGGTAGGGACAGTGCAAGTTAATGAACAAGCCACACCGGATTATAGGCTTAGGCTAATTTCACTCACTCACACTCTCATTCATCCTGGCCTATTGTACATGTTTTTAGTGGTAGGGGAAACCGGAGTACCCGAAGGAAACCTACGCAGACACGGGGAGAACATGCAAACTCCACACAGAAAGGCCCCGTCCCTGGTGGGAATAGAACCCGGACCTTCTAGATGTGAAGCACAAGCGCTAACCTCTGTGCCACCGTGGCGCCATGTGTGGTGTGCTAAGACAGCTCTGGTCTGTTTGGAAGGACACTAGGACTGCTCTGATGTGAAATCGGGGATATCCGACATGCTGGATTGTTTTGGCCTGACTTCTCATGGAGTGTGGTGTGCCCCGAGGACAATCGAGCATGCGTAGTAACGTGTAGCCAATCAGAAAGCGAGGCGGCGAGGAAACACTGGGAAGAACGGAGGGGAATCCAAAACCAAAACAGCTGTCATGGCACACCAGAAACAGAAAGTCCGTTAGATGTCTCTTCTCCATCCGCCATGTTTGTTTGCTCTGAAGTCACGTTTGATCTCGAAAGGTTTTGTGCAAATTTCCCGTCTGACCTGGGAATCTTCGTGTGTGAAATGAATGTGTTGATTTTGCCAATGTGGCTGCACACCATACACTGCACAACCAAAACTGTCAGGCCTGTGTTTTTTTATGTGTGGGATCTCAGGTTTGGAGAATCTGCCGACAATTTTAAAATCTTCCCATGTGAACCGGGCCTCAGAAGCGATGCCCAGATTTCCCTCCATACACGTCAAGCATTTAGCCTACGTAAGATCACGAATTTGGCAGGTCACTCAGAAAGACTGTGGTGTTCAAACCTCGTTCAACCTTTTGAGAATACAGGAGAAACCTTGGCACGTTGGTTTGAACAAGACTGCTTATTAGTGTCATTGTCATCTCGGCTTTGATGGTACGCAATAGGATATATAAATCACACAATAATTTCAGACTTCCATTCATCTTTGCAGCAAGAGTGGGGGATTTCACAGCCCAAAAATAACTTCTATTATGTTTCATTCTTTGAGGCACCCTAAATTGCGCTGCTATTGCTGTCACATCCTCCTCACCTGCACTTTTACTTATACTGCATGACTTTTGGCTTGTCATTGCAGTTTTTCCTCTCCGTCTGAGCCGAGCCCCCCCATCGCCAAGACACCCACTGAGCTGCCGACTCAAGCCTGATGTATGGATTACCGGATTGGGCTGTTTCTGCTTTGTCAGACCAAGTACCTGACTTGGCTGCCGTCTTTTTTCTCCCCGGAGGGAGCTATGAGAGAGACAGGGAATGCATCCTTTCCTTGCAACTTTGAACAACTCTGGAGTTTTTAAAAGAGATACACTTCTGGCGTTTCCGATACTTTTGAAAACTTGATATTATTATATATTGTTTGATGACTTGCAAGAGTGTCTGTAGTGAAAAATTAAAGGGTTATAATAAAAGGGTTTAGTGATAGCGCCCTCTGGTGGCAACAGTGGAATACCCTTTTCATCTCTCCTCCGGGTTCTCTTCGACAGAAAGAGGGCGGAGGTGACTTGCCGGCAACAGAAGCGACTGCATGGTTTTGATAAAGAGGCAGAGGACGGCTGCGGGGCGTTTGGGCCTCGGGGAACACACCGGGTTTCCTCAAAGTCATGAGTTTCCCAGTGCACGGGGTCAACGGCGGGTCGTGAATTCACTCAGGGGTTAAAGAGGAAACGGCGCTCAGATTCACATGAGCTGACGGAAATGCATGTATGGGCCTTCGCGGGACAGTAATGAAGGTGTTTGCTGAACATTTGGGACTGAATTTCTTTATTCATTTCCCAAAACAGTCCAACAATATTATTTTTTTGTTCTAAAATGTGAAATAATATTCCGTAAGATGCCCCGAAAAAGCTATGCTAACTTTGTATAATGATTTGTCTTTACACTCACACAATCATTAAAAAAAACTACCTTGATATCTTTATAACTCAAATGACTAAAGCAGTACTAAGTAACTCATGCCCCTAGAGGCCATAAGCCAGTGTTAATTTCGTTGACTAAAATATTTTGTTTTAATTTTAGTCAAAGTGATATTTTTGTGACTAAAATTGGACTAAAACTAAATTAAACGTTTCTCATGAGACTAAAACTATGACTAAATTGTCCAGATATTTTAGTCGACTAAAATAAGAAAAGGAAAGGAGAGACTAAAACCCTTCCAAACTTCTATTGACAGTCTGAAAGAGCCTCAGATCATTTAAATTCACTGCCACATGAACAGGTTTGTGCTTTATTCATGTGGAAGCAGCTCCATTAAGTCGAGGACCTGGATTATAATGAATATTATAAATGCAAAGTCGACTAAATTAGTCTTAATTTTAGTCAACTAAATTGACATGCAATTTTAGTCGACTAAAACTAGACTAAAATTGAAAAGCTTTTTTTGACTAAATCTCGACTAAAATTAAATTACATTTTAGTCAAAAGACTAAAACTAAAATAAAATATGTTATCAAAATTAACACTGCCATAAGCGCCACTGCAGGTATCGTAGCATGTTAGGTTTTTTATATACTACGCTGACAGAAAAGACAAAGGGAGAGAGGGATATTTTTACATCCAATTACACAATGGAGATCATTGTTTTCACTCAAACCTGGCTGTAAATACTCCTAGCTTCTTCTTTATGATTCCATTAGTGTGTATTGGGGCCTCTGACACGGAGGCAGGGAAGTTGCAAGGGTGGTTTTCTGGCCAGAGACACCAGGGGGAGATGAAACACCCACCAATCATCCCATTAACACTTGTATTACCTCCAGAGGGACTACGAAAAGGATTTATTAGGGGAAAAAACAAGTTACTTAGTTCTTCTTTAAGATTCCAAGGACCCCAATCACAATTAGGTATAGTCCCTTTAATGCCTTTCTCATACTGAATAGTTCTTCACATACTTGACATATTCATTGTTAAGTAGTTATTTTGTATTAGTCACACTTAACTAATATATTTTTCATGATTAATTAAGTGTGACGTCGACTTTTACAGAACACAACCGGGATATTTCTCTGCAGCTTTTCTTACACAATCTTTCCCATTGAGCTTCAAACGAGCGCTTGCACACAGACACCGGGAATGAGGTATCTGCCGGGATGATTTCTTGCTATTAAGCGCAAAAGAACAAGAAAATGTACGGCTTGAGTTTTTTTTTTTTCTTTTCTGCTGCGTTAGTCAAACCCGCACAGATGCTGCTGCGCTCTCCATCCAGCGCTCATTTGTCACAAGGACAAGGTAACCAGGCAAAACACAAATCTCCTGCATCAGCAAACAAGCAGAGAGGAAGGCGCTGGATACTTTTACTTGTGAAAAAGAAATGCTACACGTGATTTAAGCTTTTAGTGAAACGTTGTAAATGAGAAACGATTGTCGCTGTGAGTAGCCAACGGTAACAATAGCACAGGGAGCTGCACAGTAATTTTGTAAATGCCTAATTGAGATTTTTCTGACGAGTTTAGATACATTTTGCAGCACTCACTTGGAGATAATAACCGTGGCGGCCCACTGTAAACAGAACAGCCACATAACTACTTGTAAATACGATTTTAGACACTTAACAACTCCAGAAAATACACAACATGGGATGAATTACAGATTTTGTGAGAGCTGTTGAACAAACAAAAGAACAGGCTCTGTTGTCACGTCCCTTTGTTTTTTTTCGACATGAAAGATGAGTGTGGAAAAATGACAGATGCTAACTTGGAAATTTGAAGTTTTTTCAAAGAGAATCAACTCGTCAACTTACTTGGGTAAACAGTTCTGCAGAGAGTGATGTATAATTAACCGCCTAGCCTTCAAGTTAGTATATTCACTGACCCCCAAAAATGTTGCATTAAAACAGTTTACAAGTTTGCAGCTATCCAACAAGAGCCACCTGGATTTAACTTCTGATCTGGGGTTGCCACAGTTGGTCAGGTCTAGGTTCAGCAACGCTATGTGCCCAAAGAATGAGATCAGATGATGGCCTGAACATCCTGAATGACCAGGTTCAGTGGATTTCTTCTTCCCTGATGGCACGGGCATATTCCAGGATGACAATGCTGGGATTCATCAGGCTCACATTGTGAAAGAGTGGCTGATGAGACGTTATTTTCACATATGAATAGTCTGCCACAGAGTTCAGATCTTAACCCCAATGAGAATCTTGGCGAAAAAAAATAGCTTTTGACTTTCCAGAAGCTTATTGACACAGCTAATGTGTGGTAGAATCAAAGCTAAAGCTGGTCCAATAAAATACATTAAAGTGTATGACCTTCTTTTATTTTTGTATAATCAGGTTAACTTCAAAAAGGGTCTTGGGTCTTGATAGATTTTTGAGATAACATTGTGTGTAGCATCAGGAGGATTCTAAAAAAAAAGTTTCTTAAAGTTTCTCAGCCACACTCAATGGCGTGATGCTACTTCTTTTCTGCAGCTGCCCCAGGGTTGTCTAACGCAGTTTTCAATGGGTCGCGAGCATTTCCCCCCCCAAAAAAAATTTCTTACAATATTTATGGAATGGAACTTTATTTGTATAGAGCTTTTTTACATGACACAAGCCACCCAAAGCACGGAGTTCACTCCACACAGCGTGGTGGTGAGCTAAGCATGTCGCTTTAGTTTAATCTGGGGTAGACAGACAGAAGCGCTGTCACGACTGCACACATCTGCGCCAACTCTGACCACCACCATTCATTCACGCACACACATCATTCATCACTTTTGGATATGTTTTTCGTGGTAAGGGAAACCGGAGCACCCGGAGGAAACCTACAGACACGGGAGAACATGCAAACTCCACACAGAAAGGCCACGCCTGGAGATCGAAACCAGGACCTTCTAGCTGTGAAGCACCAGCGCTAACTGTTACGCTACCAAATGGAACCACAGAGTCTTAAAATGACTGTTATTGTGTTGTTTTCATCATAATTTCAGCTGTTTTGGCTTATTTAATGCTTTTTCAACAATAATCTGTGCGGAAAAAACAAGATCAAGTCTTATTTGGGTTGCGGTTGTTATTCCAGGGTATTGGTGAGTCCCGTTGCCAAACCAGTTGAGAGCCACTGGTCAAACGGATAAGTGCTCCTCGCTAATCTGACCACCACCAATCACTCGCTGACACAAAATGACATGTTGGAAACTAGGGTGAAGTGTCTTGCCAAGGGACACAACAATCAGAGCTGGAGCTGCACTTCTACTCGAGTATTTGACATGGTCTGACCCACACATTCATCACGGGGACATCTCTCTGCCTGTAAGGTAATCAGGGGGGAGGGAGAGGAACACAAACGTCCTGGCTCAGCAAACGGGACAGGCTTCCCTTTCCCCTTAGCCAAAATGTGTCTGAGCGATGACCGGGGGAGCGGCGAGCGGCGACCCCTGGGAGAGAGGAGGGGAGAGCTGAGGCAGGAAGGGCACTGGACTGTGAGAGCAAACAGAGAGGAGGCAGAGAGGCAAGGACGAGGGGGAACTCACGAGGTCGGAAACTCCAGTTTAAAACACGCACAGACCAAGGAAAGACAAACGAGAGCCGACATCTGTTCAACTGTCAGTCGTAAGATGGAAAACGGGACTCAAATGCTGAACGTCTACAAGCAAACAAGACATGGCAACTAAGAGAATTCCCGAAGGGCGACAAAGTTGATGATGTGAAACCAAACCGGACCAAAGAAAGACCTGCAACCTGGGCAAGACAGTGACAAAAATTGGCCGTGGAAACTTATAGCAAACTGTAATCTGTACATGTCAGGATCAAGATGTAGCAGGACAAAAACAAGAGTAAGCCAAGTCTTAAAGGTCTCGAGACAATTGACTAAATCCGATAAACTAATAGGGAAAAAACAAGGAGGATAACAAGAATAGTTACCAATCTGTCTGTGGTTGGGGGTGGAAAAGCGGTGGTTTTCTCAACTCAGACAATAGACAATAGAGTGAGCAAGTTCTAAATTAGGACTAAAGCCTAAATTGGGTCCAAATTAGGGGTGAAAAAGGGCTTCACCAAGACAAAAAGAACACAAAGAGGAAAGAAGAATCTATCTGTCCAAGTGTCAAGAAGAGCAAGATGGAAAAGGGGACTCGAAATATCTCTCGGCACTTGATTGACTTCAAACGTCTCACACTAATAAGTAACTTTGAACATAAACTGACTTCGCAAAACATTTGAGAGTGAAAGTGGTGCAGTGAGTGAAGGTTTTCCCTCAAGACAGCGCTTGACTCTTTCACTTTGGCGACCCCGAAGACAATGGAAAGTCTAAAATGACATTCATCTGGGTGAAAGTGTTCAACGCAAAAGTTAGAGGAACACATAAAGTCTGTTTCAGTTCTAAGCCAAGTCTTTCCTCGCCAAAGAGTCCCGAGTTCCAGTCAAAAGCGGGTGGACTGTTTTTGTGCATTCCCCTCGGCGCCCAGCATCCTTCACAAAACTGCGATTTCACTTGAATTTACGCCGCTAAAATGGCTGAGAAGAACAACTAATAAAACACAAACTGCATTGTGGGGGCCATTTCTCTTTGGCAAAGCTACGCTGACGACTGAGAGAGGACAGAGCCGTGTTTTTGTTTTGATTTCGACACTGAAGCGTTCCGCCGAGTCTTTAGTTTCATTTTGTTTGCTTATTTCCCTCATGTACACACGCTGAGGCACGGTGACATTATCACACCGATTTAGGAGCATATTGGGACTCTGCTGCCAGAATATATGAGCAGAGAAAGCTGTGTTTTCAGACTGGGCTGTAACACTGCAGGTAATTTACAGCACAGATAAAGTTGGGGCTGTAAAATGTTGTTTCAGATAATATTTGTTATCTGAGACAAGGGAAGAGCGGTGGGTGAAATGTATTTTAAAAGTCAACACACAAAAGAGCATAGAGCAAAACTTTGTAGTATGATCCGTGATTTAATTAAACAAACAAATACACCAATATTGAATGTGTTTAGGCAGGTTTAGACTCCCCTCCGTTAAGGACATGTGCGCCACCGGTCTCACCCACCAAGGTGACCCTATACGTACCCATCACACAGTCTCTTCAAGGTAATGCCTTCAGGGAGGAGATTGCGGAATCCACAGGCCAGCTCCAGTCGACTGAAGAACAGTTTTATCCACCAGGGCATGCAATCAAGAAGCTGAACTCCCTCCCTTCCCTCCCTCCCTTTGCTTCCACCCCCTGCTCCACAACAAGGACGAGAGAATGATGAACAATTTCGATTAATTGTGAAATGAATCGACAAATAAAATCTTTCAATCTTAAAGGAACAGGCCACCATTTTTCCATACTGAGATATGTTCTTACCTGAGCTTAGACGAGTTGATGCGTACCCGTCTGGTCTTTGTGTGTGCCCTCAGTCACGCACAACGACCAAAGATGTTGCTAGCATTTCGTCTCTCCCAGTATATTCCTATAGCTCCAAACGGGGGTGACGTTCGAAGCGACCACGCTCTTTCACGGCACGCACAAAGTCAAGACAGGTACACATCAACTCGTCTAATCTCAGGGAAGAACACATCACAGTATGGAAAAACGGTGGCTTGTTCCTTTAATCCCCGTAAATTTGTTCTCTCCGCTGGGGCGACCTGAAGGACGAGTGAGCAGCCAGAGTGGGCCAGCACACGTGGACCCTCTCCAGATATGGAGCCAGGCCAAGATGGAGGATTACCCTATTGCACATGTTTTTAGTCAAGGTGAACTTTATTTCTATAGCACATTTGCAACAACCACGGCTGCCCAAAGCGATTCACATAAAGCAGAAAATAACATCTAGAAATACAAACCTGTACATACCTGGAGGAAACCTACTCAGAGACAGGGAGAACATGCAAACTCCACACAGAAAGGCCCCGTCCAGGTGTGAATCGAAGCTGGGACCTTCTAGCTGTGAAGCACAACCACCTTGCTGCCTGTCTCAGCAATGAAAGCATAACGAACAAAAGCAAAGTGCTCAAACAAAAGCACAGTCTCCTTTACTGTTGCTATGAAACTGTTGACCTGCTAACAACACCTACCTCCGCACATCACACTTCATCCAGCCTCAGTAACTACAAAGGTGTTTCTATTATTTATTGAGCACTTAACCATAATTGACTATGCACAATGCAGTCCAAAACTTCTCAGAGCGAAAAATGTTAGTCGAGATATCAACGGCAATCTGAAATCTGAAAGTCTCAATGTAACTGTAACAATAAAGCATGAAAAAACGCATTTCTTGTTCTGAATGTACTAAATAAACATGAAGCACAATAAAAACACAATTTACTTCCCTGAAAATGATTAAATATTTCATGAAAAGAAGAAAAAATACAAATACATTCACTGACGATATACAGAGAAATGCATAAACACTGGAGCACTTCTCTGTGGGTTAAATAAGGCTGCAGTCCAGGTTATTACAGACTCGTGTATTATGTTGTAATGACAAAAAATGAGGTCATGGACAAATTTGCCAGAGCTTTGTTCGACTAAATGCATTTACAAGATGGATGAAAGGAACCGGAGATGGCAAATAAAAAAAGAAGGACCAACTTTATCTGCATTTGAAAATGAATGTTCTCGTTGATAAAGGGTAACATTTTTAAAGCATTACATCGTGCATGAAAAGTGGGAAAATATTAGGTCCCTTAACCCCACTTCAGGTTTCCATGAGGTTATTTATGAGAATTCAGCCTAAAAAACGCTAAATTATATAAAATGATAAATGGCTTTCTCGGGTTGCATGAAGATGGATTTTGTTCAACCTTTTATAATGTTTAATGCAGGCAGTTCATACCACACGGATATGCTCTTAAAGATGACTCATGACTATATAAAAGAACTGATGTGAGTGAGTGGGGCAGTGAGCGGGAACTACGGCCACCTATTGTCAAGGTTCTTATGAAAAAAGATGTCGATATCACACCACATAACATGCAATATGCCATTTTAGCATGCAAGGCCTGCACTTGGCGATTCTAAAACCACTCTGAGGAACATTCATGGTTCCACTTTGCTACTTCAAAAGAGCAGGGATAAAACTCTGAGTCTGGAGTATGGCCCAGGGGGGTACACTTCCCTTTATCCTGGTGGGGCAAAGGGACTTATCTCCATATCTTTGGGCAAGATTTGAGAATTTGCTCTACTGGGCATGTTTTGGTTAGTAGTGCTCGCTATTCAGGTACAGTGTGGGTTCAAGTTCAGTTGCAAATTGCATTTAAATGATTTCCCCTTGAAAGACAATTGATTAGTTCACTATTTCATTGTTTTTTTTGTCTTTGTAAACTTACCACTCAAGAAGAATGTTCTTTTAAATCCAAGGACATTTTGTATGATATAAGCTCTACCAAGTTTTATGTTTTATCTTTCATGTTGCTAAAATTCCTAGTTTGTGATCCTGTTTTCACTGACAATGGCAACCAATTCTGATTCTACACTGCAAAAAGTAATTAACTAGATCAGTATAAACATCTCAATTTGAGCACAATAATCCAAATTTTAGATGTTTTGACTAGCTAAGAAGTTGTTGGGCATTTGTCCTAGATTACTGTATATCACTTGTTCTGAGATGTTTCTGACTCGTTTCAATACATTTCGTCCTTATTTCAGGTAATTTTCTTTGCCAATGGGGTAAGAAAATTGGTCTTATCTGATTGGCAATTTTACTTTCTTATTTCAAGCGAGATTTACCTTAGAACTGGTCTGAAATGTCCTCAAATAAGCAAAGTAAACTGGGTCCGATCAGAAAAAGTGTCTAAATGAGTGAAAACTGACAAAAACAGGATACATTTCCTCAATTCAAGTCATTTAAGCCAATGCTTGATATTTACTTTTTGCAGTGTATGGGCCCAATCTTTTGTTTCCAGACTGCAGACTAGACCATTGGACAGACGGGGGTCGCTCTGTGAGATCTTCAGCTTCATATCTGGCGCAGTAAGTGGCTGGACAGATTCTCATGGCGATGTTATACAGAAGGGGTCCCTTTCTTCCAAGAAACCATACTATAATAATAATAATAATGTATTGTTTTTTTATAGCGCTTTTCTGGACACACAAGACGCTTTACACTGCATTATTCATTCACTCCATACTTAGTGATGGTAAGCTACCATTGTAGCCACAGCTGCCCTGGGGTAGACTGACGGAAGCGAGGCAACCAGTCTGCGCCATCGGCCCCTCCAACCACCACCAACCACTCACACGGTCACTACATTCACTAGGATTTCTGGTGTTACCAAACAGTCTCCCATCCATGTACCGACCAGGCCCTTCCCTGCTTAGCTTCTGAGGTCTGACGGGATCGGGCAGAGCAAAGATGGTATGGCCTAGACTGGAATATTTTTAGCTACTGTGGGTGGCGGTGGTGCTGGTGTTTTGATCACGTTTCTGTGGCATGTAGTTTGCCCCACACTCCTTAATACTAGTGCTATGAGAGCAGGATCTTTGGTATGTTCGGGAGCTGGACAGTGTTTAACTCACAGTGAGAGAAATAGTTAATAGTTAACCTAATATGATACGCAAGGCTGTATGCGATGTTAATGTAAAGAAGCGAGCACACCATGACTCAGCCAACCCCCTGTCTGTTCCCATGTGAAAGCACTGGGGAACTGTTGTTTGGAGGAAAGATACCAACTTCGTCTTAAGCAAACCTATTTTCATTTAAATTCTAGGACATTTTGTATGTATGCACAATGAAATCAAAGAAAGAAAGGAGAAACTCATTTCTCAGGGTAACTGACAGAGTGGTGTCCCTCACGCGTTGTAACCCTGTGCTTTAAGCTTCATAATAATTGTATGTGAATACAGAACACATCCTGTACTGTAGGCTACAGGGCAAACAGGGAAAGACGTCAATTGAAAAGCCATTTGGATATAGAGAGAGAGAGAGTGAGGAGTCGAGTCTGGTTTCCAAGACATTGAAATTAATGGGAGAATATCATAGCAGTGCAGCCACAGGGGAAAGTATATGGAGGTACAAAGGCTGGGAGGGGGTTTGTTTGGCGCATCCTTCTGTAGTGAGACAAGAAAAATGTGAATGAATTTCTAAGCAGTCTTTGTTTGTGTGCATTATGCTGATGAAAGCCAGTTTAATGCATGTGTGTAGTGGTAAATAATCGAGTGCAGGTGGTTACTGTGGCCCAATGGATACACTTATGCTAATGCCGAGAGAATTGGGGAAAGGAATGTCTTTTTCTTGTGTTTCGGAGCTTCCGGGGTGCAATTGTTGCTCCTCGTCCGATTGGTTGCATTGATTTTGTCCTGGTTTAACCCTCCGTTCTTCCACAATTTTGACCTGCTTTAGTCTTAGTATAGTTTAGCTGTGGTCCAGATGTAGATTTGACTTGGTTGAAAGCTAGTTCTGTCCTGTTTGAAACCTCATTTAGCCTAAATTGACACATTATTTAACACAAAATACTTCAAACCACAAAATATTGAATTTATTATGGGCAATATTAATATTTTTTCCCCTTTGGTTTCAAAAGTTGGCGATAAAATGCAGTATAGAGTAGAAGATCTGCAGTTTTTGTAACATCTTGTAGAGTATGTACATATAAAAGTAGTATTTGTGGACCAACTCCTGAAAATCCCAGGCCAACGTCGCCCATTATTAAAGATACATTACAAAGATTAGAATATGTACTGCACTGGGACTGGGGCTGGTGTGCCTTAAGGCTATGAAAATTCATGTCCAAAACAAAACAACGGAGAAGCAGAAGCAGCGGGAGGACCCGAGCCAATAATTGCTCTGTACCCAGTGGTCCTTGCTCATCCTCCACTTAAGTCACTGCATTTAAGATATAACTCTCATTATTCAAACAAGCCGAAGGGGGAAAGAGACACATGAGTTACGCCCAACATGCTACAGACTAATTACAAAGCTACAGACAGATTTTCGGCCATTTTGACCAGCAAAAAGATAGAAGATTGTAAAGATCAAGCACACGAGTGAAATGAAAATGTCCTTTAATGTAATATGCATTTTCTGTCCGACGTCTTTCAAGGTCGAGACATCCATTATTTTATTTTTTTCCAAGTGTGCAGTTTTCCACGGATCCTATGGAGACGTTTGAGTGCTGCGTGTGCAATCTGAGGCGTTTTCCATCAGTGAGAAAGTGAACCTTCACTAATCAATGCGTTCTGGGTCAAGTGCACGGATCCGAGCCCGAAGCAGTCGCCAGGTACAATGCAATCAGACGGTTCCACGCGCCGCATTGTCACGGCCGGGTTCGGGATGACGTCTTTGCAATCACGTATGTACAGTGATTCAACATTGAAAAGCACAACTGATTTATGAAGTTGTACTTGCCATTTTTTTCTAGGTGTGGCCATCATAGGGATTTTCATCATAGGGTTAATATTGAAGTCGGTGCAGCTCACGAACAGCAGCTTTGGTGTTACGGAGCTCAATAACACTTAGTAGAAAGTCTCCAATGAAATAGGTTTCAACTAGGGCTGGAAAAATAAATATCTACTTGTTGTAAAAAGTATTGTGATTAGATTTGCAATTATATGTAATAAAATGAAGGCTAGATTCCCGGTCCACATATGAAAGAGAAGAAATTAACTTAAAACTGCTAAACTAATCACATGAGGGAGTAAGAGCAGGGTTTCAGGTGGCAGCAAGTTAAATGAAATCCTTTTTAGTGCCTAAATATTATATCTTTTAAAGCCACAAATGCAAAACATCTCGGCTCATTTCATTTTGTGAGATTCAATCAAACAGAGGAATGAGGAAAAATGTTGTTATTCAAAACACAATGGACAAGCTTTGAGCAAAAGATTGTGTATAATTTCAGTACAAACTGCAACAGCAATTGTTTCTTTCTATGTTTTGACAAATGTAAGCAGTAAAATAGTTGAACAATGTCTTTGAGTGGGTTCTGTCTCTATGGAAAAAGTAAAATAAAAAATAAATACATTTAATTACAAAAATGATGATAATAATAATAATTTTTATATAGCGCTTTTCTGGACATTCAATGACGCTTTACATGGCATTTTTCATTCACTCCATACTCAGTGGTGGTAAGCTACTATTGTAGCCACAGCTGCCCTGGGGTAGACTGACGTAAGCGAGGCAACCAGTCAGCGCCATCGGCCCCTCCGACCACCACCAACCACTCACAAGGTCACTACATTCACTAGGCTTCCTGGTGTTTCCCAAACGATCTCCCATCCAAGTACCGACCAGGCCCTTCCCTGCTTAGCTTACAAGGTCTGACGGGATCGGGCAGAGCAAAGGCGGTATAATTCGGCATAATTCATTTAATGGCTTTTAAGCCCTCGAGGAAGCCCTGAAGACACTGGGCTGTCAGGGTTTCGATTTGGCCTGGAATATAGTGGCAGTATTGAAAATGACATGAAAACAGTGAAAACAGTGAAAACAGGCGGCGCAGTCAGAGCGCTTCAGCAATAGAAGAAGAAACAACCAAGGTTAACAAGATTATTTAAAAAAATGCAAAAATACTGTTCCAGGTGAAGAAACAACATCATAATATGTATGACAGCTCCAAAAAGTGATTTCTTTTGAAGATACCGACAAAAGCTATTGTTTATCTCGCATGCAGCTCATCAATGCATGAAAAAGACAAAGAAAATAAAGAGAATAACACTTTGTAACCTTGAAGACTTGCTGTGATTTGAGCACACCGACTCACATTACTATGAAGTGCTTTGCCAAGTGTGTTTTAGTCATTTTTCGTTTAACGGCTCTCTATAGTTTTGGCTTTAATTCCCTGCTCTAAATGGCTCGCAACAACTCGACAGTCTGCAAGTCAGCTTCCCTCAAATCCCACTCCCTGCCTCAGCACAATAAAACGTGTGTTATTTGACAGCAAAGAAACCACGAATATGACTTCCTATAAAAATATTGCTGATGGAACCTTTTGCACATTGTAGTTACCGGTTCGGGGTGGCTGAAGACTGTGAGATTGCCCCGGACAGTTGTCATTTTGTTGATGCAGGGCTGATGTATAAAACATGTCCACATAGGCAAACTCCAATTCGCTCTCAACAATAGATCATTTGCAGTCAAATTTTCAGTGTAGGACATTTAGCTGGACCGGGCTGTGTGGAGTCTTTACGCTTCCCTTGTGTGTCCCTTTGAGTTTCCTCTTCCTTTGTTTTGACTGACTATAAGATCCACACTCAAGATCTAACATTGAAGAGCTGCAGGTTGGACAAAAGGATGCTTCAAATTTACCTTTGATGTCGTTTTCAACTTGAATTTTCATGGGATTTCAGATGAGATTATGTACAGCCAGTAGTCAACATAATGAGGAACAATAATTCAGTGAGAGTTTTGTGTCACGTACAAAGGGATTCATTCCTTTCCAACACAGCAAATACGGCACGGTGAATTACCATATGGGGACAATCAAGTATACCTTCATTTTAATTCAAATGTACTAAGTAGAGTAAGATTTTCGCTAACACTTTATTTTACACTACCTTGATACATTGTACCAAACTAAATTTAGTAACAATGTGTAATAACTTGTACCTATACAGTACATACACAATGGAATTATGTGTCTTAGTACTTTGGAGGTGCTACATAATGTAGTAAGACATAAGGCCCTGAGGGTTAGGGCTTAAGGTTAGGGCTAGAGTTTGGGTCTTATGTCTTACATTCTTCCCTTTACGTTGCACATTACATTGTACTTAATGTGGCAGGTATAACGTATCAAGGGTAGTGTAAAACCAGTGCGTTATCACTTTATTTTACACTACCCTTGATACATTGTACCAAACTTAATTTAGCAATCTGTAGTAACTTGTACCTATGGGTTAGATACACAATGGAATAACTTGTATTAGCACTTTGTAGGTACATAATGTAATAGTAGAAAAAAGTAAGGAGACTTCGCACATCGATTAGCAATGGACAGGGTCTTCCTCAGGCAAAGAATTGTTCTATTTGCCTGAGGAAGACCCTGTCAGGTCGAAACGTTGCAATTTAAAGACATAATGTAATAGGGCACGAGACCCTTAGGGTTTGGGCTTAAGGTTAGTGTTAGAGTTATGTCTTATTACGTTATGTACCTACAAACTACAAATACATATTTTTCCATCGTGTATCTAACCCATAGGTACAAGTTATTGCAGATTGTTACAGAGCACATTACATTGTACAAAATTTTGTTAGGTACAATGTATCAAGGGTAGTGTAAAATAAAGTGTAACCCCAGAATGTAACCCACAACCTCTTTGCTCAAAGACAGTACACTGTAAAAAAAACAAAAAAACACTGTCCCGTTTTAGATAAAATTACTGAATAATGCTTGAAATATTTGGATTTGTCCCGATTTTGAGTAGATAGGGACTATCATCTTATCAATGGAACAAGATAGATTTTTCATTTATTTCAAGCAAAAATAATGCTTGTTCTATTGGCATCTTACTTCAAGACAGTCCAAACATACTTAAAATCAGCATAAATTGTTGTAATTCAAGCTCTTTTCAAGCAATTTATCCCAGATAAGATGGCTTTTTACCAGTGCAAGGCTCACCCTGCACTGTTATAAGTCAAAATCAGGACTTTTTATGACTCTCTGGTCGCCTCTGCTCTCCACTACGCTGCCGTGTGCTGGGCCCCGGGCAGCACAGAGCGGGACAAGAACAGACTGAACAAGCTGGTCAGGAGGGCCAGCTCCGTCCTGGGCTGCCCCCTGGACTCTGTGGAGGAGGTGAGGGACGGGAGGGTGTTAGCCAAGCTCACCTCCATCATGGACAACACCTCCCACCCACTGCACGGGACTGTAGAAGAGCTGAGCAGCTCTCTCAGTGGCAGACTGAGACACCCTCAGTGCAGGACGGAGCGCTACCGCAAAGCCTTCATCCCCACTGCTGTCAGACTGTACAATAAGACTGTAAAGTAACATGTGCAATAATCTCTGTATCAGCTGCACTTTATTCCCTGTACCGGCATCACTTATTGACATCCTGCACTAGGACTGTGACTTTACACCCCGATATTTTACTTATATGACCTGTTCTAGTTTTTATCCTATTTTTATTGTTGTTGCTCACCTACTGTTGTATTTCTGCTGCTTGTTGTACATGGGATACCTCGTTTTTTTTCTATTTTACTGGTTGCACATTTTCCTGTCTGTTTTTGCACAACTCTGAGTGATCTTCTTGAACGCCGACTGCAACAAGTGAATTTCTCCATTGTGAGATCAATAAAGGATTATCTTATCTTATCTTATCTTATCTTATCTTATCTTATCTTATCTTATCTTATCTTATCTTATCTTATCTTATCTTATCTTATCTTATCTTATCTTATCTTATCTTATCTTATCTTATCTTATCTTATCTTATCTTAGGTTTAATCAGTCTGTGTCTTATCTACATGGTTGAACTCGGTGTCTAAATGTAGCTGCTATAAGAAACTTCTGGGGTCAAGGAGGTTAATTTATTTTTCTTACTTATTTTTCTCCTTAAAAGAAAACTCTTGGAATCCGAGCCAGTTTCAAACTAAGCGTGGTAAGCGCTTCACATCGTCAAAGCTACAACTGTTGAAAGCTCTACGCAATCCTGCTTTATTCTTCAGGTAGAATTTTTCCTAAGACTTTCCTCTTGTCTGTCCCTCTCCTCTTTGCTCCTGCCTGCTCAAGTGTGGCGCTCGAAACAAATTGGAAGCGTATTAGTTCATCAATCACCTCTCATTCCCCGCGAAACACAAGCCAGCCACTCTCGGGCAATTCAGACATTCTTCTTCTTCTTCCCCAAAACAATGCCACACGCTTTTTTCCAAGATGGCTCCTTCCTCCTTCTTCATCCTCCTCTGCATCCCCCTCATGACTGACACCGTGTTGACAGTATCTATTACGCTCTCTGCCGTGTGGGTTCTTTGTTCAAACACACGCCGCCCCTTCTCCCCAGTGCTATGCCAATAGATGAGATGAAAAGATATGGGGCAGAGGCATGTCGCTTTTAATCAATGTCTGTCTGATGTTTCCAAGATAGTTTTTTCACCCCCTTCCCGGCTTTTAAGTCTTTGTTTCTGGAGACAAAAAGAGAGGAGAGCAGAGCAAACCTGGATGCTTTAGTGGCATGTAGAGAGAGCTCTGATAGGACTTTCTCTCTTCTTCCTCCTCTCCTCTCTGGATGCTTTGAGTGGCACATAAGAAAGAAAAAGCAGGGCCCAAGATGTTCTAGTAAGAGCGGCATGTGTCTGACATTCGTACACAACTCAAACATGAGGGGGAAATGGAAAGTGTGATGGGTTTTTGGGCTGAGGAAACTAATTGGACTGATTTTAGCTTTTAATTTAACACTGGAAGAATTGGTTTTCGCGGGTTAGACTTATGCAAATACGTCAGGATCCAAAAGTAAATTAAAAGGAAAAGGGGATGTTGTGCTTTTTGCTGTCTTTGCTTGTTAGTAGGGCTGGGTACCGTTACACAATACCAGTTTATATCGATGTATATTCAGGTACTACTGGTATAAAAAAAAAAATACATCAAGTATCAAAAGCAGGTACCGAAAAGAATGATGAAATCTATATATTCAAGTTCTGATGCTGTTGGTCATCAACATTTAAAAGAAATAAAAGTGACACACAAGTTGGGGAAAAAAATAATAATAATAAAAGGGGGGAAATTGAGAAATAAGTAGGGGGAAAATTGGAGTAAATTTGGGACAAAAAAAAAAAAGATGTAGAAAAAGTTGGAAAAAATATGAAAAAAGTGGAAAAAATTTAGGAAACCAAGTGGAAAAATGGGGGAAAAATTGGGGGGAAAAAAACAAAAATGTGGGGGGGAAAATGTGAAAAATTTGGAGCAAAAAAAAAAAAATGGGGGGAAATTGGGGGAAAAACAAATGAAAAATTGGGGGAAATTTAGGGGGGAAAAATGTTGGAAGAAAACGTGAAAAACTTGGAAAGTGTTTTCTCTGCCCTTTGCAGTTAAAGGAAGTTTATTGGTTGTTTCATCTCGAACAAATGATACAAATTTAAAAGAAATTAAATGGAAGGAAATTAAATGAACATCATTTTCATCTGTTTTATGGTTCTATATGACAAATCTTTTAGTATATGTATCAGAAAAAGTATTGTTCAGGTATCGGTATCAAAACCCAAGACATCGTACCGGTTTCAAAAACAAATAACGGTGCCCAGCCCTACTTCATAGTCTAGTAGCCAAGCCTACACTTAAAGCTTTACAGCAATGGTTTCAAACCTTTTTCTCCCTGTGACCTCTCTGTGGTCAGTGTGTGGCTTCACAGTGTGGCTTCACTTACACATGAAACAGTTTTGCTCACTCAGGCAGTGATTCACAACATAGGGCTCCCCAAAATTCCACGCAGATTCCCCAGGGCTTTTGGAAAAAGAAGCCCAAGCTAGTTTTACAATATCTATAACCATTAAGATGAATATATACAGTATGACTTTACTTCAAAATACTACAGCTTTCCAGGTTTGAAAAGGCCGCTGGGGTCGCTCATATGGCTCATAGGAAAGATTCTTTTGTGCCTCACCTGGCCTGCTCCCATCGCTCTGAAGAAACCAAAGCAAACACTACAGTCCATTTGAAGTGTTGGCCAGGGGAGAACAGAGTCAGGGTGCACTTACTGGTTTTTGTCCAGAGCCAAGAGCAGCCGTTCACCTTCCACTTCAATCTGCAGCTTCAGAGACGATGGGTGGCTCTGAGGAAAGAGGGAGAAAGAGAGAGAACCATAAGGAAAGACTACAGGGTTGCACTCAAAGACTTTACATTCGTTTTCGAGTGAATTTTCAAGAGGATGGCATTCTTCAGTGAAAATCTTCCTTTCATTTGAGTAGTGGTGACAAGCACACTTAAAAACAATGCGACCACAAACAAAAAACTTTCATCTGAAGGAGGAGAAGCAGTGGGAGAAGGTGGATTATGGTCGTTGAAGTTCTGCCTGAGCAACGTCAATGACTCCCTCCAGTTTCGAAGAGAGATGTGTCCCTAAATATATGTCGAATGACGTTGCCGACTTGCCACGGTAAACCCGAGCCATTCCTCCGATCAAATATTTTGCCACCCAGAAACCGGATCCGGCGACAGATCCACCGCAGTCGGCTGAGAAATCCTCATGAAACTATTTGGTCTGTTAGAACAAGAGCTGAAGGGATTAGCTTTATGTCGCTATTCCGTTTGACATCAATCCCGCGGAGAACGCTCGCAGCAGCCTCCTCGGTTCTCTGTACAGATTTACGAGGCAGGGCTGGGGGAGTGCGTCTGTGTTAGCGTCACGTCTAGTGGCACATAGTCGTACATCATACAGAGACTACTACTCACAATTTGTGTTTATTACGAAAAAAAAACTGGAAAGCATCGCTCCCTCATGGGTCGTCCTCTAGAGCGCTGGTTCTCAAGCATTTGTTGTCTGATACATAGAGTTTACATCCAGCTTAGACATAATTTAGTCTTATGTGGCACTTGGAAGGTCGAATATTGTATTAGGCGGTAGTCAGAGCGGTATGTTTGTGGACCACTGATGTGATTATGGCTCTTAAAGGGATATTTCAGGATTTTTGACATAGGGCCTCATTTCCTTGTTATCCAGAGTGTTGCTGATTTCTGAAGATATTTTTTATTGTAATTCATGCAGTTCTTATGTTTGAAGAGCTTAGTGGCGCTAGGTTTGTGCTAGGCTAGCGTATTTCTATGGTATCAGCTAGCCTGCCTTAAAAACAGTCTGACCCGCTCCACAGAGCACCTGAGGCAAATCACTTATAACACCAGACTAACCATATACATCTCTCTGTCCATAGAATCATGTTTGGAATTTTACTGACCTTGCATCACATGAATGATCGCATTTTGAGGGACTATTTTCTAGCAGATCACTCCGCCGCTGCGTAGCTTATACAACCACGAAGCTGATGCTGCTCAAACATAAGTTATTTTAAATGCAAAATGGTTAAAATTACTCTATGGACACAGACATGTATATGGTTAGTCTGGCGTTATAAGTGATTTGCCTCAGGTGCACTGTGGAGCGGGTCACACTGTTTTTAATGCAGGCTAGCTGATACCATAGACATGCACTAGCCTTGCACTAGCCTAGCACCACAAAACTCTTCAAACATGAGAACTGCATGACGCTCTACTGTATTCATGCATGCACTACAAACAAGACTCGTGGCCCCAAACTAAGCCAGTTGTGGAAATTGATTTTGTTGGCCACACACTGGAAAGAGGTTTGTTGAAGAGATGGTCAAATGCAATTCAACCTGAAAAGACTCACAGAGACAGAAAAGGCATTAAAGGGGCTAGACGCAAGTTAGCCATTTTATACTCACTACTGCCACCTCAGGCCATATATGTAACTGCACCTTCTATATTAAGCTTGTGCATGACGGCACTTCGGACCCGAAGTAACACCGTTTTTAGTGACAGTGCAGGATTTTAGAGGCAGTTGTGGTGAACAGGACTGAGCTCATTCTACACATTAGGACATTGCTGGAACATGTAGGGGGAGAAAAATACTTAGTTTTAACATTTTTAAACTCTGTATAATCCCTTTAAGAAAGTTATATTGAATGAATGCGAATCATGAGGCGCTGCACGGCGTTGATGAACGATTTTCCCCGCAGCCTGGACACTGGTTGTGGTAGAAGGAGACCTGGGATGACCAGTCGAGGACGAGCAGAGTTGGGGAGAGGCCAGATGGAGAAAGAGGTGGAGGAGGGTCGTAGCACGGCTGGGAAACTCTGAGTGATTGACCAGGGGGCTTAAGAAGGGGAACCTGTGCGAAGAGTGGATGGAGGAGGAACGAGCGCTGCGGTGATTGGCTGACGTGAACGTGCGGCAGGGTCTGTGATTGGATGATTGAAGAGAGCAGCCGTTGATGAGGGGATGAATTAATGCAGCTGGTGTGACTTCCAGGTTGAATTTGCGCAGAAACTTTATCACATTTTTTCATTTTCATTGCAAGACCTTTATAAATACCCCGCCCGTACCCCATTGTCCACACAAACAGCTCTACCTCAGTTTAAAGACTCTTTGGCCCGTATGCTTTATTTGACAGGACTGCTTAGAGTGATGGGGATGAAAATATGGGGGAGACATTTGGCAAATTGTCAGAGTTGGGGCCCGAAACCACAACGGTGAAGTTTGGAACAGCGCCTCAACCACTCGACGACCAGCCGCGTCACAATGTTGCCCGCTTCGAGGATAAATAGCAGGAGGTTGATTTCAATTGCCTTGCACAAAAATAATGACTAAAATATTACTTGTAGCTTTCATTTCTCACCGATCCATCAGACAAAATGGCTTGGAGAACTGGATGTGGGGCAGCGCAGAATATTAAAAAAAAAGAAAAAAAAAGAAGCTAAATTTGGTAATGCTTTGATCCTGTAATTAAAACCCTAACAAAAAGGATGCACGCTGTTTTGAAATGTGTCTAAACTCAGCCTTCACAGAGAGCACCATTCCATTTAATTTGAAGTTTTTTTTATTTGGTGTTTGGCTAATCACATTCCAAAACACAGCGAGTGTGGCACCCAGCGTGGTTGGTTGGAGCAGAACAAATGAAATCTCACATGAATTGAATCAATAATAAAAAAAGTAATTTAAAAGCTTTATTTGTTGAGCCTGTTGAAGCCAATCATATCATTTTATCCGGGATTACACATTAGCGAAGGATTGTAGTTCTCAACCATTTCATTAATATTGTAGATTGGACTTTCCTGTTACGGTGACTAGGACTTGTACAACCTCAAGCAATTTCATGTACTCTGCCACTGTGTCTCTATCCGGGCATGGCGAGGTTCTGGCTGGAGACTCCGGCTCTGTGACCTCCTCTGTCTGTAGATGTACAGACCTTAAAAGTAAAGGTTGTAGAAAGTTGCTAGTATAATAATTGGTAACTGGTGTAAATTTTTCACTATATTGAAAAATGTAGAAGCTATTTAAAGGGACCAGACGGAGTTTAAAAATGTTAAACTTATGTATTTTTCTCCCCCTACATGTTCCAGCCATGTCCTAATGTGTAGAAAGAGCCCAGACCTTTTCACCACAACTGCCTCTAAAATCCTGCACTGTCACTCAAAAACGTGTTACTTCGGGTCCGAATTGCCGTCATGCACGAGCTTAATATAGAAACTGCAGTTACGCATAAGACCTGAGGTGGCAGTAGTGAGTATAAAATGGCGAACTTGCATCTAGCCCCTTTAAGAGCAATATCCATAAATTTGTATTTTGACATACATTTCAAAATAAATGTTCAGATCCAAAAAATAAAGGTTGCAGTAAGTTGCTAGTTTAATAATTGATATCTGGTGCCAATTTAGTGTCACTACAGTTATAAATACAGTGAAAGCTGTTTATATTAAATAGTACTATTCATAAATTGGCATATTTTGACATAAATTTCCAAATAAATATTCAGATCCAAAAAATAAAGGTTGTAGTAAGTTGCTAGTATGATCATTGGTAACTAGTGTAAATTTGGTGCCACTACAGTAAAAAATGTAGAAGCTTATCCATACATTGTCATGTGTGTGCATACATTACAAAATAAAGGTCCAGACCATAGAGTAAAGGTTGTAGAAGGTTACTAGTATGATAATTGGTAACTGGTGTAAATTTAGTGTCACTACATTGAAAGCTGTAGACGCTATTAAAGAGTAATATCCATAAATTCTTATATTTTGGTAAGGATTTCAAAATAAAGGTCCAGACATGAAATATAAGCATTGTAGTAAGTTGTAATAATTGATAACTGATGCCAATTTAGTGTCACTACAGTGAAAACTGTAGAATCTATTAAATAGTCATATCTAGGCCTGGGCGATCTTGGGAAAAAAATTACCACAATTATTTTCCCCATATTGATCGATCTCGATTTTTTTTTTCGATTTAAATTTTTAATAATAAATGAAATACATCTTGCTGATTCATAAAATTAGATACATTTTTTATTCAAACCTCAGCTTTAACAAATACAAAGGCTTTCCTCCAGTTTCATTTAACACACAAAAATCTTCCATTGTCTTGTCCAAACCTGTCGATTATAAAGTCCTATGACGATTATTGAGATTTACCAAAGTAGAGATTGCGATTTCAATTAAATTTCGATTAATTGCCCAGCTCTAGTGATATCCATAAATCATCATATTTTTACATACATTTCAAAATAAATGTTCAGATCGATTGTAGTAAGTTGCTAGTGTGATAATTGGCAACGAGTGTAAATGTTGTGCCACTACAATGAAAACTGTAGAAGCTATTGAAGAGTATCCAGAAATTGTCATATTTCTGCATACATTTCAAAATAAAGGTCCAGACCTTAAAAGTAAAAGGTGTAGAAAGTTGCTAGTATGATATATTGGTAACTGTTGGTAACTGTGTCACTACATTGAAAACTGTAGAAGCTATTGAAGAGTAATATCCATAAATTGGTATTTTGACATAAATTTCAAAATAAATGTCCGGATCAAAAAAATAAAGGTTGCAGTAAGTTGCTAGTATGATAATTGGTAACTAGTGTAAATTTGGTGCCACCACAGTAAAAACTGCAGAGGGTATTGAAGATTATCCATAAATTGTCATATTTGTGCATACATTTCAAAATAAAGGTCCAGACCTGAAAAATAAAGGTTGTAGGACGTCAGCTGATCTCATTCTTTAGGCACATAGTTTTGCTGAACAGAGACCTGACCAACTGCAGCAAACTCAGACCAGTTTGCTAAAATCCAGGAGGCTGTGTATGTTTGGTTGCCTTCATGTTTTTACAAAAGGACAAAAAAATACTTGCTGATTGTTGTGCTGTGTCCTTTGAACCAGTCACACCAGAATATTAATTACTGCCTGAGTCATAGCTGAAGTTGTCCACTTGCTTTTGACAACAGAAACAAATTAAAGTTAAAATATACTTCTTTTTTGTGTTTTTTTTTTGTATCTGGACAGCACATTACACACTCACACAAGTTGAATTGCAAATGAGCTTGACCGTGCTCTGCAGCCTAAAATCATTCGTCCAGATACTTTGTTATGTTTTGAGCTTTATTTGGTTTATTTAATTATTCATATCATGGCATTATCCTAAAGAATGGATCCATGCGTTTACCTTGTATCCTAGTTCATGTAGTGGCCTCCATTCATCTCCGACCAGCTGAAGAGGTATCGTTGTCCCGTAGTGTTTCTGCTTTGACGTGGGTTTCCTCTCCACTACATTCCCTGGAGAAAAAAAAGGCATTGGGATGAAAATCCATATAAAGCTTCTCCAGACATCTGCAAAGTCTTAGCCGCTTTTTCTCCACAAACCAGGCAAAATTCTATCGCAGAGAACATAAACAATTTAAATGTTTGCAAGTGTGTGTACTGAGTATGGAATAATGGCTATTGTTTGAGTTCGGGGCTTATTACAGCAACGAAAACACCAGCTCATTGATTGAAGGCAACTTTGAAAAAGCTATGGTAACCCAAAATGGTGTCCAGAAAGCAATAATACTCCATTCCAAAATAGAATACATTTTAATAATAGGCAGTGAACATGGTCTTAAAAATGAGCACATACCCACAATTGGCTGCTCTCGAGTGACTTTCAAAACGCTCTTCCTGGCACAACACTACAAAAAGTAAATATCAAGCATTGGCTTAAATGACTTGAATTGAGGAAATGTATCTTGTTTTGAGTGGTTTTCACTCATTTGGACACTTTTCCTGATCGGACCAAGTTTGCTTTGCTTGTTTGAGGACATTTCAGACCAGTTCTAGGGTAAATCTCGCTTGAAATAAGAAAGTAAAATTGCCAATGAGATAAGACCAATTTTCTTATCCCATTGGCAAAGAAAATTACCTGAAATAAGGACGAAATGTATCAAAACGAGTCAGAAACATCTCAGAACAAGTGAAATAATCTAGGACAAATGCCCAAGAACGTCAAAACAACAAAAATGTGGATTATTGTGCTCAAATTGAGATGTTTATACTGATCTAGCTAAATACTTTTTGCAGTGAACTGTTTCACTTCAGGATCAGAGTGACACCGATTGATTTTTGTCAGTGAAACCTGAAATACTTTCTTTCCTCTTCGCAAGTGTTGAACAAATAAACACTACAGGAGACAGTGAAATGATTCGATTTAGCGCTGAGCGGCCTGTCCCCAGCGAGCTTTTATCTAACGCTCCTATTGACAGCTGTAAACTACGCCAATACGCTCTCGCAGTCAGCCTCCTAAGCACATAGAAATGCCCTAATCCAATATGGGCGCTCTCAAAGCGTGACGGAAACAAGCAGCAGCAGAACACAGTCATGAAAGAACACTATTTGTTTCTGCTACAGCATGTTATGAAATTGAACTTGGGCAATGCAATCTGCAATAAAGAACATATAGTAAACCTTTGAGAATTACCTAAAGCCTTTACACTCCCCGACCACTCACTCATACACCATTCACCATGTTCATGATCATTCAGAAGTTGTGTGTAGACTCTTCGTTAAAGGCACGCTGAGTAACATTTTGCATTCTGCTGCCAGAAATACAAAATATGCTCCTAATGACCAGCTCAACACAGAAAATGCAGCGGGTAGTCAAAGAATGGATTTTGGATGAGGACCTAACCTATTTAAATCTCCTATTTGGCTGCCTATAGTGCACGTCGCCATGGAGACGAGCTGGATACTCCCCACACAACCCCAATTAGCTTCATTAAGTCTTCTAAAGTCTTCTGAAAGGTGTCACTTGATGTTGCTGTGACGTGTCTGGTCAACTGACGAAAACAGTTTTTTGCAAATATGTAGGAGTTCACTGGCAGAGCATTGAACACATAGAAAAAGATAGAAGAGATAACCGGTGTTCCATTCAGGCCAATTCAAAGTTATGATCCCGAGTGGTCTGTAAAATTGACATGGCTGCTCAATCTCCTCCTAGGAAGCCCGTTCCTTAATCTGTTCCTTGCCGTCCCTCCGATCAGGGGGATAGGGTTATGATTAAGGTTAGGAACAGCAAATGTGATGTAAGCTGTGTTTCATTCACACAGATCATACACATAGTTTTAGAAACTAGAAGGTCTTGGCTTTCAATTGAGGTATAACACTGGCATATAGGCTGCAAGCTCTCAAGTCAATATGCTTTGAGATTTGAATATGCATAATTGCTAACCTTACCTCTAGCCCTAAACCTAACCCTAAGAGGGCAGGAAACAGGTTAAAAGGCAGTAAGCCCCACGTGGACCGGCTACGAGCCTCCACAGTTCCAGAGTCAATCGTAGATTTAGGCTTCCACTTCTTATTTCTGCAGCGGTCTGTAAAATCAACATGGCTGCACAATCTCCTCCTATGAAGCCTGTTCCTTAAAGGTGCACTATGTAACTTCTTATGTGAAAACAAAAACCCTTGATATTTGTGCATATTACCTTTTAGTGACTCAGTGGGGTGCAGCATGGCACCTTTGCTTTCCCTCACAGTTTCCTCTATGATGCTCCAGAATCAATTGTTTTGAGGTTTTCTGGCCAGTTTCTGGTATGAACCCCAAAAAACAATTGATCCTAGAGCTTCATGAAGGCCACTGTGAGGGAAAGCAAAGGTGCCATGCTGCACCCATAATGCCACTGAGTCACTAAAAGGTAAAATTTACTCAAATATCAAGGTTTTTTTTTTTCCACATAAGAAGCTGCATAGTGTTTTATTTCTGCTGCACAAAAACCAGAGAAAAGATATGATACCTAGCCCAGCGTTGTCACATGGGTCACAGCATTTTTTAGAAAAAGAAAAACTTTTCGGAGCCGGGCTTTCAAGCAGTACAAACAAGGCACGAAGCTACATAAGAACACTGTTTACCAAGTGCCTTTTGAAGTCGCCCCTGACCATCAGGGCGGTGGTATCCCAGCAATGTCACCTCTCCGCCATGAGGACCAAAGAGAAGCACTTTCCTCGCCCACAAGTTTAACATCAGAAACACAGACGGAATGTGAAAAGTAAACATCAAAAGCTTGCACACGATGCAAAATATGTTCATGTCACTGGCACAGAGAGCAACAAATACCACCTTGGATCAGAGAAGGCAAGGAGATTCGAGGGGGCGTATCGGCCTTCCCACACCTGGGTTTTTGAAGAAGTCTGCAGATGAAGACTGCAGATGGTACTGTGATTATTTTCCTTACCATTCGCAGTACAATTGAAAGCTCACTTAATTCTAATTTCTTCCAAAAACCAGGAACAAGTCCAGTATGATCAGTACGACTGTCGAAAACAGAATACTGAAATTGGTAAGCGCCAGGCGAATCATTTGGCTCCGAGTTGAAAGTACGTGAAAGAACAATAGGCATTCTTGATCTACACCCTGTTCCAATAATCAGAGCGCTGTTTCCACTTGAAGCGCTCATAAAAGTTGCACTATATCTTTTAAAGCAAATTGCAGGGGACTCAAACCTAATAGCACTCTGCTGTAGGACCTGGCTAACGTTGTTTTTTACGGTAATCGGCTCGCACAGCGGGGAGGCCATTTTCAGCCTGGGTCTCTATAGCCGAACCAGCGGGGGTTGTTAGTGCCGTTAGTTTTGGTGCACAAGTTCTAAATCACAGAGTTGCATTTTCCATTGGCAGGAAGAGAAAGGCACTTCATGGGAGTGTGAGGTCTGGGTCATAAATGATTTCACAACCGAAAGCTTTGTTCCGCTGTCAATTCCAAATCAGATTCAAATCGAGATAAAACATCTGCAATTACTCACAATATTGTTGCCATCTGACATGAAGAGATGGATCGTGACTAAAGACACAATAACTCAAGTTTATTACCAAGAAAAAGTACTTATTCAAGGATGTGTGAAGCTCATTTTAGAGTCTGAAAGAGCAAGAATTCTATTTATCTATTTCTTATAATCATATTAAATCAAGGTCCTCTGCTTCATGGAGCTTCTCCAACATGAACAAAGCACAGAGCTGTTCCTTTGGCTGTGAGTTGAAATGATAGGAGCCTCTTACGAACTTTCATTGGACGTTTTGATGATCGACGAAAATATTTGGACGTTTTTAGTCACAGTTTTAGTCTCGTGAACACCTGTTAAATTAGTTTTAGTCTAATTTTGTGGTGCTGTTTTTCGGAAGGTCAGGGGTTTGAATCCCAGCTCCGGAAGATGCACACTGTTGTTGTGTCCTTGGGCAAGACACTTCACCCACCGTGCCTCCAGTGTCTGTGTACGTTGGTGTATGAATGAGAGAGTGAATGGGTGAGTGGTTCCTTGCTGTAAAGCGCTTTGGGCCTAATGATAGTAGAAAAGGCCTAGTCAGCACAAAAAAAAATACATCAACTAAAATTAAGACATTTTTCAATTAACACTGCCTAATATAATGTGCTTGTGTGTCCACCATCAAATCTAGCAGTGAGCATGGAAACAGTAAAATTCATAGAATGGCTATGATCGCATACATTAATGAGTCAGCTGAACGCGTAGTGGAGCCATCTCGGGTTAGAGTGAGTGGGTGGGTGGGTGGGGGGCTCTATTTCATGGTTAGCCCAGGGGCCTATGGGTAGGTTAAGTCGGCCCTGACTAAAGGTACAGTGGTAGCAGTATTGGGCGGCACCGTAGCCTTTCTGTGTGTAGTTTGTATGTTCTCCCTGTGTCTGCGTAGGCTTCCTCCAGGTACTCCCCTACCACTTAAAACATGTACAGTAGGCAGGGAAGAATGAGAGTAGTGTTTGAGAATGCGCATGGGGTACGACGGGTGGAAATTTGTCCAATGGCGTGGCGTGTTTACATGCATGTGTCCCATGTATATTCATTAAATGCACTGTCCTAACCAAATAACCTGGGACAACATATTGGATCAGATCGCAATACTTTGTGCTGCAATATTAAGTATCGCTACCTTATCAAGTATCGCAATTCGCTTTCACTACTTGTGTTTGGAGGCATTTTGATCCTGCACTCCTTTATTTTCCAGCAACAGTTACACAGCACTTTGTTACATTTTCTGTTAAAGCACTTTCCAATCTTAAAACCCTGAGTATCGTGATACATATCGGATTGTGATTGAAGTGGATCATCCCAGCCCTAGTATTTAGCCTGTACCGTTCACTTTACTACTTTGGTCATGTGCTAGTGCCGTTTCATCTTCGCATCCTGTTCCTCGGCCCCATCTTTTCTGCAGCAGTACATCCATCAGCCACTTCAGATTGTCCATCTCCCAGTCCTCTAGGCCACAATCACCTGTTCTTTGATCCAACAAAGCCGTCGTAGCATTGCACAGAACAGAATTTTTTTGCAACGATAATAAACCACAGTTCAGTGAAGTGATGTTACTTGTTATGGCAAACTAAGCTGTCCGTAGTTGTACTGGAGCCACCTTTGTCTTCCCAGGACGTCAATTTAATGAAACGACCTTCAAAAGCTTCCTTAATCTCTTCAGGGGATCATCCATGCCCCCCTCTAGTCTAGTAAATTCACACATCTCGCTGGTTAAACCTCTGTTTCTGCCTTTACTCAGCACGCACTCCTCCCCCAGATTCCGTTTTTTTACTGCTTTAATGAGGCTAGGCTGACCCCCTGTTGCTGTTTGCCATGCCGGCGTCCTGTCCTTGCCAACGCATGCTTCTTATCTCCAGTGGGTTTTACGTTTTCTAAACTGCTGAGCTCGCTGATAGAAAGAGCTCACGTCTATAGACACTGGGTTCTGGGCATTTTGTCCAAGTGAGGATGGTTTGGACAGTGGTTTGTCAGGGATGGTTTGGTCATTTTTATCATCTTTCTGACAATAAATTATCATAATGACAACAGATGGGAGGTTTCATTATGGTTAAGGTTAGGAACTACATGACAAGATGTATATAAGGAATTGTAGCAAGGTTTTGCTTAGTTCCTGTTAATTTTTCATTCATTTTTTGCTTATGCTCGAAATCTTATTTAAAGATTGTTACATGAAAACAATTATAAAAGTATCAAATTGAATCAAAACCTGATCAAGACAAGAGTATTTCTTCCCCTCATCACTGCATGCTAAGTACTGCCATCTCTGCTCGGTTCTACTTCTTACAACTACTATAACTTACAGTACTATATGCCTTACTTTTACACCCCACTGTAGGTTTTTTGCCAACGCCTGCTTCTTATCATCTCTGGGAGTATTTTTTTGCTGAGCTGGTCACCCCAGGCTCTGTGCTATCAGCTGTTCCACTGACCCACTGTGATAGACTCCAGAGAGTGACGAGAAACAGAACTAACCGGGGTTATTAACGCCACGAGAGATAATAAGCAGACGCCGCAGTTAAGACCAATGAGTCATGCGTAAGAGAGAGAGAGAGAGAGGGAGGAGGGGGAAAAAGAGGGTTTTCTCAAACGTTTCACACCATTTACCACGTCATAAAATATCTTAGCCTTTATGTACCACCAGGCCAAAATCACCAGGTTTGAAAGTCTAAAATGGACTTAAACTGGATTAAATGATGTCTGAATTAAGGTTAAACCATAATAGTTTTCAAGGTTCATTTAGTCAGACACTAGGATTAGAGATGTTGAATATTTTACCTTTACATGTTTCACCCAATGTTCTGTGACAACAACACAGGGGGCTGCCAGGACGAGCTAGTTTTCCATTAGAAAGCATTGCTCTTTAAACCCGTTTAAAACAACTGTAAAGCCTGGTTTCTAGTTTTGTTAAACATTCAACAGCTACATATTCCTCCTGTGATAACCCTGGGTGAGGTACAATTAAATAAACCAGGCAGTTAAATTTTTTAAATTTCGTATCTTAATGAGTGCCGGACTTTGATTGACAGGCCATTAGCATCAGAGCTAATGGTGCAGGCGCGGTAACGACCGAACTACATACCCCACAAGGGCCGAGTCTACAGTGAAGATCCCGCCCCAATGCCCTTTTGGAACATGCCCGGTTGGAACAGGGTAGGAGGAGTCTGTAAATCCAGCATGGACTCCATTTCAAACGTAGTTATTAACGCAAACGGGGAGGAGTCTTTACAGTCCCCATCCTAACAGGTCCATCACACTGGCCACGCCCTCTGGCTGCCCGAAAGTCTCAGGGCGACAGAGGTTGTGATAGAGAAGGTGATAGAGAAGGGTGTCCCAGGTGTGGGACAAGAAAAATGCTCCTTGATGATGTTGGCGCTTCATTTCCTGATCTGATGGCTTCAATTTGATCCGATGACCCCTTCCTCATCCCAGTCCATAATGGGGCGTGGCCAGTCTGATGGACCGGACAGGACCGTCTGACAGCTGATTAGCCCCACTTCACCGCACGCAGGTGATACTTCTGAGGACGGCTTGAAGATTGCAGCCGAAACATGTAAAGAAAACATAATTCAACATCTCAAATCCTAGTGTCTGACTAAATGAACCTTGTAAGTTATACTAGTGACACAAGTATGAACATTATCAAGCTCAGGAGTTAACCATGTCTAAACTAATCGGCACAGTGGTGTAGTTCAAACTCCTAACACAATGTCAAGAAGGTTCAAGTTCAATTCACTGACAGAGGTCTTACTTAAGTACAGTAAAGTCTGATGTAACCCTAATTTCTGATCAGTATTAGTTTTATTTGTTGGTTTATTTAGTTTGAGTGATTAGCCATTAGATTTGATCTCCCTGAATGGCTGTTTTATGTGTTTCTCTCCGTCCATTTAACATTATGTGTATAATTTCAGCGCTGAGTTGAGTTGAGGCCATCGCGGCGTTCGTCGCAGATGGGATCTCCATTGCACTTCTGTGGTTAGCTCCCGTCAGCTTTGAAGAGAAACACTGCACACCGCTTCAAAGCACGGCCATTTCAGCAAGAATCTGGTGATGTGGTTTGCCATAAGGTGGAGAGGGATTGTTTTTATTGAACTAAGTTTTCTTGAGCAAACAAAACCTTGCCTTTTGAATGGTCACAAATGGAAAAATCACAAACAGCTGCTATAATTTAGAAGCTATACTGAATATGAACGTCATATCTGAATATCTTATGCCTTAAAAATTCTGCTTTTAATAATACCAAATCACTTTGTTAGTGGTTTGCTATGAATACCTTGTAAATCAGACATTCGTTGGTCTGAAGACGTCACAAATGTAGGAAATACTTTCTCATTACACCATGTGGTTTATTTATTTCACCTAAAGTTTTAAAATATCGTGACTCTTTCCATGCTACTCTATCTCTGCAATAATTATTTTATGCCTACCTATAAATGGCATTATTAGTGGAAACACATAATTCTTTTCCAAGTGCCCACAGACCTGGGTGCTTTCTGTTGCTCAAATGAAACTAAAGTGGTATTTGGGGAGTGATAAAAGAGGCACTGGGACCCGAGAAGTCTTATTTATACGTTCAATAAAGCCAAATGTAAACAGAGGACTTAATAAAAGCTTAGTCTTGGCCGTGTGTTGTTCCCTCTGAGCCCTGGTGTAGACAAGCAAGGGCTGTGTCACTTATGGCCTTAATAAAAAAGCGCAGGGGAGATTGTATATGTGGAACTTACGCTGCAAGTACTGCAATGGGCGGATGGGACATAGAGCAGAGCAAGGACTATAGCAAAAGCCTTATTAGAATGCTAAATCTATTATAGTTTGAGGAAAGATTGTGTTTGCGTTCTTACGTGATCATTTATTTAATCTCTTAACCCCACCTTTCACCGAGCGCAGTTTCTCCAGTTCGCCTATACCCAAAATCTAAATGCTTCTTGAAAAAAAGAATAAATATAGCAATGACAACAAGGATGAAAACACAGCAAAGAAGTTGCAAAGAAGCAACAAAGAGGTGATAAACACGTGACAAAAACTCAACAGAAAAGTGACAAAAATGTGTCAAAACCACGAAAGAAAGCCGTACAAGAAAAACAATGAAAAAGCAACAAAAACACACACAAAAAAACTACGAAAACACACAAAAAATAGACAAAAAGATGAATAAAAGAGATGGAAACGAAACAAAAAGACACGATTATGCTTCAAAAATGTGACAAAAACACGACAAATGGGTTACTATATTGTGAGGAGTAATAACACCCGGAGTATATCGACGTCCGTGCAGTAATGTCAACAAAAGTCAATTGGTCAGGTCTAGGTTCAGCAACACTGTGAGCCCAAAGAGTGAGATCAGCTGACTGCCTGCACATCCAGAATGACCAGGTTGTTCCATCAATGGATTTCTTCTTTCTTCTTCCCTGATGGCATGCGCATATTCCAACATGGCGATGCCAGGATTCATCGGGCTCACATGGTGAAAGAGTGGTTCAGGGAGCAGGAGACATCACATTCACACCACAGAGTCCAGACCTTAACCCCATGGACAATCTTTGGGATGTACTGGAGAAGGTTTTGCACAGGGGTCACACTCTCCCATCATCAATACAAGATCTTGGTGAAAAATGAACACCGGATCTTGCAGAAGCTTATTCAAACAACGCCACAGCAGATGTGTGCTGTCATCAAAGCTAAAGGCGCTACAACAAAATATTAGAGTTATGGTTAGAGTTTGGTTATGGATAAGACTTCAGAACATCAAAACAATACTTACATCATCACCAATTTGTTTAGCAATCATTTTCAACATGAGCACACAGAGAAGACTGTAATTTACTGAAATATTTGCGGTCATTTGATCATGTTTATTGTGGTTTCACTAATTGGCAGCGTGTGGGAGTTAATGAATAATGTTAAACTGCACAGTCCATTGTTACTTTGCTGGGTGAGGTGTCTTGCAAGATGGCAGTATGAACGGGCAAAAACGGGACTTAAACTGCCAACCACTGAGCCACTGTCGCTCGGAGATTATGAGCAAAACCACACTCTGAGATATTCTTATTTGGGTTAGTTTAGCAGTCCAAATGATTGTATTATTCATTTACAAATCCTCAAAACCACGCTTTTACTTGGGAAACCAGTGACCTTCAGCTAATTGATTTATACTTCAAAACGCCCCGTTTCAAATTTTTTACAAGTCCACTGTTTCAAATTTTCCCTTTGGCAAAAACAAATCAACAACTGTTCCCTGACATTGGTCTCTCAAGAAGCTACTCCAATGTTCTTTTTGTACTTTTTTGATGAGAGCAGAGCCGCAGTAATACAGGCTCTGTCATCAGCAAAGACGGGAAGCAGGCTGCAAATACAAGCAGCAATCGAGGGCTCACAATCACCAACTTGTTTCTAAGCACTGGCATCACATAGACATGAGGCGAGGAAGGCAATGCTCTGCTGAGCTGAGCTGAGCTGAGCTGAGGAAGGAAGACTGGGTTTGTCTAAAAAAGAAAAGTACCGTATTTTCCGGGCTATAAGTTGCGCCAGCCAAAATATGCATAATGAAGAAGAAAAAAACATATATAAGTCGTTCCGGAGTATCCACCTTATTCGGCCCCGCCCACTTTTGCCACTTTTTGCGTTGTCTCAGCACTTCCGTTGTACAGACACTTCCGGTCGAGCGCAAAGCCCGTTCATTTAAAACGGGGAACGAGGGAAAATATTCTCCGCTCAAATCTGATGTTTAGTTGATTGATTTGTGTAAACTATCCAATGTTCACTTGCACCAACATGTCGACACTGCACCGTTTCTCTGTGCAGCCAAAAAACGGCTTTGTTTTCGTGTAGTAACTGATTTTATGTGGACTTCTCCAGTCCCATATTAACAGATAGGAGAAAAGGGGCGGGCATAATTAATGGCGGCGTCCACACGAGCTTCCGGAATAAGGTGAATAAAACGCACTAGCCAAAAAATCTAATTAATTAAAAAAAACAACAGGCTGAATAGGCGTACGGTTTGCTAATGTAACACATTGATGGTTAGCTACATGAAGCATATACAACCAACAAAAAAATTAATTAATAAAAAATACATTAAAAAAAATAAACAACCAACTACGTAGGTGTCTGGTATGTTAACGTCACATACGTGTGACGTCTCGACTTCTGCTTCCGGGTCATAGCAGAATGGCAAATGTGCGACAAAAATAAAACATTAACAAAACTCTTAAAAACAACAATCAATATTTCTGAAACTCAACGGAGAGCCACTGGACCTACTTATTTCTCAGACTCATTAGCCAAAAATTCCGCACCTATTGCTAAAAAAAAGTAATATTTACTAAAGTCCCTACTTCCGGGGTTAGCGTAGCCGCTGAGCACTGTAAATCGCTCCGGAGTATAAGACGCGCCAGCCAAAATATGCCTAATGAAGAAGAAAGCAACAGGCTGAATGGGCGTACGGTATGCTAACTTAACACACTGATGGTTAGCTACATGAAGCATAAACAGCGACGTCACATACACAGTTCAGATAACCAGATCATAAAGAACATACCAAACTCTCATCTCACTCCAAATCACTAAATCCACTGAAATCTTCATCCTCGGTGTCGCTTCTGAACAATCGCCTTGGCAAGTACCTGGGCATGGAGGCTTGTCAGCTGGCACTGTGGACACGCCTCTCGCAAAAGCACGTTTTTCAAGCTCTCATTTGCGAAGTCGTTCCTCTAGCTGGGGCCATCTAGCTTTTAGCCTGCGATTAGCTTTGTTTTGTTTACTTCTCCATGAGTAGCCTCCGCTTCTCGCGCACTCTAAACTTTCTTTCTGCTGGTCGAGTAGCCTGCAGTGCCCTCTAGTGCCTTGTGAAATTTTATATTTGAATTAAAAATAATAAGAAAAATAATAACATAAAAATACGGTATAATTTATGCCAACTGCAGACCAAATTTCTAAATGCAGTTATCATGAGAGGTATTGCGATGTAGCCTTTTTTTAATCTTATTTTTTTTTTTAAATCAAGGTCACTCTGCATATTTCGTCATGTACGATGTGTGAGAAAAGACTGATCACATTTCAGATCATGTTTGCAGACTTCTAAGCTACAGTGATAAGAAGAGCCCATGCACCGGTTATTTTGTCATTTTATAGCTAATGGCAGCCTTTGTGACTTGCTAAGTGTTGATGCGACTGTAAGTAATTATGCCACCCAATGAGGCAGATATTGGATAATGTGGGTTGATCATTTAGAGCAATTTCCAAGTTCATCTAAATAATTAATCTGTGCCATATGATTTGGTGAAACATACTCTATGTTTGTGAATACTGAATACTCTAAATGAGCAGTAGCAGAGTTTGAGCATTTCAATGTGACAACGTTTTTTTTTTGTTTTTATCACCTTTTCATCGTGTTTTTTGTCACGTTTTTGTCGCTCTTTTGTTGCATTTTCAGTGAGGCCAAACTGGAGAAAATGTGCTCGGTTCACATGGCCATGGGGGTTAAGTGGTTAAAGGTCCTATATTTAGCGTTACGACTACTACTATAAGCTTAATTTTCATTTATTTAGTTACGATGTGTGCAAAAGAAGAAAAAAAGACTGAAGGTGCTATGAAATGTACTGACACCAAATGCCAATAGAGGGCGCAATCCTGTTCAAAATGAAAGCAATAACAATCGGCAAACTAATCTAATCTTCTAATCGGGACCAGAAGAAGTTTCGTGAAGGTGTCTGGACTCGAAAACCCAGAGAAACTTCATGGATTTCTCCGTGTGACGTAGTTACAGCGGTGTCGGCTGGTGTTTTGCGTGCAGAAGGGAGAGACAGACAAAATATGGAGGATCACAGAAACATGTGCGATTTAAACAAAACACCACCATCTGGTCGAAAAGTCTAAAAAAGTCCATTTTGCACGAGATGTCCCCCCTTCGAGCATCTGCAAAGACCTCTTTTTGATTACGCGCACAAGATGCTCTCATCCAAAACCACGTCACATAGCACTTCAAATGAGATTTCTGTTTTGACAACACCCACTAAAATGAAACAAATTCCACACAAAGAAACTCCAGTGATCAAAAACGTCTTGGAGGACAAAAGGATCACACACTTCTCCCGCTCTGCGATGTTTGGCAGCTCGTGTCCGCTCTATAAGAACCACAACTGGAGCGCGTTTTCTCCATGAGTGCATGTGGACCGTATTAAACCGTGATGATGAGGCAACGTTGGATCGACTTAAACGGGGAAAGAAGTATAATAATAATAACTTTGGTCATATCAAATGGAAGTGGGTCTGGACGAATGGTGTAATACGATGATTAAAAGACAATAGTGGATGTTTTCGATCAAGATTTTGTTTTGTCTGGCGCAAATTGTACCCAAACGGGAAACTTTATGCCCATTGTGCCTTAACCTCGTAACCCCCGCCTAAGCCGAGCACATTTCCTCCAGTTCGGCTTTACCCAAATTTGAAGGCTTCTTGAAAAAAGTTTCAAAAAAGCAAAAAGAAAGAGCCAAGAAAAAGGATGAAAACGCAATGAAAGAGCGACAAAAACGTGATGGAAAGAAACCAAAGATAACGCAAGATCAGTTTTGTAAGTCTTAGCTTTTGAGGCGTTGCACTGGCCTACATGGCTGAAAGCATTTAGATTTAGGTAAAGCTGAATTGGAGAAAGATATCTTCTTACCTGAGCTTAGACGAGTTGATGCGTACCTGTCTGGTCTTTGTGCCTGTGGAAGAGCGTGGTAGCTTCTAATCCGCCCCCCCCCCCCATCAACTCGTCTAAACTCAGGCAAGAACATATTTCAGTATGTAAAAACGGTGACCTGTTCCTTTAAAGGGACTATAGGGAGTTTAAAAATGTTACAACTAAGTATTTTCCTCCCCCTACATGTTCCAGCCATGTGTAGAATGAGCTCAGACCTGTTCACCACAACTGCCTCTATAATCCTGCACTGTCACTAAATAAGGTGTCACTTTGGGTCCAAAGTGCCGTCATGCACGAGCTTAATATAGAAGGTGCAGTTACAAATATGGCCTGAGGTGGCAGCAGTGAGTATAAAATGGCAAACTTGCATCTAGCCCCTTTAAAGCGGGGGTTAAGATGCTAATATACCGTATATTTTTCGGACGATAAATTAATTAATAATTATCATTGCAAACATCATTTGTAGGGATAATGGGAAGCGTTTTGCTGCCATTGACATCGATGTCAGTGCAGATTCATGTAGATTTGTTGTTACTTGGATTATTTGTTGTTTTCTCCTGTAAAAGGCGAGTTTAGACGGAGTTTTTGTGACGTTATTTTGAGGCGTGGGACTTACCTGCACACGGAGAACAGCTGGATGTTGTTCCAGGACACAATGGTGACTTTATTAAAACCCTGGAGGGTCACACAACATTTGTTGCTTGCCCCGTTTCCAAAAATACTCAGAGGAGGTTTGAAAAGTGGCTAAATCTAAAAATAGGTTCGGCACTTATCGCGGGTTGGAAAAGAACGGCATCTTGTACCTACATTGTAACAAGGAAATATAGCAGTTTGGCCTGAAACGTTGATGGAGCAGAAAATAGATTCAGTGCACAGCATTCTTTTTATTTTTATGGCGTTTATCGCATTTTGGAAAAGAGCTCTTCATGTGTTTTTTTCTTCTTCATTATCGATTTTTTTGGCTGGTGCAACTTATACTCTGGAGTAGGGCTGTACAATTTCAATTATTACGCTAAACAATTACAAAATTAGCATAATAATTAGCAAAAATAGTATTATTATTATTCTTGTTTTGTTTTTTGCAAAGCAGACTTGCATTATTTCATGGCGCTGGGATTATTTTCCCTTCGCATTTCACGTGCCATGGCTCATGCTTTTGCCTGACATAAAACAAACAGCGCTGCTCAGTTTACTTGTGCAGGTGTGAGGGCTGGCCAGCAGGGGGCAGGTGTGAAACAGACCTCTCCTTAATCGTTTTTTTTTTTCGTTTTTTTTAATTAATAAATACATAAATAAAATAAAGACTTTTTTTTAAAGGCACCAAATATCGTTCATTGTGATTTCAATTATGACTAAAATAATTGTGATAATTATTTTTTCAATAATCAACTCTGGAGCGACTTGTAGTCCAGAAAATACGATAATATCTCTCTCATAAACACATCACACTTCATGGCTCAGGGATAAAGGGGAGTCTGTTGTTTGAAGAGTTCATTATGATTTTTTTTTTTTTGTCACAGATGAATATACTGTACTACTGGATTGAAATATTGAGGCCACGGAAATGCAAAATTCACGAGTATCCTTCTATAACTTTGCCTCCTCTCTGCCCCTGGACTCTGCTAAGGAGCGCAGTCAGGGTCACCATCACTACGGACTCCTGCTAAGCTCAAGGCCCACTGCCCTCGATGCCAAACATTGGTCGGGTAATCAGCTCTTGGTTGCTTCTTGTTTATTCCAATGGGAATTAAATGCTCTCACAGAGGGGCCGTAACCCTCCAAATCAGGCCCAATCAGTGTAATTTAGCACAGCTCAAACCATGATTTACAGAAATGGGAAGAATCTGCAGGAATAAAACCATTCTGAAATGATTTAATTCTAAGTGAACCTACACATAGTTTCTGCCCCATTCAGGCATAATAAATTACGCAAAGAGTTTAAAAATTAGCTGCAATAACAACACCCCCGATTCAGGTTACTCATTCTGTATCAAATTTGCTAATTAATTCTGAAATGTATCCGGAGGTAAAACAATTGCTCAATTTGAATCCATTAATCCTATAATCTGCCCTGTGTTTGCTGTTACTCTAGACTTGACTGTATGAATAGCTCCGTGGCGAGTGAAAAGAGGCTGCTAATCTTGGCCGGGGTCCATTGTAAACATGTGACTAAGGGGAGGCTCTGTCAACACTCCCGAGGGCTGGTCTCAGGAGGGCGAACCATACACGGTGAAATCATAACTACATACGTGCAGCATGCAGGTGACATCATAATTTAGAGACCACACAGGGTTGTTTTTTTTTTTTTTTTCACTGTATGGATTAAAGGAGGTTTAAGCTTACGAGGTGTGATATCATGGAGGGATTTGTGAAGGGATGGCAGATCGTGCAGAGCTGATCGTCTTATAACATTGGTTCTCAGACCACGTTTCATGAAATATTTGACCTTCCCAGTAGCGCTACGCCTAGATCAAGGTCAAACCAGGGCTTTAATGTTCCAGTAATTGGCCGAAGAGCAATCAAAGTTAAAGCCCCTTCTCATTGGAATAAGCTCAATTAGATCCATCACATCCCTCAATCATTTTAAGATTCATCATTTCTTTACAAACCAACAGATTTTAAAGCAGAACTAAGTAAGTCATGCCCCTAGAGGCCATAAGCGCCACTGCAGGTGTCGTAGCATGTTACGGTTTTTTACTCATTAATTTTCCGTGAGAGTAAATACAACGCTGACAGAAAAGACAAAGGGAGAGAGGGATATTATTCATCCAAATACACAATGGAGAACATTTTTTTTAAATCAAACTTGGCTGTAAATACTGTTTAAGTGGTGCTAGTCCACAGTTAGCTTTGCCCATTAGCCTGTTTGTTTCTTCTTCGTGATTCCATTGGTTTGTTTTAATTAATGTTGTTTTCTGGCCATAGACACCAGGGGGAGATAAAAGACCCCCCCCATTCATCCCATTAACACTTGTATTACCCCCAGAGGGACTATACGAAAAAGATTTTTATCGGTAATCAAGTTACTTAGTCCTTCTTTAAGTTGTTGTTGATGTATTGTGTTGCTATTTTCCAATGTTCTGTGATTTTTGTCTTGTAGGACTCCCTCACAAACAAGATGCCACATTTCAAAGGGCTATCCATCTAATAAAAAAAGTGAAATAAAAAAAGCTAAAGACACATTTCTTCTTCTGAAACACTGAAGTGGCACTAAGAGCCCCCCCACACCTAAAGCACAGTGGAGGCGTCACAAGAGGCGCAACACGGAGAGAAAAAAAGGGACCATCGAGGAGGTATCCAGGCAAGCCTCACAGCTAAGCCACACATGCCTTCTATTGTTCTGTCTAATGGAAGTAAACTGGAGAATAAATCAGATTAACTGCTACGCTCTTCCCAGAAGATGGTGAAAGACTGTTGTGGAGCAGAGGGAGCTGCGCAGGAGGGAGAGGAAGGAGGAGGTGGAGGAGCTGACCAGTGCAGGACACCACGCTCTGAAACAGAGACAGGGTGCGCCGTTTCAGAGGAGCACTGAAGGCAGCCGGCCAGGTTTCCTCCAGGTGCTACGGTTTCCCCTACTTCCAAAAACATACTTACTTAAATATAGCCTATTTTACGTGGAAAACAACATGGCCAAAACCCGCGGAAAAGCTTCAAAATCCACCCAATTGGACGTACTGGAGGTTAAAGCTGATCAAGATTAAAATAAATTGATAACGATTTCATGTATAAATACATAACCTTTTATCTTGCATGGTTTGGGGTAAAATTAATTGAACCTGCCGAGCTCAACCCCCCACCGGTAATCGCAGCACATAATTACCTTATGGGAAATGGATCTTACAACAGCAGTGTTTCTCTATAGGCTCGGCTGGCAGGTAGTCCTAAGAAATAAAGTCACGAGAATCTGTCCAGTTACACCCCCTGTGGGCATCAGAGTAAGGGTACCATTAAGCATGAGACCCCCTATCTGTGTTCCGAGGAAATTATAAAGTCAAAGGCAGCGTGAAAGCTATTCATTTGGCCTCATTGATGCTTTAATTATGAACTGATTGTGATTTTACGCTGTCTTTCCTGACTTGACTTTCACAGTATAGACTATTGACGGGCTGAAAGTTTCCCTTAAATCTAAATCTGACTGTGCGGTTTGTCAACATTTTCACATTTCATATTAGGATTTTTTGGACTTTTACTTGAGTATGTCTTTCCCCTCTGCTGCCCAACACTCGAAATCCCATGGAACTGCGTCTATGAGCATTGGCATTTTACCCATATCTTCGGAAAGGTCATGCAGTATCTAGCCTTTATTAAAACTAGCAGGAAGATGGATGTCTAGGATTACATAATATTACAGGGTAGGAACAGGTTTGGTTTTGGACCGTCTTTACTGATCTAGCTCATGGTACAATAACAATAGAAGCCATATTAACCTAAGGCCCCCAGCTCAAAATCGATACCAAAAAAATCAATATTTGCACTACATTACCTTCTCATCATACGGCGCCTTCCACCATTTGCAGCTATGTGATTCTATGCAGAACCACCAGAGGAAACAAGGAAGAGAAACTACAGGGAATATAACCCATCAAGCGTGGCATAAAGATGAATTACAGTGCTGTGGTGAATAACAGAGATCGTCATTTCAGGGTGACACATTAGCTGATGTGTCGGATGGCAAGTGCGAATGTTGTCCTCCGAGTTGACGGGTTAAAAGCAAGATAAATATATGGAAATGCACCTGATTTGAGGGAAATTGCCAGCTAAAGACCAATCCAGCGCACACTCACACTGCACACCCTGTGAATTGCAAAATGTGCAAGTAGACAAGAGAAAGGAAAACGAGATAAGTAAATTTAATTGGCCAACCTTTTATTTGTTTGCTCCTTGGCTTTATTCTATAGGAAAGCTGGTCAATTATTTTCAAGACGTACAAATGCCTAGTTCCACAAGCTTCCATGAGGTGGTGGTCTCTTTTTCCTTTGTGTATTTAGTGCACACACTTTCCTGTAATTATTTCAGTGCTCAAATTGCCTGCTCTCTCAATACATATGTCATCCTTTAGGGTCCTTAAGAAGCCTGTATCATTCTTGAGGGAGACAATCATCCAAAATAGACTATAGATACAGATGGCATACAAGGGGGCGTGGCCTAGCCGATTTGTCACACACAAATGAAGCCAAATTCTGGTCCATGTCTGTGTTTTTTCAAAGCAAAATTGTTCAGCAGAAGCGAAAAATAAATAAATAAACGACACTTGTAGCTAAAGTTAGTATATGTAGCATGCAGCTAGCGTAGCTCCCTGGTTAGCATTGTCTATGCTTTAAGTATTTATGGGCTTTGAAGCTCTTCCCTCCGTGTCTTGTTTATTTAGTAGAAAAATATATAATATATTCATAATTTAACATTTGCTCTTAACTCCTCCCTGAACCGAGCACATTTGAAAGCTATGACCTACAAAACTGAGCAAAGAAATTCCCTTGCATTGTCGTCACTTTTTCGTCGTATTTTTGGTGGCTTTTTTGTTGCTTTTTTTGTCGCCTGTTTTGATGCGTTTTCATCCTCATTTACCTTTCGTTTTGGTCACTATTTTTACACTTTTGTTCAAGAAGCTTTAAGGTTTGGGTTATGCCAAGCTGGAGAAAGTGTGCTCAGTTCAGGTGTGGGTTAAGAGATTAAAGTAATGGTGGGGAAATGGGAGAAAGTTCAGTTTTTTAACTTATTTGTTTTCCCCCTGTGGCTGCTTTGAATCGAGTTCAACATTCGTGTATATGGGCAATTCCAAAGATGCCATCTGTGTCTTTTTTGAGCATTTGAGTAGTATTTTCCAGGTCTGTTCTATCACATGTCCTTCCCACTGTGGCCTGCAGAGGGCGCACCAGGCCAATCCAAAATCCTGACCAGCGCAGTCTACTGTCTGTCTCATACATTTAACGTTTCAAAACACAAGATTTCAACGCTGCGGGACCTGAATAGTGATCCACTTTGAAATACGTATAAGTACTTTTGTCATCGTGACTGAAATCCAATAAAACGCACATAGTAGTCGCCTTGTCCGTCTCGCTAAGCTCTCCATTACAAAGCACTGACCCTGGGTGGATGTTTTATGCCATAGAGAAGATGGATTATCTGAAGCCGGCACATTACTCCGCTTTAAACCCCTCTTCATATGGAAGTCATTCACACTGGAAAATATTTGCATTAGTTGGACTTGGGACAGGGTTTGGTTACGATTCCCCTGAAATGCTCCCTGCCTTTTCGTAAACCCCCCTCTCCACTGTGAGGGCCCAGATACAGTGTGTGATCACGCAAGCCGCAGAATGAGTGCTTAGGCGTGGGTTAATGCTATGTTACAATGTGACAACTGAGAAATGAATTAACAATGACAAGATAATGATTTGGAAAAGTGAAGAAAATACCTAATTGTTTTTGTAATGAAATGTGGCGGAGTTAATTAATGTATGTTTGAGTGACATGAGCCTCGGGGGGACGCCTTGACATTTAATTTAATCAGGTTATGACTACAGGTGATTTTCTCGAAATTAAGCTCTCTTTGACATTACACTCTTGCGCTTAAAACAATCACTCAAAGGTAAGAAAATAAACAAAGAATACGAAATACAATGTATTTTTAAATACTTAATGGAAGATAATATTTTCTACTCAGTGTCATGACATTAAAACGTCAAATGTCAAGTTGTTTTCACAATTTTAAGACGTAAAATTAGTCTAAATTCACATTTCAAGGGAGTGCACCGACTTTGTTCAGACTTTTTTTTCAGATTCATACCAAATAACAAAGCTGTCAATTATCCCGTTTTGGCCGGCAAACTATTGGATTTTGACCTGCCTTGGAGCTAGATTGGGCTGGTGAGACAGCTCGCAGCGGGCGGTGGAAAATTCCCCGTATTATCAAATCCAAAACAGGTATGTCTTATAGTTAGGGATGCATCCATCCGATACTGGTATCAGATATCGGAGCCGATACTGGGGAAAAATACGATATCGAGTATCGGCTACAAATACTTAACCGATACCTGTTTTGGCCGTGCAGATTGTCGCTGTTAGCAACAATATGCTATAGATAGCGGGAACAGGCTAATGCTTGTGGCAACTAATCAAAGCTGGGTCAGAAATTATGAATGAAATACCTAATAGAATAAAATCAGCCACTGCTGGAGTGGCCAAGTGTTTGTATTTTAGTTTATGAAATGCTGTTAAAGAACTAAGTCACTCATGCCCCTAGAGGCCATAAGCGCCACTGCAGATGTCGTAGCATGTTGCAGTTTTTTTACACATTAATTGTCCGTGAGAGTAAATACTACGCTGACAGAAAAAACAAAGGAAGAGAGGGATATTGTACATCCAATTACACAATGGAGATATTTTTTTTCACCCAAACTTGGCTGTAAATACTATTTAAGTGGCGCTAGCCCACAGTTAGCATTGCCCGTTAGCCTGTTAGCTTCTTCTTCGTGATTCCATTAATGTGTATTGGTGCTCCAGGTCGGTGCAAGAAAAGCTGCAAGTGTGGTTTTCTGGCCAGAGACACCAGGAGGAGATGAAAGACCCGCCCAATCATCCCATTAACACTTGTATTACCCCCAGAGGGACTACGAAAAGGATTTACTAAGGTAAACAAATGACTTAGTACTGCTTTAAACACTAGCTAATATAAGATATTTGTAATGCATAAGTTGTAATGATTAGATTACTTAATGTGAGTTGTTGAGATTAATATAAAATAGCCTGTCCCAACTAAGCATTGTGTTGAAAATGCAGTGATCCTTGTTAAATGTTCAAACCCCCAGTATCGGTATCAGAAGCAAAAAGGCTGGATCGGTTCATCTCTACTTATAACGTATTATGTTTGCAGACATTTGAGGAGAAAAAGAGGAGACCGCAAGCCGCTGTCTGCAGTGTATTTTTAGCCATCATAAATCCTGAAGTAGCACCGGCGCTGAAAACAATTAACTTGGTGGAAACTAATTGTAAACTTTACCGTGACAGCGTTGCTCACTGCAAGCTGTGAAACGTGCTCATAAAATCCCAGCGGAGAAGCGGGATGCGAGGAATGCCTTAGAAAAGTTACGGATGAGCATGGAGCACGTTTTGGGTTGAAAAAACAAGGAAGTAGCTCTGGGGCTTTTACAAACTGGCCAACGAGTGGATATGCGAACATTTCCTTGTCTTAACATACCACAGCAAACACAGTAATGGCTCTTATTTTGCAATTTTTATTCAAAATGTCATTCCTGCATTCATTCACACCCACATTCAGTGCTATTTTCGTAGCCAAGGCTTCCCTGGGGCTGACTGACTGAGATGTGGTTGCCGATCGTTGCCATCACTCAATCGCTCACACACATGGACAACCAGTGTGACGTGTTTTGCCCAAGGACGCAATCAGTATTCTCTGGTATTGTCCTCAAACCAAAGCTTAAAACATACAGTGAATCATTATATCAATTCTTGCGATGTGGAAAGTTTTAAAACAATACAAGGTCCGTCTTTCCTTGCCAGATCTTTTGTGCAACACCAGGGGGGGGAACCACGGGCGTGAGGGGGAGCGTTGTGAACAAAGCCAGATATACTTGACGTTGATATCTGATACGAGTGAAACAGGAGAGAAGGGAAGACACGATGGGAATTCGGTGCTGAGGTGAACTCTGCCCTTTCTGGGTGTGAAAATGTACAGACAAAGTCCAGAGCACGATTTAGGTTACAGTTTTGGGGCGGGCGACGATGAGTTTTGAAGGATTTGGTTTTGGGTCAAATGAGTCCAGTGCAGGAGAGGGAGAGAGATTAATGCAGCACATGTGAGGTCAGGACAGACGCAGGCCACAGGGGGATTCCCAATGAAGGAGCAAAATAAATCTGATAGGATGGAAAACATACAGGGATACAGTATGCACCATCAAAATGCATTACTAAGAAAGTATCACACTATTGCAACCACAGATCCTGTTATAGCTGCTATACCTCCAAATTTCCACCTACATTTGCAAGCAAGGAACCGCTCACCCATCCACACTCTCGTTCATACACCAATGTACGGAGACACTGAGGCGAGACAGGTGAAGTGTTTTGCCCAAGAAACAAATTGGCAGTGTGCACCTGCAGGAGCTGGGATTTGAACCCCTGTCATTTAGAAGTGCAAAATCTGGAGAATTCAATCGCTGAGTTAGTTTTAAAGCAGTACTAAGTAATTTGTGTCCCTAGAGGCCATAAGTGCAACTGCAGGGGTCGTAGCAAGTTGCGATTTTTTTTTTACTTTTTAATTGTCTGTGAGAGTAAAACCTACGCTGACAGAAAAGGCAAAGGGAGAGAGGGATATTGTTCATCCAATTACACAATGGAAATAATTTTTTTCACTCAAACTTGGCTGTAAATACTGTTTAAAGTGGCGCTAGCCCACATTTAGCTTTGCCCGTTAGCCTATTAGCTTCTTCTTCGTGACTGTGGTTGTGGTTTTCTGGCCAGAGACACCAGGGAGAGATGAAGGATCCCCCAATCATCCCATTAACACTTGTATTACCCTCAGAGGGACTACAGAAAGTATTTAAGGTAAACAAGTGACTTAGTATTGCTTTAACCTCCACTATTGCAGTTTTGATTGCAGCGCAAAATGCCACGGCTAGTAACAACATGCTAATGCTAACCACAACTAATCAAAGCTAGGACAGAAACTATGATTGGATCACGTTAAGTAATGAAATAAAGTGGCTGCAACAGTGGCTTACCATCCCATGGCATGGAATGAATGAATAACGACTACAGGGTAGTGCTTTGAGAAGCTTGTCAAGACTGTCAGGCGTAAGTGTCATCTCAAATAGGGCTGCTGCTGCTCAATTACGAAAAAAAAAAAAAAAAAATCAGTGAATGTTACATTGTTATATTATTCAATGACTGTAAATATAAGTATATTTTTACATTGCAGAACAAAAGATGAAACAACAACAATGTATAAAACAGAGTATTGCAGAAAACATGATTTCTCATTTAAGTAATAAAATCTAGATTGAATTATTTTGATCACAGCCCTGTCCAATATTACAGTTACAATCACTATTTCTGCTTTTGCTAAAACATTCACTACTGAAACTGTTTACTACGATACTTCCAATTTAGTTCAAGTTAAAACATTCAAATGAGTTAATAATGTTTAAGTATGTATGCTGTGTACAAATACTTTTAGCAAAATGACCTCATAATGTATTAGGTCTTATGATTTGTTTTGTACAATCCTCTCATGTGAACTGAAAACACCCTAAATGATTTTGACTTCAAGGCATTCGCAGCAGTGCAACGTCTTTCTCTCTCACTCTCTTTTTGGGGGTGGACACTGTTTGCAGAAGGAATCTATTACTTCAGTCCCAAAATATACCCTTAGATCGGCTTGCATTTGTGGCAAGTAGCACACAGCGCCGCGGGCAAATCCAACCGGCTGCAGAAACGAATGCAGAAGTGTGTCAGACATCCTCTTGAATCACTTACAAATGACACGGGGCTAAGAAACTAGACACAAGAAAAAAGGAGCCAGACTATAGAGGAGAAGACAAGAAACGGTGACAACTGTTGACAAAATTGAAATGAACGTCAGTGTGCATTTCAACAATAAAATCATTTGCTCATTGTGGTCCATTTGGTTTATTATTCTACCGTATGAGCACAAATGCAAAAGGGCTCGGCTGAATCATCTCTGGCTGTGGTCGGCTAATATGAAACACGCTCAGGCAGAATATTTTGTTTTTTATTCATCTCCATGGGATATTTGGACTTCGCTCGAGGTCTCGTCATTGCGAACGTGTGATTAAGCTGTTTCTGTCAGCCCAGCCCGATGACGAATCCTCATGTGATTTAATCAAGCGGAGAATGGATGAAATATGGTGCTTTGCTTCATCCTGGGTTCGGTTCAGATGTCAACTTTTCTCCAAACTTGCAGAAGTACAATGACAATTAAATTAAAATAATCAAATCAAGCTAATCCAGGTCCTCCTGACCAAAATCTGGGTTAAAAATGGCTTCAGCACAGATGGAAAAGTTCAATTTAATTTCAATTTTCACTTTTGTGTGACAACGCTTTCACAAGTTTATCAAGATATTTTGCAGAAAAAACCTGAGACGTTCACAACAGAGTGGAATAAGTAAGTGATCCCTTGTATTAAATAGCTGGCTGACCCTTCTTTTGTAGTATTAACTGCTTTCTTGTAGTTGCAGATTAGACGCTCACAAAGATCAGGATGAATCTTGGACAATTCCTCTTTACAAAACTGTTGCAGTTCAGCGAGATTCCTGGGTTCACTTACTTCTTCCTTACTGTCCTGTGAATGTCTACATATGTTAGCATGTAATTGTTTGGGTGGTATTCGTTTAGGCAGACACTGTTTATTCATTCTTATGATTTTAATGAAGATCAGACCACATTGTATGACCAATTTAGGCAGAAATGTAAGAAATTCCATTTACATCCACATATTCACTTAGAAGTAACTCATTCTCTTACTTTTACTGTCCCATGTATTAATAAAGAAATAGGACGCAGAGCTTTTCGGCTCTGATTGGAATAGTTTACCTTTATCCATTCGTTCTTTAACATTGTTTGGTTTATTTAGAGCCTTCTTATTTTCTCACCTAAAAACACCTTGTTTATGTCTTTAAGTGTACTTGTAATTTTGTACTTTTGCCTCATCTCTTGGAATTGTTTCCTTTTGACTATATTTATGTTGTTGTTGTTTTTTTGTTTTTTTTTATTTTGTATATTTTGTCTATGTATCTTGGACGGGTTTGGGAGGACTATGGAGCAAGTTTGTTTTGTCTGTGCGACTGTCCTAATGTGTGTTTTGTCCTGTCTGTATCCTGTCTTTTACCGTGTTTTGTTAACCGTATCTAGTGTTTTGTGTTAATGGACCCCCTCGAAAACGAGATGGCACATCTCAAGGGGCATTCCATCAATAAACTTTATCAAGTTCCAAAGCGTTCACATCCATTTTCCTCCCACTGTATGTACACCATTTTTTTAGAATGTAAAAAATGTTGCTTCTCTTCCAAGATACTGCCTCAATCCAATGCTTCCTCTCGTGTAAAGGCCTTTATGCCGCTCCTGTAGGGAGGAGTTACTCTTGCCATAAGCTGTTAACTTTATTTCACCCTACGGTCCAGTTTGTAACCTGAAGAATAGTCAAACCAAACCCCAAAACAGCCCTGTGCAATAGACTACTTTCGGAAAATCTGTTCAGTGATGGGCAGCTCGTGCATGACTGAGAGCTTACCCAAACATATCATTCATGATCATTAAGAACAATCAGCATTTAGTATCATTTTGACTACCTCATCACTAGAAAACCGTCCAAATATTGGCCTCGTGCAATTAGATACATATTGCTGAACAATCAGAACGCTGGAGAACGCTGCGGGTGTGGTGTTAGCGGCTGAGAGCATCACATCTGGTAATATTAATATAACAGCGTATGGTCAATGGCCAATCTCCCCAGTGGAGCTGCAAACACAATGTCCATTGTAATCCTCCATGTGTTACTGATAGAATTCAAATGAGATTCAGAGAGATACTTTATACATATTGACAGCGATTTATTGAGCTTGGTCGGCAACATGGAGGAGCGAGTGAAATTTCAATATGATGTTTCCATTGCTGTATAGCTGAATTTACATAATCTAATGACTTCTACCTGAGAGGTCGTGACTATGGGGCTTAGGTGGGGAACCACAGAGGGAGGCGGTAGTAAGGTCCTGGGTTGCATTCCCCGGCTGGGCGGGGCCTCTCTGTGTTGACTTTGAACGTTCTCCCGAGGCAGTGCACAGTTTTATTCCAGGTATTAAAAACCTGTAGGGGACAAAAGGGGGACGAAGACTCCAACTGTAAACTGAACTGACTCAGCAGCAAATCAAGTAAAGCTAAAGGCACACTGTGTAACATTTTGGATTATACTGTTGCCAGCAATACACAACTTGCTCCTAATGTCCAACAAGATACAGAAAATGTAATGTGTGCAGTGGATAATGGAAGAACGGATTTGGATGAGGACCTAACTTATTTAAATCTCATATTTGGCTGCCTTTAGCAAACATCCCACGGTCAAGGTCAAATTTATTTATAAAGCACATTTACAACCACAATTCACACTAGAGAAAAGAGAGCATTCACTTTTTTCATTCACAATCTCTTGTTATTATCGGGAGATACTCAAACCTCCAGTAACGGAAGCAAAAGAGCTGGATCTGGGGTCTGAGGAAAGGGTGAGCCGCTCTCAGCAAAGACACATGTTTGTTTCTTCATTATTAAAAAGATTTTTAATTTCAAATTATACAATAAATGGAAATGGAATAAATAGATATTCTAAGGGACAACTTATTTAATGAGGCGACAGCAGCTCAGGCAGAGCTGATAGCTGGAGATATGGAGGTTCGCTTCAGTTATAGCCCCAGGGCAACTGCGGCTCTAGGTGTCAATCATCACCAAAGTGTAACTGAGGAGTGAATAAATACGCTGTAATATAAAAATCACTTTGGGTGCAATACGTTCAAGAGCATATATAAATGAAAGGCATGATATTTATCAATTCATCTGCAAAATTTAGGACCCGAAGAGCGGGTTTCTTCACAACAATAGGGGCGAATAACACAAGATTGCTCTTCATTCTGCTTCTTTTCATTCAAGCTGCATCGACTTGGCAGTTTTGTGGTGTCACTTTGGAATGGAAACAAAAGTGAAAATACTAATCTCCGTGTCTTAGCCCGCGTCTAAACCATGATTTTACTAGACCATCTTTCGCCAACCAGTAAAAACCAAACGGTTAAAATGCCTGACCTGAATCATGTAGGACAAACTCCGTAATTGCTCTGGGAAAATCTATCCGATCTATCCAGCCAAATTGCAGACTCCACCTGAGATTGAAGCCTCAATTTCAATCCAAAAAACCCCCCAAAGAAACCAGAATGCTAACCACACTGCCGACAAGCACCCTCAATACATAGCAATTATCCTCTCCTTTGCCCATTCCTATAACTGTATCCCGTTTGAGACCCTAAAAAACACTTACATTGCCATTCTCCAGTGATTGATTACGCTGCTTGTCCACTCTCCTCTCTCTCACCATTCATCTCTCTCGGTCCACAGACCCTGACCAGGTAAATGCTTCCTGGCCTAGTTTTTTTCCCCCCCAACGTATCTCTCACTGGTTTTGATGGTTTTAACGAGAGCCCCGGGGAAAACACAGAATCAAGGTCTTGAAAACCAATGATAGCACATGTTGAAAAATGAATAGTGGCACATATCGAATGCTAGAGGTGCAACACGTTTTGCGATAGGGAGATGGTTAATTAATTCCCAAGGTTTTGTAAGTAAAATCTCAGTATTCATGAATAGAGGGGTAATGAAGGTGAAATAGCATCATGGTGGAGATGGAGAGCTTGAAGAAAATATGAAAAGACTATAGAATATATCGACAAATTATCATTATCCTTCCCGGTCTCCCATCCAAGTGGCTCTTCCTTTAGCTTCTGAGATCTGACGGAATCAAGCTGAGTTTGCCTACAGAGCCAACAGGTCTGTGGACAATGCAGTCAATCTGGCCCTGCACTTCATCCTGGAGCACCTGAACTCCTCAGGAACCTACGCCAGGATCCTGTTCATAGACTTCAACCCCATCCTCCCTGGACTGCTACAAGACAAGCTCTACCAGCTCAGCGTGCCCGACTCCCCCTGCAGATGGATCACTGACTTCCTGACGGACCGGAGACAGCACGTGCAGCTGGGGAAGATCGTCTCGGATACTCGGGCTATAAACACTGGAACTCCTCAGGGCTGTGTACTTTCCCCCTGGCCCTTCTCCCAGTACACAAGCTGCTGCACCTCCAGTAAACAGTCCGGAAAACTGATCAGGTTTGCGGACGACACCACCCTCATCAGGCCCGTCTCGGACTATGATGAGTCTGCCTACAAAAGAGAGGTGGACCGGCTGGCGTCCTCGTGCAGCCACAACAACCTGGAGCTAGACGCCCAGAAGACAGTGGAGATGATCGTGGACTTCAGGAAAGACACAGCCCCACCATCCCCCCTCGCCCTGACAGACTCTCCCGCCCCCATCTCCATCGTGGACTGCTTCGGTTTCCTGGGCACCACCATCACCCAGGACCTCAAATGGGAGCCAACCATCAGCTCCCTCATCAAGGAGGCCCAGCAGAGGATGTTCTTCCTTTGGCAGCTGAGGAAACTTAAGCTGCCGACCAGGATGCTGGTGCAGTTCTACATGGCCATCATCAAGTCCATCCTCACCTCCTCCATCACCGTGTGGTACCCCGGCGACAAGCATCGACTGAAGGTGATTGGCTGTAGGCTCCCACCTCTCATGGACCTGTTCACCTCCAGGACCCGGAGGCATGTGGGTCGGATCAGAGCTGACCCTTTTCACCCTAGACACAGACAATTCACCCCTGTCCCCTCAGGCAGGAGGCTACGGTCCACTCAGACCCGAACCTCACGACAAGAGCAGTTATTCCCCCTCCGCCATCAGACTCTTGAACAAAAGCAAGACCCAGTAACTCATGAGTATAATCTGCTGCACTATGTGGTATGTCCACACTCATATCTACTGCTAACACTCAATGCACCTGTACATCTGTAACTACACTCTCGCTGTTCTATGTCAGATTGTTGTTGTCTTTATCAAAGTTTAAATTTAATCTTCTGACGCATGCCCTTATAGTCTTACAGTTTAAAGTTTTTACAGTTTATTATCTATCTAAGTTATTTGTTATATGATTTATGTTTCATGTTGCACAATTGACAATTCTGATTCTGTTTTTTTAGATCCACTTATATGCTAAAATACTGCTTGTATCAGGAATGGTGCGCCTTATCTTTCTTTCTTGAAAAGTTACTGAATTGCACTGAATAGCACAGAATTAGAAAACACTCTGTTTGAACTTCTCTGCAAAGTTATTTACAACCTCTGACACAAATAAGCTTTTTCTATACTTGCCGCAGGGTTGACCCCAAAGGACCCCATAAGTTATTAAAAAAAAGTGTCTATTTTTGAAGCAAGTACAAAAAAAAAAATCCACTTCAAGGTCCAAAATGCCTGCAGCGCTGCCACAGTTTACCAAAGAGACTCAGCATCATCAATTATGCACGATCTCCACTGCTTAGGTTCATCGCTGAGGGGCTATGAACTTTCATGTTGGGGAATACTGCACATGGACGGAAAATATGAGGCAAAGGACCGCGTTTTGGTACGAGTTTACAAGATGTGTAGTGATATGGTATGGATGTGCAAAACAATTACTCATAGGCTTAATAAATGGAGAACAACGAGGACTATAAGACAAGTATTGTATTGCTGCTTTCTTTACACCTAGAGAAATGCAAATTCAGCTCCATATACAGTACATGACATGAATGTGATAGGATGTATAATAAAGCTAACTGTAACTGCAGCATGTTGTTCTCGCCACAAAAAGACAGGTTTTGTCTGTTGCACTTTGTTCAAAGCCGGGTCATTACCGCGCGTAAAATCCAAATGCTATAATAACATGGAAATGATCACACTCTAAGATTAATTTGCAGAAAGGAAAAGCTACAGAGGATCCTTGCCTTGCTTTGCTTTACTGACAAAGACATAACAATATACACACGCGCGTAAACCCACATGTTTTGCCGGTTTACGCATGTGTCAGTCCTTGTGGCTTATGTCCTACCTGTGGCACGCTTGGATCCCGCGCTGTCCCTCGCAGTAGTCGGCGCACACACAGCGTGGAGAAGTGCCAGAAGAGCCAACTTCACGCTGGCACTCGCGGGCTTCATGATGCCCGGCTGATGCGCTCACAAAACCCCGGGCGAAGCGCTGTCTTTCCTCCTTCAGCTCCTGCCTCAGCGCTGCGTAACCATCATACGGTCACGGTCCCGACCAACAGCTGATGCGTAAAACCCCCCCTTGTAAGGGAGGGAAAAAAATAAAAAGACGACTTCCTGAAATACGATCTTGGGGGGTGGGGGGGAGTGAAGGAAATCCCGGGTTCGACAGCTGTGTGGGGTTCATTCATAGGAGAGCAGAATATACCAAGGCTGGTGGGAGAAAGCTCCGAGCGTAAAAGTGAGAGCGACGGCCGGGGGGGAAAGCGTGGTGTAAAACAAAAAAAAGAAAAAGAAAGAAGCGCAAAGGCACGGTTCGCTCGCCCGCACGGAATGACACCAATTCCAGGGCAATTACTGGAGAGAGAGAAGTGTTGTCTTCTGAGAGGGGACCATGTGCTTCGTGGAAACGGCTCCGCGAGGTCCTAACGCGCCGCCGACAGCTCAAAACGAGGGGAGCGGGGAAACGTAAAGGCGGCGGAAAAGGCGCTCTTCTTCCTTAATATTAATATTGATCATGTTTCCCTGCCTGAGTAACATGTATTGTATAGCCTACTTCATTCAAGCTGTTAAGACATGGCATGAAATATGGTGGTATGAAAAGACAGTCAGCGTATTCACCAAGGACTACCTTCTTATTTACGTTTGCATTGGTTGTCAATTGTATAAACAAACTCTTACGCCTGTTGTGAAATATTCCAGAGGGCTTTTATTTTGGAAGACAAGGGTTTGATTTTCGGAAATGCGCTCCCAAACTTGACTCACGCTCAAAACAACGCTTGATACAGCCCTTTATTTTTTTTGTTTTCATAAAGTACCTATCAGGGGCGGACTGGGACTGAAAAACAGCCCTGGACTCTGACTAGCCTGGCCCAAATTAGCGTAATTGTGCACTTCCACAAATACATATTTTAACTTCTTGCCACCCGCCTTAACATTAACGACTGCATTTTCCCCAGCTCGGCTTTATATTATTATTTTTTTTGATTGGTATCATCAGCAAAAAGAACTGGAAAGGTGGATGTAGAAACAGAAGCGAAATCATTAATATAAATAATAAATAATAGTGGTCCCAAAATTGAACCTTGTGGCACACCATACTCCCCGGAATTCCTTTTAGATTCATGTTTTTTTATACTGGGCTTTACCCAAATCTAAAAGCTTCTCAACTGGAGATCAACAATGTAACGCCTCATTTGAAAGCTAAGACCTACAAGAGTGATGGAAACTTTTCGTCGCGTCGCCACATTTTTGTCATATTTTGGTTGTTTTTTTAATTATTTTTTCTACCATTTTTTGTTTTGTTTTTCTCATGTTTTTGTAGGTTTTTTTTTCCGTGTTTTTCTCATTTTTTTCCGCTATTTTAATGCTTTTCTTTTTAGCTTTTAGATTTGGGTAAAGCTCGGTTGAGGCGGCCCTAGAGCCAGTGGCCCTTCTGTGCTCTTCCAGAATGGACACATGGCCAGTCCGACCCTGGTACCTATACATAATTGCAGTGGCATACGTTGAAGCGACATGTTTTTATAGAATTTGCGTTGGTTTGTGTGGGAATTTTGCATTTTGTATGACCTGATAATTATTTGTGAATAGCTTGCACTACCCATTACAAAAGGAGGGGGGGGAAAGCCACTTTAATTTCTAGTGTCACTGACCTCTGGCTATTTTTAACCACACAATGAGCTGCAGCAGTTGACATCTGACTCAAACACTATGGCCATTATGTTGCACTGGGTCACGTGTCTGTGCACTCTGCGGAGAGTGAAGGAGCGGCGGTCACTAGCAGCAGACCTTTTGAGCCCGCAGGGGTGACACAGCCTGCACCTACTGTAGTGTTAAGTGTGAGGATGAAGTGGAAAACTGTCATGTATTTTATCTTTCTGAAGGCATGCAAGTCTGATAACTCATGAGCCTGTGAGCATAAGGCACACACTTTGAACAAAACTATTTCACTTTGGAGTATATGATTATGTCAATATGATAAAACCTACCTCTTGTAACCATAAAAAGAATGCAAAGTATTTTAAATGTTCAATGGTTAAAGGCCACCGTTTTAGCCAGGTCACTCTTGCAAAAGAGATTATTAATCTCAATGAGTTTTTTTTACCTGGTTAAATAAAGGTTAAATTAAAAAAAAATTACATACTGAGATATGTTCTTACCTAACCTTAGCCGAGTTAACATATACCCGTCTGGTCTTTGTCCGTGCGCTCTGTCACGCAAACGGAGCACATACGCAGCCTCTCCCACATGTCATATAGCTCCAAAAAAGCTCACGATCGAAGCTACCAAGCTCTTCCACGTGTTCCCTATTTAAATAAAGTTACGTGAAGTGTTTTCCTGCGAAGTATATTTACACAGAAATGTAACGTGTTGATTTGATAAGCAGATAAAAAGGGGTACTATATTGTGAGGCGTAATGATACAGGAGCACAACGTCCGCCCAGTAACTCCTAAAGGTTATTGACGGAAGTGAGCGGGGGGAAGTCTTTAGGAGTTACTGCGCGGACATTGTGCTCCTCGTTTCATTACGCCTCACAATATAGTGCCCCTTTTTATTGCAATCAAATAAAAATTGCAGCTTTAAAGCAGTACTAAGTAACTCATGCCCCTAGAGGCCACTGCAGGCACCACTGCAGGTGTCGTAGCATGTTGCAGTTTTTTACTCATTAATTGTCCGTGAGATTAAATACTACGCTGACAGAAAAGACAAAGGGAGACAGGGATATTGTACATCCATTTACACAAGGGAGATCATTTTTTTCACTCAAACTTGGCTGTAAACACAGTTTAAGTGGCGCTAGCCAGCAGTTAGCTTTGCCCGCTAGCCTGTTAGCTTCTTCTTCGTGATTCTATTAGTGTGTAGAGCAAACGAAAGGCAAATTCCTGCCATAATTGTGCATGGTAGACAATCACGTTTTTCTATTCTATTCTATTTAGGCATTATAATGAAGGATAAACCTTTCCAAACATCAAGCGTTAATGCTTCTGACATTAAAGATATTTTTCCCCCCAATATCACGCAGATTCATAATACATTTTCACTCTTATTGCCTGCATGAGGAGAATCACATTAGGAGACACTGAACGATTTACCCTCAATGACTGGTGAGTATCCAAGTCTGCAAGGATGTGCAGGAATAGACTCAACTTATAATTGCACTTTTCATTACATTTTTAAGGTCTATCAAATTTCAGATTAGAGAGGAAATAAACCGCTAATAGTCTGTTACAGTCAAATGTAGAATTAAATGGTTTCTGTGAATTGCAGCCAGTGAAGATGGGGGACAAAGCCTCCATTGAGATCAGCACTGTCCATTAACAGTTATGAGAGGTCACATTCCTCCATATTGGTCCTAATGGTCTCCAGTGAGCGATGCCAGGGCCCACATGAACCGTCCTGTCTGCTGCTGAGGTTGCACAATAAGCGGGGTGGCTGCTTAGTCACTGTCCCGGGACAAAAGAGAGTGTTTTGTTTGCACAACTGTGGATTCATAGGTTTAATTGGGATACAGCCACAGAATTTTGGAAATTGAATACAATTGACAACATCTTTAAAATTAATTTAAATAGTGGCTCCTTAACCTCTTAACCACCACCTGAACTGGAGCACATTTTCTCCAGTTCGGCTTTACCCAAATCTAAAAGCATTGCGAAATGAGCAACAGACGAGCAGCTAAAGAAAAACAGAAAAGATACAGAAAAGTGATGACAGTGACAAAAAAGGGACAAAAAAAGTGTGTGAAAGAGTGATGAAAAAGTGACAAAAAATAACAGTTTTTTGGACCTTAGCTTTCAAATGAGGTGTTACATTGGCTTAAAGGCTGTGACCTTTTAGATATGGGTAAGGCTGAATTGGAGAAAATGCACTCGGGTTAAGGCGGGGGTTAAGAGGTTAATTATATCATTGTGCCCTTGGGCACGACATTTCACCAGCCTTGCCTCAATTTGATGCATGAGAGAGTAATTTGTGGTAAATTGGGCGGCACAACTTATTGTTTCCACAATAGGTGACAGATTATCCATTTCACAAGAAGACACAAACAAAATCCAGCAAAATCACTGAGATCTTCCATCTGAGTTATCCTAAAAACAAAAACAAATAAATAAAAATGGAACATTTTATTTTTGTCATATTGAGCAGCTAGACTCAGTACTCGGTTACATTTACTCATGTATATGTTTTTGAGTAACTTTTTGAAGTCACTATGCTTCTTAGAGTAGCTTTATCTTGTGGTACTTTTACTTGTAGTAATATTATATTGAAGGATCTTTACTATGACTAACCAAGATAATGGTTAATCGTTCCACTGTTTAAATCAGTGAATGGAAAGAGCTTCATGCTGACATGAAAAATAGATGTAGTTTTATTCATATATGTGTGTGTGTGTGCGTGCGTGTGTATATATGTTCATTTGTTTTATTCTTTAAATATCCGGATTTTCAGGTCATTTCACGTTTACTTTTCTATAATTTGTCACTACTAAAACATAAATCAGACTTTTACACCCAACAGTGACTCAGTACTCACAGTACAAGTAACTTTATCCACTTTTCTACTTTACTCTTACTTAAGCAATCATTTGTGTCACTGCACTGTTACTCTTGAGTTAAAAAACAGAAGTAACGTTACTCATACTTTGGCTTTTCTACCCAACTCTGAGCGTCCTTGTCAAGCTGTTGGCTCATTATGGCAGCCACGTTCCCCTCAGTCTGTCCCAAGTACCACTCTGCAAATGTTGAGATAGTCAACGACAAACAATCAAATAAATATAATAATGACTTCCAGTTTGACTCACGGTACAGATATTGAGTCGTCGCCATTACCTCGTTTTCCTGAACTCTGCTGACTCAGCTCTTTGGTTCTTTATCTGTGAGAATAATAGCAGCTTATCTCTTGAGTTCTAAAGCACAGGTGATAAATGAGCAGCAGAGGAGGTCTAGACTCCCGAGGACACTGTAAAGTCAACTCTGTCCAGCCTTTATTTCATCCATGGCTGAGCCTTAAACTTTGCCAGGACTTTGTGAATCATGTAGAAGATCGTTGGCCATGGTGTTCGGTGTGTGCTGCTCAGTCTTTGCTCCTTTGGAGAACCTGGTCCAACAGTTTCTGCAAAGAGGACATTGTTAGGTTGATAAATTAGATAAATTACATGAAATTGCCCTGAATAAAGAGAATTTGTGTTTGGACAATCTTGAAATGTGACTGCCAGTAGAATGAGTGTTGTACCGAGAGAAATGACATTTACACTTTGGCAGTCTCACAGGAGAGATCGTCACGTCTGAGCCTGAATGTATTAAATAACTAATAATAGTTCTTTGGCGGGTCACAGCAATGTTCACAAGCAGAGCATTGCTTTCTCTGCGCTGTAACAAAATATGTGATTTAAAGCACAAAATAATGAGTAAATTGGAATAAATCAGCTGTGTGCATTCACCAAAACGGAAATAAACAACAACGATCCTCTCTATTTCAGGACTGGCCTCAACCTTAAAAAAAAACAAATTGTCTTAATCCGAGCAGGTTTGAGTCACTTCTCTGATTTAACCTCTTAACGCCATCTGAAACCACAGTGCCAAACATAAACCCCAGGGCATGTGTCCCCTCGTTCCACTGTTGTCATCCCCGTCAGCGGCGGCGGTGGTGAGCGGCAGCTGCCTGGAGGAACCCCCGGCCTGTGGCTGTGGTGCTGGGCTTATCACTGAAGAGTCCTTTGTTCCCCTCAGAACACTGGGTTCATAGACCTCGCTGCACAACGGGTTCACAGTTTAAACTCCGATGAGAGCGACGGACATGGTAGGAATGTCTTATTCGGAATATGTGAGTTCATTAAAAATGTGAAGGAAACACAGGTACCAGATTCTAAGTTGTTTGAGACAGCTTCAATGGAAACTGGAAAGAACAGAGTGCAATCATTGACCTATAGTGACATCTAGTGGTTTTAAAGTTAAACTACCATAGAGAAAATGGGGAATTCATAGTACAGATAATAAGTTGGAGATTATTTTCTTGCAAGGATCATGTAGTCATTTATATATATATTATAGTTATATATATATAGCTTGAGGGTTCTGCGCAGTATCTTTGCTGTTCCTAGAACTGCACTTTTCTGAATCGAGATGTCTGATGTATTTCCTGGGATCTGCTGGAGCTACTCCTCCAGTTTTGGGGGTCACTGCCCCGAGTGACCCAACGACCACGGGCACCACTGATGCCTTCACCCTCCAGGTTTTCTCCAGCTCTTCTCTGAGCCCCTGGTATTTCTCTAGTTTCTCATGTTCCTTTTTCCTGATGTTGAAGTCGCTTGGTATTGCTATGTCGACCACAACGGCTTTCCTCTGCTCTTTGTCCACCACCACAATGTCCGGTTGGTTCGCCATTACCATTCTGTCCGTCTGTATCTGGAAGTCCCACAGGATCTTGGCTCGGTCATTCTCGAGCACCTTTCGAGGTGTTTCCCACTTTGACCTTTGGGTTTCCAGCCCATACTCTGCACAGATGTTCCTGTACACTATACCAGCCACTTGGTTATGGCGTTCCATGTAAGCTTTCCCTGCAGCATCTTACACCCTGCAGTTATGTAAAGCTGGATTGTCTCATTGGCCTCTTTGCACAGTCTACACCTGGGGTCTTGTCTGGTGTGATAGATCTGGGCCTCTACTGCTCCTGTGCAGCCATGATGAGCCTCTGTGCTGTCCTTTTGTCCGGCTCTGTCTAGCCATAGGTAGGATTTCTTATATATATATATATATATATATATATATATATAGCGCTGTGTCGTGTCGTGTGTATATGTATACAGTATGTGGGAGACTTTCAGGGGCGCTGTCGCGACTGCACACATCTGCGTCAACGTCATTCATCCTGGCCTATTGTGCATGTTTTTGGTGGTTGGGTAGTAGGTTAATCGCTTTTATCTCACTGGGATACTCAAGCATCCTTTAAAAGTGAACTATATCGTCAAACACAGTGGGCCAACATACAGTATTGAACCCTGCAGCTTGTTTCTCATTTGAAGCAGTAGTACAAGTAGATGTAGATAGATTCAAATAACTCATACAGAGCATATTTTTGATTTGGGTAATTGACGTTGTGCATAGCTTCAAATCATGGTAACGCAGCCCAGGAGGCCAAGAACTGACTTCCTGTTTCGATCCAGCACACCAAAATAAAAGCACCATCTTAATCATTAGTGCAGCAGTTCATTGGTTCAACTTTCTACTTGAGACAACTTGAGTTCAACTTTCAACTTGAGACAAATCATAACAACGCCACCCAGGAAGTCACTTCTTGGGCGGCGTATGATGACTGCCCGGTCGATCATACACAATATCAGCCCGCCGGAGGGCGCCAAGAGCGTTACAACAAATATCATGTCCCTGTAAAAGAGCAGAGTGTAATGTAGAGCTGCATTTATGTTTCCTACATCAAACACATCAGTATATGACAAACCTGTCCATTGCTGAACACCCAACTCTTCACAATGAGAAGATCCTCGACTCTCCATCCAGACGCTTTCCTCACACCGTCTGCCCGGCAGCAGCAGGAAGTGTCCCGTGCAATAACATTAACATTAGACACAAATCAAAAAGTGTTTTGTGATACAGACCAATGAACAATTCTAAGTTCAAGGGGCACGTTGTTGATGGAGCAGTCTTCCTGCCTACGGCACAGTTTCTATTTAAAATATATAAAGAATAAACATTAATTGTAGTAATGAACCAAGTACTTTCAGCACGACGTCTCAGGTAACTGTGACCTTTTAACCTACACCTGAACAGAGCACATTTTCTCCAGTTTGGCTTTACCCAAATCTAAAACTTTCTTGAAAAAAGCATCAAAATAGCAACAAAAACAAGCATGAAAACACAACAAAAAGTGATCAAATAAAGTCACAAAAGAGCCACAAAAGCGTAACAAAAAAGCGTAGGCGGTGCAACAAAAAAGTCAAACGCAACAAGGTGATGAAAGTGCAGAAAAAAAGGGTGAAACCTCAACACAAAAGGGGACGAAAACACAATAAAAAAGCCACAGTTTTGTAAGTCTTCAACGAGGCGCTACTCTGGCCTATAGGCTGTGGGCTCAAGTCCAGAAGCTTTTAGATTTGGGTAACTGCAAAAAATGCGCTTGTTAAGGTGGTAAGAGGTTAAAAACACATTAATAGAATGTTCATCTAATGTTATGTTAATAAGAGCCTCGTGGAAACGTTTTAACGTTACATTTTGATCATATAAAGTTCCTTGAACCTGAAAACATTTATCTACATGTCTAATAGCAGCTTATCTCTTGAGTTCTAAAGCACAGGTGATAAATGAGCAGCAGAGGAGGTCTAGACTCCCAAGGACACTGTAAAGTCAACTCTGTCCAGCCTTTTTTTCATCCATGGCTGAGCCTTAAACTTTGCCAGGACTTTGTGAATCATGTAGAAGATCGTTGGCCATGTGGTTCGGTGTGTGCTGCTCAGTCTTTGCTCCTTTGGAGAACCTGGTCCAACAGTTTCTGCAAAGAGGACAGCCAAATGCACATTGTTAGGTTGATAAATAATAAATTACATGAAATTGCCCTGAATAAAGAGAATTTGTGTTTGGACAATCTTGAAATGTGACTGCAAGTAGAATGAGTATTGTACCGAGAGAAATGACATTTACACTTTGGCAGTCTCTCAGGAGAGATCGTCACGTCTGAGTCTGAATGTATTAAATAACTAATAATAGTTTACCCAAATCTCCTGGTAAAAAAGAGTCAAAATAGGAGGAAAACACAACAAAACAAGCGTCCATTTTGAATACTGAAGTAGAATTATGCAGTACTACAACCAGACTGCAACATGTAACAATATCTCTACTCATGATATAAAAGAAAGACAACTGATGGACAGTGGCATTTTTATGTACTCATAATCATTGCACAAGAAGATTATAGTAAAAACACGGCCCCAGAGGCTCACATTTATGTGAAGAAACCAGTCAGTGTTCAAGATGCTAGCATGCTACTGGCTAGCATTTAGCTTCAACAGCTCAGCTCCAACCTCTCCAAGAGAAAGTCCTGAACCACACTCCAAACCTTGGCTACAACATGTGACAGAAGTCAGAGCTGATCTGTTACTGTAGTATTTCCTCAGTGTTCATGCTTCAGGTTGAAGCCATTGACAGTTGGTTGACAGTTGCTAACCGGTAGCATGCTAACATGCTAGGGACAACCAACCCCACGCATAGTGACAACATGGAGCACCTTGTCACATTTGATTTTCCTGTCTTTGTCCGTCAGTAACTAGTAAATGCCATAAGATATAACAAAGGAAGCAAGACTTACTTCAAGCCAAGGGTTTAAGCTTTCATTTAATGTAAGTGAGGCTCTAGTGGAATGTTGTGTTGATGAGCGATGGACCCTACAAAAAAAAGTGTGACAACCAGCCCCGGTCTCTCCTATATTAGGATTTCCGATGTTGAATATAGACTATAACCTTTAAGCTACAAGTTAGCTACGCCTGCATTTCTTCATGGGTGTATCCATTGTGGAAATATCTGTGTTAAAACCACAAACCTTCTTAAACAGCTCCGCCCGTTGCCTGTTGTCCAAACTGATGTCTCTCCTGGCCTCTTCTTCCTGTCTCCTCTTCACCTCTGTGGGCCTGTCGGGGCAAGCAGCAAAATCAACAAACTTTACACAACTGAGATTTCTAGGAACATTCTGCCTCACATTCATTTTTCTTGAAACAGCTACTAACTCTGACTGTACAAAGAGTCACAGAGCTTGTCTTATATAGTGGACACGAAAAGGCATCTACATAACTTTTCTTAATAGTGATCTGTGAATGAACTCACTGTTTGGAGGTGACCTGCCTGTCTTTTCTCATGGGTGTGGAGAGTTTATCTGGAAAATATATACAGAAGGACGGCCTCACGATTCTAGCCGGGCCTGTTGGTCTCTCATAAGGGGCTTCTGAACCGCTCTTTGTGTGACCCGTCACCTAGGACCTGTTTGCCATGGGAGACCCTACCAGGGGCACGAAGCCCTCGACAACAGAGCTCCCAGGATCATTCAGGTGCTCAAACCCCTCCACCACGTCGAGGTGGGGCTTCTAGGAGAGGTGTAGCCTTTATATTTGGAAAATATTTGCTGAAAGTCTGAGGTTGATCTCTTCAAACCAGTGGTTCCACAAGCTACTGAGGAGACCATGTACTGTATCTAAAACCAGATTTACAATGGAACATCTGCTTAAGGTCATGAACTTTATTCATATTACAAAATTATAAATATCTATATCAAATCATATCGCTGACTATGCATAATTTAAGTTTCAAACACGTTAGCATTTATCACATTGTAGTACATAATGACCAAGTCAGTCTGTTATAAAAATGAGCTGTGCATATTTAAGCAGCAGAATATGTTATAAAATGATGTCAATGAATGGTGTTTTTAACATGGTTTATTAAAAGTCAACGCAGTAGGCTACCTGTCCTCGAGTTTCAATTTTTAGTTCGTATCCACTTCTGACTTAGTATCTTAGGGATATTGACTTTGTATGCTTTCCTCCCACACGAGGAGGCATAGGAAGTTCGGAACGCCAATATTCGTTAATAAGTTTTGTTTTCTTCAAGGCGTCCTCACTTCTCTCCCAGTGCCACCGCCTGCTTTATGCATGTGGCATAATCAGTTTTATGCATTTTAATCAAATAAAACTTAATGTATTTTAAAATAACTAATGAACAGCAGATGGCGCCAGCGCGTAAAAAGTATAAAAGCCCACCCTGGTTCACACGCACTTCCTCTGTCTTCCTCCCTGGCGTCCTCCGGCCTGGTTGGGCTGGCCCAGAGGCTGTGCGCGATGTTCTACGGGTGCAGGTAGCTATGGTTCGTTCGTCCTCTTTTCAGTATTGGTTTAGCCGCTAACGCAAGTTGTATTTTAGCGTCGCGGGTGGCTGTTTGTTTAAGGCGCACCACTCCATGGCGTCCGCATGGCTCTCCCGACGTGTTTTGGTCCGGGGTCTGCTGGGGCCCTCGCGTAACCGGGAGGCTATCGAAGCACCGCACCGGCCGGGTGGAGTTCGATGTGGGCGTGCGACGGTAGGCTTGCCTTGCCTCGTGGTTAGCCTTTTGTAGGAGGACTGTTCCGCAGCTAACTTTCTTTGTATTTACGTTTAGGTGGACCCAATGCTGCTGTCTTGCTTTGCCTTGTTCTTGTCCTGTTGTGGTTTGTTTGTACTACTGAAAGCTACTGTGACCAAACGAAAATACTGTGAACCGACAGACTTAAAGTGAAACTGTTCAACTGAATGTAACATTGTGAAATGTCTAGCCTGAACGAAAAGTATGAAGCGAACAGAATGATAAAGTACAACATAGAAAAATAAACTAAACTGTGAAAAAGGAACATGCCGCCTCTGTCCTTATGGGTCGAACCTGTGTGCCTTAAAGCACATTTTTTCCAGTTCTACTGGATGGCGTTGTCTGGCAATTTCATTTAAAAATACCTATACCACTCGTCATGTCACATGCACATTACGCACATGCTTTGGCCATCAAACTCCGACCGAGGCCACTGTGAATGGCACTGATTAGTATTTGCGTCGCTGTTTTATTCGTGCAGTTGACAAAAATACAGTCTGCATTTAATGAGAACGATGAGGAAGTTGAGTAGCCTAAAGAAACATGTGCCAACGCGGCCAGCAGCGCAGACTTTACGCACAGACATGAACTCTCTGTTCATGAGGCAAAACATAAAACAAACATCAGCAAATATAGATTCAGATGGCTCGATAGGCTAATTAGCAGAGGTGGGAGACTCGAGTCACATGACTTGTGTAGCGACTCTAAGCCTATGTCGCTAATATAGAAAGGGAAAGGGTCCTGTACCTTAGATGACGCGCTGCGTTTGTTGTAAGAGGCACGTATGAATCGCGTCTTGCTTTTGCTGATATAACGTTAAAACAGCGGCTTCGTGGTTTAGATGGATTACCAGTTAAATAGAATCGTGTACACGGTTCAGAATGCGTGGTCACAAACTAACAAAACGGTCAACGAAAAATACGGCTACCCAGGTTCCCTCTCTAGCCATTACCTGGGCGCTGTTGAGGTGCCCTATTTGAAAACTACGGCATTCACCGCCTACGTCCACGTGACTGACGCCCCCCAAGCGTTGCCGAGCAACCAGCCATGTGACATGATGGCTGTGGTACTGTGTGGCTCCTACACACCAGCCCCTTAATTATTACCCAATAATTATCTTTTATATAAGTAGGAGACATAAGACTTGTAATATCTCCAAGTGAGGACAGACTGACTAATAGCGACTTTAAACTACTCTTTATCTTTAGAATTAGGCATTGAGGATTACTTTTGAACGTCTTTTGGACTTTTGAATGGCACTTTGAACTCTGGGCTATGGCCATTTAACTAGCCTCTGACTCCTGCAAGAGACAGATCTTCGTTATAGGTCGATCCAAACAACTGGTCCGAGTCTTTATCCGCACCTGACGGACAAATCCTTTTTGATCTGGGAAGGTTTGCATCACTCGTCCCATTGGCCACGAGTTTCGAGGTGCTGTGTTGTCCACGATGAGGACAAGATCTCCGACCACAAGGTTTCTACTTGTTCCTGTCCATCGCTGGCGCTCCTGAAGTTGAGGCAAGTATTCCTTCACCCACCTCTTCCAAAACAAGTCAGACATATATTGTATCTGCTTCCATCTCCTAGTAGCGTACTTATCTGTGGTCTCAAACACTCCAGGTGGTAATGATGGAGAGGTTTTCAACAACAGGATGTGATTTGGAGTCAATGCTTCAAGATCGTTCAAATCCAAGGAGGCCTTTGTGATTGGTCGACTGTTTATTGTGGCCTCGGCCTCGCAAAGCATAGTATACAGGCCTTCTTCATCTAGGCTTTGCACTCGCAAGGTAGAATTGAGGACTTTTCGGACAGATCTTATAAGTCTTTCCCACGGCCCCCCATGGTGTGAGCCAGTTGGAGGATTAAAACTCCATTTTATTTCCTTTTGCAGCATGACATCACTGATTTGCTTCAGGTTCCAGTTCTCAATGGCAGCTCTTAGTTCTCTCTCTGCTCCTACGAAGTTAGTGCCATTATCCGAACGGATCTCTCTGACTTGGCCTCTCCTGGCAATAAAGCGTCGGAGCGAATTGATGAATGAGTCAGTGTCCAATGATTGTGCCACTTCTATATGGACTGCTCTAATGGCCAAACAGGTGAAGATTACGCCGTATCGCTTTACCATGCTTCTCCTACTCTTAACTTCAAACGGCCCAAAGCAGTCCACTCCAACGCGAGTAAAAGGTGGCTCATCAGGCACAATTCGATCGCAAGGCAAGTCTGCCATCTTCTGGTGAACAGGTGGAGCGTTTAAGCGACGACAGATGATACACTTGGACAACACCTTCCTTATTGCTGTGCTCACATTAGTTATCCAGTACCGCTCTCTCAATTTAGACAACATATGATTACGACCACCGTGTCCCACCTCCTGGTGTACATGCCAAAGGAGGAGCTCTGAAACATGGAGATGTTTTGCCATTATTATGGGATGTTTCATTTCCACAGGCATAGAGGACCTACTGAGTCTTCCACCAACTCTCAAGATTCCATCTTGCAGCTGTGGGCTGAGCTTGCGGAGATGACTAGACGTTTTCACAGACTGTCCTTTCTCAAGACTAGCCAATTCGTCCGGAAATGTCTTCTGCTGGCAATACTTTACAATAGCCAATTCAGCGTTCTCCAGTTCTCCAACTGTAAGACTGGATACCACAGCAGTCCTCTTAATCTTTCTTATTTCATTTTCCGGAGTATCTTCGTTTCTCAAGTCAGACTGACGTGTACCTTGCTTTCTCTTCTTTGCCCTGGAAAGAAGCGAGTCTTTAACCCTCAGGATCCATGCCACAGCTTTCTTTAAGCGCATCCAAGTGGAAAAATACTGAATCAGTTTAGACACTGGCTCTTCCTCTGCCTGTATAACATTCACTACAGCTGCTCTTTTCACTTCAGGATCTTCAGGGGAAAGCCTTCCAATTATTTGTGGACTGACCGGCCACTGACTCTCAGGCTGTAAGAGAAAGCAAGGCCCCGACAGCCACGTGAGGTGTTTAATAAAAACCTCAACTTTCACCCCTCTGGAGGCCATGTCTGCAGGATTACTGGTGGTGTCCACATGTTTCCACTGAGCAGCACGGGAAGCCTTGAGGATCTGTGACACTCTGTTTGCCACAAACACTTTGTATCGTGAGGTCTCATTATTAATGTATTTGAGCACAGATTCGCTATCTGTCCAAAAGACTGAATCCAGAAGGTCTAACTGCAGCTCCTTTCTCCAGAGAACATCCATACGACTGGCCATAGTTGCAGCTATGAGCTCCATTCTTGGGATAGTTACACACTTGAGAGGTGCAACACGAGATTTTCCCATTACAAATGCACTGTGCAGTTCAGAGTTCTTGTTTTTAGACACCAGGTAGGTCACTGTTCCATATCCATTCTCGCTGGCGTCACAGAAATGATGTAGTTGGGCTGTGCACACTTCTCCAAACTGTGGTGGCTTCAAACACCTGCTAACCTCAAATTTGTCCAGCAGGTGGAGCTGTTGGATAAACTTTAACCATTCCAGGGAGACAGATTCGGGGACAGGGTCATCCCAACCCACTTCTCTACTACACAGGTCTCTCAAAATCTTCTTGGCTGTCAATATTACAGGGCTCAACATTCCTAGAGGATCATATATGGAAGCGACAGTTGAGAGTATCCCTCTTCTGGTGAGAGGTCGGTCTTTCAAATTGACCTTGAATTTGAATGAGTCAGATTTAATAGACCACTCCACTCCCAACACTCTTTCCACAGCCATGGGATCGAACTCCATGTTCAGCTGCTCCATACATTTTGCCCTGCGACTTACAGGGATGACATCAAGCACGGCAGGTCTGTTACAAATCCATTTGGTAAGAGAAAATCCTCCTTCTGAGCATAGAGAGACCAGTTCATGATGTAGGGACACTGCCTTTTCCTCCGTTGTCACTGAGAGTAGGCAATCATCAACATAAAAACAATGGCGCAGGCAGTTTATAGCTTCATTGCTGTAGAGATGTCCATAATCCTCAGCACACCTTCTGAGAGCGTAGTTTGCACAGCTCGGTGATGATGTGGCCCCAAACAAATGCACCCTCATCCTGTACACAGTGGGCGGTTGTTCCAGATCTCCATCATGCCACCAGAGGAACCGGAGCAGGTCCGTATCGTCAGGTGTGACCTGTACCTGATGAAACATGGACTCAATGTCAGCCATCATCACCACTGGCTCTTTTCTAAAGCGAGTTACCACACCAATTAAAGAGCTGGTCAAATCGGGGCCCTGCAGGAGTTGAGCATTCAGCGATGTTCCCTGATAAGTAACTCCACAATCAAATACAACTCTTATCTTATTTTTTATGGGATGGTAAACTCCATGGTGCGGGATATACCACACTTTTCCATCATCACGGTACAGCTCCTCTTCCGGCACCTTTTCAGCATAACCTTTGACAAACAGCTCATTCATAAAGTTGTAGTACTCCTGGAAAAATACTGAATCTTTCTGCAGACGCCGCTTAAGATGCTGCAAACGCTGCTCAACGATCTTTCGGTTATTTGGCATGCATACTGCGCTGTGCCGTAGAGGTAAACTGATTTGATAATGGTCATTCAAATGCCTCACTGTATTCATGACAGAGTCCATAAATTTCAAATCTTCTCTGGACATTGCAGGTTGCTCATCCAAACTGGTTTCCGGGAAGTCATTTTTATACTGTTGCTGCCACAGATCCTCGAGGTTAACCACAGAAACCCGGTTGACAGTTACATGCGGCTGTTTACAATCATCTGTCTCTCCACTGCCTCCTCCCAAAGGTCCATTCACGGTCCATCCCAACATTGTTCTTGTGGCAAACGGACCTCCATCCACACTACAAACCACTTCTAGTGGCTCCAAAGCCTTCGGTACGTTGGTTCCTATTAGGAGTTCAATTCCTTCGTTGACTTGTGGTAGGTGAATGTGTCGCAGATGAGGCCATTTATTGATGTCACTCTTTGTTGGAATATTCCCTTTATAAACCGGCATGGACTCTTGCGTGTACACTTTTGGCAGCTCGAGAAAATCACCTCCGCCTAATGCTGCAACCTCCAGTCCAGAAACAATATTGCTACTTACAACCTTCTCCTGGCCCATTGTCCGTAGCAGGATGTGGCTCTTTTTTCCCATTACGTTGAGCTTATGCATAAGGCTCTCTGTACAAAATACAGCAGTGCTTCCTTGATCCAGGAAAGCATAGGTGGTAACTATTTTGCTTCCCTTTTTTGACTTCACCTGCACAGGAACAATTGGTAGTTTACAGTCTTGGTCTCCAGCCCCTGTAAGGCCACTTGACACCAGCATATCGCACACTTCTGTGCTTGTTTCTTGTGACTCAGCATCAGGCACAGTTTCTTTGTGGAGGACAGTGGGGTGCTTCCGACTGCACTTTGAACAGGAAAGTCTTTTACGACAATGCTTACTCATGTGTCCTGTGCATAGACAGCCAAAGCAAATGCCATGTTCCTTCAACAGATTTATCTTCTGGTCATGTGTCATTCTTCCCAACTGTGCACAATTAATCAACGTGTGTCCTGCTCCACAGCAAATGCATGCTCTCCTGGCTGGTGCATTCACTTCATCTTCCCTTGTAGCAGACCAAGATCTATTCCCCACTGTACCAACGGTGGTGGCAAAGCTGGCTCCTTTAGCTCTGGGCTGTAGTTTAGGTTTGTTCATATTAGGAGAGTCCTGAATATTTCCGAAAACTGGGTCTGTAAGTATATTCACCTGCTTCTCAATGAAGTCAGCGATATCATAGAATCGAGCTCTTCGTTGCTGTCGTTCTTGTAGCTCACATGCTTGGCTCCTCCATCTATCTCGAAACTTATATGGCAGCTTTTTTATGATGTTTAACATATTGGAAGGCATGTCTAAGTCTTGGAGATATTGAACATCCTCCATCGCGTTACAACATCCCCTGAGGAAAAGACTATAGTCTTGCAATGCCTTCACATCTTCAGTCCGAATTGGTGGCCAAGACAGGGCCTTTTCTATATAACAAGAGGCAACCTTTTGTTCATTACCGAACTTCTGTCTTAATAAAGTCTTTGCTCTCAAATAACCATGCTCTGGGTTTATATATTGACAACTTTTAACCAGCTCTTTGGCAGAACCCAGGGTATGCTGCTCCAGGAAATACAAACGATCAGAATTATTTGATGTATTCCTCTCAACTGTGTTCTCAAAGGCTTTTATGAATGCATGGTATTTTAACGGATCACCATCAAACATTGGGATTTCCCTCTTTGGTAAAGCTGTCAGACATTGCTGCTGTACCAACAAGGTTGTTATCTCATTTTGCTTCTTCATAATGCCAAGAACATTATTTTCGTTATTCACATCCAGTTTATTTGCATCACAGTCTAAAGCAAATTGTTTGTGCCGCGTAATGACTGGCTCTGCGTCAAAGATTACATCTTGTTCTGTATCCTTGAAAGATGTCTTTACAATGTGTTTATCACTTTGTTTAGTCGATGCAAGGATAAATTCAGCCGCATTCACATTTAAAGATTTGGGGGATTTTTTCAAATGAGATTTTCTTCCATCTGAAATCTTTGACCTTCCACTTAATGTGCTTTGAGAGCTTTTAAGGATTTCAAGTTTTGCTGTTTTTTCTGCTATTTCAGTTTCCAGTTTTAAGTTCTCTTTTCTTTTTCGCAGCCGCTCTTCCTCTTCTTCCAACGCATGCCTTTCTTTCAGTAGTTGTTGTCTTGTGGCTAATGCAGCAAGCTCAGCCTCTGTTTTTAAGCATGCAGAGGACGCTGTAGAGCTCTGAGATGACGTAGATTTTTGAGTCCCAGCATTGGAAGCGCTATCACATGGATTTATGTCTTCAGCCCGGTTCAAAGTGTTCGATAGATGCTTATTTGTTTCAGTTGGTTCCAAAGGGCATATGATTTCATTAATTTCAACTGGGCCTTCTTGTTCACATGCGTTTTGTTCAGTTGGTATATCGTTGACCCATTTTATAATGTCTTGTTCATGTGAAGTTTGTTGTTCAATTTCATCCACCCACTGGTAAACATCATTTTGAAATGCTTCTGTATATTTCATTACACTGGAAAACCAATCTTCTTGCTTTAGAGTTTCGTCGTGTGGCAATAAAGGCAACAGATTGTCATGAGCGGCATTAGCGCTTTCGCATAATTTGTTCAACTTTCCCATAGAATCTTTGATTTGAGACACATTATCCTTCCGTTTCATAAGCCCTTTCATTTCTGGTATCAGTGCCTTCATTCTATTGACAAACCCTTTGCGATCCTTTTGGAGTGTTTCAATCTTATGTCATAAGAACTTTTCCGTGGGTTTACGTGGTCTTTTCCCAGACTCCATTTCAGGCCGCGCGGCCGCACCATTAGCGTCACTCATCCTTTTTTTTTTTTTTTTATTATAAAACAGTAGATTATGAAATCGATTCACTTTATCGAATGCACAGTGGGTGACTAATACAGCATTCAGTTCAACAAAGTGACATAATACTTTCCAGTGAAACTCCAAAGCTTCGCATTATTTAATCCACACTCAATAGACATCAATCAAAGCGCGCAGCGCAGCATCCATCAGAGCGCACTGGACAATCTTTAACATCTGAGCACCATTTCTTCATCTAAATGTCCCAAACACAGGCACTTCAGGAACAATGCACAGATTCCGTATCCAAAAGCAAACTGCAACAGGTTAGCTTACCTGTGCTCCAGGAAATGGCGTGTGGATGTGGCTTTGTCCAGCGAAACTGTGGCGCAGCCTTACTCACTTGATGTCGTCCGCTTATGTTGTAGTTAATATTGCGAGCGATGGCTTTCATTGAATGGCCTTTTTCGTTGACAAATGTAGCGACTCTAAGCCTATGTCGCTAATATAGAAAGGGAAAGGGTCCTGTACCTTAGATGACGCGCTGCGTTTGTTGTAAGAGGCACGTATGAATCGCGTCTTGCTTTTGCTGATATAACGTTAAAACAGCGGCTTCGTGGTTTAGATGGATTACCAGTTAAATAGAATCGTGTACACGGTTCAGAATGCGTGGTCACAAACTAACAAAACGGTCAACGAAAAATACGGCTACCCAGGTTCCCTCTCTAGCCATTACCTGGGCGCTGTTGAGGTGCCCTATTTGAAAACTACGGCATTCACCGCCTACGTCCACGTGACTGACGCCCCCCAAGCGTTGCCGAGCAACCAGCCATGTGACATGATGGCTGTGGTACTGTGTGGCTCCTACAACTTGACTCGAGTCAGACTCGAGACTCAAGTCCCGCAATTTTCGGGACTTGAGACTTACTTGACCAAAGCTGCAAAAAGACTTGACTTGGGACTTGCTGTTTGTGACTCGAGACTTAACTTGGACTTGAGGCCAATGACTCTCAATGACTTGCTGTGAATTTATAATTATTTACTTGAGGGAAACTGTCGAAAGATCAGGATTCATTGCGTAAAAACGGCGCATCTATGTTTACATTATGGTAATTAGCCACATGCGTGTTCGGTTTCCCGACACAGCGCTTCTAATCAATACAGCGCGTAAAGGCAGGAGGAAATACGACGTCGAAATACATGCATTAAAAGTTTTCTAAACAGAGTGAAGAGGAGGAGATTTACGGACAGGAAAATGTTTGAAACAATGGGCTGGACCTACAGCGCAGACGGAGCCTCCAGAACGACGATGCGTAAGAGCTGATTAATCAACAGAAATCTTGGGGCTTTTCGATGTTTTAAGGCGTTCACACAAAGTTTACAGCATTTAGAGGCTAGTTTACGCATCCGCACACAGCCCAGTGACAGCAGGACTGAAGGCTACACAGAATCTATTTTGAGCAGGGGCGAATCCGAGTATACAGGGGCTGGGCATTGCAGGGGAACCACTGACAGAAAAACTGCCAGAAACTAACAAAAATAAAAATATTCTTTTATATTTATCTTTCAGACTGCAGGGAAAAGCAGGTCATATTTAAAATACTATATTTCATATTTTTTAAGTCAGTCATTTTTCTTTCCGTCTTGGTAAAAAATAACTTTAAAACTATTGATAAATGATCCACCAACTCATTCTGCTCGCACTGGTCACGAACATCGCTGTGGGGATGACAGGCCACGGGTTGGGGACACGAGCGCACAATTAATTTGATTCGGGGCTAGAGTGGAGGAAAACTGACTGGCTGCCTTCTGTCTCCTCTGATCTTCTGAAATGGTGCACCACCTCCTGGGTTTGTCCCTGTTTCAGAGCGTGGTGTCCTGCACTGGTCTCGTTTGTTTGCAAAATAAGGAGAGAGAAAGACGTTTCAAAAGTAAACCATTAAGTTTCCTCCCCCTTCCCTCCTGGCTGGACCTGACAGGCCAGTTTACAGGAAAAGCTCATCTCATTGGTCTAAGCTACGCCACCGGGGATTCTGGTTGGTTGTTGATGATATAATAGATAAACTATTTACTAATACTTACCGTATTTTTCAGACTATAAGTCGCACAAGCCTAAAAATGCATAATGAAGAAGAAAAAAACATATATGCTGTAAGTAGTCCTGGAGTATAAGTCGCCCTGGTGCATCGCTGACAAGCCTCTCCCGGCAGCACGTCAAACACCAGTTTGTGAACTCGTTCCTCTAGCTGTGGCTCTAGTTTTTAGCCTGCGATTAGCTTTTTTTGTTTTCTTCATTGCTGTAAGAGCAACCTCCGCTTTTCGCCAGTCCCTCACAAGTGTCTCGCTCACTCTAAACTTTCTTTCTGGTGCTCGATAACCATTTTCCCAATGCATATTTCACTACATGCAGCTTGTAATCTTTCTTTCTGGGGGCATTCGTGTTTAGTAGCAGATACTGGTGCACAAGCCAAGAGCGCCCTCTAGCGGTTATCAGTGTGAAAAATAATGAACATGTGAACCTATATATTTTGACGTATGAGTGTAAGCCCAGGTGGTCTATTATACACAATCTACTACATTCGTAAAACATATAAACTCCCTTACCATCACTTTAATATTGGATTTTTAAAAATAATCTGACGTAATCTGGTGTTTTTTTTTAAGTGCAAATACTACTAAAATAGACTCTGTACATGACTTCAAATCATATCAACGCCGCCCAAGAAGTGACTTCCTGTTTCGATCCAGCACGCCAAAATAAAAGCACACAGCTCGTCTCATTGATAAGTTCAGCAGGTACCCGTGTCTACATAGGTTTCCTCCGGGTACTCCGGTTTCCCCTACCACTAAAGCCGTGTACAATAGGTTCCCCTCTAGGGCCAGGACTCCTCTGAAAAAGAGATTCTTAATCTCAGTGGGACTATCCTGCTTAAATAAAGGTCAATATAAAAAAAAATATAATATATAGGTACTTGCAACATTATAAGAATATCATTAAATACACACATTTTAAGTGCTTTGTCTGTTAATAGCTAGGCAGAAAGAAAGTTAAACTAATGAACTGCTGAACTAATAAGAAAGTGCTTTTATTTTGATGTGCTGGATCGAAACAGGACGTTTTTGGGCTGCGTTGTTATGATTTGAAGTTATGCACAGAGTCAATTACTCAGATTAAAAATATGCTGAGTATGAGTAATTTGAATTTCTCCACATCTACTTGTACTACTGTTGCAGGGTTCAATACTGTATGTTGGCCCACTGTGTTTGACAATGATATAGTTCATTTTTAAAGGATTCTTGAGTATCCCAGTGAGATAAAAGCGATTAACCTACTACTTTACCCGCAAGAATGAGGCGACACAGCGGAGCCTGATGATGACAGTGTTTTATTGGATCCAGAGCAGACAGGACTAGCCCGGCTGTTGCACTACATTTTGGCACAGATTATTCTTAAATAGTGTGACCACCCTGTATACGCCCTGGGTGCACAAAGCATCACTAACACACACCAATAAAATAAAAAAAAGAACTCTGACCTACACCGCCTTTCGGATCATCATTTTACAGCACACTCAACGTCAGTCCGCGTGTTTCCGAGTTTGTTTTTCGTAAAAGAGGAAGAAATAAGCTTTTTACGGATGTTTTCGTCGCAATGAGAGGTAATATATTCACACAATCCATGTCACCTGCTGTAACAGAGAGTAGTTATAGTATAGTACACAAAGATGTCCCCCAGATACACTTTACAATAATATAATAAGAAGAATATTTAAAAAAAAAAAAAAAGGAAGAAAGAAAGAAAGAAAGGAAAAAAGTCGTATAAGAAATAAAAGCATTTAAAGTTCTTGGATGATGAAAAAAAAGAAAAAAAAAAAGCGCAAGAAGTGGTTTTGGCTGAAGGGAAATGGGGAGACTGCAGTTAAACACTGGCGGTAACTATAGCGAGAAATGCACAAAGACGCAAAGGCTGTGTCCAAACCGCAACAAAATGAATAAATATAAACACATTTTAATACATACAAATGCTTCACTGTGAAGAAAACAAACGAGAATAAAAAATGTATTGGCTCCTAAAGATTTTTTACAGCAAAAATGGGGCTCTTCTTCCCTTAATGTTGTAATAATAATGTTATTAGTGATGATGTTTTACACCTTTACAAGGTATATATATGTTGTGCAGGCTCTCAGTCGTCCAGGGATTTTGGTAATAGTCAATAGTAGTGGAGATTATCAAAAATGATCGATGCAGGGTTGTTTACTTGTTTCCTTAAACTCAGAAACATCAGCCCCATCCAGTCGACAATAATTGATGTTCTCTACTACCATTGCCTGGTATATGCAGTTTATGGCAGTGTTTCTTAACCAACGGTATGGGGACCCCTGGGGGTTCACAAGCACTGAGCAGGGGGTACATGGTATAATCCCATATTTCAAAAGAAGATGAAAAGTTGTAGGATTTGAACATTTAAAAGAAATTAAATGTGATTCAAACACATTATTATTCTTCCACATGCCACTCAATTTGAAATCCTCTACCGAGATTTAAAATGTGCAAACCCTCAAGAGGTTATTACAGTGTTTATGTAATTGATTTGAACCATTTGAAGCAATAATCAAAGATAAAAAAAAAAAAGAGCCAAACAAATCCAAATATGGCATTAAAATTGCAGTTGGAACACAGCCCGAAAGTGACACGATTATTACACACAGTATCATGCATTCACCCACGAAAATTTTACATTCACGTCAATAAAATAAACCTTTTTTTTGTTGTATATAAAAACAAAACAAAAATATTCAGACTTTTGTAAGCAGATGATTGAGCGAGCTAGGCTTTTTGTCGTTGCAACCCAGGCTTCGTGTAACACTCTGCTCCGTGTAATTAGTTCCATAGCCTGTAACTTGTAAAAAGCTGGACATTCACTTTGTACACACACGTTTAAAACATGAACCCGGGGGCGCCGCTGGATTAAAGCAACGCCGCCACGCGGAGGACAAACGCAGGAACTACACCAGACTCAAGGAGGGGGGGGGGGGGGTTTGAGCAGAATGGAGTCTATTCTTACATCTTTATATTCCTATGTTGCGTTGAAGAGTGAGAGAGGGACAATAGTGAAATATTAACAGCGAAAGCTAATTCCCCCAAGGACGACGATTATCTGGACATCATGTTTCCTGTTTGGTGCCGTCGTGATATTGGTATACACAAAACAACTGATTGATTGATTGAATAACAGCGATTGTGCAGCTCAGGTGGGACATTAACACAATTTACAGCAGAAAACTCACTACCTTTGACAAGAGCAGTGAAATGGATCTGATACTATGAATTTTAACAGTATTTTGTTATGCAGATTTTAAAGGGGAGGTATTATGCAAAATCGACTTTTTCAAGCTTTACATCATGTTATTATGTCATTCCCTCATTAAAAAACATGCCTGAAGTGTTGCCTTGGCACATTCACGTATTTTTGAGTAATCTGTAAAATCTCTGATGGCGGCCATTTTAGGGATAGGTTTGCCTGAGTCCTCCTAGGAACGCCCCCACCTCCTGGAGACGCCTCCGAGCTTTCGTCACCAGCCGAGTAACCAACCACTGTTCCTCAGCAGAACCCCCCTCCCCACTGATGCCACAGGGGCGTGTCCGAAAGGGTCAGAGGTTCTTAAAGAGACAGGGGCCTATTTCAAGACATTCGCTACAGCCATTTTACAAGGCAGTTATTTTAATTTACTGCAGTTACAGACCAACAGAAGGTTTCGTCATCATTATAGTGTGATATAGACTGGTGCTATGTGATTGAAAAAAGCATAATACCCCCTCTTTAAGAATTAGAGAGTATAATTTTAAGCTGCAGAAGTGAAATTTACTTTTGTATCAGACTGCTGCATAATTAATGTATTAATGTATTAAAAGCCATTGTTATTGATAGTGGAAAAATGCAAAAATGAAATATAAAGAACACAACTGTTTCCCTTTAAAGGAGAAGAAGTTAGTTATTACGAAAGAGTGAAAAGTGAACCCCAAGTCTCGGTAACTCCTGCCTTTGACCTTTCCGGTGGCGGCGCAGAGGACCACGATTTATCCGCCCCAAAGACAAAACAAAAAAAACACATTTTGAGAAAAATAAAAAGCAAAATAACAAAAAAAAAAAAAAAAAAAGTGTCATATAGATATCGAACGTCAGGTATTGCACAAAGAAGGGTGGGTTTGGCCCCCGAAACGGTCAACACAAGGAGGGTGCTGCTTGTCCATGCGCCTCAGCTCTCCGGAAAAAATAGCGGACGATATCAACACAAACACTCAAATACAGGCTATTTACAGGACCGTCCCGCGTCGGGATGGGGCCGGGGAGGAGAAGCTTGAGTGTGGATGCTTTTAAATGGGGATTTTTTTCTGTCAGCAATAAAAGTGCACTGTGGAAATGTCTGCGAGTTGTAGAGCCCAGTCTCACAGGCATCGGGTTTAATAATATCGAATACTGGAAAATCACAGAAAAAGAGCTGAATTATATATAATACTACCTCTGAGTCTGTTATTTAGACTAATTATTGAAATGGCTTATGTAAAGTCAAAATAAGCTGTACAGTAAGAAACATAGCTTGGATTGTACGCTTTTGTAGGTCCCATTTGTTGCTCTATATACATATAAATTAACATAGAAATAAATCAATCTATAAAGTTTTTCTCTTCTTTACAATAATGGCTCATGCACACTCAATATCTTCAAATTGTGCGATTGTTTTCCATAAGTAACAACTGTTGTTGTTTGCGTCTTCAATAACAAATCGCTTCTACCACTGGACACTAGGGGGCAGAGGTTTGTGCAAATTGTTAAAATACTGTTTTTTAGTTTGTATCTGTGAGACTGGGCTGCTTATGCAGGGCTTGACATTAACACGAGACAATCGTATAAATGCGGAAAAAAATGTTGAAATGGTTTTGGTTTTCGCCATAATAAAGGTGAAATCATAAATATAAATACAGGGAAAAGTCACCCACTAACACAAAGACTGGCTGCAAGATTTACAATACTGTCACTGTGTCCTTGGGCAAAACACGTCACACATCTTGCATGTGTCATTGTATTAGCGAATGTGATTGGAGGCCGTTGGTCGAAGAGGACTGACCGACAAAAGTGAATAAATAATGTGGTTATTTGGTTTTCGATACCGATACCTGAACGATCTGAACTTTTTTATTACCGATACTAAAATATTTGTATAATAAATTAACCTATTCCTTTTCCTTCTATTGAATTTCTTTTGCATTTGTTTCATTTGTTTGAGGTGAAAGAAGAAGAAACTTCTTTTAAAGCAGTACTAAGTAACTCATGCCCCAAGAGGTCAAAAGCGGCACTGCAGGTGTCATAGTTACAATTTTTTACTCATTAATTGTCCGTGAGAGTAAATATTACGCTGACAGAAAAGACAAAGGAAGAGAGGGATATTGTACATCCAATTACACAATGGAGATTGATTTTTTTTCACTCAAACTTGGCTGTAAATACTGTTTAAGTGGCGCTAGCCCGCAGCTAGCTTTGCCCGTTAGCCTGTTAGCTTCTTCTTTGTGATTCCATTTGTGCAATTGTGGTTTTCTGATCATAGACACCAGGGGGAGATGAAACACCCCCCAATCATTCCATTAACACTTGTATGACCCCCAGAGGGACTATGAAAAGGGTTTATTAAGGTAAACAATCCCCAATTTTTAAAAATGTTTTCCCTTAAATTTAATTTTTTTTCCTCTCATTTTTTCCCCCACCATGATTGGTATCTCATGTGAACTTTTATATCGACTGAAGGAATAGCTACATCTATAGAGTCCCGCTCATCTCAAGGGTAAATCTGTCATAAGGTTTCACATTCTAATATTAGGCCAACGGCTAATCAGCTTTGTGGTAACTGCTGACCATAGTGTGACTATAATGTAAATACAGCAAGATACAGTACTTTTATATAACAGTTTATAAAGTTTCAAATAAATACTCGGATTAAAACTGTGTGTTTTATGGTCATGAGTCACCGCATTAGCAGATTAGCCTCCATCATTCTTTGAAACTCTGTACTTTTAATTCCTACAAAAAGTCTGTGGGAATGATGACTGGGATTTCTTTTTTCCAGAACCAAAGCGAGTTATTGGAGATAGTCGCTCGATCATGATTTAATTTTATATATTCGAAAAGTGAAAATGACAATGGTAGATTTTGAAGCACGATCCAAGAGGTTAATGTCAAGCCCTGTTTTTTTCATAGTCTTATTCATATACATAATAAACCCAGGCAACAAGAACAACACAATGCAAGTAAAGGATATTTCTGAAAGTAACGACAACCAATAGCATTTGTATATTACTATTTATATATATATTTATACTGTATGAGGGTGTGTTTTTTTTTTAGGTTTGCGTCTCCTCCGGCGCCGTGTATGAGAAGTCCTTGAACTCCTCCTGGTTGATCTGTCGGATGATGGCCTCGTCGGTCGGGGTCAAAATGGGGTCCTCCTTCGTGAAGTCCTGGTCGAAATTATTCACATCTCGTTTGGTTTTCTGAAACGCAAGACACATGAGTCACGTAACCCGCACAACTAATAATAATAAAAAAAATAATAATAATAATACATCGGTTTAATATAGCGCTTTTCTGGACACTCAAAGACGCTTTACATTGCAGTATTCATTCACTCCATACTTGGTGGTAGTAAGATACTATTGTAGCCACAGCTGCCCTGGGGTAGACTGACGGAAGCGAGGCAACCAGTCTGTGCCATCGGCCCCTCCGACCACACACTCACTCACTACATTCGCTAGGCTTCCTGGTGTTACCAAACGGTCTCCCACCCAAGTATCGACCAGGCCCTTTCCTGCTTAGCTTCCAAGGTCTGATGGGATTGGGCAGAGCGAAGGCGGTTTGGCCACAACCCCATAGGTTGGGTATGTTTTCAGAAAGGCTTAAAAATAAGATTAGAAAATATCCCTAATTGTAAAAAATGTAGGATTCACATAAAATCCCAGCAGAGGGCACTCTTCTTCCTCTTATGCACAAGTGACTAATGTAGCAAAGTTTGGGGAAGCTTTGAGATGATAGAACTTTCATTTTTGACCCATGTGAAAACGCTGGGGTACGTGTCATATTTTTAACCACACTGTTTTTTGTGTATTAGAAATAAAAATTGGTCTATAATAGACAGGCTCTGGAGCTCTGCGGAGGCTTGTCGCCGGTCCGCCCAATCCGCAAGGGCGGGGTTACCTGGAGGAGGAGACTTCGCAGGCTTGTTAATTTCACAGACCATTCGGGATCATTACTATGAATGAGGCTGAATAGATAATCATCGATCTGTTGCATACTCTATCTGTGTTTAAAGCAGTACTAAGTAACTCTTCCCCCTAGAGGCCATAAGCGCAACTGCAGGTGTCGTAGCAAGTTACGATTTTTGAACTTATCAATTGTCTTGGAGAATAAATACTACGCTGAGAGGAAAGGCGAAGGGAGAGAGGGATATTGTACATCCAATTATACAACGGAAATATTTTTTTTCACTCAAACTTGGCTGTAAATACTGTTTAAAGTGACGTTAGCCCGCAGTTAGCTTTGCCCGTTAGCATGTTAGCTTCTTCTTCGTGATTCCATTAGTGTGTATTGCTTGCTCTGGTCCGGTGGCAGTCAAGTTGCAAACATGGTTTTCTGGCCAGAGACACCAGGGGGAGATGAAAGACCTTCCAATCATCCCATAAACACTTGTATTACCCCCACAGGGACTACGGGAAGGATTTATTAAGGTAAACACGTTACTTAGTACTGCTTTAAACCTCAAGAGAGTTGATTTTGCATGATATGTCCAGTTTAACATGGAAGCAGCCTCAGCATCGTCAGTTCCGCCCACGCGCCACCGTCTCTAAACTATAAATAAATAACAAATGGCGTCCACAACCCATTAATTGATTCCCACTGAAAGCGTGTTTGCTTTGTGTGCTCTTACAATGCGGGGCTTAAAGGGCGGTTTGACCTTCCTCTGCTCCAGCAGCACCCAGTCGATCTCTCGGAAGAACGGGTGCGTTTTGATGGCCTCCTCGCAGCCCTGGGTCACCACGCAGCCCAGACGCTTCGCCGGGTTTTTGGTCATGAACTGGAAAGACGGGATAGATGTTTAGAAAATTCCGTCAAGGTGAACCACAACTCCACGGGCCCTGTTGAACATCATGACATCACACGGTCCCGTACCGCTCGCAGGATGGACACGGCCTCTTTGCTGAGCCACACGGGGTAGAGCACATCGTCGTGGAGGATGGACTCGAAGAGGTCGTCCTCGTTGTCCGCCTCGAAGGGGGGCTGTCCCGCCATCATCTCGTACATGAGCACCCCCAGAGCCCACCAGTCCACCGAGGCGCCGTACTCCAGCTCCTGCAAGATCTGACAAGCAAAGAACACGGCGGGTTAAGAAGAAGAACACTCTCAAACCAGATCAAAGCAGGTAGAATTCATTGCAACTTTTACAAACAGGATTTTCCTCATTTTTACCTACTTTAGCTGAATTGTCAATAAGTCGAATCCCTTCATTTAAAAGTTCTTTATTCAACACTCATGGACACAAAGCAGAAATTGGTGTAGACTTGCTAAACTAGTACTTTAGAGCTGGTTTAGATCGTAGTATAGTAGTATATAAGATCTAGTTTAGGCCATATCTGGATTAAGTGCTTGGTTATTATTAGACTATTTTCATCAGTTTGACCTCTTTATGCCTACCTGCCAGTTTAGCATTACTCAAATCGAAAAGCTTCTTGGACAAAAAGTGTCAAAACAGCGTCAAAAAACAAGAAGAAAACGAGTGACAAAAAATGTGACCAAAAAAACTACAAAAAGTAACTAAAAAGTAGCAAAAAAGTGACAAAAAAGCAAAAAAAAGTGATGAAAAAGTGACAAAAAAGTGACAAAAATGTGTCAAAAAAGTGACCAAAAAATTACAAAAAAGCAACAATAAAGTGGCAAAAAAGTGACAAAATCGAGACAAAAAAGGAACAAAAATGTGACAAAAAAGTGACAAAATCGAGACAAAAAAGCAACAAAAAAATTACAAAAAAGGAACAAAAAAGTGACAAAATCGAGACAAAAAAGCAACAAAAAAATTACAAAAAAGTAACAAAATGTGACAAAAAAGCTACAAAAAAAATGGCAAAAGAGAGACAAAAATGTGACAAAACAGAGACAAAAATTTGCTTCGGCGGGTGGTGGTTAAACCTATTTTAGTCCTTGTTTAGACCTTCTTTTGACTCTATTTAACAGCTTGTCAGCCAGACTACTCGCTTTTCCACTTCTTTACAACGGCATATAGTCTGGGATTCTGTGGATGGGCCTACTGACAAGAAGACAATCAGAGAACTGCACAGACCATCAAACATGGCTGGCTGATCAGGCTATGTATTTATTGCTTTTAAGGCATTTAAGTCTTTCGTGAGGTCCTAAATTGTGCACAAGGTTTATACAGCTAGCGAACTGTTAAACATCAGGAGGATAAACGCTTCACAGCTGAGCAGTCTTACCTCTGGGGCGATGTAGTCCGGTGTTCCACAGAAGGTGGTGGTGGTGACTCCGTTCATGATGCCCTCTTTGCACATCCCGAAGTCCGCCAGTTTGCAGTGGCCCTCCGCGTCCAGCAAAATGTTGTCCAGCTTCAAGTCCCTGACACCATAACAAAAGAGAAGTTATCTATGGCACGGTTTATAATTAATAAAGATGCAGGAGTTTGCTTTACAAGTGAGAGGTTTTCTATTAGAAATAAGTATAGATGTTGCCTGGATGTTCGGTCTAAAGATGGACAACAATCGAACCAGCTCTACTTTGAGAAGAGCAAATCAATATTTCACCTGTAGATGACGCCGTTGCGATGTAGGAACATGAGCGCAGAGGTGACTTCGGCGGCGTAGAATCGAGAGCGCGGCTCGTCGAACTTCCTGGACCTTTGTATCTGAAACATCAGGTCTCCTCCGTTCACGTACTCCATCACGAAGAACAGACGATCCTGAGGCGAGAAAGAGCGCAGTCAGGGAACCAAGACTCCTTCAACAAGTGACACAACCGATTGCTGAAGTCATATTGCTGCGTACCCGTGTCTGGAAGCAGCAGTAGAGCTGGGTGAGGTAGGGGTGTCTCCGGGCCAGCGCCAGGATGCGTTTCTCGGTCATGGTGCAGTCCACGTCGTCGTCCTGGAGGATCACGTCTTTCTTCAGGACTTTGACGGCGTACACCTCCTCCGTGCCCTTCAGCTCAGCCAGCATCACCTGCCAAAAGACCTCCAGCTTAGAATATCCTGAACTGAAGCTTTCAGACAAAGAAGCAGAGGCTACACAAACAGCTTCCAGCGAAACAGCAGATAATGGTGTGAAATGAAATTATTTATTTTATTTGTATTTGTAGCCCCCGCCTTAAAAGTGATGAAAAAGTGACGAAAAAGTGATGAAAAAGTGACAAAAAATACAAAAAAATTTCTCACTAGCGAAAAAGTGAGAAAAATGTGATGAAAAAGTGAGAAAAATATGACGAAAAAGTAAAACTGGTAAAAAATGTGATAAAAAAGGGACGAAAAAGTGACAAAAAATGTATGAAAAAATGGCAAAAAAAGTGACAAAAATGTGATGAAAAAGTGACAAAAATATGATGAAAAAGTGACAAAAAAGTGACAAAAATGTAATGAAAAAGTGACAAAAATATGACGAAAAAGTAACAAAGTGTGGTGAAAAAGTGACAAAAATGTGATTAAAAAAATGAAAAAAAAAAAGTGATGAAAAAGTGACAAAAAATACAAAAATGTAGCGAAAAAGTGACAAAAATATGACGAAAAAGGAAAAAAAGCGGGTGGAAAAAAGTGACAAAAATGGATGAAAAAATGACAAAAAAGTGACAAAAAGATGATGAAAAAGTGACAAAAAGATGATGAAAAAGTGACAAAAATGAGATGAAAAAGTGACAAAAAATGAATGAAAATTGAAGAAAAAAAAGTGACCTAAAAGTGACAAAAAATTGACGAAAATATGACAAAACAGTAACGAAAGATTTTTAGATGAGTTTTGTAATTCTTAGCTTTCGAATGAGGCGTTACACTGGCCTATAGGCTAAAACCTTTTAGATTTGGCTAAAGCTGCACTGGGGAAAACGCACCTGGTGAAGGCGGGGGGTTAAGAGGTCAACACGCACTGTCCCAAAGAAATAAATAAACAAAGCAACACTATTGTCCCAGTTGAGAAATCTGTCTTCTGCATTTTATCCATCCTTCAACCAGAAACAGAATCTTTTTGTCCCTAAATAGAAATTTGTCTTGGGCTAAAGTGCAGCAGCTGCCGCCAATAAAAAACATGAAGATCATAAAAACAGCCGGTGCCTCAGGGCGACCGCAGAGCAGCGCCTGGGGACCCATCGTACGGTTCTTGGTAAGCAGCATCAAGCAGAGGATTTTTAGATTGCTGTGCACGTTTTGGGGAAACCAGAGACTTTTCGGCTGTGAGGGTTAAGTTAAAGCTGCTTTTCCAGCAAACTCTTAATGGAAAACTGTACGATAAGGGAAAAAGAGGAGTAAACACTGCTCAGGTGTGTCCACGGACCTTGCCGAAGCTGCCTTTGCCCAGGACCTTGATGAAGTTGAAGTCTTTGAGTGTCCGGCGTTGGCACTGCCCGTTTTCGCGGCCCGCGGACGACGAGGAGGAGGTGGAGGAGGAAGAGGAGGAGGTGGAGGAGGCGGAGGAGGAAGAGTTCTGAGGCCCGCCCTGGTCGAGAGACAGGACGTCCTGCAGCCGCTCCAGCTCCGACAGTTCTGAGGGACAACAGCGGGACACGTGGTACAATGAACGTTTGCATATTCTACAATGAGTTCTGTTTTCCCTTTGATTACGATGTATTTGAAAGGAAAGTCCACATGTAAAATCTCATCATTAATTCAATTTATTTAGCGAAGAATGTACTGAAACTAATAATAAAACCCTTTTTCATTCCTTGTAGTCGACTGAAAAGCTCCTAAAATACCAGTGACATTCTCTTTAAAGGGCATCAAGTTAAAAATGTATCCGAGGTGCAGGCTGCGTTGCATTAGTTTTGTCCGGTTTGGCTCGTGAACATAGAAAACACAAAGTTACTCTTTCTCAGATGGAAAGGTGTGAAGACATGACTAACTGTGAGGAGCACATGGCGGTGGGCGGCGGGCTACACTCTCTCTATAAATCAGCCTTTAACGGCAATAGTGCTACAATTTAGAAGGTACGTTTGCTTTGAACTGTTTCCTCTCGGTTTTCTTTGTTAATAAATGTAGTAAGAGTAAGTGTAAGAGTTGGTTTTACCCTGCTGTGAGGGCGAGGTGGGCACGGCTGGGGGGCTGAAGCCTCTGTCCTCACTTTGGGACAGCTCTGGAGGCGACTGGGGAGGGTCCTGCCCTGGAGTCAACTGCACAAACACAAAACACAACAAGAGGCTGTGAGGGGCTGTTGGGTCATGGTATTGCACCTGTGTGGACATCAATATGTGATTCTGGTTTTATTTCAATGTGTTCAATCCTAAAACTGATCACTGGTTCAAAGACTGAACTGTAGCTAATCGTTCACTATGTTTAGATTTCCACTATTGTGGGATTTTCGTGGAGAGCATGAAAAATAAATATTTTAGGAAACCTTCTGGTATAAGTAATGAGAAAAGCAATGTTTCCATTTGCCCTTGTCATTTGGTGAAATTGTGCAATTAAACCATTTCACCAAATGGAATTTTCTGCCAAACTACGTGTTTACTCCCCATGTAAATGTTACTATCAACTACTATTTATATTTATATTTTTATTTTTTTACATATCAGAGCAAATGGAAACATTGTTTTTCTGATTGCTTATTTAATAAAGTTTTCAAAAAGGAAAGATAGATAGATTGTGTTGTTTGTTGGCAACTTATGTGAAATAAAAAGATAATGAAAAAAATAAATAAATAGACATATAGACAATTTTTGTTTTGTCCTAATTTTTTGCCAAATTACTCAACCCCCTATTTTTTTCCTGATTTCATTTTTTTTTCCTTACTTTTTTCCAAAATTACTCCCCATGTTTTATCACATGAACCCGATATTGCAAATCTGCAGATCTTCAAACATTATTATGTTCTGTTTTCTGGTTCTGGTATAGGTATTGAAAAAAATATTGCTCAGGTATCTGTAGCTAAAACCAAGTATCGTTAAAGTACTGGTATTGAAAAAAATGTAAAAGTACCCAGCCCTACTTAGAAATGCTAAAAAGCAAAACTCATTTATAAATGTATTAATGGAAAACCCCAGCATCTTCTAGAAATGTAGCTTCTGGTTTAGTAAATCAGGAACTTTAAATGTGTTTAGCTGAGGTTAGTGTCACTCTGTGGTATTGTTGTATACTGACTGACTTACTCAGAGTATTCCCAAATATGAGACACGGCTTCACATCTGTCGCAGCTCTGTCTTTGTTCATATAACGGTTTTATTTTTTAATCTTTATCCCGCTCGCTGTGAGACCTCCCACCAGCGTTTCTGAGTTACGACATAAGACTTGACCGATAAGTAATCTCCCTCTTGCCTAAGACGGTCAAATAATTCACTTCTACTTCCAACCAGTAAGATTATCTGGCTGTACCTTCCTCCTGCGCTGGGCCGTGTTGGAGATTTTGTCCGGGGTCACGCCGAGGTCGGCCAGCACTTTGGCGATGCCGCGGGCGTCCACTCCGCAGTTGGGAGCCACGTTCTTCTCGCAGCGACGGTGCACATTCATCTTACACACTGCACGACAACAACGGCAGGCTTGAGCTCAACATGATGAAGAAAAATGAACTTACATACAAAATAAAATTATGTCATTTAAGATGGTACAGCAAGGCCTAATTCATTAAGTCTATTATTCAATTGGAATATTTCTATGGACTGGTTTTATGTAGACTGTAAGGCTGCACAATATATCGCGAAAAATATCGTATCGCGATATTACCTGATGCAATATCCATATCGCGAGAAGCCACAATATATCGCAACATCACCATAGCCTTCATTTGACTGAGATCGACCCATTTTTTTTTTGCAAACTCAAACTCCTGCATTGAAGTCATGTGTAAATGTTCAGTTTTAGTTTAACATTTACTAGCTTTGTTAAATTCTACCCTTGTTTTGGTCCTGATTGGGTGTTTTTTAAGTCTTCTTTTGACACAATTTGCTGAAAAAAAAAAAAAAAGGAACATACTGTGTTTGGTGAAATATCGCAATAATATCGTTATCGCGATATTGCACAGCCGTATCGCATATCGCAAGTCACTTCAATATCGTGCAGCCCTAGTAGACTGCTAAATTTCAACAATATTCAAAGATTTGCTTTAATACGATTGGCCCATAGAATCGTAAATAAGACTGCACCAACACCACTTAAACATTTCAGTGTAGCATTCCCAAACGTAAAACTGCTTTTGCACAATCAGCCTTCTCATATAAAGCAATAAAGGAATGGAACGAGCTCACAACAGACCTGAAAAGTCAAACAGACTCTTTTCAGTTCACAGTAGAACTTAAAAAGTGGCTTTGGAGCACTCAGAGCTGCTCACACTGAGGTGAACACTACTGTATGTTTGAACCACAGGACAACTTATGTGTATATATTCATGTACAAGAACATTTTACTGTTTGAAATGTTTTGTTAAATGTGTGTTTGTGCTTATAAATGTGAATGTGACACAGTAAATGAGAGGTGTGGCTGCATTATACAGGCGTGATGCTGTGTATGTGTCAGCGAGAGGGCTTGTTCTGATTGCTTATTCATTGCATGCTATTGTATATAAAATGTTACTGTATTTTTTCTATGTAACCAGGGACTGCAGATGGAAACTAGCCATTTAGCTATAATCTGGTGCAGAACATATCTGTCTTTGAGCTTAATGTTGCTCTTTTTAGTTCATTCAGTCAGAGATAATTTTGGCACTATTTGCTGTAGATGGAGCTCCTTATGTTTGTATCAGCTCCACGCCTGCTTGTGTATCTGTTCAAAAGCAGGACTTTGTAAAGAATGAGAAAATACAAAATGTATTCTGGCCCACAGCCACTTTCGCCGGAAATGTCGGAAATACAGCACATTTACATATCTATCACTAATGATTTATTATTATTTATTTATTGCATGGTGTACACCAGGGGTAGGCAACGTCAGGCCCGGGGGCCAAATCCGGCCCTCCAGCACAGAGCCTCTGGCCCCCAATATGATTGTGAGAAATATGATTATGCAAATACCTGTTAAAGTACACTAAAACTGCGATAAATAGTGTCTTTTTATGGTGTATTTTTTAAATGTCTTTGGAAAACATCCCACTTGGTCATATATAATGTAAAACAGTGATTCTCAACTGGTGGGTCGGGGACTCAAAAGTGGGTCGCGAGCCTAGGGAACTTTCTTTCAATATTTTCAATCTGAAACTACACGGAAACACACTGGAGTCTGTTGAAATTTGTATTATTGGGTTGTTTTGATCATAATTTCAGTCTTCAAAGCAAATCTATGGCTTGTTCAATGAAAACGTGGGATAAATGCAACATTTTATATGATATATGACAAATTACAGTTTTATTTGGGTCATACTTTGTCATTAAGGTAATGGCGGGTCTCGGAGCCGGACCACTTTAGAACCACTGATGTAAAACAATGGCATTTGCAGAAAATGGTTCTTAACTTTTGGCTACAATAGTGAGGTTCGGCCCTTGGTGTTTTGGCTATGATGAAAATGGGCCCTTCATGATGCAAACTTGCCTACCCCTGGTGTACACCTTTATCAAACCTTGCACTGTGTAAATTGCCTGTACTAACATGTGTAATTACTTCCTTCTTCCCTGTAATTACACATGGAACTAGCAGGCTGTAATCTAAAGTGTTGCCCTTTTTTAAATGCTTTTATTATATTTCACTTCTTCAATGCGTGATTAAAATACATTTGTTGTAATGAGTGAAAAAGTCTCTGAGGACTTAACTTCGACACACTGAGTTCCGATACACTGGGGTGAAAACAGACTGACCTTTGCACTGCAGGCCCTGCCTCATGAGCCCCCACAGCAGAGAGCCGCAGTGGTCGCAGAACGTGGGCACCTTGTAGTTGTGAATGCTGAACTTGTGAGGCATGTTTACGCTGAACCGCTGGGATCCCACCTGCAGGGGGCGACACACCGTCAAACACTGACTCTGCATTATGTCACAGGCAAATGGGCAGAGAGAGAGGGGGGGGGGGGGGTGCTACCTCCTCTGGCGTGTCCTCCTGCTTCTTCATCCCAGCACATTTGGTGATGATGAGCTCGTGGCAGCGCTTGTGGACCACACATGTGCACACTGGAGCAAAAACAATGAGCAGAATGTATATTAAAATACACAAAGGCATGATTTGGGAAGTGCACACTCTTAAACAGCTGACTAGGGCTGGGAACTGCTAAACGATACCAGTCTGGTGTGAAAAAAATAAAAGTATTGAAAGTATTGAATGCAGATACCAAAAAGAAATGCTGTTGGTCATCAAAAATTTAAAAGAAAAAAAAAGCTAAAAATATTTTAATAAGTGGACAAAATTGGGAAAAACAAGTGGAACAAGTGAGGTAAATTTGAGAAAAATTGGGGAAATTTTTTTTTGAAACATTTGGGAAAAATGATTAAAAAAAAGGCGGTGAAAAAAATTTAATTAGCGGAAAAAACACAGAAAAATTGGGAAAAAATGTTGAGAAAGAATATGGATTTTGTTTTAGTTAAAGGAAGTTTCTTGGTTGTTTCACCTAAAAAAAAAATGCAAAAAATACAAATACAAAAGAAATTAAATGGAAGAAAAATAAACAAATTAACATAATTAATCTGTTTTATGGTTCAATACGACAAATAATTCAGAGGTCAGTATCAAAAACCAAGTATCGTTAAGGAGCTATACCTGATTTTACTTCTAGAAATGGAATGAAATGTATTTTGTCCTCCTTTAGTATATTGTAAACTTATGCGTTTGTGGGGAAAACAGCGTGCATCAAATTATAAAACATTTGTATCAATTTTATGAACTTAAGGCTATTGTTCGAGCATTTTTGTGAAAGTGACCCTGCAAGTTGTGAAATGTGCCTATAAACTAGTCCCTATAAAGAATTTGGATGCTACAAATATACAAGAAAAGCTTCCTTGTCCTTGTTTAGTTCTGCCCTGGTTTAGTCCTGATATAATCTATGCTTTTACCCTGATCCAGGCAATATTCATCTTCATAATGATCATGCCCCTGCTTCATAAAAAAACCCTCATCTGGGACAGTTCCTCAGATGGAAAAGTGTAAAAACCACACACTCTACTTCAGTCGCTTCTGGCTCTGAAACTGAACCTGGGCCATCACTCGTGTGCAGTGTCTGGGCTGAATAAATGATAATGTTTGGTGTCATTTTGAACAAAGGTGAAGAGGGAAGCACTCACCCTGACACTGGTAGCCCTGCTTCCCCAAGACGCCCCTGAGGAAGAGCACAAAAGAACAGAGCATTAACAACACACATGTGACGAGAAATGAGACAGTGATATAATCCTGCAAAATAATACATCTTTTAATGACCTAGCAAAATGAATCCACATTTTCTTCTTTCCTTGCACTTGTCGAGCTGTTCAACAGTTCAGGTCAATAGTGCGGCGGTGATGACATCGCGCTTATCAATACCATGGGGCAAAAGTGGCTCGAGCGATCGTCCACTGAAGGTCAGTGGTTTGCATCCTGGCTTTGACAAGTGCTGACTGTTGGGAAAGACACTTAACCCACTCTGCCTTTATATGAATGTACAGTATAAGAGAGTGGCTGAGAGTGCAGATTAATCCAATCCAATCCAATCCACTTTATTTGTATAGCACATTTAACCAACAAAAATGTTTCCAAAGTGCTGCACATGAGATCCTAAAAACAGATACAATACTTATAAGCTCTACCACAAAAAAAATAAAAATAAATAAATAAACTAAAACCTGCATAAAACAATAAATAGTTTGTAAAAGACTATTATATATATAAGATTAGCAGCCCTGGTTCTGTCAGTCTACCCCACGGCTGCTGTGGCTGCAGGAGTAGTTTACCACAACTGAATACAGATGACTATAGTCGACTGTAGACACTTTAAAATGTTTGTTGTACAGAACTTTGGGCAGATGTAGCTGTTTTAAATGTGCTATATAAATAAAGTTGTACTGCACCCTTGTGGGAACTGTTACCGTAAATGCTCTAATATAGGCCCGGGCCTTTATTTACTCAAGGGCATCTAGGACCGGGCCTTTATTGGAACCAGGCCACAATTAGAGACAGGCCTTTATTTCTATTTGAGCAAAACGGACTACCAGGAAAATGAACAAAAACGAGATTTGTGTCTATTTGCACCTAAAATATTAGGTTCATTTATTAATTAACATTTCAAACCCTCTCCCAGCGGCTGGAACATTGACACCTTTTATTTTGTCGGGACAACAGGAAGTGTTTCGTTGCTATTAGCGGAGCTTTGACATCAATGTCACTGCAGGTCTGTTTTGTTTTTACCGCAAACCGGATTATTTGTTGTTATCTTGTGTAAAGGCGAGTTTAGACGGAGCGTTTGCGTTCGTGATCGATCATGAGACTGACCCGAGAGAAGACGAGACGCTCGCGCTGATCGGAGGAGTTATTTTGAGGCGTGGGACTGACCTGCGCATGGAGCAGCTGGACGTGCTTTGAAGACGCGATGGTGACTTTATTAAAACCCTGGAGGGTCACACAACATTTGTTGTTTGCCCTGTTTCCAAACATAGTCACAGGAGGTTTGAAAAGTGGCTAAATCTGTGTCAAAGTTACGCTCGGATCAGCTCCTCCGCAGCGTCCCTATCGGCCCGGGTTCCCGTTTTTTTACTTCCTGCACGTGAGTTATCATTTGCACGAGCATGAGACAAATTCCTAACATGGGGAATATTTCTACCGCTATAGTTTCTAATAATAGCTTTAATTTGCCTCCGCCAGCCGCGAACCCAGCCTCTGTTAGAGACCCGGCCGCTAATGGAACACAGGCCAGTATTAGAGAATTTACGGTATTTGTGTTTTGAGTTTTGTATACTTTGTCCTTTTGATGCTTCCGTAGGTCAGTGATGTTCCAAGCATTGACAGTAGTCTCTCTAAAATTAAAACTCCACAGTGTTCCCGCCTGTACCTTTTAATTTGGCTCTACAAAAATATCTATCTGTAAGTATTGAGATTATATTGATGTTAGCTTCCATTAGACACCAAATTTAGTCATTTTAGTAAGTTTCCAATTCGTGATTTCTAAGAATATATTAGGCGCTAATTCCGTTAGCATCCCTATGGCTTTTTCCATGTATGTTAGCATCGTGCTAATCGCTCGCTAATGAGATCTTTTTTTTATTGGTTTAGTTATCTCTGAGCTACTTATTTTATATTTTCAATGTATATTTGACCAGATGAGATTGTAATATGCACCCATTGTGTTTGTGTATGTTGCAGTTTTACAGCGCTTCAGTAAATCATCACCAAAACAGCAAGACGCTACAAAAATTGAAGTGAGTTAATATTTTGGCCCCACCTCTGCCATCACTTTTCCTAAAACATTTCTGTTAACTGATAAGAGGCTAAAAAAGTAGGAGTGAGGGGCCACATGAGTAACATGAATTGAGTTAGATAACTTTAAAGCAGTACTAAGTAACTCTTGCCATAAGTGCAACTGCAGGTGTCGTAGCAAGATCCAATTTTTTTTACTTATTAATTGTCTGTGAGAGTAAATACTACGCTACTCACATAAAGGGATCGTAGTGTTAACAAAGGGGCAGATATAAGATTATCTTCTCTCTGCTTTGAAACTCCATTGGCTTAGCTATTTTGTTGTATATATTCTAATGTCAGTTTCAATTGAAATAAATACATTGAAAAATATTGAGCCACTTGTGCCTACTCTGGCGGGGATAGTCATGGTGCTTCTGATACACTGATACACAATTCAGCGTGGAAAGAGAGTGGGAAGAGAGTCAATAGTTTGGGAGGCCGGATCCACCCCCACGGGCCGCCATTTGCCCACCTCTGGTACAGCACTTCCCCACCTCCAAGGGGCACTCGAAGAGCTTTATACCAGGGAATCACTCACTCACCATTCACACTCAAACAGACACAACTTTCCCATATTTCAGACGGGTTCTGTCCTCACCAGATGAAGTCGCGGCAGTGGGAGCAGTAGGTGGGCTGGCGCAGGTACGTGGCCATGAACTTGTGCCCGTTGACCTGGTGCACCCTCCTCCGCACCGCGCCCTGCCGTCTGCGCGGCCCGATCCGCTCTCGAAACACGCGCTCCTCATTGTCGTTGGTCCCTGACGCTGCGGAGAAAACAAAGAGTCATTAGAAAATACGTCCGAAATGTATCAACTCTGCGAACTGTGACATTAGTAAAACAAAACATGGCCATTTCAGATTCATAGTAGTATTAACCTCTTGACTCCCGCCTGAACTGAGAGCATTTTCTCCAGTTCAGCTTTACCCAAATCCTGTAGGCCAGTGTAACGCCTCATTTGAAAGCTAAGATCTACAAAACTCATCCAAATGGATCTTTTTCCTCACGATTTTTTTCCCATCATTTTTCAACTTTTTTGTCATTTTTTTGTAATTTTTTGTCAAATTTCTGTCCATTTTTTGTCACATTTTTGTCATTTTTATTTCATTTTTTTGGTCAAATTTTTATCAAATTCTTGTCATTTTTTGGTCACTTTTTGTCACATTTTCGTCACTTTTTTGTCAAAGTTTTCTCACTTTTTTGTCACATTTTCATCATTGTTTTCGTCTCAGTTCTGTCGCTATTTTCACACCTTTTTTCCAGAAGCTTTTGGATTGGGGTAAAGCCAAACTGGAGAAAATGTGCTTGGTTCAGGTGGGAGTTAAGGGGTTAAACTTACACTTTTTTGATTAGATAATGCCATATTGATCTAAAGCAGCTGAAACAAAATATCCAGTAGTTTCACTTCCTCTTTGTTATGGGATCTCCCTGTAAGCCCCTCCCACCCCCTCCTCTTGCTCTCCTTTGCTGCGCAGCTGTTTCAATAAAGAGGGAAAAAATGTGTCAGGGCAGATCGTGTGGCTGTAGTGAAGCTTTGGCGAGTGTTGTTGCTTTGTGATTGAAGGATTAAGCTGAGCAAGACATCAAGAGGTGAGGAAAGCATTTCCTTGATACACAGGGCCCCAGGAGGAGCTTTTTTGGAGCTGTCGCCGCGCTGCTAAGAATAGCCACTGGAGAAGATCCAAAACTTGCTCAAGGATGTGTCAGGGGGTCAAAACACAACTCCAGGTATGTAGCATGGTAAAAAAGCTCTACAGCTCTACAAAGTCAATTTTGCATTATGTCCCCACTTTAACAACAGTAGGCAGTGGCCAAAGCAGCAACATTTTGTATCTGAAGCTTGTGTGTATGTTTGGTAAATGATCACATACAGGTGAAACTCGGAAAATTAGAATATCGTTCAAAAGTTCATTTATTTCTGTAATTCAACTTAAAATGTGAAACTAATATATGATAGAGACTCAGTACATGCAAAGTGACATATGTCAAGCCTTTGTTTGTTGTAATTTTGATGATTATGGCTGACAGCCCATTTTCAAAATATTCAAATTTTATGAGATTTTTAATTTGGGGGTTTTACAAGTTGAGCCGTAATAATCAAAATGAAAACACATGGGTTTGAATCCCAGCTCGTCGTGTCCATGGGCAAGACACTTCACCCACCTTGCCTCCAGTGTCTGCATACTAGGGGTGGGAACCTGTATACCTCACGATTCGATATGATACATGACTTGCGATAACGATTATCTCACGATACACCGATACTGCGATAATCGATATATTGCACAAAAATAACCTACGATACCTTGCGATAAAAAAAACATGCTACTTGTAACCTTTATAATAGCATACTACACTTAATTCATCATTTACATTTTTTTTCATGAGTCATTTACATTGAAATAAATGCAGTACTACAACATGTAACAATATCTCAGGATGAAAATAAAACACAATTGATTGATAGAGGCATTTTTATGAACTAATCATTGCTCAAGATGATAACAGTTAAAACACGGCTCCAGAGACGCATGTTTATGTGTTTTTAACCAATAATGTGGCACAAACGTAGCTGCTCTGTCTATCAACAGCAGGATTTACTAAAGATCTGCTTCACTCCACAGACTAAATTAGTACATCAAAGAGGAATGTGATTTTTACAGTTTGTCATGTCAACAGAGTCTCAATCTGAGTCAGTATTTAAGCTGCTCAAGACGTTAGCATGCTACAGGTTAGCAAGTGTCATCAATCAACTGTCAATGGCTTCAACACGATAAACACATGTGTGGCTCACATCTATGAACACTGAGGAAATACTGCAGTAACAGCTCAGCTCTGACCTCGGTCACATGTTGCATCCAAGGCTAGATGTTTGTGGTTCAGGGCTTTCTCTTGGAGAGGTCAGAGTTGAGCTGTTGAAGCTAAATGCTAACTGGTAGCATGCTAACATCTTGAGCATCTTAAACACTGACTCACTGGTTTCTTCACATAAACGTGCGCTCTCTGAGGGCATGTTTTAACTGTTATCTTCTTGAGCAATGTCACATGTTGTAGTACGGCATAATTCACCTTCGGCATTCAAAATGGCCGCCATAACAACAAAAGCCACATGGCTGAAAGGCATGTATAAAGAACATCCAATCACATGACAAAACAGATAAATAATAAATAACTGTACATTTGTTTCTCTCATTCATACTCATGTGATGCTCAACATGACATTTACTGAAAACATTTCCGATAGAAACATCTGAAATGCTTTCCTGACCGAGATTATAAAAGCTCACTTTCGCCCCCCTGGAACCTGGATTACAGTGTGAGCCGTGCTGTGCTTCTTGAAGGCTCTGTACCATACGCCCAGCAGCAGCAGGAGCAGCAGCAGCAGCGGCGGCGGTGGCGGCACCATACGTCGGCGCTATTTATACCTGCAGTGTGTGGGCACTAAACGCAGGACGACACATTCAACACTCCTCCATCACGGGCCGCGCAGCCCCAGTAGCCCATCATCTCTGCCTCAAAGACGAGCGCTTTCCATCTTAGCACCAGAGAACCACCTCCACAGGCCGCCCACGCACAAGAAAACTTCCTCAATGCATTAGTCCCGGCCTCTCTCGCTCTCTCTTTCTTGCCTTTCTCTGTCTATCCAGTCAAACCCCCTCCTCTCTCTCTCTGGCTTTCTCTTGTTTTTCAATCTACAGGGTCAACACAGGAAGCAGCAAGTCCAATTTCATTGATTTTAATGCCCAAATTCAATATTTTTATGCCACAAATGCATTTTTCATAAACATTAGTGACCAATTTGTACATTCGATTGTGAACATTTGGATAAATAAAGGTTAAATGGACACAACGTGCAAAAAAAATGTGTGTAAAATAAAACAGAGAATATCAGCAAAACCTGTAGTTGGAAGTGTGCTTTATAATCATCATCATCAACCTTTATCGCAGACACGAGGTCCAGTCAGCCATCTTGACTCTCTATCAATCAATGATATTTAAGGCCTTTATTTTGTCATAATTCCCTTATACACCTTCCCTGATCTATCTCATCCAATAATCGCAAAATTTGTCTTGAATGTGCTAACTCCTGTCTTTTTAAACACACCACCTACTTTAGGGCATAACATTGTCAATCACTAGTGAGGTGCCACTCAAACCTTGTTTTTAATGCAACCCACAGTATAGGGCTCATACTTTGTCTTCCTTTTGTGTGTGCACTGTGGGTGTGCCTGTGTGTGCCCGTACATGCTTGCCTGTATGTATATGTGGGTGGGCTGGTGTAGTTTGATGGCCTTGGTGTCACCACTGCACCATTGTAGCTCAAAGGAGCTGTACCTGATTTTACTTCTAAAAATGGAATGAAATTTATTTTGTCCTCCTTTACTGTATTGTAAACTCAAACACTTGTGGGGAAAATAGCTCGCATCAAATGATAAATCATTTTAATACATTTTATGAACTTTCAGGCTATTTATCCAGCATTTTTGTGAAAGCGACCCTAAAAAGTGACCCTGCAAGTTGTGAAATGTGCCGATAAACTTGTCCCTGTGAAGAATTTGGATGCTACAAATATATTAGGAAAATTACAAATGAGTTTGGACCACAACTAACATTTTAATTTAGTGGCTTCCTCTTTCATTGTTTGCAATCAAAAGAATCAGGTATAGTGCCTTTAAAGGGGCTAGATCCAAGTTTGACATTTTATACTCACTACTGCCACCTCAGGTCATATGTGTAACTGCACCCTCTATATTAAACTCGTGCATGACGGCACTTCGGACTCGAATCTACACCTTTTTGAGTGACAGGATTTTAGAGGCAGTTGTGGTGAACAGGTCTGGGCTCACTCTACACATTAGGACATGACTGGAACATGTAGGGGGAGGAAAATACTTAATTTTAACATTTTTGAACTCCGTATAGTCCCTTTAAGCAGAATTAATAAATAGTAATGATAATAAAACAAAACAAAACAAAACAAAACAAAACAAAACAAAACAAAACAAAACAAAACAAAACAAAACAAAACAAAACAAAACAAAACAAAACAAAACAAAATAAAATAAAATAAAATAAAATAAAATAAAATAAAATAAAATAAAATAAAATAAAATAAAATAAAATAAAATAAAATAAAATAAAATAAAATAAAATAAAATAAAATAAAATAAAGAGAAAAGTGTGTGCTAAAATGTTTTGTCGGAAACAAGGCTTTAATGTAAGTGAATCAGGAACATCCAGCCTTGTTGTTTTCGGCTGTGTCTCAAAAGAAGACCTAGTTATTTTGACATCACGGATATTGTGTCGCCTAATATTGCAGTGCGTATCCATCCGCCTGTTTCCTGAATCTCTCCTACTCCTCAGTATCTCTCCTCCTTTCGTGTCTCTCTCGTCCTTTCTCACCAGAGCGAGGGGAAATCTAGTTACAGTCACAGACGAGGTAACTGAATTAAAGGCGCAGGCGAGGAGGAGGGACTGTGTGTCGAGGGACGCTGTGATGTTCAAACGAAGGGTTATGTGCGACATGGAGGGAAATGTGCAAAACTTGCAGTAGGATTGTAGTACAACAAAATCATTTTTTGTGATGTTTATGATTGGAAATGGGCAGATACGTGACATGAGAAGAGGTAAAGAGTCTAAGTTCTATCTCCCTCTAGTCTCCCTCTTTGAGTGCACATTTTCCTGGCTCTTTGCACCCCCTTCAGAGCTGTTGTGCATTTCTCCATTGAGTGATCAATACTGTCCTCTCTTATCTTATCTAACATGCCCCAAAATAGCTGCAGTATGTACTATTTTCAAGCTTGCACTAAAAGATCTATGAGTAATACTTCTCCCATTGCACTCATTCAGCGTCCAGTTTCCGAAACCGATACTAAGGAATTTAGTTAAAAGTGGCTACTGTGTGTGAAAAAGTGAATGATCCTCTTTTCTCCAGTGTGAGATCAATAAAGTCTTATCCTTTTTTTGTTTGTTTGTTTGTTTGTTTGTTTGTTAACTTTATTGTCCCCGTAGGGAAATTTGTTCTCTGCATTTAACCCATCCTTCGATGCCGCTGGGGCAACCCGTAAGGAGCAGTGGTCGACGGCAGTGCCGCGCCCGGGGACCCATCTCCATGATGTGGAGCCAGGCTGATGGTCAGAATCACCTGGCTGGAGGATTCACCTATTGCACATGTTTTTAGTGGTAGGGGAAACCGGAGTACCCGGAGGAAACCTACGCAGACACGGGGAGAACATGCAAACTCCACACAGAAAGGCCCCGTCCTTGGTGGGAGTCGAACCCGGGACCTTCTAGCTGTGAAGCGGAGGCGCTAACCGCTGCGCTACCGTGCCGCTTTTTTGCAGACCAGATGTGACTTATCAATAATAATAAACTGTAATTGAGAACCATTCAACAAGGATCACTGGACTTTTCTACTCTAAAAATCCTTGGGTGTAGAACAGGCTGTTAAATTTGTATAAACAACTCACATAAAGTGATGTGATCATTACAACTCGCGCATTATGTTATAATATCATTAGTGTTTTTCTTTAACAGCATTTCATAAACCAAAATACAAACTCTTGGCTTTTATTTTGTTAAGCTACTTTAGGTGAACCAATCATATTTCATAATCCCGGCCTTGATTAGTTGCCACTAGAATTAGCATGCAGTTGCTAATCGTAGCATTTTGCACGATGATCAAAAATACGTTTGCGGAGGTGAAGACTAACTCTAAACTAACTCTAATTGATTCTCCATGTTCTGAGATTCAAAATGAGGTGTAACCCACATTCATTTAGATTTAGTTGGTGAAGGTTGTGTGAGAGGCAAAACAGGTATTGGTTGTGTGTCAAATATTTGGAATCAAATATGTTATTTTTTCCAGTGTCGGCTCCAATATCCAAAACCAGTTTCTAGGGCTGCCATGAAACCGGTGTCGTGGTAAACCCTGATAAAAATAAAAATATAGATATCTCGGTGGATTATCACTTTGTAGTTTAAACCAAAACAAAACTTGAAGCTGGAAACATGTCCGAAGGAAGACACGACAGCACTCAGGACATCTATCTGCCTTCATAGAGGACCAAGTCTGAAGTCTGGGCATATTTTGGGTCTCTTAAAGGGACGATACAGAGTTTAAAAATGCTAAAATTATGTAATTTTTTTTACCCCCCTACATGTTCCAGCAATGTCCTAATGTGTAGAATGAGCCCAGACCTGTTCACCACAACTGCCTCTAAAATCCTGCTCTGTCACTCAAAAAGGTGTTGATTCGGGTCCGAATTGCCGTCATGCACAAGCTTACTATAGAAGCTGCAGTTACACATAAGACCTGAGGTGGCAGTAGCAAGCATAAAATGGCCAATTGCATGTAGCCCCTTTAAGAAAGCCGAGGGACAGTTGATAGAAGACAGTTATCCTGTTTGTGCAACGTGCAGGAAAAAAGCATTAGCGTTTTAGCTGAAATGCATGATGCGAGGTCTTTGGGTTGAGGGAGAATGCAACGAGTCGCCCCTTAGTGCAGCCGCAGCGCCACCGCTAGCATATAAGCTGTGTCGTGGATACCTCCATATTGAAATGGCACAATGCATTATGGGCCCCCAGAGGGCAGATAGCTATAGATTCACTCTCGCTGCACTATTATGAATTTAATAATGATTACTGTCTGATGACATTTCCCCAAATCTGCAAAGCGAAAGCACACTAGAAGGATACAAACTGAGGACAGAAATATATAGATATTGAGGATTTGTTTAGCTATCCGAAAATATTATAACTGATGCTATAATTAGTAATAACCTCAAAACGATCAACAACACCAGTTTGTGTAGGAATATCAATGCTTTCTGAACATACTTTTAAAACAATACCGTGACAATACCAAAAACCGTGATCATTTTGGTCACAATAACCCTGAGGTTTAATTTTCATACCGTGACAGCCCTGTCAGTGTTGCATCAGTGCATCCCTAATCCTGTGACATAATAATTAGAAAAGCATGAAAACGTATTAGTAGCAAAACGATCAAAGTTATACTAATCGTTTCAATAGACGAGAATGACAGTTCCAGACATCGCAAGCTGTCAATATTTACATTCTTTAGCCAGGCTAAAAAACATCAACGAAATAATAACTGCCACCAAATTTAATGTCTCCTTAACAGCGAGATGGATAAAATAGTAAAAATTAAAACAATCAATGTATAATAGCTTAAAAATTGGGTGTGATTATTCAGTGAGAAAGCTGTGATTGTCAGTTTTAGATTCCTGTAGTGAGTATGAGAAGCCAATCGGCAGCAAACAATGATTAGGTTCACCTTTTTGAATGTTTTATTTGACATTTCTTTCTAAAACTATGTGCATAACGAGCGTGGTAAAACTCAACGTGAGATTTGTTGGGAGCACAGGGGAAGCTGCTACACAGGCCATTACTGAGATCACTTTGTTTTACATAATACATCACCCATCTGTCCCACGGGCTCACAGCAGCAGCAGAGCGAGAGGGAGGGGGGTTGTCAATATGGAAACTCGCGCTCTGTGATGCTGGGACGGCCCATCAATGAACACAAACGACTTGTGACCACAAAGTAGAGGTGTGTGTCGGTGCAGAATAAAAAATTGTGGGACAGCGGAACCGCCTGACTTCAACTAAAACTACTATTACTGCTGCTGCTACTCTCACATTTCTGCCTCATTTCCACTACAGCAGCAGAACCATCAGACTCCTCAGCCTCTCCACCTCTTCAAAATTCAAGTTTAGTGGCTACTTCAAAGGGAACTTGATTGAAAGACAAATATCAGCAGGTTTTCCAAAACAAAAAAAGTCTTGTCTCTTATGGTTCTGAAATTATAAGGAAAAGTCTGCTGTATAAAATATATAAATACAATCCTCAGAGGTGTCTCAGAGGTGCACAAACTTGTGAGATTTTCACTGCAATATTTCTCACCTCCCCTGAGGCCTTTTTAATTTTCCAATACAAAAAACAGGAAGTCTCTATCACTTTCGGTTTTGGAGATATTGGTCTTTTATCGGCCAAATATCAGCTGATAGCCGATATTGTAAAATACCCATATATTGCTCAAACATATCTTTCATACACAAGTAGTTCATCTGTTCAGTACATTAACATCTTTTGACTGTAATGAGACTTAAAGGTCCTATACATTATTTTGGCTTTTACTTTTATTCAGCCTGACGAGTTTGCACCCACTCCTTTGGTACCAGTGACCCAGTGTCTCTTGTCTTTGCTATATAATTGAGGCAAAACTTAATGGAAATCTCTGTACTAGAGCTGGAAAAAATAAATCGAGATTATAATAAAGGTCGATCATGTTAACCGCGTGGCGCGTTTTAATCGAGGAGAATTGGCCGGACCTGTCTGGAAAAAAATATGGACAGCGCAGCTGCAGCGCCTGTCAGGTCAATCCCAGGGAAACACTCGGCCCAAACAAACAGGAAGCGCGGATGATACATGCGACAGCTACAGGAGAGGCCCTGGTGATTTTACGCGTAAAATTAGCTACAAAGTTGCGCTAACACGTCAAAAGGGCAAAACAGAAACATATGAGGAGCCTCAGAGGACCAGGACGCGCACGGGGATGAAGAGTTTAAACCTTCAAGAGGAAAACTATCGATCGCTATTTGGACCATGTGAGGCTGCAGTGGTGGATTATCTGGACTTCTAACAGTGAATTGTAAGTCTGACTTTTTTACTAATAAATGAGCGGTTTACTCATGTCTTAATCTACATATTAAGTTAGCGCTTCAATCCGTGACGTTGTGGCCTTTTGAGGCTCCGCACACAAACAATTTGTTCTGCTTGCTGCCCAACTCCTGTTCTGAAAACTGTTGTCCAAAGCATAGTATTGTCTCACCTACATCACTGCCCCATAGTGTGGTCCAATGCTACACAAAAGCATCTTCAGAAACTTCAGATTGCTCAGAACAGAGCTGTCCTTTCCACACTTATGTCCATGAGATGCACAAGAGACTGTCTTGGTTAACGGTTGAGGCCAAACTACAGCCCTCATGTCCTCATGTTCATGCACAAGGTTTTGATGGACAAACAGCCCAGTTTTTTGTTTAACAAACTCTTATTCAGCGGGTTTTGTCACAGATATGTAACTAGCCAAGTGAAGACAAACTATTTGGTTGTTCCCAGACCAAAAAGTAATTCAATGAAAAGAACTGTTCTGTACGGAGGAGCAAACGCCGGGAACTCGTTTCCTTTTAAAATTAGAAACACTAAAAATAAACCACATTTTAAGCTGAAAGTAAAAGGTCAATTAGCTCAGTACATGTGAGCAATAGTCACCATGTCCTATATGTCCTATAAGGTTGTATGATTTTATGAAATGTGCAACATTCATGTATTCTGTTTTAACTGTTTTGTAATTTTATATTGTGTCAGGACCCCAGGAAGACTAGCAACCACTTGTGGGCGCTAATGGGGATCCTAATAAAGAATAAAGAATAAACATGAGCTCGTTGACATTCTTCAAACATTCCAGTTTTTTGCGTCTCCTTTGCAGATGTTTGTGTGTTGCAGATGTTTGTGTGTTGCTTGTCCAGGTGAAGGGGTGACATGGGGATGTTTTACTGTGACACTAGAAGTGTGGTGTTTGTTTTTTCTGATGAATTAGCTGCAGTTTTCAGTTTGGCCGCCGCATCTGTTTACATACTCGTCCAGGAAAGACCACATTTATTGTTTTTTTCTTTTAAACAAAAAAATCGAATCGAAAATCGAGATCGATCAATATGGGGAAAATAATCATGATTATTTTTTCGCCCAGTCCTACTGTGTATCGTATATATCGGAGTGTGGGCTGGCGTTGTGTTGTCAGAAGAGGGAGACAAATTAAATGAATTACTGAAACACACGTGAAATAAAGCAAAACGATGAGGACATAATGTTATAACATGGTTAAACGCTCACAAAAGAGCCCTTCAAATGAGCAGCTCCATAAGTAAAAGATTAATTCCCCAATGCCCTTAATAGACTTTTCCCTTACATTCGCAGATGTTAATTGAATGTCGAGGGTTTCTATTACCGTTCTACTTTCAGTAATTTAATCAAGAGAATGTGATTTTTGAGTCTCCAAATGGGTGTATTTTGATCTTGGTGACAGGCAGCGGTTCCATGTTGAACAGTAGAAGTGGTAATGGTAGTAATAAGTTGCAATTTTAATAGTTGTGGGGGTAGCACTTAGTACAATCGTAGCAGTACAAGTGGGAGTATCTGAGTTGTTCTGACAGTAATAAGTGTAGGCTATTCAGTAAAAGATAATAGTAGTCATAGCAGTACTTGGTATTAGTAAGTAGCAAGGCATAGTGTATTTTATTTTTTCATAAAATTACTTATCAGCTTCCAATGATATGATATACACATGTTCAATTCAATGGATTGTACTGATAACATTATATAATCACGAAAATATTGCAGTAAACAACATCACAGTAGACCTTTTAATGCCAAAGAAACTCACTCTAAAGTGTAAAGGCGCATTATGGAACTTTTTTATGAGAAATATTTGTGCGTAATTGACCTTATCATGACCCAATGGCTGTATGGTTTAAAGGCGCCTTTACTTTCCATTAAAGAGGCCCCTGCGACGCTCATGGATCAATTGTTTTTTAGGTTTTCTGGTGAGAGCGTCCGTCAGCAGTGAAAACCAAACAGAAAGTCTAAAAATCAACTGATCCTGGAGCATCGTGTGATGGAAAGTACAGGCGCCAGGCACTGGGTCACTTAAAGGTCAAAAAGGTTTTTAAAAATGACAATAAAAGCTTCCTTCCTACCTTAATAAATCCTTTCTGCAGTCCCTCTGGGGGTGATACAAGTGTTAATGGGATGATTGGGGGGTATTTTATCTTTCATCTTTCAACGAAGAAGAAGCTAACATGCTAACGGGCAAAGCTAACTGTGGGCTAGCACCACTTAAACAGTATTTACAGCCAGATTTGAGTGAAAAAAATAATCTCCATTGCGTAATTGGACGCACAATACCCCTCTCTCCCTTTGTCATTTCTGTCAGCGTAGCATTTACTCTCACAGACAATTAATGAGTAAAAAACTGCAACATGCTACGACACCTGCAGTAGCGCTAATGGCCTCTAGGGGCATGAGTTACTAAATTATCCCACTACATGCATGAAATACAATAAAATACAACCTAGTAAGGATAAAAATAAAATATTACATTAGAAAAATGTGAGGAAAATGTAAATACGCTAAATGTATTGTTTATCTGTCATTTATTGAATGATAAGTCGATATAGTAATAATTTGAACAACCCTAAACCCACGCTTTTTAATTGAGTGTGCTATAGGATTACACAAAAATCCTACACAATTATATTTTAATCAAATAATGTCAAGACAAGGCTTTAAAATACTAAATTATAATCAAAATGAGGGAAAAAAGTGAGTTCTATTTTTTTTCTATTTAGGTAAAAAGTCCACACAACACAAAGCGAGTCCAAGTCTGCAGATGGGAAGATTAGAACCGAGATTATTTCTTATTTAATTTCCTGAAATCACGATGCAGAAGGAGCGGAGAAGTCTCCATGTTTCTGCGCAGCACAGATTGTACCAAGAAGAAAAAAAAAGAAAAAAAGTTGCTAAAAATACCACCTCCATCTCCACTTCTTTCCCGCTATCTCTCCTCGGCCTCCTGTGAAAGCGTGCCCTGACATTTATCCCGTCGCATCAGCATACATTAGCGTGGTTGAACTCGGCGGAGGGAGGTCAAGTATGGGAGGCGCGTGGGTTGTGAGGTCAGCAGTCGAACGGACCGTCGGGTGGGGGAACGGAGCGGGAGGCGCAGAGTAAACCTCGCATTCGATCTCTTTCTGTGCAGGGACTCCCCTCACCGCAGAAACTAGCACTGGCGGCAATCAAATATGGCTGAGGTTCACGGAGAATGCATTTATTGTCTTTCTCCTTTTACTTATTCACATCATGTAAATAACGTATTCGCAGAAACACTCAGCTCTGAGTGCCGTATACAGTGTCTAAAACCAGCACTAATCCACCAAAACTCCACAAAGGAATATGCCAGGAATAAACTGGAGAGATACTGCAGACAAAACATATTTCGGTAACACTTTATAACAGAGGTCTCCAAGCTTTTTTACCCGGTGAGATACTGTTACATAACAAAACCACCAGAGAGCTACTCTACGTGTAGCTCTCTTAGGTGGAGGAGAGATTTTGTAGCTTGGATATTTTGACAAAATTAAAGAAAATTACTTGGTTTGTCCATGTACTTCACTTTATGTACCTTTGCAGATTCTGTTCAAATCTTCAGAAAAAAATCTTCTAACATGTGACCTGACAAGCGCGTGAAGAAATGTAGAAAGCCTTTGGCGAGCTACCAAGAAAAGGCTGGAGAGCTACTGTTTAGAGATCCATTCTTTATAATAACTACACCTTATTTAGCCTTAATAAAAGATGAGTTAAAGGGATATTCAGGATTTTTTTTTACATAGGGCCTCATTTCCTAGTTATCCAGAGTGTTGTTGATTTCTGGAGATATATATATATTTTAGTTCTTGCAGTGCTTATATTTGAAGAGTTTAGAGATGCTAAGCTCGTGCTAGGCTAGCGCATGTCTATGGTAGTAGTAACTAGTAGCATGCACTAAAAACAGTCTGATACAAGCACAGTGCAAATCACTTTGAACTTAATTTTTTTTTGTATAACCATCTTGCCAACTTATATTTGCGCAGCATCAGCTTCCTGGTTGTAGCTACACAGCGGCAGAGTGATCTGCTCGGTTACCAGATCTACAGTAGTTTGTTTACCCGCGGCCGCATTACTACACGTGGAATTCACAAAGGAGCTTTCTACAAGTCAGATAAGGCAACGTTTGGAGGACAACCCCGTGATTTTGAAGAGGTTTTTAATGCAGGCTACTAGTTGCCATCATAGATATATATAAAGGCTAGATGTCTTAAGGCAGTGTCACTTCCGGCATAACGGGCGGCCATCTCGCCACAGGGAAGCTTTCTGGCAAGCTCTCGTAAGTGAGTGATCAGCACGAACACAAATCCTCATATCTCACTGAAATCGTCACGTATTTACAAACGGTTTGTTAGTTATTAACGTGACTATAATACTGAATGCAACATGTTGAAACAAAGATTTTCGTTTTTTATTCATATGTATGCAGTGTCATACGTGCAATAGCCTATAATCTGAGGTTAATAACAAACCAAACCCTTTGAAAATCAGTTATTTAGAAGTACATGCACCATAAAACACAATGTTATGAGTGAGCGAGCTCCCTGTGGCAAGATGCCTGCCGTGTGCGGACGTCGCCCTTCATTGGCCAGCAGCGTGTATGAGACATCTAGCCTTTATATATACATCTATGGTTACCATAGATATGCACTAGCTTAGCACTAGCCTAGCACCACTATACTCTTCAAATATAAGGACTGATGATGATGCATCATAGGTTAACATCTCCTCTGAACAAATCTCTCAACAATTTAAAACTGTGCATTTAAACCTGGCTTATCCTTTCCAAAAAACTGTCTCTCTTCTCTTAAAATGTTTCGGTTATTGATGTATTGGCCCCGCTAACTTCCCACAACTTTCCCATTGCCAGCCCTGCAGTCTGAACGTAGCCTCAGTGTAACCCAGACTCGCCTTGACTCAGTGCTGTGATATGTACGAGGATGTGTGGATACTCTCTATTATAATGTAGTCCATACATTAGGATGGCGAGCGCATCTATTATTACTGGTAATGTACATGCCCGGCCCACGCTGTCCTCTGGGGCTTGTGCTTCCTCCTCTTCCTCCTCCACTCTTCCTCGTTCTCTCTCCACATTGACCTAACACGCGCCCATGAGAGGAGCCGGCGGCGTTTTCTATTTATATCAGGTGTGAAGATACGCAGGTGCAGGAAAGTCATGAGAAAGACCGCTAGACTCCCATAGGGCACATGCAAGCCAGCGTTCACTTACAGGTTATATCATGCCTAATTATGGCTTTGTAGCACCAGCATTGATTCTCTTATGAGTGTCTTTATCGGTCAAAACTACCTTAAAACAAGGCTGTGCAGGGCTGTTAATCGGCAAATTACCATCACACTATTCTATTCATAAAGCAAAAAGCCACAATATTCTGCAAAAACACAATGGTTTTACATATTTTTTCATCATCATAATTGTCCTAGTTTTGACCCACTTATGTTATGGTCCTGATAAAGTACATTTTTCTTGGTCTGGTTTTGATACATACTGATGAAAAGCAAATTGCCTATGAGTGGAATTTACTGTTGAAATTCGTAAAATTTCTAGGCACTAATAAATATTGCAATATGGTGTGTCCCAAACTCAAAAACATGTGTCTTAACAGTGAGCTCACCTCTCCACAGAGGAGAGGAACAGGACATCACCAGCTCGTCTCCATGTTTGTTTGTTTGTTTGTATACATCAGTGCTTTTCTTTCACAACAGGTAGCCAAACATTAGGTTTGGACTATGCAGAAAATGTCGTATAGCAACATGTTACTAAGATCCCGGGTAATAACTCTTTCCTATACTGTTTTATTCCTATGGGGAGGTAAGTGTGTCTCATTGAAATAAATATATATTATATATCTACATAACATTGGGCTGCGCAATTTTATGTCAATTTTTGATTCAATTGTCTTTTTTCATAATAAATTAAATACATCTTGCTGGTTCATAAAATTAGATACATCTTTTATTCAAACCTCAGCTAGAACAAAAACAAATGCTTTCATCAAGTCTCATTTAACGCACAAAAGTATTCGATTGAATCATCCAAACTCCCAAACTAGGTACTGTTTGAGCCAAAGAAATGGCTGTAAACCTGCCGATTATGAAGTCCCATGACGATTATTGAGATTGACCAAAGTAGAGGTCACGATTTCGATTAAATTTCAATTAATTGCCCAGCCCTAACAAAACATGGCATAACACGCTGATGGCCACTTACAACATGTTACAAACTTCACACAGGATGTAATGACATCACCAGAAGAGCTTTCTGTGATTATTATTGTCCATACTATATCCTTGAAGCTAAAAGCTAACTTCCATTTGACGCAAACAAAATAGTTCTGCTCCAAATGTTTCGTGACCCACTGTCAAAGTAGCATTGTCGTCGCTGATCAATAGGAAAGCGTGTTTGCATGATGAAGCTTCTCAAACGAGGGGCGAAACATCCTCAGCTCAAAACAACTGCGACAGCTTTGAAACTTCCACTACTCCACTATATGTAATCGATTCTATTTTAAACCATTGTCACTGGGATGCACAGGCTGTCTGTGTGAAGCGTCAGAATCCTTCCAGGAAACACCGGGATTACCCATGAACCCGCCCTGTCTGCAGGCCAACTGAGGGTCACATTCTGCTGATCAAAAGTATGAGGACAAAAACTACAGCTGCTTTTACTGCTATGACTGTGGCTCAGAGGGCAGAGTCCTGTAACCCGAAGTTTGCATACTAACCTCCATCCCTGTGTGTGAGTGTGGTTGTTTGAGTGAGTAACTCGTCTGCATAACAAACCTTAACCAGCAGGGGGCAGAATGTCAATGTCGGATGGAAACACTGCCAGAAAACCCTTATATTACACACAATTTCCAAATCAAAAAGTATGTATAAAGATAGGGATATTTACAGGAAAACCCTCTATGGAGATTTATATACCTGTGTTTAGACCTACGGCATTTAAGAAACAGGGACTTTTGTTTCATTTACTCCCGTTGGCTCTAGGTTTTGGGGGCGGAATCGTTGATGCGGCGCAGAGTCAGTTGCATTCACCAGCTGCACAAACGAAGGGGAAGTGCACCAGGATTTGCTTCACGAGACCAACGCTTGCGGCTCTCACTACTACAAGACTATCAGCAGCTCAGATGTATATACTGTATATGAATGACAGATGGTGGTCTTACCTTCGGTGGACGAGCCGGACAAGTCGATGACCACATAGACTTTCCCTTCGGGCTCCAAGTCGATCTGCAGAGAGGAGGGGACCCGGTTAAACACAGTCATTATAATGCGCTGACAAAAAAAATGGTGTCCTTATGTGGCAAAAACAAACCGGCGAGAGGTAGTGTTTATCTAATCTGCAGCACCACACTCATTATCAGATACTTCAACATGCTATTATTAGCTACTAAAGCATGACAGTAATGTTCGGAGTAGGGTATTTCTAGGTCTATGCTAGGACAGAACAAGGTCTAAACTATTAGAGATTAGATTTACAATATATGTTTTAAAGTCAAGAATCAGTTTTAAGTGCACATTAAGTACCTAGGATATGAACAACAAACTAACACAAGAATCACATGCATTTCAGAATAAGCTTCAGAGGTGTAAACGTCAAGGTTAGCAAGTTCTGTCCCAATAGAGATCATTTTACTGTTTTCAGGGGATATTATGTTTAAGGCTGGGTACCGCTAAATTCTTTTCGATACCTGTACTTTAACGATGCTTGGTTTTTGATACCTATACTTTTTTTTTTTATATACTAAACCCTTTTCCTTCCATTTAATTTCTTATGCATTTGTCTCATTTGTTTGAGGTGAAACAACCAAGAAACTTCCTTTAACTACAAAAGGGCAGAAAAAAATACTTTCCAAGTCCCCCACATTTTCCCCAGTTTTTCCCCAAATTTTCCAAGTTTTTTTTTCCCATTTCCCCCCCAAATTTATCCCAATTTTTCTATGTTTTTCGCCATTTTTCTCAAATTAATAAACATGTTTTCACTTGTTTTTCCCTTTTTTCCCCACTTTTTTCTCCCAAATTAATTTTTTTCCCCCAATTTGCCCCAAATTTTTCAATTTCTTTCAATTTATTCCCCAAATTTATTCCAATTGTTCTATGTTTTTTTCCCCCCATTTCCCCCCCATTTTATACCAATTTTTCTACCTGTTTTTCCCTTTTTTCTCCACTTTTTTCTCCCAAATTTAAATTTTTTCCCCTAATTTTGCCCCAAATTGTAATAATAATAATAATAATAATAATAATAATAATCATCATCATCATCATCATCATCATCATTATACATTTTATTTAAATTTTCATTTTTTTCCCCCCCAAATTAATTCCAATTTTTCTAAATTTTTTCTCCAATTTTCCCCATTTTACACCAATTTTTCCACTTGCTTTTTCCCTTTTTACCCCCAATTTTTATCTTGTATTTAACTTTTCCTTTTAAATTTCAATGACCAACAGCACCAAAACTTGAACAACTTTCTTTTCTGCTTTCAATACTTTCACTTTTCCAATACCAGTAGTACTTAAACCCTTTACTGCGATACCAGACGGGTGTTGTTTAACGGTACCCGGCCCTAATTATGTGCAATAAATAAACAACGTCAGTCTTCGTGACCCGTTAATTGTAACTCGACTGCCCTACATGGCTGTACAGTCATTTTACGAGCCCAACTGCACAGTGTTGTCCCTGAGGCTTTGCTTCTGCTGCTTTAATCCAAATTAAATGCAACTACAGACCTTTTGCACTAGAAATGTAACTTTCAGAACATTATCTTGTTATTGTGGGAGAAAGTGTGAAAACGTGGGCTCTACATTTTTAGCCCCGTGCAGATATTTTAGTATTAACTTTTAAACGTTTGGCATAATGATCACAGATTGGATTATGGCAGATCATTACATCATCCTCACAAAGTACTTTTCTGGTTTATGGCGGGAAATATCAGTTATACGGACGTTATATAAAACACGCTGTTCCGCGCCGTCTTCTTTATAAAGAACTGGTTTAGTCCGGGTTTAAACAGGGCTGCACACAAGCCTGAACAAGAACTCAGCTAAATCCAGGTTTAGTCATGATTTGGACAAGCCCTGCGAGATAAACTGCATCCGAAGTTACCTTTTGAATGGTCACAATTGTTACAGTTATGTTATGTGATAGAAACTGTATCATCTACAGAAAACTACAAATATCTACCTAGTCTTAATATGAAGGATTATTCCAAAAAATTCAGCAAACATACATATATTTTTTCACAATGTTTCTTCCACTGTGTCATAACCTCTGCGTACTGGGAAATAATGACATCATGTAGCCGCAATGAAGTACAATTACTGCGATGGCGGCGAGGAGAGAGTGAGAGAGACGGCCCTAAATCCTGGTTAAGCCCTGGACAGATCCTCTTATGCAACCACAAACACACACACACACACGCACACACACACACACACACACACACGCACACACACACACACACACACACACACGTACACACACACACGTAAAGATCTATGCATCGAGCAAACAGCAGGTCCACAGTGTCCCGGGACGCACTGCCTGGCTCCCTTCGGCCCGACAGCGCGGTTCAAATTCATGGGCAAAAAGACAACCGTTCATGTAGCTGCGAGATGACATTTCCACTTTGATAGGGTTTGTTTTGAAGCTCCTGCACTTCTGTATTCCCCCCCCCCTGTTATCAAACAATGACACAGGGAGGAAGCTAGATTGAAAATGTTAGCCGTGGCCCCCGACTCCTCTCTGGCTCTTTTTGTTTGTGGCTTCAGCGCGTCCCGATACTTCACATTTATGAGTTCGTTTAGGTTTATACTGTGTGCTATGATGCGAGCGTTTTAAGAGCGCAAATGTATCATCGTGGAAACATCGTAAACTCCCAGTGCGTCAGGGTAAACGTCTGGGTTTGCGATGTATTGAAATGGTTCGTGCTGATTTGTTCATTTATCCTTCAAATGTGAGCCCCTTGGTACTTTCATGAGTTTACTGTGTGCGTTAATAAGACAGACTTGTGCTGTGATGCTAGCTAAAGAAAAAAATGATATTCGATTCAATAAAAAACAGTGGCTTTTGAGGAGGCCAGCCTTATATCTTATTGGTTTGCTCTCTCTTAACCTCAGTTAGGCTTCAACCAAATCTAAAAGCTTGAAAACTACGTCAAAATAGCGACGAAAAGGAGGATGAAAAACGCAACTAACGAGCTACAAAAAAGTGGCATAAAGGCGATGGAAAAAAACATTAACAAGTGACAAAAATACAACAAAAACGTGACAAGAACGCGGCACAAAAGCCACAAAAGAGCAACAAAAAGGTGATGAAACAAAAACCGTCAAAAAATGATGATAACACACCAACAACATGAGGAAAAATATCCATTACGATCAGTTTTGTAGGTCTTAGCTTTCAAATGAGGTGTTAAGCTGGCCTATAGGCTGCAGGAAGCTTTTATTTTTGGATAAAGCCGAACTGGAGAAAATGCACTCGGCTAAGCCGGTGGTCAAAGGAACAGGCCACCGTTTGTACACACTGAGATATGTTCTTGCCTGAGCTTAGACGAGATGATGTGTACCTGTCTGGTCTTTGTGTGTGCCCTCAGTCATGCACAAAGACCAAAGATGTTGTTAGCATTTGGCCTCTACCAGCATTTTCCTATAGCTCCACACAGGGGTGAAGTTAGAAGCGACCACGCTCTTCCACGGGCACAAAGACCAGACAGGTACGGATCAACTCGTCTAAGCTCAGGTAAGAACATATCTCAGTATGGAAGAACGCCTGTTCCTTTAAGAGGTCAAAGGCAGTAGTTTGTGCTTTCCAGGGGGAAAAAAACACATAAACACTTCCCAAGTTGGAGCAATAATGTCACATTTCTGGAAAACACGCACCCGAGATCACGTGAACGCAGCGTAATATCACACAGGGCTGTAAATCAAGTCCTTGTCTCCCGGTGGTCGTCGTTGATTCACTGCCTCATTGTTGCGGCTCTGTTTAACCGAGGAGCATGAAACATGTGATTTACATTTACAGTAAGACTGTTCACATTTGAATAAAAAGTAAGCGACGGCCTCCCTATGCAAATCCTCAAAGCCACACAACACAGGTGTCACTGGGTGTTTTCCCGCGCACTCAGTTTTAAAGGTTATGCTTGTTAGTGGCCAAAAATATGCACTATAGCCAAAACTGAATTCTGCTTGCCTTAACACAAGAACAGGTTTCACTATATTCCTCATTTTGAAAGGACCTCCACAGCCTGAACTGGCACTGCCCAAACAGCGAGCGCAGGAGAGGAGCAGGCGTCTCCAGTTTATTGGCTTAATCCTGTTACTTCAATTAGGACACACTCACAAAGGCAAACAGTCCCAGTAGGGATTTGAGTGAGGACTGAGGGGAGAGGTGAGCATTAAATAAACTGTATGCTGAAATGTTAGCGCACTGCTCTCATTAATCTAAACACAGGAGGTTTGCAACAGGCTGGAGTGAATCAGAAAAACCATCGCCAACATTCCGATTCAGCAAGTAACCAAAGATGCATCAAAGTCCATTTTAAATACTCTGATCTTTGGGCTGGAACAAAGCAATAGGGCTGTGCAATATGACAAAAATTGCAACAAATGATGTCAAAACAAAACTCTCCTGGAACAGCTACCATAACGGGGTGGAGGGGTTTGAGCGCCCGAATGATCCTGGAGTTCTGTTGATCGGGGGCTTCGTGCCCCTGGTAGGGTCTCCCATGGCAAACTGGTCCTAGGTGACGGGTCAGACAAAGAGCGGTTCAGAAGCCCCTTATGAGAGACCAACAGGCCTGAGAATCCTGAGGCCGTCCTTCCCCACCACCTGCAGGAGGAGCCATAAAGGGCTGGTGTGTTTTGGGAAGCTCCAACAGCTGCACCCATGACCCAGCAACGGAAAAGGGGAAGAAAATGGATGGATGGATAAGTACTTACAAAAAATCATTTTTATGCTTTGATACATTTGTGGGCTCACACTTTTGGACGCAGCAAGACTGCAGCACACGCACCAAGGAACAAAAGGTTGGGAACCACTGGTCTAGATGATGATTAGGCCTGTTTATTTTTCTAATTTACAGGGTTTCTATTAGGGCCGGGATGATCCACTTTTGTCGCGATCCGATACATATCTCGATACTCAGGAGCTGATCCGATATGTACTGCGATACAGTAAGTAAAAATGTGCAAAAATAAACCAAATGCCATTTTACATTTATTAAAGTGTCAAGATTGAAAAGTGCATTAACACAGAGTGCTGTGTAAATATTATTGGAAAACAAAGGAGTGCAGGATAAAAATGCCTCCAAACACAAATATTGAAAATATTGCGATACTTGGTGAATATCAATACAAAAAGTATTGCAGTCCAATATTTTCTAAATTACTTTGAAGGCCTTAGTTTTGACATATTTCATTTAATGACTGTCTTATGATGTAACAACAAGACAATCTGGAATTACCTGCACTGTAAACTGTGTTTGTTTATTTGGAGAGGACAGAACACATTAATGAACACTCAGTACAATTATTTTGTGTCAATGTAGCAGATTTAGTCATGGGCTACTTTCCATCCGTAGTCCTCGTACATATTGGACTAAAATGTGTGAGAGAGAGCCTATCATTGGCTTAGTTTATCAGCGTAATGTAAATGATTCCACACATTGCTTTGCAGTAAGCAAACGCGCCAATACAAGCTAAACAGCAGCAGTAACAGCTGTAGATATTGATTCATCCATCCATCCATCCATTTTCTTCCACTTGTCCGTTGCCGGGTCGTGGGGGCAGCTGTTGGAGCTGCCCATATCACATTGCAGAAGCCCCTCATGGCTCCTCCTGCAGGTGGTGGGTCCACAGAAGGACGGCCTCACTATTCAGACCGGGCCTGTTGGTCTCTCATAAGGGACTTCTGAACCGCTCTTTATCTGACCCGTCACCTAGGACCTGTTTGCCATGGGAGACCCTACCAGGGGCACGAAGCCCCCAACAACAGAGCCCCCAGGATCATTCAGGTGCTCAAACCCCTCCACCACATTAAGGTGGCGGTTCCAGGAGGGGATATGGATTCATAGTATTCCCAAAAGGCTGGTAACCAGGATAAACCCCAGCACCTCTCCACGATAATCTCATTTCTATTATTGTAAAAAAAAAAGCTGTATTAAGCCATAAGAACAAATGTCCCGTACGTTTAATGACAGTAGACCGTATGGTAACCATCCAATCGCCCGGTGTGCCGCGCAGAGCTCTCATTGTCTCAATACTGCGAACCTAACCCCGTCCCACTCGCTGTCCGGGACACTTGTTAACGCGCTCCAAACAGACAGCTCTCCCTGCACCTCTCGGCGGCGTTTAGGCTCTGTGACAGCCGCCCACGACCATCTGCCACACGGCACAATTTGGCAGCGAAGAAAGTGAAGGAGAGAGAGAGAGGGGAAGAGACTATGGTATACGAGTAAAACGCAACGGAACTGAAAACAGGACTGGGAAACCGTGAAAGAATTCCTCTGCGTGATCAAAAAATAAAATAAAAAACGTGCTACTTGTACTGGACACTGGCACGCCAAGTATTACTGACTGATGGGTCTGGAGGAAATGCAATACTTTTCCATCTCCAGTGTCATCTCCGGACCCACCAGGCATACAAATGTGGCATCTAGCGAAAAATAATTGTATATTGTATATGTTTTAGTGACTTTTTCTTTATTTCTTTGATACCATATTGGCATTGCTTAGCGGTACCCAGCTCTAATCGTGAAGTAGTGAATGACAAGAAACCAGCAAAAACAGCTGGTGGAGAAAAAATTGTTGCTGTCTATAGCTTTCAAAGTAGAGATGAACCGATCCCGCTTTTTTGCTACTGATCCCGATACCGATACTGGGGTTTGAGTATCTGCCGATATCCGATATTTCTTACAAGTGGCTTTCTCTGAGTGAAAAATGTTATTAACTCTTCTCCATTGTAAGATCAATAAAGTCATATTTTATTGTCATGTTACAGATCAATTATCAATTATATCTATAGATACACTCTTGGATAAACATTTAACAAGGATAACTTTTATAGACTATAATATACGTTGAGTATATGACAGGCTTTAAGTTACATTAATATAAACAACTGGCATGAAGTGATCTGATCATTACAAATATGTCATATCAGTTATTTCTTAAAACTAAAAAAACTAAAATACAAACACTTGGCTTCAGCTGTGGTTATTTTATTTTATTAGGCTAATTTAGGTATTTCTAATATAGTTTATGTCCCAGCCTTGATTAGTTTTGTTAGCACTAGCATACTCCCGCTAGCTTTAGCATGCTATTGCTAACCACAGAATTGTGCGCGGCGATCTCCAGGTTCTTAGCTTTACAATGACATACAGCATGCCCAGAGCCAAAATTAAAAGTATCGGATATTTGTAGCCAATACCTGATATTGTATTTTTTCCAGTATCGGCTCCGATATCCAATAACGTATCGGATCGATGCATCCCTATTTCAAAGCAAGAGTAAATTGATACGTTTTGCATTTTATTGCAGTCACAGTGTCAGTTCTCTTTTGAGGTAACGTAAGGCCTTTCTGTGGATTTTCTGCAGATTTCACACAATGGTTTGCTTATTCTTATTGGAAAAAGAAATACTGAGGTAATCATTTCAATCCATATTTCAGACAAGGGGCCGAATATTACCAGGACCAGATCTGAACCAGCTTTAAACCTTGCTCCTGAAAAAGAGCAGCCTATATACTGTCGGTGGGTGTGAAACTGAAGCTCCCGTGCAGCGGAGGGAGGAGGGAGAGCCTGCTGAGTGAGACGGCGTGAGAGTCATGCATCTTTAATGGAACATCACAGACGCCTAATAATGTAAGAGGAGGAGAGGGGCCGGCGGTGGCGCGGACTCTGATTTCTGAAGCACAAACGGGGACAGCCAAAGATCGAGTGACAGCGACAATGGTCCACCGGGCCCCATCAGGCCGATCGTACCGGGGCACTTTTCCACTGCAAGATGGAAGACAAGAACTGTTTACGATCGGTCTGAATGACTTAATTAGGTAACCAGTGTCTATGGATAGTGGAAAAACTAGGGTTGTGTTCAATGTATTGTATAGGCAACATATTGTGGAGTTGAGAATACACGCATTGATACAGAAGTGAACTTTTGTCCTAATACACACAAGATACATACACTGCCTGACCAGAAACAAGTATGAGCTTGGGCTGCTGCAGTTGGTCAGGCCTAGAAAATGGCCGCTGGCTACTCTGCTTTTTGACAACGACACTAGGGGCTGTCATTGCTGTAGCACCTCCCTATGGCCGCTAGTCCCCCATTGGAATGCATTGTACTTGGTTAAAAACAACTTTAAAGCCTGGTCCCAATTTTTTTTGGAACTATCTAGAGCTAGATATTCCTCCTGATGTGATAACGCTGGGTTAGTTACAATTAAGGGGACCAGGCTGGTTTTCATAAGAGAATATTTCTAAATCTCGTATTAATGAGGGTCGGACTGTTAGCATTGTAGCAGCGCGAACTACACGTCACACAAGGGCGGAGTCTACAGTGAGGATCCCGCCCTTATGCCCTTTTTAGGAACATGCCTCGTCAGAGCTGGTGAGACATCCATTATATTTACAGTCTATGGGCCTAGAGCGCCCGATAGAGAATCTTTGGGATGTGCTGGAGAAGGCGTTGCACAGTAGTCACACTCTCCCATCATCAATACAAGATATTGGTGAATATTAAATGCGACACTGGATCTTTTTACATCGCAGAAGAATGTTTGTAGTAATCAAAGCTGAGGTGGTCCAACAAAACATTACAGCGTGTGACTTCTGTTTTCTGGTCAAGCACTAAGTATGAGATCACAATAAAAAAAACAATCATAGCAATACTGATACATCCCAGATTGTCTTTTGGTTGTGTAATGATGTATCACAACACCCCTAACCATAATGGCTTTATTCAAAACACACTGTATTACAACACCCATTTTATTATTGGTTGTTTGCAATGCACTTCCTGAATGAGCTAAGTTCTTCTGATACAAGGCTTGACCTGATTCGTTGTAATAAAATCATCATTTTAGTAACGAATAACAAGTTTTTACTTTAAATGATCAGAGTATGTTTTCTATTGGGAGGTCATAAGCCAAACCAAGTACAGAACAGTGTTTCCCAACCTTCTTTTGTCTTGCGTACCCCTTGAGCCTTCAATTTCTACTTAAAGAGGCCACCAATTATTTAAAAGATGGTCAATTAATCTCAGATTTATTTGTAGGCTACTTAGTAGTAGTAGCAATTCAGTTTCATCTTTTTGATCTGAAATAATTCCAAACGTACCCCCTGGAGTCCCTGCGCCCCTGGTTGTGAAACACTGGCCTATACCACCTCCAAACTAGACCTCTTCAGTCAAATGAAGCTGCAGTGTTCCCAAACATCCCATACATTGACGGACTGGAACAGCTTGAAAGACTCTTGTCAATCTCATCAATGCAGAAGCTTAACCAGAAATCAATAAAGAACCAGTTGTGTAAAGAATGGAACAAAAACTAGATTAAACAATTAAGTGATTTAGAAAACAGCATCGGTTTACGCTTTGTTTAAAGAGTTTACCTTGTCAGTCCCAATCAAAGCGCTGGGAGGCAGCTTATAAGCGAGACAAAAGGTTGAGCTCACGTGACATTACAACACCAGGAAGAGACGACAGTTTAATATTGAGGTGGGAAGCATGTGCCAAGCAAAGACGATTATTTTAGTAGTATTTTTGCCTCATTGTTCTCTTTGGTGGTCTCTTCTACCACAGAAAGGCCTCTGATCTATATGTTCTTAGTGTGAGTTCTGCACATGAGCTGCCATCAACAGGTTAGCACATCCTTGTAAAATAATGGTGACTTGTTTTTAGTTCCAACTTTTGCCAGCCGAAGCAAAACACAAGAGGCTTAAAAGAGCAGCATCTATTTATTTCTATATTATTAATCCCTGCAGGGAAATCTGCTGACCCATCTTCGATGCCACTGCGGCGACCTGTAGCAGCAGTGAGCAGCCAGCGGTGCTCGGGGACCCATACAGCCATTTTCTTCCACTTTATCCGGGGCAGTAGTCTGAGCAGAGATGTCCAGACTCCCTGATCCACCAGGCCAGCTCACAGACATAGACCCCCAGCGTGTCCTGAGTCTACCACGAGGCCTCCTCCCAATAGGACATGCCTGGAACACCTCCCGCGGGAAGCGACCAGGAGGCATCCGAAACAGATGCCCAAGCCACCTCAGCTGCTCCTTTCGACGTGAAGGAGCAGCGACTCTACTCAGAGTTCATTACGGGTAACTGAGCTGCTCACCCTATCACAAAGGGTGCGCTCAGCCACCCGGCAAAGCAAACTTATTACCCAGTCATTACCCAGTCGGGGTCCCATCAATTTATTTATTTGAACTTTATTTAACCAGGAAAGTCCCACTGAGATTAAGCATCTCTTTGTCAGGGGTCCTGGCCCAAAATGGGCACCTATTGTGCATGTTTTACTGGTAGTACCTGGAGGAAACCTACGCAGACACGGGGAGAACATGCAAACTCCACACAGAAAGGCCCCGTCCAGGTGGGGTTCGAACCCGGGACCTTCTAGCTGTGAAGCACGAGCACTAACCACTGCAATAACTGCCCCATTTACTTAATGTATTTTACTCTCATTAATTACATTATAAGACATGAAACATAATTTCTGAGGTGCCCAAAACCAAGTTTAAAGTTACACTAACTCACATTACTGAATGTACGACCCGATTTCATGGATAATATTTCTGTAATTTATATCCACATGAAGCAAAGACTGGGAGAAAGTTCATCTTTTCAACAAGTGCGATTGATCTAGAATGAAATATTGCTTTTAGTACTATCCAAATGTCGGAGCATGCATTATTTACACATTAACTTCAGTTCTTGGGTTACACAATATGACAATTTTCAATAACTGTTGTGAATATTGGCACAAGATCAAGACAAAAGAATAAAACTGGACTTAAATTGTATAATAATTGCACATTTCTAAGCTACTTGTGTTTTTGTTCTAGTGTAAATCTCAGTCAAATGGAAGACCTCAGTGATTTTGTGAGTATTGCGTCACCGATTATTGCTAAACTCGGGCATGTTTTTGATGAGGTTGCAACATTAAGACATGAATACAAAGCTTGGTAATATCGACTCTTCGACTGAAAGTAATTAGGTTTAAGTATTATTGTGTCTTAATTGGTCTGTCGCCTGTCGTTCCGGGACTCCAGTTTGGGCCCAAAACGTCTTCCCTTTCACTCGGAGCTTGCCTTAAACAGGCCTCTGGTTACTGACCCCGAATTGGCATGGGTTCAATAAGTGCATGTGTTTGTGCATGTGGCAACAAAGCATCTTAAGTCTGGCGCGTCCTACTTAATCAGCGGGTCACGGAGGGGCGAGGTCTGTGACGTTACAGGGAGGAGGAGGAGACGTGTGATTGTGTGACTGCGTCGGGACGAGGGACTGGGGAGGTGCGCTCAGCCTTGACCTACCTGCTGTTGCTAAATTAGGAATAGACAATAGCCGGGCTCTGGGAAAATAAGAAGTGAGAAAGTGGTAGCAGGTGTAGTAGCACTAGTGGGAGTATTGTTTATGTATGAAACAAAAAAACTTGTAAATATAGATACAAAAACAGAAATTAAGTTGAAGTCAGACATTTCTATAGAAAAAACAAGTTCCCGTGACAGGTTAAGCACCGGTATCAAACTGAACTTAGCAGAGCAGTTGTTGTCTGCATAACCATCAGATTTCTGACATAGATACTGTAAGTTAGTACGCTGAAATATAAATAATATTATTTAACCTCTTAAAGCAGTACTAAGTAACTCATGCCCCTAGAGGCCATAAGCGCCACTGCAGGTGTCATAGCATGTCGCGTTTTTTACTTATTAATTGTCCGGGAGAGTAAATACTACGCTGACAGAAAAGACAAAGGGAGAGAGGGATATTGTACATCCAATTACACAATGGAGATATTTTTTTTTCTCACTCAAACTTGGCTGTAAATCATGTTTAAGTGCCGCTAGCCCGCTGTTAGCTTTGCCTGTTAGCCTGTTAGCTTCTTCTTCATGATTGAGCAGGGAAAGTTGCAACTGTGGTTTTCTGGCCAGAGACACCAGGGGGAGATGAAAGACCCCCCCAATCATCCCATTAACACTTGTATTACCCCCAGAGGGACTACAGAAAGGATTGATTAAGGTAAACAAGTTACTTAGTACTGCTTTAACCAAGTGCATTTTCTCCAGTTCAGCGTTACCCACATCTAAAAGCCTCTCGACTGGAGATTACGCCTCATTTGAAAGCTAAGACCTACAAAACTTTTCAGCATTTTTTTTTTTTTTTTGCTGCTCTTTTGTTGCTGTGTTTTTTTTGCTGTGTTTTCATCCTTATTTATGTCTTGCTTTGTCGCTTTTATATTTGGTTAAAGTCAAACTGGAGAAAATGTGCTCGGTTAAGGCTGGTGTTAAGAGGTAAGACCTTACAGTGCAACAGAAACTGACTCGAAAGCTTCAAAATGACAGTACGGCTCTGTTCGAAAAGTACTTAATCCTTAAATATCTGTGACAAAAATGTGACAAAAATGTGACAAAAATTCAACAAAAATTCAACAAAAATTCAACAAAAATGTGACAAAATTCAACAAAAATGTGACAAAAACTCAACAAAAAAATGGGAAAAATTCAACAAAGAGTGACGAAAAAACTCAACCAAAAATGTGACAAAAATGGAAAAAAAGAAAGAAAGAAAAAACATACAAAAGGTGACACAACACAGCAACAACGCGAGGAAAAAGATCAGTTTTGTGGGTCTTAGCTTTCAAATAAGGTGTTACACAGGCCTATATAATAGCCAAAGAGGACAGAATGCATTTGGTTTAGGCGGGTGGTAAGAGGTTAAACTTACAGACTACCACTTTAAAATGTACTCAATTCTCTGTAATAAAATGACCTATGCATTCAACCATTCACAAATCTAATCCTCAGCACCTCTCCTCCCCTCCACCATCACCGAGAGTCTCTCAACTCTTAGGGAGGGAATTACTTTGTCAAATCATGAAGCAAACCCCGCTGGACACCGTCCGGCCAACGGGTTCAAATTTATTGGTACCCAAATAAAAATGTCTGTGATTGATTTTTGAGACCTTGTGTTAGTCTCCTCCGCATAACGTTCCCTTCTCTTTGATTAAAACGTCCTGCCCACACGGCCTCTTTTTCCAATATGACTAAAAGCCGCCCCAGACACATCTTAAAAGAACGGCCCTAAATTAAAAGAACATTTAATACATGGCGTAAGCCCTGGCAGCTCCGGTTTAAGCTTTTCAAGGACGCCGCGACATGGTGTTTACATGAGGCTCATCGCACTAACCTTCCCTCCACAAACCCTTATCTGCGCCGCACATTGGAGAACTAGAAAAAACAAGTTGGAAAAGCACATAAATATTGATGTTTTCTACTTATCTGTTGTAGCCGTAAGACATTAGATTAATTAAGGTTGGGGCGAAAAAAAATGCACTTTCAGTTTCAACGGCGTGCAATTTATGAAGCAGGATTCGGATCACAAAGCACATAAACATGACATGTAGCATTATTAACATTCACTGTGTGCCTAAATACTAAATACATAATGCCACAAATGCAAAAAAAAACTGCATTTTTCAGTTCTTAAGATTTGCAAATGTTCCATCAAACATAGAGATGATACTGATATTCAACAACGGGCAACGTATGTACAAAAAATGTGTACAATTTGCTGTTGAATGTGATTCTAACCATATTTTTTAGGTTTAATGTCAGTTTAAATCCAGTTTAATGCTATTTATTGGCATTTAAAGTGATAGTCTGTAAGATTGCAAATGAGGAGAAAGAGGGAAGAGCGGGTTGTCAATAACAGAAAGGATGATGGTTTGAATCCCAGCTCAAGCAGGCGCCTTGGTGTCCTTGGGCAAGACACTTCACCCGCCCCATGTGTAGTGGTTGGAGGGGCCGATGGCGCAGATTGGCAGCATCGCTTCGGTCAGTCTATCCCAGGGCAGCTATAGCTACAATAGTAAATGGTTAAACTTTACACTCTCATTCGTGAGCTAATGTGCGCAGACACTGGAGGCAACGTGAGTGAGTCTTGCCCAAGGACACAACGACGGTTTGCACTTGCAGGAACCGGGATTCCAACCCTAGACCTTCTGATCATGAGACGACCCATTCAACCATATCTGCCACTGTCTCGGTTAAGAAATGTATCAACATAGGCTTGCAATGCACAAGACAAGTGTTAGCCATTATTATCAGACTTCTACTTACTTTACTTTTACTTGTTACGTGTGTTATGGAAGTATTAATACTCTTATTCGAGTGAATCTCCACTAAATATATAGGTGCACCGTGGACCCACCACCTGCAGGAGGAGCCATAGAGGGCTGGTGCATTGTGATTTGGGCAGGTCCAATGGGTGCCCCCACGACCCAGCAACGGATAAGTGGAAGAAGATGGATGGATGGATGGATGGATGGATGGATGGATGGATGGACGGACGGACGGACGGACGGACGGATGGATGGTGATAAAAGTTGAAATTTCTTGTAAATTATCTTTATTTCATGTTTTGTACTTTTTACTGTCACTTGACTAACTATTTGGGTCGCTCACTACTTTTAACCTCTGTGAGTAAAAACAACCTATGTAACATTACTATTATATTTTGGCCACTCAATCCAACTTTGCCCCAAAATACGATCTCAAAGGACATACTTATACTGAACCGGTTTTATAAAATACAACAATATCCGACAGCTATTTTCCTCATATTGAGCAGCACTACTTGCCATGTGCACAGAAAACTACACCCACTCATTGGCACAAAGCCCTCAAAGTTTCAAGCGACGTCACAAACGTCTGACCTCTCTGAGCCGTGCCCGTTGCCCACTTTCTATTTTTAGGAAGTGTCTTAAGCCCGAGTTAATCTGTGTCATTGTAGTGCATTGAAATGTTATAAAACGGTCGCGAGCTTAGGAACTAAAGTGGTTCACTGGGACGCGGGGAAAATGCCGACTAATGTCAACAAGGTGAATCGTTAGTTGGGCATTTCTTGCTTCGTAACACGCCGCAGACTTACACAACATAGTATCTATACATAGTGAGTTTTTTTTTTTTTGCTATAACTACTATAACTTTTACTGCTAGTATTACTTTAGCTCTCCCTGCACCAGCACCCACTAATGGAATCACGAAGTAGAAGCTTAACAGGCTAACGGGCAAAGCTAACTGCGGGCTAGCTCCACTTAAACAGTATTTACAGCCAAGTTTGAGGGGGAAAAAAATATCTCCATTGTGTAATTGGATGTACAATATCCCTCTCTCCCTTTATCTTTTCTGTCAGTGTAGTATTTACTCTCACGGACAATTAATGAGTAAAAAAACGCAACATGCTACGACACCTGCAGTGGCGCTAATGGCCTCTAGGGGAATGAGTTACTTAGTTCTGCTTTAAAATATCCTACAATCAATGAAACTACATTAGAAAAATGGGGAAAAATGCAAACAAATGTACAGACGATAAATATTGAGGCCAAAAATGCGTTGTTTAGTCAATATAGTAATTGTCGTGATAGCCCTAAGCTAAAATAAGAATATGACTTTAATCAAAAACCATGACAAATCATTTTGCCCCCGGGCCACACTTTGGGACTCTCAAGTGAGGATATAAAATTGTTATTTGTGACCCTAACTTTCCTGATGCATTTCTAACGTCCCAATTCTTCACAGAGAAGAGTTTATAAGGACATTTCACAACTTTCAAGGAGCAACACTGTCTGTCACTGTAATGTAAACAACAACAAGCTGCTACTTCACAGCCAATTTATCTTGATGATGCTTTCTAAGTATACTGCAGGGAAATAAAGGGGAAATAAATAACCTTCAACCGTGATCACTACTTCTACTACTGCTGCTTCTGTTGATACAAATACACTCAAACTGAACAATCGGCTCACAGCATGATAGGAAAGTATGTCCCTTTAGGTGAAGTTCATCCAGTCAGGTATAATTTGCAGTTCAATGAATGTCACTGTAGTCGTCTATGCAGGATGTAATTGATGTACTTTTGCTTCGTTGTATGAAAGCTGTTGTTTTGTCTCTGAGATGCGAAAAAATGCATAACAAATGTTTGAATGGAGCTCTAAGGGTCATGTGATTGAAATCATGTGACATTCATATGCTTTATCAAACAGTACTGTCCACTGCTGTTTACAACTAAGACCTGATTCACTCCAAATACATTTCCAAAATTGAAAGTTTATATTTTTGACAATTGGGGGGGAAAGTAAACATGACATGCCAATTATAATAATTCAAATCATTGTTCCATAATTACCCAAACTTCCCAGTACCAACAGTATCAGTGTTGCACGGATGCGGATGTGAATGTGGTGGTGCTATAGGCGACGAGGGCGGCTGATCTTATTAGTCTGCACAAAATCAATCATGTCCGCGGTGATATAACTGACTCTGGGTCCAATGGTGCGCTGTGGACAGTAATCTAATACTGGGGCTATGCATGGGCGATTTATGGACACTGGGGCTCGATGATATTGACAAAAATAAATGTCTCCATAATATTTTTTGCAATAACATCTCAGTAACAATTCGGAAGCGATACTTTTGCAAACTGAAATCAGAAATATGCAAAAAATGTCATGTTAAGTCAAGGTTATGGGGTTGACATTACAACAGACAACTAACACCTCACAGTTTATGGGGAAAGTGCAGAAATGTCAATATATACACTAGGGTGCGCCTACAAAGTTTATTTGTGGTTTGTCTGGCACCTTGTGTCAACTAACTAACTACAGACACACCCCTCAAGCAGACAGATAGGACGTATATGTCTAAAACAATCAAAGGAGCATTTCCCTAGTATTAGACATATTAGACGTGCCATAGCTTCTTTTCATAACATTGCAGACAAATGTTGTTTTTTTCCCAATACAAGCTGCCAACAACAGCACCAGTCCGTTACCACACGGTGTGAATAAAAACCAAGCCAAAAATGTCCAAACGATTTCCTCAAGGTCCGCTTATTGAAGAGTTTGCACCATGGACGGCCACAATCGGTGGTCAGTGCAGTCAAACACTGAACTGCGTGCATTTAGGAGAGGTTTAAACCGTTCCTCACTTCTTTATTTAGAATAGGAACATTAATGCTAGCACTGCCTCACAGTAAAATGTCAGCTTTTGCGGTTTTAATAGTGTGGAGTTAATAAACTAGCAGTAAAAAGTACCATCTGTGGCAACGTGTGCGCCAATTCTGTGATTATTCGAGTTTTTTTAGATCTTGCAGAGCCAGTATTTCAGCTCTACTAGCAACGATGCAGTCAACAGGTGCTGCCATCGATGGTTCCTGGACAGAGAAATACAAACACAGTATCAGATCGGGGATAGTTTAGGCACTCGCCGATACAGAAACCTACTCTACCTGCCACGTCACTCAAGTCTGTCTTCAACAGAGAGAGAGAAACTGTCTGAATCGTCTCCCTCTCCGTGCTTTTGTGCCAGCCCTCTCCCTCAGTGCAGTTTTTCGGCGAGGCGGTCGCCACGGGGACGGGCTGCCATCGTCGCCATAGAGACCGGGCATCTCAATCACAGAGAGGGTGATTAATAAGCATCACGGTCTGGTTAATATTACACTCAGTGAGGGAGAGAGGGAGCGGGGAAGCAGACATCATGAAAAGAAGTCGGAGCTGAAAACCTGAAGACTACAGGAGGACGGATGAGAACGTGAAAGTGTAGAGAGAATCGAGAAACACGGAAGAAAATAAAAACTATGTAGGAAGAAAGACGGCAGGGAAATTACAGTTAGCGCGAGGAGGTAAACAGAACAGCAGTACGGATACAGGAAGTAAGGAAATAGATAACAGCAAGGAAGGAAGGATATAAATAGTCTTGTAAGGTATTTGAAAAGGTAGTAACGGCAAACTAGGAAGAAGAGACGACGGATGGGCCAGCAGAAGACGAGTTTCTGTAGTTATGTAGACTTTATTCCAAGTCCGAACAGGAGAGGCCCAGAGGGTCCTCCTCGACAATTTTTTAAAGACCTTGAGAGTATTTTTACAGGAAGGTGTTTCATCATGTTTCTCAAAATCATCTTAGGATCTGCAAAGGGCCGGATTTGGACCATGGACGTAACGTTCCCTACTCCTGCTATTAAAGCTGGGCCTAATCATATCGTGCACTGTTATGCCAGTGTAATTTTGGGACACCAGTGTAAATTGTAATACCGCTGTAGACGAGGTATGATTTGCATGACAGCTGATTTTGACTGGAGTCAGGATGGAGATCGCTGCTAATGCTACGCTCGGCTACACAGCATCATAAACACTGACTGTGGAGGCTTCAGGGGCCAGGTGCTTACAAATTTGAATGAAATGAATTTAGCTTCTCTAGTGCTTGAGGAGATCATCTTTGCAAGGAGGTGGTTCAGGCTTTGAGTCTTGAATGAACTCCGACAAGTTGTAGCATAGACACCTAGCGTTCCTTAGTGTGGCGCTAACAACAACACGCTAAAGAAAACCACCATGCAAAAGTGGTTTAAAGCTACATATCCCGTTCATGTGTCACGTGAGTCTCAAGACGAGCGCATCTGAACCTCTCTCCTCTCTTTCTAACCGCATGCCCTTGGTTACAATGGCACCAGCAGCAGTGAGGAGAAGCGACAAAGGAATAATGACTGAATAATGACACGCAGGTCAAACGGATTTAATATTTCACATCATACCGCTGTTCTAAAAGGGGATTTTGCCAACATTTAGCCGCTGTTAGGGCAACTTAAGCTGGCGCTAGCATAACATTTACAAGTTGTTTACCTTCATACTTCATATTTTAGCGCTTTCTTTTCTGTTTTATTAGCCTTGGCACCTCTGAATGATTCCATAGCTCCCACCAGAAGGCAGCATTTGTCCACATTTGTTCCCATCGCGGCTTACAAACATTTCATGATAATCTGTACAGCGTGCTCCTCTGTGGGGGTTCCTCCCACGATAACTGCGCTTGTGTTGTCTTGTGGAAAACAATCTTGAATCTATTATGTCCATTGTTATGATAATTCTCTTTTATATCATGATATACATTTTAGGCCATATCGCCCTGCTTACTTGCTATAAAGTAATTGAAAGACTTTTAACATCATGTCATCCCAGTATAAAGTCATATTCAAGACCTATTTGAAACAAGGCAGGCGGTATAGTCAGGCAGCAATGACCACAATTACCACAGTACATAGCGAAGAACAAAATGTCCGTATCCAGTATAGATTTCTACATGTTCTGAAAAGCAGATTATTCTTGTAACAGAATATGAGCTTGTTCAATCTTTACAATTGCAAAGCATGTCAGAAAATTGCTCAGGCCTGGGCTGTTGTGTGGTTGTGTGAGGAGATGACGCAGTGTCAGGCTCAGCAGGAGTCCGGGGGAAGTGAGAAGTCCATGTTTTTAATGACAGGATGCATTAATATCAATAAACATTTGCACAAATTAGATTATTCTGATTATGTGCCTTGGTTGTTTTTGTTAGCCAGGCTTATTAGTCAACGGCTCAGATGCAAACACTCACCAATCAATATTCCCCAGAGTGGAGATACAGTTCATTTGGTGAGCGGAGATGATTGATGGTGAGGTTATGTCGAGAATATAGAGTCATTCCGTAAACTGAGAACAAACAAAGCTGCAAAAAGGGTGCATTTGGGGTACATAGCAAGCTCACTTTTTATCTGTATTAGTCCCAAACCCGAGAAAACGAAAACTTTGCATCAGAAAAGGCATCATGGCTTGAAAAAGCAACACTACAGAAGAAACAGAGGCATGATTTGCTACAGCGTCCTCAAATGAATAAAGAAGACAAGCAGAATTTAACCCTCAAAACCACAAAATTAAAAGACTTTGAGGGACGTTACAGCACCAGTGGGATCCCAGCCTATGAGTGTGAGTGACAGAATAGACTTCAGTAGATAAGAGTCTATATTGAGTTTACATTGCACTTTTAAAGGGGCGGTATAATGTAAAATTGACTTTTTAGTGCTTACAATGTTGCTCTCTCATCAAAATATACCTGGAACTGTGTTTTTTCTACCCACTCGCACATCTTTGAATCTTCTCCAATGGCTTTTTAGAGATTATTGCCAAACACCAGCGAAAAGCATAAACCCCCCCTCTTTAAATAGGAGATATAAAAGAATATGATGATTTTAATTGCCGTTGTAGGTTAAAAATTAAGATTCGGTTCACAATGCATCTTCAAAACATGTCCTGGTCTGGAGGGAGAGAAGTCTGAACTGTGAACAGCAAAACTAATACAACAATCGCATTAATTTCAGAACATCTTTGTAGAGATTTACACAGCAGGGTGAGCAGGTTTTATAAGAAGATCCCATGTCGGCACAGAGAGATTTAATTCTCCGCAGAGGACATTCACCTAAATGACTGCAGGCTTTTGGGATTTGTCGATTGCGACCTTTCAAAACGCGATTTCGATTAAGTTTTGCAGGCCAAACGGGGAGCTGAGAGGGGGCTGCGGGTGCTTTGACGAGCTCCAGTCTGATCAATAACATGTGGTCAGTCAGCTGTGCCCCATTCACTGACCTCCGCTTCACAGGGACGGCTATTTATGCCCCGACGTATGCCCATAATGTAAGCTTATGTAACAGGACACAGTCTCCTCAATAATGGATGGCTCTCATGGCCACTAACCCGGCAGCAGGTGAGTGTTTAGGACAATCATGAGGTTTGCTGAAGGGGCTGCGGAATTAATCGTAATCAAGTCGAAATGGCGGGTTGAACGCTTACAATTAGCAAAGGCTGCAATTATTTAGCAAATATAATGTGCATAAAATAAGTCTACAAAGTTAATGACTGAAGCCTGTTAACTATGAACTTGAAATGATCAGGTCACACAATTATATCCATATCACAAGAAGCTTAAATGCAAAATATTGTCACAGAAATCTCCTATTTGAGAGTTAAATATTGTTTGCTCATGCAGCCGAAAACATAAAATGCATGGTGACTTAAAATGTGGCTTAAAATGAATTGTCCGTTAGAGTAAATACTACGCTGACAGAAAAGACAAAGGGAGAGAGGGATATTGTACATCCAATTACACAATGGAGATATTTTTTTCACGCAAACTCGGCTGTAAATACTGCTAAAGTGGCGCTAGCCCGCAGTTAGCTTTGCCTGTTTGCCTGTTGTGACAGTGACAGTGAAGTTGCAATTGTGGTTTTCTGGCCAGACAGTATTTACAGCCAAGTTTGTGTGAAAAAAAAATTCCATTGTGTAATTGGATGAACAATATCCCTCTCTCCCTTTGTCTTTTCTGTCAGCGTAGTATTTACTCTCACAGACAATTAAAAAATTGCAACTTGCGAAGACACCCGCAGTTGCGCTCATGGCCTCTAGGGGCATGAGTTACTTAGTACTGATTTAAAGAGAGGTTAGGGGTCTCCAACCTATTTTTACTCTTCATGCTACGTTCTAGGGCTGGGCGATATGGACCAAAAGTCATATCTCGATATATTTAGGTTGAATATCGATATACGATATATATCTCGATATTTTTTCCGCAAAGTGAGAGCTGTGAAATGAAATGTTAAGTCAAAGCCAAATACAAGTCGTTTTATTGAAAACTCACTATAAAATGTAAACATAAACACTGTATAACAAAGCTCCGTAAGTGCTCATTTAAATAAAAAGCTGTCTTGGATAAAAATAGCCTATAAAATAAAATAGGTCAATCTTTTTATGAGGGCAGCATTTATATATGAGATAACAAAATAAAGTACTCAGTTTAAGATACACTTTTTTTTAAATCAGCTTGAGATTACCTGTTTATTTTTGTTTACTTAATAGCTTATCTGAATTTGAAATATCCCGATATACGCGATATGGTCTAATTCCATATCTCATTTGAAGATATATCGATATACTCTAAATATCGATATATCGCCCAGCCCTACTACTTTCATGTAACAAGAATGGCAGAGAACTTATCTTTGGGGATGGTTGAGTGACTGTGCGAGCTTGTAGCCAAGATGACAGCACAACACAATTACAACAGCTTAATATAATTACCTAAACGTTTGCAGATTGTGTTCAACGTGTTCAGGACATGAACTTGAAACGAATGCAGAAAACCTTTAGGAAAGGGCTCGAGACTCGCACATGTCTTCGAATGAGGAAATGGTGCAAAAAGACACTATTCTAGCTAAATAGTAATCTGGATAATGGACGCTTCTTACATCACGTACTATGGGCAATTCGAATTCACTCAAAGGCCCTCAAAGGACATTGTCTGTCTGGCGAAACAATAAAATGCAAAACCACTTAATATTGCAGATGGTGGCAACAAAATGCAGACAGATTGTTTCGCGCTACCCAACAATGTTCCCTCTGGGGCAGAACTGTAGCAATTGGAAATCCCTTTGATGGTGTGAAATATTTATGGATGTTTGATTTTAGACGGTCTGAACCCGAGACGATGGCCGTGGATCAACAGAAGCACACGCACCAAGAACCACACATTTCGACTTTCTAGGGCGGGATTGTGACAGTAAACCTTCAATTCTCTGTGTATGTTTTAAATAATTTGGGGTAATCTAAACAATAAAGTGTGCAGCAGACCGAGGTGGACATAAGGAATCCACACAGCGACACAGAGACGAAAGGCAGACACAACTCCGTCTGCCTGGGAATCTCACCAGAGTATTTGCAACATCAAAAAAGGAGCGGTTGTCTTTATAAATGTGTAATAGAAGCACTGGTGATTGAATCTGGTAATTAACCTCTTAACCCCCGCCTGAACAGAGCACGTTTTCTCTAGTTTGCGTTTAACCAAGTCTAAAAACTATGACTATGAAACGAGGATGAAAATACAACACAAATAGTGACAAAAAAGCGAGGAAAGAGCGTCAAAAACGTGGTGAAAACAAGACAAAAAAGCGACAAGAAAAGCAAAGGAAAAAAAGCTATGAAGAAAGCAACAAGAAAATGACAAAAATGCAACAAAGAGCGAAAGCCAGACAAAAAAAAATACAAAAGCCAAACAAAAAAAAGAGACGAAAACACAACACAAAACTATGAAAACCAGACAAAATAAAACCTACAAAACCCAAACAAAGAAGAGTCGAAAACCAGACAAAAAACAAACAAAAAACAGACAAAAAACAAACGAAAACCAGACAAAAAAGAGATGAAAACACTACAAAAAACAATAGAAACACAACAAAGAAGAGACGAAAACCAGACCAAAAAACCCAACATAAAAAACTACAAAAAACAGACAAAAAAAGAGACGAAAACGCAACAAAAAACTATGAAAAAACTACAAAACCCAAACAAAGAAGAGACGAAAACCAGACCAAAAAACCCCTGCAAAAAACAGACAAAAAAACAAACAAAAACCAGACAAAGAAGAGATGAAAACACTACTAAAAAACTATGGAAACACAACAAAGAAGAGACGAAAACCAGACCAAAAAAACCCTACAAAAAACAGATAAAAGTAGATAAAAAACTACGAAAACCAGACCAAAAAGAAATACAAAAACACAACTAAAAATGTGGGGCTGCAAATAACAATTATCTTGGTCATCGATTAATACTACTATTATTTTTTTCCATAAAATAAAAAATGTATTTTTTATTTTTATTTTTTTTATCATATAAAGCTTGAGGACAAGTTGGATGGAGTGTTTTTGGAGGCTTATGAAATGATCAATGTACAAACCACTACAGACCATAACTTCCATTAGCTATATCTCTTGGTTCAACATGTGTATTGTGGGAAAACTGGAAAAGAGATTGGGTTAATCTTGAAACGTGGGTCATCTACAACATCGTGACATGTCCAGCTGGATTGACTGACTCTGCCGGTTCGTCTACCTGGACGTCTGCGCATTCTTGCATGATTGATTTAAGTCGATTTAGCAAATTAGGGAACTTACATTCTCCTGTAATTCGCCACATGTGAAACAACACCACGTGGATATAACTCTATAATCTAATGTCCCGGGAACTGTTCTGTCCTGAGATCACCTTCATTTTATGCCTTTTAACTAAAGCGAGACGAGCTGCGGGAAAAAAAAGGGAAAAAACGAAGAAAAGAAAGCGCAAAAGTCCGGCGCGATCACATGTCAAAGCTGCTGTCTCCCGCTGCAACAAGACCTTCTTTATCCAACTCAGCGTCTATGAAGAACACCCCTAAAGACATGAAAGGAGCGCTATGTTCTCCCCCATCCATCTGAAGTACATGAAGCAGAGTGCCAGGATGTTGTAAATGATCATATTAAAAATGCAGGGAAAATGCTGTTCACTTTAAAAGAGGCTGGGGGGGAAATTGCCCAACGCAAAAATGTCCGTATCAGATGAAAAGGCAAGTTCAGGCAAGAACGAGGAGTGGGAATGTCTGGTTCATTTGAATAGTGAATGTTAATAGCACAACTTTCGATTTTCAATGATAAACCCTATTTATTATTGTACATTTATCACATGTGTCAATGTAAGAAACAAATGCATTAGCTACACTTTGATATTGATATCAAACAATCAAAATCGCAATGTGAATGGCCACAATAGGTAGACCTGTCACAATAACTAATCTAAAGTTTGAACTATTGAGGCAGGAAACCAACTGAGGGTGCATTCGAGTTTCAGAAGTGTGCAAATAGAGTTTCTCGCCATTAAAATACACTGGGATGGCATTAAAACTGAGGGTGGAAACATTTCAAAATGAGTGCAAACATTTCAAAGTGAGGTTGCAATGCACCCTTTTGCACCCCCGTAGATCCAGGCCTGCAGGAAACTACTGCGATAAACAATATTATTGAAGGCCTTATAATGCCACAGAAACTAGCTCTATAGCTTAAAGGGACTGTACGGAGTTTAAAAATGCTCTCCCCTACATGTTCCAGAAATGTCCTAATGTGTAGAATGAGCCCAGACCTGTTCACCACAACTGTCTCTAAAATCCTGCACTGTCACTCAAAAAGTTGTTAATTCAGGAGTGAAGAAGTGCCGTCATGCATGAGCTTAATATAGAAGCTGCAGCTACACGTATGACCTGAGGTGGCAGTAGTGAGTATATAATGGCCAACTTGCACCTAGCCCCTTTAAAAATGACAAGCTTTGTTTAGGAAGTACTAGTCTTAAAATATCCAACAATGAACATGAAATACAATGAGAAACAACTTGCTTTGGGTAAAAAACAGAAAGTATTGGCATTCGGACCATAAATATCGAGCCCAGTATTGTGCATCTGTCATTCATTGTTAATTGTAAACTCAAATGGTCCGCAACAGGCAGGTATTATATTTCAGCAGAACGTTTACAAAGTTGCCAACCTTATGCTTGGACCTCTACAAACACGTTATAGTGAGTCAGTCTGAATCCTTCATGCAGCCCGATCAAGACAAGAGGCATAGTAACTACTACTTGTTTTCACGGTCGGAATAGTGCACGTTAATGGACGCAGGAAATGTAAATTGGCCTAAACACATCAGATTAAAGCCATGAGATATTTTCTGGACCAAATGCTCCGTCTGTGAAGGCCTGTATGTTATGGAACAGTCTCCCACTCACATTTTCTATATTCAAAACTCAACACAAAGAGTGGCTTATTCTGACGTTTTCTTTGCTCGTTTCTCTTACATTGTTTATTCTGTTTTCTGAATTGCTGTTGACTGCCAATTTACTTTGTGGCTACAATCCGGCATGTTTCTCTTGACAAATCAGAAGAAGTAGATAGTTAGATTCTTTACCAACATGACAATATGTAAATAGATACAGAGCATATTACCTTTGAACTAGAATCACTTGTTAGAACCACACAGATCCGTCCCCCCTTTCTGTCGAAGATGTTTACATAAATTTGCGAAAACTCGTTTGAATTCAACACATCTCTCTCCTGACGTCTCCCATGTCCCTGAAGCAGCCGGGGCTTGAAAAAAAAAAAAAACGTGTCTGAAAAAGTGACAAATTAGCCCATCACACAGCTGAGTGAGAAGATGGCGCTAACCACGATCACAGTGAGCGTTTCCCTCCGCAGGCAAACAGCTATTTTAATTACACTGGCTTTTTTTTATTTTCAGTTGCTCCGGGGGGGCCAAGGCAAGGGCAGGGGACCAGAATAAAGGTGACATTTCGGGTCACGAGGGGCTGCTGTTGTTATGATTGTTGTTGCTGGGAAATGCACAGCTGTCAGGCTGCCGTTAGCCGTTAGCGTTCAAAGCCAGAGGCCAAGCAGAGGTTAAGGCGACGCAGTGAGCAACCATCGATGATTATTTACATGCGCGTGGCAACACAACATGTGAATGATAAGGCTTGACTTTGATTGAATAAAAATATACTATTCGCCTACTTAAAACTGTTAAAATAGGCTAATGGAATCACGAAGACGAAGCTAACAGGCTAACGGGCAAAGCTAACTGTGGGCTATCACCACTTAAACAGTATTTAGAGCCAAGTTAGAGTGAAAAAGATATTCTCTATTGTGTAATTGGATGTACAATATCCCTCTCTCCCTTTGTCTCTTCTGTCAGCGTAGTATTTACTCTCACGGACGATTAATGAGTAAAAAACCGTAACATGCTACGACACCTGCAGTGGCATGAGTTACTTCGTCATGCTTTAAAATCAAGAGTCAGTTTACTGTGCACATCTGTTTAAACTACAAACAGGCTTTGTACATATCACAGTAAGATGCTAGGGCAGTGAATAGCCGATAAATACAGATAGAGCCCCTGGAGTTCCTTACGCAGTCCCAACCAAGTCTCTAGCTCCATGTTTACTTCTACCTGTATGAAAAGTAGTTTGTTCTCTGCTTTTAGTCAGAAATGATGATGAACATACTCCTAGTTTATAATAACTCATCTATACAACATATATATTTATGTTGATATCAAAGGAGCTGCTGGACCCTACAATGTCTCTTAAAAAAACATATCGGAACTTAGGCAATTTATTTCATTATCTGACCTTTATTTAACCAGGAAAGTCTTTCAGAATCTCCTTTTCAGAGGAGTCCTCGCCGCAGAGGGAAACCTACTTTGCATGTTTCTAGTGAACCTATGCAGTCAGTCACACGGGGAACATGCAAACTTCACACGGAAAGGCCCCGCTGGCTCGGGTAAAGCGACCGCTGCTTGATGGAGAGAGAGAGTTTTTCCTCTTTGCAAAAGATAATGTTCCTTCTCGTTAACTCACTTAAAAAAAATCAAATCAAAATTTCGATTTGATTGCTGTTAATTGTGAAGCCCTGGCTCACTCTTCTACAAGTGCCTCCAAAAATCCAATCACTTCCCATATGAGATGTAAGTGACAATTATATTATAGCAGAATAAATGAATATAATAAATAAATGTTTATGTGCAGTGTTCTTGTACGGTAATATCAAAGACTTAGTTAGTCTTAGTCTGGATTTTACATAACAATACCAATTTGTCTGTTTGACGGTACAAGTCACATGACAATTTGTGGTATCTGCACTTCCTGTTTTTTGTGGTTCAAATTCAGCACCAGATTTGGCCTTGGGCATTTTTCATGTTCAAGCAGTGGTTTTCAAACTTTTCACACTTTAAGTACCACACGACGTCATAAAATATATGTCCTTCAAAGACCCACTTTCCAAGAATCACAAAAAAATCCAGATAAAATCGGGACAAACCGTGTCTAAAAAGAGTCCAAAATAGATCTATATTGAGAGAAAGATCACGTCCAGGCAATCATATTTTGCAAAAGTATAAAAGGCTTTATTAAGATATATATTGGACAATGGACAATCGAAATTATATCTAGGGTGTAAACATATCTAAGCCCAAACCAAACTGTTCTATGGCCAGGCTACATCATAAAAACACCACTAGTGAAAGAGATTTTGAGAAACTAGGGCTTTTAAATGAAGGCGTGTAATTAAATTACCTTACCTCACGTTACCTCATCTGGCTGAAATTACAGAGGTGAGCGAGACAGACACTTAAGACTCGAGACTTAAGATTTTAAAGCCATTAGTCCGACACAAACAGGGCTCTTAGAAAAATTACTGCAAGTAGCAATCGGTGGAAGTGGCAAGAGCGATCGCAAAGGCCAAAACAGCAGCATAAGAAAAAGCCTCCGGGAAGCAGCTCGGAAAGGGCTAGAGAGCTAAAGGTCCCGGTGTTATGGCATATTTTGGAGCGCTTCTCCCACTTTCCTCTCTGCAAAAAGGGTCTGGTCGTGTTACGTACTGATAACCGTGTTGTAATGAATCTTGCTCCATCTTCCCCTCGGACGCACCAGGAGACAATGAGACAGGAAGTGGCGTATGATGACAGCTTCCCGCCACTTTAAATTCAATCAACAACAAAACAACAGGATGTAGGCCGCCTCTGCCTCAATCACGTACCTATCTCCACAAATTGTGCTGCTTTTAATTCATATCTCATTGTGTCAGCGCTTTTTGACACAAGGGTTGGAAAGCAATGAGGTCGAACAGAGGTTTCGATTAGGACCGAGCAATATTGGGGATATCTATTAGCGATTAAGTGCTAGACTAATACAGGAATCTCATATAGATCACAATATGTTTGCACTGGTTTTATACACAATAAGACCCCTTGCAGACCGGGTTTTTAGTTTTCTGCTGTTTGGGATTATTGCGATATGAAGCAGGTAAGACTGGGAGTGTAGAAATTTGAATTTATGCTTCAATAACAAAGTCTAGGAGTTTGTTCAAAGAATTTGTCCTGGTTTAGCCCTTTCTTACAAGAACTGGCCCCCTCTCTTCTCTGTCATAACAAATTAACTTAAAGTGAAATGCTTGTTTCACTATAGCAGAAGTGGTGGCGTTACTCAGTCACACAGGCATCTTTGTTGCTGGTTCAAAAGTACTTTAAGCTAGATATAGAAGAGTGGCGCATTTGTGCACTCGTTGCTCGCCACCAGTATGGCAGTATTTCAGATTCATAGAGGAGATTATGGTGGCCCCAATAATAAAATTTTCCCCGTAGAATGGAAGCCGTGGAATATAAGTATGACAAATTGCACGTTTTGTTTCTAAAATGGTCACGGACATATGCAATTATACTTTAATCGGTGCAAAGGGGGAAAAATCCTTATATTTCTTCATCTCGTGCAGCCAATAGTCGAACGGTTAAGGCATGGCTGCACACTGTTCTGCCCTTACCGTCGTGGGTTCGAGTCCCAGCTCCAACAATTTGCTTGACTCTCCCCGCTCTTCACCCACTTTCACCCTGAACCATCCTACTATTGAGTGAAGTCTAAATATCCTTAAGAAATATAAGGCCGGGGGACCCTTGACTTATCAAAAGGATTACCGAGATAGAAGGGGTTCTGTTGGCTGCATGTTGTAGTAATAACCCTTTCTTGGCTGCAGTCATAGCCAATAAAGAGAGTGACCAAAAGAAAGACAGTGGTACTCAGACTGGAGTACATGTATGACTGGCAAGTACTTAGGCTTCTTCTTAGGGTCTCCTTATCGTTCAATAAATAACAGATAAACGATACATTTTTTGGGCTCGATATTCATGGTCTGTCATTTATTAGCATTCGTGTTTTTGTGCAGCTTGTGTGGTGTTTTAGGATATGATTATGCATTTTTAGAGCAAAGGTTTACTGTCATTTTTATGCCTGAGAGTTGACAGTATCTCGTATCGTTGGAGTCAATAATATCGTTTATCGCGATACTCTCTTGCCTCAATATATCGGACTTCTGATGTGTTATCGTGAGGTGTTCTTTTTCTGTTTTAGGTCGGTTTACGAATATTTCAGACCTTTCTAGACCCGAATTAGTCCTGATTCGCTCTTTGGTGACACTTGGAAGGTCAAACATTTTATGAGGGGGGTACTTTGAAGTTTTGAAGGTCAAATGGTAGCCAATAAACGTTTTGAGGAGCATTGCGAGGCTGACTATACACGGTGCTCTCTTTGACTCACCCAGTCTTCATAGTGCCTGGTGCCGTTCTGGAGCAGGTCCTCGAGCTGGATGGTGCAGTTGGCCACAAAATCATCGTATCCAATCGGCGCGTCGTGGAAAACCGACAGCTCCAGGCTCCGGCCCTCCCTCACGTCTGTGGAAAACTCCTGGTGCCACACGGGGCTATTGGTCTTGGTCCTGGTCGCGGTCTGCCCCAGGCGGTTATGGTCCAGATTGAGGGCCAGGTACGGGTCCAAAAGGAAGGAACCGCTTTTGCCCACGGCGTGGCGCAGGGCCCACGGCGTCGGCTTCAAATCCACCGCCTCGCAAACTTTGACTTTCAATATGCCATTGAATACAGGCATGGCTACAAGAGTATTTCAGCCCCTCAAGAAAAACACTGATAGGAAAAAGATACTGCAGTGCGCGCGGTGCCAGCTACTCCGGTACAATACACGTTTAAAAAAATAAATAAATGAAAGCTTCGTGAGGTTGTGAAAGCTAATTGTTCATGATTTTGATTACATTCAGTGGCGCACATGCATTACAAATTTGACAAGTGCAATATTGGACAGCACAGCAACACGTAGGCAAGCAGCCGCAGCAGCAGCAGCAGCTACCCCAAGGAAACAAAGTTGCCCACACTATCTCTTAAAATCTCAATAAAATGGCATCTACATAGTTATGCAATTCACATGCAACGCTTCGAGGTCATAGATGTGATAGATGTGGGGAGGGGGGATCGGGGGTGGGGGGGATTGTCGTCGGATCACCAAAATCGCCGTATCGCCATGGTTTCTGAGACACGTTCGCCCCCGCGTTTCTTGCCCCTGCGTTAGGTGAGAAAGAAAAAGGGAGAGGATGTTTGGGCTTCTTTTTTTGTGTGTGGACAGCTTCCTTTAGCCGAGCGGGGGTCACTTGCACAGCCCCTGCTACATCCCGCTGTAGCTATACCCCCAGCCCCTTTTTACGCGCGGCGGCTATCGGCGTAATAACGGTGCTAAAACAAACGCGCTAAAACACGATGCTAAAGGCTAGATAGAGCTTTCAAGGCTCGCTGATAACGACTGCACGGGGTGTTCACTATCAATGTCTCGAACCGCTGCCTCGTTTTTGTTTATGGGCGGTCTCTCGCGTGCACAATCCCAGTTTTTGGTGCAAATAGGCCGGGTTGGGTCGTCAATATTGGAAACGTGGAGGTCCGATGATTTTGCGCGTAAAGCGTTTTTTGTTGTTGTTGTCCTTGCTTCGAGGTTGTTGGTACGTCCCTTCTGTTTCGCTGTTTTTTTTCTCTCTCCCCGGGTCAGGGTGGGGGACTGCCGGGGAAGCAACGCCTAGCCATCCGCTTTTCGGTGCTCCTCCGCTGGATGCCGTCTCCCCGTCTTCCTCGCGGCGTCGGGATTATCCTTCGATTAAAGTGTGTGCGCACAAAACCTTTCTGACCTCAGCCTAATCTCGGTAATGCAGGTTTGACGCGGGACGCTGCGAAAGACGAGGAAAATAGCGAGAATACATCACTGCGTGCGCGCGTGTGCGTGTATGTGTGTGTTTTTTTTTTTTTTTTTTCCTGTAGCTGTTGGCCCCCTCGCGCACACCGCACACTCCTGCTGAATCCGTGCTAGGAGTTGCAGCAGGAAATGCGAAAACAGCGTCACAGAGAGAGAGAGAGAGAGAGAGAGAGAGAGAGAGAGAGAGAGAGAGAGAGAGGAAGGGGGAGAGAGAGAGAGAGAGAGAGAGAGGGAGAGAGAGAGAGAGGAAGGGGGAGAGAAAGGGAGAGAGAGAGAAAGGGAGGAAGGGGGAGAGAAGGGGAGAGAGAGAGGGAGAGAGAGAGAGGAAGGGGGAGAGAAAGGGAGAGAGAGAGAAAGGGAGGAAGGGGAGAGAGAGAGAGAGAGGAAGGGGGAGAGAAAGGGAGGAAGGGGAGAGAGAGAGGAAGGGGGAGAGAGAGAGAGAGAGAGAGGAAGGGGGAGAGAAAGGGAGAGAGAGAGGGAGAGAGAGAGAGGGAGAGAGAGAGATGAAGGGGGAGAGAAAGGGAGAGAGAGAGGGGGAGAAAGGGAGAGAGAGAGAGAGAAAAGGAGGGAGGGAGGAAGAATGAAAGAGAGAGGAGCGAGACAGTGAGAGGACAGGAGAGAGAGAGGGGAGGGAGAGAGAGAGAGAGGAAGGAGAGAGGGAGGGAGAGACTAGGGAGAGAGAGAGAGAGGAGGGACTCTCTAAGAGAAGGAGAGAGGGAGGGAGAGACTAGGGAGAGAGAGAGAGAGAGAGAGAGGAGGGACTCTAAGAGAAGGAGAGAGGGAGGGAGGAAGCGAGAGAGAGCTAGAGAGAGAAACGTTACTCAACAATAATTTTACTGAAGTACAAAGTAAAGTTTGTTTATTTTTGTCGGGGCATATTAACCAAAGGCGGGTATACAGTTACATTGACTGTACTTCAATAACTTTTTGAATAAATTCCTACTTCTAGTTTTTACTTCTGCTTGAGTAAAATCACAATGAAGCATCTGCACCCTTACTTGTGTAAAAATGAGTTATCTTTTTCCTTCATGTTGATCTACAAAACAGTTTTTTTGTTCGTCTCGCGCACCTTGTTCTTTAAAATCTGCACCCACAGTGTACTTCCTATTATCACTCAAGTGGAAGAAGAACTGTTTGTTGTAGGCTACTCCAAGAAGTATAGAAAGTACAGCCTACATGTAACCTACTTGAGTGAAAGCACTAGGCCCTACCTACCCCCATTCTCTCTCTCCCACTTTTGTGTGATGTTTTTTTTTTTTTTTTTTTTTTTTTCAGGGGATGGAATTCAGCTGCAGGCCATGGTGACCAGACAGCCAACAGCCCGCCAATGAAGTCAATCAGACGGGGCCTTTGCGCGGTCACTCTCTCACCCTCCCTCCCTCTCTCTCTCTCTCTCTCTCCCTCCCTCTCTCTCTCTCTCTCTCTCTCTCTCTCTCTCCCTCTCTCTCTCTCTCTCTCTCTCACACACACACACACACACGCATAGAGGTAGAGGGGGAAAGGCTAAAAATACAAGTGCGTCTGCAGACTCGGAACACGGCGTCCATTCAAAGCGGCGACTGCGTAAAAGGCGTTTAAAAATCACGGGTATTACGCACAAAATGGCTCAAATGATGAAGGCTGTGTGATTGCATTTCATTTGCAGGCAAAGCTACGACCAAAATAACACCTCCCATGTCACTCTATTGTTGCACATATGGAGATTGTGCTTGGGAGGGCATCCGGGGTGCGACCCGTGTGAGCTCAATAAGAAGATTGCGGTAAGCCTGTCACGAAGACAGGAGTTTACAGGTCGCAGGAATATCGTTGTATTTATTTGTCATAGTAACGACGCAGCAAAAAATAATAGAGAAAAGTTTAGCAGTGGAGTTCAGCCCTGGTTTTGAGCGCCCTCTGCCGGAGTCGAGCTCGCATTACGAGATGATGACGTTTGGACACGTGACAAAAACACTGACTGGTGCGTTCAAGTGTTGCGCGTAGAGTAGGGTTTAGATTGCGCCTGAAACAAACAAGATTGACAGTGATCATTTGGGATCTCTGGAAAAGCAGATATTGTGGCGTAGGTCTAATTGATTTATATTTTAAGTTGGGATTACACACATTTACGAGCAGAGGTCATAGTAATGTGATATAATGGCATTTCCAAAAATAATTAAAGGTCCTATACCTGACTTTTTTTTTTTAGGAAACCACTGAATTAAAAATATTGGTTGAGGCACAAACTCATCCCCAATCTTCCAAACATATTTGTTCTTCTTCACAGGGACATGTAAGCACATTTCACAACTTGCAGGGTCACAAAAAATGCTAGCCTATCATGAAATTGATGCAAATGCTTTGAGTTCCAGTGTTAATTTTGACAACATATTTTAATTTAGTTTTAGTCTTAGTCTTTTGACTAAAATGTAATTTAATTTTAGTCGAGATTTAGTCAAAAAAATCTCTTCAATTTTAGTCTAGTTTTAGTCGACTAAAATTGCATGTCAATTTCGTCGGCTAAATTTAAGACTAATTTAGTCGACTTTGCTTTTATAATATGTATTATAATCATATTTAATAAAGCTCTTCTGCTTTATGGAGCTGCTCCACATGGTAATGCTCAGAGCTGCTCCTTTGGCAGAGAATTTAAATGATATGAGGCTCTTTCAGACTATGAATAGAAGTTTGGATGATTTTAGTCTCTCCTTTTCATTTTTATTTAGTCTTATTTTAGTCGACTAAAATATCTGGACATTTTAGTCATAGTTTTAGTCTCATGAGAAACTTTTAATTTAGTTTTAGTCCAATTTTAGTCATCAAAAATAACACTTTGACTAAAATTAAGACTAAATATTTTAGTCGACGAAATTAACACTGCTGAGTTCACAATATACCATCCCATAACTGCAAATAAAAGAAATCTGGTAGTTGAATGAATTGTTTGCCTTTGGAGTTCTTATCACATGAGGACATTCGGGAAAAGAATAAAGGAAAGCAACACATTCATCGACACAACACTTAGATCTTAAATAGTTTTTTATTTCATTTATACAAAAATTCATAACATTTAGTGGCATCAGAGTCACAAGGGGCTACATCTACTCTTTAAACTCAAAATGGGAGCATGTTTGAGTCCAGATTTGGGCAATGAACCCTTATATTGTGAGAACGGTGTCCTTTGAGGATGGACACACTTTGATTGTGCACAGTACTGTCATGGTTACAAATGCCCACAAGGAGGTAGCATCAGTCAGTGCATAAAGATTGTCTTCCACACAAAACTCTATATTTACACATTATGTACAAAAAGGTTTATTATTATTCTTTAAAAAAAAAAAAAAAAAAGTCCTGCCCTGTACTTTGGCTAAAATACGTCATTACGCTCCTTGTACATTAGGGGGCAGTGCTGGCTTCACACTTCACCCCATACTTCAGTTCATCGGGATTTTGTCTGGTCCATGGCGGTCGGTCCTTCAAGGTTGTGGGTTCAATTTCACACGTCCAGTTCGGAGTCGCTGTCTGTCACAGAGAGGGGCGTGTCCTCGTCCCCCTGCCCGCCGCTGTCTCTGGGACTGTCCCCTCCGCTCAGGGCCCCGCCGGGACTCAATCTGTGCAACTGCAACCTGGAATCAACATTAAAAAAGGGAGAATAATTAGAGAGATGTGTGATAAATAAATGAATGATAATTAGTGGAATCCTTGCTCAGACTGATCTCTCCGCGACCCCGATAGATACGAAAATAGATAGAAAATAAACGGATGGATAAATGATTATTACACCGCGTCAAGCATTTACCATTGTGAATGCTGAAGATCATTTATCACATTTCCCATTATGGCCTCAAAGGCGCTATACCTGATTTCTTCTGTTTACAAACACACGCGTTTCCAAAGTGCTGCACATATTGGAAATATAACAACAATAAAACAATAGACTGCAAAAAACACTAAGAACAGATCTACAGAACATGTACACAAAGCATAGGGAGTGTGTGAATTTTAATCCAAAGTCATTCCTAACTTTCCAGAGCATTTCTAACATGATTCTTGATGGGCTTAGAAGCACGTTTCACAACTTTCAGAGAACAATGTCAAGAGCAACAACTACCTGGATGAAATAATAAGTGTCTGCTTTGATCCTGAACGATAAAACAAGCTCATTCCAGTACAAGGAACATAAAAGAGGAAGAAAAAGAAAAAAATCCGGTATAGGGCCTTTAGTCCATCACTTCAACTGTGAGCAATGAAGCCATGACTTATGTGTGATGGACAAATGCCTCTGGAATCAGTCAAAAAAAAACACCTTTATGTACATTTTTGGATCAGGTCTTCGCCAATTTGACTCATTATAACAGAGGATCGGGTCGAGCATCATTCATTTACTAAAACAAAAAAGAAAAACCTTCTCCTGCAGACAGCCTGGAACTAACAGACTTTATTTAAAAAAAAATAATAATAAGTCAATAAAAAATGTCGTATTTGTATTGCCTATATTTTCACAGATTGCTTTTGCGCGCGCCATTATGCTCAATCCTGTCTTTTTCTTTTTTTTTGCTAAGATATTTTCTTCGATTTGGTGTCATTCAAAGAAATCACCGTGTTGAACAGTGGTTCACTTAAAGCTATAATAAATGCAAATGTCTCTAAATTAAGCCGTCTCTGCCCCGCTTCATCACATTCTTGCAGCGCTCTGACCCGGAATAATGCGAGTCCAAACGCCTCCAAAAACAGCGGAAAAGCCGCTTTCTTTCCCCTCAGCTGTGTCCCGTGGCACAGTGACAAAGGCCTCCAATCTACTTTTAGTCCAATCTACTATCAGTCTGTCCTTTCGAGTATAGATAAAAATCAATTTTGTTTTAAATGTTTATCTCCAAGTTCTGCTTTAGAGGAAGGTTGTTTGTGGCGCCCCTTTCACGCACGGCCTTTACGCACACACGTCTCCAAATACGCACCTGTTTTTGGCCGCTGCCGCTCTGTCCCGCTGCCTCCTGTTCTTGAACCAGTTTCCTACTTGTGTTGGGGTCAGTCCCGTGGCGCGTGCCAGCTCGCGCTTTTTCCCCGGGTTCGGGTAGGGGTCTTGCAAGTACCACTCCCGGAGCAGGCCCCTCGTGCGCTCTTTGAAGCAGTGTGTCTTCTGCTCCCCGTCCCAGATGGTCCGGGGCAGCGGGAACTTCTTTCTCACGCGGTACTTGTCCACGGGACCCAGGGGCCTCCCGCGCAGCCGCTCGGCCTCTCGGTAGTGCGCCTCGAGCCACATGGCCTGCAGTTTGCCGTGAGAGGCGCGCGTAAAGCGGTGCGTCTCGAGGATGTGGTACAGCTCTTTGAAACTTCCCGCGTGGAAGGCGACCACAGCGCGTGCCCTCTGGACCGACTCGTGCTCAAAAATGGAATCTGCACTGACCGGCAGTGACCACAGGAACCGCGCCAGCCGCTCAATGTCGCCGGTGTCCTCCAAAGTTTCGCACACGCTCGCGACCTGCGCTGCGGAGAAGCACAGTCCGGGGAGAGGCGCGCGCAGGGGCTCGAGGCGCGGCGCGGACAGGACGTCCAGCAGCGGGGTCCGGAACAGAGTCTCCATCTCCACAGCAGGACTGAGGAGAGGGGCGCGAGGAGCGGGCTTTACACCTGCCTCCAGCTCACTTCTGATTGGCCAGAGGCTTCGGAGGCTGGGTTACCATGGAGCAGCTGTCAGTCACGCTAAGTCTCACGCGCGCACACACACACGGCTTCTGCATTTACGGAGGAAATCTGTAGCTTTTGCCCATCCTATAGCCATTGTTGGGGGTAACGTACAACAAAAGTAATGAGTTACAAAAATATATTACTTTTTCAATAACTAAGGAATATGACATACTACTATATTACGGGAATGTATTAGTCATTGAATTCAAGTTGCAAGTGCATTTAATAAACGTATATATGAAATCTTGGTGGCATTATTACTATTTTTTGCCAAAAAGTAACTCAGTAACTCAGCTCAGTTATATGTAAACAGTAATATGTAATACAAACATATTACATTTTTAAAGCTGTAACTGCTCATATATAATATATTACAATACAAATCACATAGCACATTTTACTGTTAATGCAGACACTATAGCCTAAAATAAAGTGAATGTGTTGCTTGTGCCCTACTTCTTGGTGCTTTCTTTGTTTTAGCATTAAAATGAGGACCTCATTGAAACATAAACAGTGTAGTCATACACAAATAAACACGTAGTGTCGTTCTGTATAATATCCAACATGCACCATTATGCTGGTCCCTATTGTATCTCTTATATTCACTGGTATTGGTCTGATGGCTATGTTGCTCCAAGAGGTTTCTTATCGCACCAATCACTTTTCATTTTCTGTCCATAAACCCGCAAACATAAGCCACACTTCACTCGATTACCTGGGATTTGTGCGACATCTGCTCGCATTAAACCATTCAATCCACCACACATCGTTCGTTCATTCATGCACTCACAAAAGGGGATGAAAATACTTAAAGAAATAAAATGCCTGAGCTGTAGCGCACAAAAAAACAAATAACCAAATGTGCAGATTGACGAGTTGGTTCCGGCGAGCTCAGTAAACACGTCTGAACGCTCCAGATGTACTGGTGTGAAAAGGGGGTCGTCGTTGGTTTAAAAAGGTCAATGCCAATTAGAGAAATCACCGACAGATGTCTCGCGGGCGTTACAGGACCAAGGCGTGTGCCACTTTTTCATTACGCATGTGCTTTTTGATTCTGGTAATCTCAGTAGATAATTTGAGATGGCAATTTAATTTAGGGTTTAGCCCACTTTCCCTACAGATCGAGGCCTGATGTAAATCTGAGCGCTTTTAAACAATGTTTTATTGTAAAATGTTGTAGAAAAAAAGTGACACCGTGTTGTAATGTGCTCACTCAAAGAACACACAGGCTTAAACCATAGATATTTCAACAACACCACTCTTCTCCATTGGCTCTCTATTATCTTTCCCTCCCCTTTATAGAGCCAGGCTGCTGTAATCTGGGCGAGATTTCCTAAAGAACAATTTCCCTTTCTTTTGTTTGCGTCTGCCTCTTTCAAACCTTGCGGCTTTAGACACGGATCCAGGAAACGTTTAACACTTGTCACTTCACTCTGCATCATCCCTTTGTCTTCTTCAGTCACAACAGCAGCACAGCGGATGAAGAAACAGGATACTTTCACTCAAATTATTTACAATTTTAGGACGAAACTGTGCAGCGCTGTGATGACATATCCCCCCAAAAAACATTTCAATAAACTATTACTTAGTGTTTAATGTCCTCCATACTCAGGCAAATACAAAGTAATTAAGGCAACCATGTTAAAAGTTGTTAACTGACCAACAACTCCAACTATTTTGTGCTACTTCAGACCTACTTCAAACCTTTACTTTACTTCCTGGTGTCTTGGTTTAGTCTTGGTTCAATCCTGGTTTAGTCACTTTTATCCAGGTGCATTTTTATCCTATACCCCCGGTTGGTTCCGGTTTAGTCCTGTATGATTTAGTTTCAGTGTGATAGTCTTTTGGTCCGGGTTTAGTCCAGACCTGGCTCAAACCTCAAAGGGATATTTCAGGATTTTTGACATAGGGCCTCATTTCCTAGTTATCCAGAGTGTTGCTGATACCTGGAGATATTTTTTTTTTTTTTGTAATTCATGCAGTTCTTATGTTTGAACAGTTTCGTGGCGCTAGGCTAATGCAAGGCTAGCGCATTTCTATGGTATCAGCTAGCCTGCATTAAAAACAGTGCACCTGAGGCAAATCACTTATAACACCAGACTAACCATATAAATGTCTGTGTCGATAGAATCATTTTAGCCATTTTCATTTAAAAGACCTTATATTTGAGCAGCATCAGCTTCGTGGTTGTATAAGCTACGCAGCGGCGGATTGATCTGCTAGAAAATAGTCCCTCAAAATGCGATCATTCATGTGATGCAAGGTCAGTTATATTCCAAAAATTCTTCTATCGACACAGACATTTATATGGTTAGTCTGGTGTTATAAGTGATTTGCATCAGGTGCTCTGTGGAGCGGGTCAGACTGTTTTTAATGCAGGCTAGCTGATACCATAGAAATGCGTTAGCCTTGCACAAGCCTAGCGCCACGAAACTCTTCAAACATAAGAACTGCATGAATTGCAAAAAAAAATATCTCCAGAAATCAGCAACACTCTAATAACTAGGAAATGAGGCCCTATGTCAAAAATCTTGAAATATCCCTTTAAAGGCGCATTATGCAACTTTTAATGTGGAACATTTGTGCCTATTTGACGTTGTAGTGACCCAGCAGCTGTATGAGTGGTCAGCATGGCGCCTTCATCACAGTGGTCTCTCGGACACTCCAGGATCAACTGTTTAGAAGGTTTTCACGGTTGACGGACCCTCTCACCAGAAAACCCACAAAACAAGTGATCCTGGAGCGTTGTAGAGACCACTGTGATGGAAAATGAAGGCACCATGATGACCACTCATGGCACAATTATACAACTTTTTCTCCAGAGTTAATAGTGACAACATTTCAAATAGCATAATCTTTTGAGGAACATTTAATTTATCGTTTTAGAAAGGATTTAGTTAAATGATTCTTCTCCGTACTAGTCGGAAACTTCACGCTAACTTTTGTGGACTATTTTATATAAGCATATTAAATCACATTGCACTGCTTCATGGATCTTCTAAAGCAACCTATCAGGAAGAATTTGACTTGATTAAAGGAACAGGCCACAATGTATACTGTATACAACAGAAGCAGAATATTCAAAAATTAACGATCAAGCCCCTCCCCCTTCTCCTGATTGGACCTGACGGGCCAGTTCACAGGAAAAGCTCGTCTCATTGGTCAACGCAGGAGGATGCTAGACTCTGATTAGTTGCTGAGATCCGGGAAGGAGGGACTTTACAAAAAAATAATGCATATTTTTACTAAATGCAGGACCAGGTGGTGGATTTTGCACATTTTATAAAATTTGTAAAACATTTAGACTGTTTTGAAGCATTTATAATCATCTAAGTAGCAAAACATTTGAAATCTGGTTTAATTGTGTTAGTTTGGATACAGTATTTTGATATACAGCTGTTTTCAATCAAAAACACTTCAGATTCAATGTCGGAAATGTTCAAAATATTGACTCAGAATCATCCTGCGACCCACTCTTTGGGAACCAGTTTTATTCAGTCTGTATTTGTTAATGGACATAACTGGAGATTTTAGTTTGGGTTCTTATTAACTACTTTTAATCTAGCTTTAGTAAATTACTTTGACTACAATTACGACAACTTAATTCAGCTTGAACCTAATGTAGTCGTGTTTTAGTACTGGTTCAGATTCTTTCTTTAGTCCTAGACCTTGTGTCTTCCTTCGGCTTCAGTCCTGTCGGGTTTAACATTCCTCCCTCTTAGCCTCACGCTGGTGCCGCCAACCATCCCCAAAGTGTGCCCCCGAATGGTTTACAATTAAGTCAATAGAGCTACATGTCCCATTCAGAGCCGGGACAATTAGCAGGTAGGAGGGGGGCGGGCTACACCTCCGGGTTCGGGGCGTCTGCGTTTAGCCCCTATAGCAAACAAAAGCCTCGCTCCTAATTAACCCTTTCTCTGACCTACACAACTTAACTGTGACCCCGCTAAGCCCCGAACCGTCCCGGGACCCTTCGGGACGGCCCCCCCTCCACCTCGTTAAAGCCGCTAATCACTTCCTGGGTCTGCCGTTGTGCTTTTGTGCCTCTACACCGGCGCACAATGGGGCAGAAATGGAAAGTGTAGAAGGGGGTCGGACCCGGTCAAGCATCGGGACGCGACATGATATGGTGAAAAATGTGACCCCCATAATTCTATCGAGAAAATGTAAGAAAATATCCTTCATCAAACTGTGTCACCATCTTATCTTACAGGGACTAGACAGCATTAAAAAATGTTAAAATGATGTATTATCCACCCCCTACATGCTACAGCAATGTCCTAATGTATAGAATGAGCCCAGACCTATTCACCATTATGTCACAAAGTAAAAAGATGATGGTATTTCAGCCTCAAATACCATATCTCCACCGTATAGGGACTGCAGTTACACGTAAGACCTGAGGGGGCAGTGGCGAGTAAAAAAAAAATACAGCATCCATCTTGTCCCTTTAAAATGGATATCATGTATTATAAATTGTCTTCAAAACATGATACTTTGGTTTACAATTATATCAAAAATTAAATAGTAATCATTAAATACAGGCACTAGAGCTGGAGAAGACTTTGCCTGCAGCTCCCCCTGCTGACAGCCGTAGGAATTAACTCTTAAAAATGTACTTTCAGTTTCGATTTACGGCGTGGTTTACAGCTTCACTGCCTGATGAACACACTTTGAGTGCAGACGGTTTCAGAATCGATATAATGTTGGATTATGGGCTTTCAGAAGGTAGAGGACAGTCTTGGGGTTTTACAGAACAACGCGCTGACACAGTAGAAGAAGAAGAATCAACAAAACCAACAGAATTGCGTGAGGATTACTCAAAACTGCTGTCTTTGATGAGGGAACAACGCTATAACATGGTTTAACGCTCAAAAAGTTGATTTTGCACTTTGCACTTTAGATAAACATGACTTTGTGTTTATATTGAGTGGATTTTAATAATTAATATGATTTTTCTTGTTTTATTTTAGTTAGTTAATATCTCTCTCCCTCTTTTTTGTTTTATATAAATTTTAAATTGAAGCACATTTTAAAGTGACTCGATGGAAGTTTACATTTTTACACTCGCTACTGCCACCTCAGGTCTGGAGCGTAACTGCAGGTTCAATAAGCTCGCGCATGACGGCACTTCGGACCCAAATTAACACCGTTTTGAGAGACAGCGCAGGATTTTAGAGGCAGTTGTGGTGAACAGGTCTGGGCTCATTCTACAGGGGGTGGAAAAAGCATAATTTAAACATTTTTAACTCCATCTAGTCCCTTTAAGCAAATTCATGCAAGAAAACATAGCATTTTCCCCAGTGCATTGGTGTCGGCTCTGCTGCAGTTCTAGCCAATGCAAAGACAATTTTATACATCATTTTGTCCACTATTATATATAAGTTGCGTCCGGACACGAGGAGGAGCAAACCGGAATTGGGCCGAGCTGAATGGATGAGATTCGATGAGGGGACAGTGTTCAGTCTGGACTGGTTAGGAATAATCCCGTCTAATCCGCGGCGTGTTAACCTATCTGAGCAGCCACAGATTATCCCTCTAACAATGGCCTCCCGCTCATCTGCCAAATCACTCAAAATCATATGCTCTCACACACATATGCTCACACTTACCGTGGAATACAAAGGAATGGCTACATCTGATCTACAGAGCGAATCAACGGGCAAAATCAGGCGAGGGAAGCGGGTGTTTGCCGCCAAGGATGTTTGAACTACGAATTGTTGTTCCTATAGGAAGATTATTACTCTTTTAGATGTAGATTTTTCAAAATGTTGCACTCAATGTCTGGTTTGGTTTATAACTCTCACGGACAAGTAATGAGTAAAAAACTGCAACATGCTACAGCACCTGCACTGGTAGTTATGGCCTCTAAGGGCATGAGTTACTTAGTACTGCTTTAAAGGGGCTTGACGCACTCACTACTGCCTCAGGTCATACGTGTAACTGCACCTTCTATATTAAAGAGGGGGTATTATGCTTTTTTCAATCACATAGCACCAGTCTATATCACACTACAATGATGACCAAACCTTCTGTTGGTCTGTAAATGCAGTAAATTAAAATAACTGCCTTGTATAAAATTGCTCTCTCAAAATGGCTGTAGCGAATGTCTTGAAATAGGCCTCTGTCTCTTTAAGAACCTCTGACCCTTTCCGACACGCCCCCTCCACACACTGTCTGTGGCATCAGTGGGGAGGGGGTTCTGCTGAGGAACAGTGGTTGGTTACTCGGCTGGTGACGAAAGCTCGGAGGCGTCTCCAGGAGGTGGGGGCGTTCCTAGGAGGACTCAGGCAAACCTATCCCTAAAATGGCCGCCATCAGAGTTTTTACAGATTACTCAAAAATACGTGAATGTGCCAAGGCAACACTTCAGGCATGTTTTTAATGAGGGAATGACATAATAACATGATGTAAAGCTTGAAAAAGTCGAATTTGCATAATACCGCCCCTTTAAGCTCGTGCATGACGGCAATTCGGACCCGAAGTAACACCGTTTTTAGTGATAGTGCAGGGTTTTAGAGGCAGTTGCAGGTCTGGGCTCATTCTACACAATAGGACATTGTTGGAACATGTAGGGGGAGGAAAATACTTAATTTTAACATTTTTAAACTCCGTATAGTCCCTTTAAGATCCTTGCTATAACAAACTTGCTACTATTTTTTTTTTTACTTGACAAGCACGAGCCTACACCAAGGCAAGACTTCTTCTTTTTGTTAGAACTTACTGATTCCAAGATAGAAACTGCAGGCCTTCAGATAGCCTTGCACTTGCCTTATTTTCTATAATGTAAAGGGCAGGCCAGTATTTTTTCTTCCCCTCTTCTGCCCGAACAAACAAACCCAAGGCTGCTCAATGTTGTTCCCACTTCACCAAGCCAATTTTCTGGTTTCCCATTGTCAAGACACGGACCCATTCTGCTCCACTAAGAACAGGGACACCAAGTGCTGTTCTGCTTCTCCTGTTTGTGGGTGGTACTCAAGGTTACTGGGGGGGGTGGAGGAAAAAAAAAAAAAAGCTGAAAATTTGCAAGAAAAGCATGGAGTGGGTGGAGGAGGGCCAGACGTATATAACGCTGTAGCATCTTTGCGCAAACAAAGCAACTGGTTTCGCTATTTACCAAGCGCTAACCCAAGGTCACGGGGGGTCGGCAAACCTTGCAGACGCACCCGAGCCCCTCCGGCAGCACAATAAAGAGAAAACATATATGATAGCTATGTGCTGAATAGAGACGGCAGCGGTGTCATTGAACGCAACACGGATGAAGTAAATAGTTTAGTAAAGCACCCGCAGCTCCTCCTCACACTTCAAGGTTTTTTTTTTCTCTTCTTCTCCTTCTCCAATGTAAACAGCTTTATTGGAAGAATAGGCCAATCGTGCGGCGCGGTGAAAGGGAAATACACAGACACTGAACAAAACTGCAAGGATGTTTTCAAACTTGTTAAAATACTTTGGAACATTTGTGAATAGGTTTGTTGTTCGATTTGTTTGTCCACAAATCTGGTGTTCCTGTATAGGCGCATAAGGCAGCTCATACCTCAGCATCCCTCTAGCTGTATAACATATTTACTCTGCCCAATCTAAACAAACAAACAAAAAAGTCTTTAGCTCTGATTTGACTAGTTCAAGTTCAAGTTTAATGGTTTTGTATAGCCCAATATCACAACAGAAGTCGCCTCACAGGGCTGCACCAAACATTAAGGCAATAAAACAGAGCAATAAATATGACAGTTAAAAGTTCAGGTGAATCCAGGCAAATATAATGTCCAATAAGCGTCGGCAGCAGGTAGCGACGAGCGGCGCGGGCGTCCCCCGTCCTTAGACTCTGCAGCACGGCAAGGAAAAACTCAAAAACCTCAGATTCCAGAATGCAGGGTTCCTCCGTTCGACTAGTTAACCTCTTAACCCCCACCTTAACCAAATGCATTTTCTCCAGTTCAGCTTTACCCAAATCTACAAAACTCATCTAAACAGATAAGTGTCCTTGTGTCGTTGTGTGCTTTTCTAATGCATTTTGCGTTACGCGAGTAAATATTACGCTGACAGAAAAGACAAAGGAGAGAGATATATTGTACATTGTGCCACAACCCAATTACACAATAGAGATCTTTTTTTTTCACTCAAATTTGGCTGTAAATACCGTTTAAGTGGCGCTAGCCCGCAGTTAGCTTTGCCCGCTAGCCTTTTTCGTGATTCTATTAGTGTGTATTGCACCTCTGACCTGGAGGCAGGGAAGTTGCAAGGGTGGTTTTCTGGCCAGAGACACCAGGGGGAGATGAAAGAAGACCCCCCCCCCCCAATCCTCCCATCAACACTTGTATTACCCCCAGTGGGACTACGAAAAAGATTTATTAAAGTTACTTGGTTCTTTAAACGCAGAACTTTTTCCAAATGTTTTTTTTAATAACTGCAAAAACAGCATCGTCAGGGTTTTGGGATTTATAGAGCGCTTTTCAAGACAGCGCTTCACAGCAGGAGTCCATATTTCCTTATGATCTTTCCCAGCGGAAGCATGTAAATAGTAAAGAGAAGTGGCCCGAGAACTGATCCTTGTGGTACACCTGAGAATGAGAAACTTGAAAATAAGACAAGAACAGCTTCACTGTTCTGCAGTGAAGCTTTACAATCACTACAAGTTAAAAAAAAAAAGGTACATAATGTATATAATAGTCGTAGGATTTGTACCACCTCATAACAGACGTATTTGGATTTTTAAGTAGCATTGAGACTTGACAAAGACACAAACCAGCTCCAAAATATGCAACAAAATTATGACCGAACTAGATCTAAACCACGTTAGAAATGAATCTCATCCCAGAATGATTTTATATGCTTCTTTTGTAACCTTCTGTAGCTATAAAGCATTTTAAATACAACTTGTGCTCTAAACAAAATACTTATTTTAGCAGAATAAGTTGATACTCACTTGCATCATATCAAAAGTACCACCAAGAAAAGGGCGTTTCGTGTCATAATCCCGTAAACATAATTAATTAATGTGAGACGAGCGACATCTGCTCTTACATTGTCCTTTTGGAGGTCAATGTTTGCCGCCATTGTCACGACGGGTTTAATTTTGGCGTGTGCCGCGAATGAACCGCGCCATCACGAAATTAATTTACCCCTCCCCAAATACACATTATCATAATAACAACAAGAGGTGAACTGCTCATATCAGTAATCCCACACCAGATTGAGAACACCTTTGAGATTATGATTAGGATAATCTCCAAATTAAGGCAGAGTGGTATAGATGAGACCGGGTGCAGGAACAATTTTGATAAAAGAAAAAATGTCAGGGCAATTTTTTCTTTCTTTTTTTGACAAATATTGTGATTTCCATTACTTTTAAAACCAAGAATTCAGATGCATGGATATATTAAATACTTCAATGACCATGTCTGTCCCTCAAAGACAACCCTCCTCCCATCGCTCCCCATCAAAACAAACCTCTGTCGCCTCCAACTGTTTGGCGTTGGCTTCAGAACCTGAAGGTGCTGCAGCCATTTGTTTTGTTGTGGTGAAGCCTCTTGTGGCTCTGTGATGCAGGGGTTAAGCTGTGGGTGAATTATACACAACATTAGCCGCATAATTGCCTCACTCATATTTCACTATTTTTGGAAAACATAAAAGGACAAATGTTGTGGAAACACATTGGTTTTCTATTACTGCTATTGTAACAATACAAAACGACTTAGGTAATTACGCTATGTGGCTAACGACAATTAAGTCTAAAACATTCTTTTTTGGTACCCAGCATTCATGAAGGTTTTGTAACTTGAATACATCTCAATGTATGGATAAGACAGTGATTCTGAAGAACAGGACTAGAGATGAGTTCACTTTCACCACTTGACACTGTAACAAACACACTTTGAGAGTGCACAACCAAGAGCTGGACCCTCCAATCATAGGCCGAAGTAAAGCATCCCTAAATTTAAAAAATGACATTATTTTTCACATTTCTAGAAGCATTTGATCTCTGATTTGTGTAATATTGGTCAAAATCATCTTGAGGGCCAGCGGCTCTAGGTTTTGGCCCCGGGCCTGATGTTTCCTACCCTGCTTTAAAGAGAGGGAATGCCTTTTCGGGTATAAGGTAACATCGTCAAACACATCTTTATCACGGTCTTCTTTGGTTAGAAAAATATGCAATATTAATCGATGGTTAATATTGTCATGGATCTCTCCCCATAAGCGCCTCCCAGCTAATCCCTCTTGCTCCCCTTTGCTGTAGTTGTCACGAAGCTATAACGAGTACTTTTTCTTTGCAATGAGAGGATTTATCTAAGCAATAGATCAAGAGTTGAGGAAAGCATTTCACTTTTCAGGAGCCGTCGCCACACTGCTGAGATCAGCCACTCGTGACGATCCAAAGATCACTCAAAGATGCGCAAGTGGCTCGACACACAACTCCAGGACTGTTTTTGATTAGATAAATATGGTAACATGGTAACAAACCACAGTGAAACCAAAACAAAACCCCTTTTAACCCTAGAACACTATCGCTCAAATTCAAAACACCATCACTCACGCCGGGTGGTTTTTACCTGAGATAATACACCCGATAAAAATTACTTTTCATCAAAATGTATCAAAACATGACAATACATGACACATCTGAGTGGTGTTCTTTTACATTAAACTCTGTCATGTCTAATAAAATGAAAGAAAAGCATCATGAGAGGACCATATTCACCTTATTCCGGAGGCTCGAGTGGGCGCCGCCATTAATTGTGCCCGCCCCTTTTCTCCTATCTGTTAACACGGGGCTGGAGAAGTCCAAATAAAATCAGTTACTACACGAAAACAAAGCCGTTTTCAGGCCGCACAGAGAAACGGTGCAGTGTTGACATGTTGGTGCAAATGATTGGCCATTTTACACAAATCAATCGACTAAACATCATATTTGAGCGGAGAATATTTTCCCTCACTCTCAGTTTAAAAGAACGGGCTTTGTGCTCGGCCGGACAACGGAAGTGCCGAGACAACGTAAAAAGTGAATAAAATGCTCCAAAATTACTGGAAAATTAGGAACTTGGGAACAAAAAATTCTTGAAAAACAAAATAATGACGATGGAAACTTTTGTTTTTGGTCCACCCATTCCTGGGATATGCGAGACTTCCCTGGTGAAGGCTTAGTGTCCTTGGCACAAATAGCCGCAGGAGAGAGAAACAAAATATGTCATATTTTGAATGGGTATAAATGACCAGCTGACTAAAATAGCTATGTGTTGCTCACTTGCTGGGAGGCCAGAGATACCAACTCTGCGATTGGAGCAAAGCTGTAGTTGAAGTTGCAAAATAAATGTGGCAGCCCTGAATGTTAACCTTGAAAGGGGGCAAGATTGCCTGATTAAATACACTAACCCCCTAACCTACCTTCTATCACAATATGAGCGATCGCTGTTACTGTTTACTTCCGCAATTTTCGCCGGATGTTTTGGTGAATGGTAGGTGATGCATACAGGCCTCTAACTCGGTTTTATAAAATGATACATCTGTTACAGCGCAAGAGAAGCAATGCACTGTTTATGGACATTGTTTTTGCTGATTATAGGATTTTAATAAAATGTTTATAAAATATGAAAATGTAAAATGCCTACCACGGCCAACGGATGTGACAACATCGCGATCGCTCGTATTGCTGGGTGAAAATCACCCCAACATGTGCCTGTAGGAAAAAGTGTGTTTTGGAGGAAAACATCCAGGCCATCAAAGATGTCAAAGACAATACTGAAGCCCAGAGACCCAGGACACTCAGATAAACCATCATAATGAAAATCACATTGTGAAAAACACCCGGCAAGAGTGTTCTAGGGTTAATGCACTTGTATCTAATCGTGATGAAACGACACGTGGACAGTTGCTCCTTGGCAGGTCTTTTTATTTCATATATAGACGCTTTCTGTAATCAAATGTGAGTGCAATCAAACAACAGCAATACAAACATTACCAATGCAGTCTGAAACCACAACGGGTTAAAACAGGGAGTCACTCACTCTACACAGCGAGCAGCTTGGAACCTCATGGACAACATAAAAAAAAAAAAAAGAAAAAAATATATATTGATTTTCCTCCACTTTCAGGACAGTCCACCATTTTGAGTGTGCGACTTGGGTCCAATGTCCTGCTCCAAACCAGTGATTCAACAAACCCCTCCCCCTTTCCCCCTCAAATAGATTTGCCATGAGTCTGTCTCGTTGCTTGCAGTGAACTTACAACCTCCCGTGTCCTCCCATCATGATTATCGTCGTCTTAATCATCAACAAAGAAAAAAAAACAAAAAAAAAACAATTGAAATCCACTTCGGCACACGGTAGGAGTCCAGAGGTCCTTCAAGGTTAAGTCATGTCCTGTGTTTTTCCAAGCGTTGCTCACCAAAAAGAAAGAAAAAAGAAAGAAAAAAATCATGTAGCTGTACACGAAGAATCCTATAGAAGTCCTCATGCGGTGCACAGGTGAGAGACGAGTAAGTCCCGCCCCCTTTCTCCGGGGGAACCAACCAGGAGCCAGCTTTGGATCAATACAAAAAGTGGTCACTTCAATTTACTTCCCTGTTGAAACGTGACAAAGGTTAAGCGTCCTATACCTGACCTTTGTGTGCTGTGCGTCCAATTCTAAAGCATTTTCATCATTTGTGAATGTGTTAGCGTTACCGTGAAAGTATATTAGCACCACTTTTGCTCCCTGAAAGTTGCAAAACGTGCTTGTGAACTGATCCCTGTGAAGAGCAGGGATGCTAGAACTGCGTTAGCAAACAGTTTGGACCACAAAGAAGAATTTAAAAAATCTCACGCTCCCTCTTCCATTGTTTGTAAATAAATTAAAAATAAAAAGGTATATATATCAGGTATAGGACCTTTGAAGGCAACATTTAGCTTAATAGACCCTGCACCAGCTAATCTGCAGCTAAATGCCAATTGCTTAGGGCCAGCAGTGGGAATATGCAATATCAGCCTGTACCACTAGATGGAGTCAAGAGCTGCCGCATTGTCATTGAAAAATTACACGTTCATAATGGCATCTTATCGTTGCTATGCAGACCACAGAAATGTTAATAAATGGTTAATTTATTATCAAAATATAATTTATCTACAGACCGTAGCCTCTTGCTAAATTCTATATACACTCAAAAGGCGTCCTTTAGCCATTCAGTGCTTTGCTCCACTAGTACAAGCTTGCTCCCCCTGCTGCCGATGACCGGTATTGCTCAAACAGGTTTTATCTAACGTCGACCACTCTTCGTATTTTCCCAAAGTCGGTTCCCGTGTGGTCCCGCTGCGGGGCGTTGCTTACTCCGTCAATGTACTCGTAATGTGTATGTCTGCGTGTTATTAAGAGTGGGCGAAGAAGCGAAAAGGTCGTTAGGCATTTTTTTTCTCATTATCTGGACGCTCACACACACGAAAAAAAAAGAAAAAAAAAAAAAAGGTCCAGGAGAAGAAGGAATCAACATCGAAAAAAGTCTTTGTCCCAAAAAATTATCCGCTCTTCCCTGTTGGGGGGAGGGAGGGGGGGCCTTCCTTTTCCTCAAAGCGAAAATCAAAATGTCTCTCTTTGAACAACGAACACGCTAGGTCCTGTTTTTTTTGTTTTTGTTTTTTTTTTACGGTGAAGTCGGGCGTCAACATTCAAGAACTCAAAAAAAAAACAAAAAAAAAACAAGAATATCTCAATGGTAAAATCCTACCATCACAATATTTCAGTCCATAAAATCATTTCTGAATTTACTTTTAAGGTTAATTTGTCGTTGTTATTTGTTGAATTTACCATTTTTTCGTCCACACACACATGCACAACTAGCATTCGCACGTCACACGCTCCCGGGCCACACGCATGTCATCTGTTCCGTTTTTCGTTTACATGTTGTTGTCGTCGTCGTTTTTGTTGTTGTTGTTGTTTTTTTGTCGGTTACTGTGTGGAAAATAGACACGGCGCGATGGAGAGAGAGATAGAGAGAGAAGACGAGCCTCCTCTTCCGGACGTTGGTTTCCGAGGAGACGGGACAGAACGGTGGGGTTTTTTCCGGGCCACGCTACCAGGGGTCTTCCAGGTCGCCGGCGGTCTGGAAAAAAGAAACACGATAAAAAGGAAAGAAGCGTTACAAACTATGCCAAAAAAAAGAAAGAAGGTAAATATGTGGTTTCGAGCTGAGGTTCTCAAATGGTGTAGCTTTGTTTAAGACCAATGGGTGAGGATAGCACAGTTAGTGACCGTCCTAGTGGCTGGGTGTGAAAGTTCAATAAGAAAAACCAATGGGGACTTTACACGTGTCAAAAACAACTTTAAAGCCTGGTTTCAAAGAAAGTTAGAGTTTATAAAGCTAGATATTCCTCCTGTGATTACTCTGGGGTGGAAACCATGTGGGTTTTCTAACCTCTTAACCCCCACCTGAACAGAGGACATTTTCTCCAGTTTGGCTTCACCCAAATCTAAAAGCTTCTTGAAAAAAAGAATCGAAAACCGTGACGAAAACATGGATGAAAATGCAACAAAATGTGGCAAAAAAAGTAAGAATAAAAATCACAAAAGAGTGACAGGAAAGTAACAAAAATGTGATGAAAATGCACCGAACTAGTGACAAAACTGACAAAAAAGTGACGAAAAACAGATAAAAATGTGACGAAATAGTGATAAAAATGTGACAAAAAAAAGTGATAAAAATTACAAAAAAGTGATAAAAATGTGACAAAAAAGTTACAAAAATGTGACGAAAAAGTGACAAAAATGTGACCAAAAAGTGACCAAAAAGTGACAGAAATGTGATAAAAAAAACGACCAAAATGTGAAAAAAAGTGACGAAAATGCGACAAAAAAGCAATTGAATTTTTTTTTAAAGCAACAATAACGCGAGAAAAAAAGATCTGATTAGAGTTTGTAGGTCTTCGCTTTCAAATGAGGCATAACACTGGCCTTTAACATTTGGGTTAATCGGAACTGGAGAAAACGCACTTGGTTAAGGCCTTTAGTGTCGAGGCATGTTATCGTTCCATCCACCTTTTTGCCCTTTTTTGGAGACTGACAGGGAGGAATGAGAGACGGCAGTCACCTGACTAAAAATCTTTTTTTCCCAACTAATAACAGAAATGGTTATGGCATTAAATATTATTTTCCCCTGACAGTTCTGTTGACTAAAGCAGTGGTTCTCAAACTGTTTGTAGATCATTTCATTTATGCTTTCGTAATGATTTTAACAAATTTAAGTCTGTTCACATTTTTCCCCATCATTTAGTTTTCATTTACCTGGTGGAGTAAGAAGTTTGAGAAGCACTGGACTATTGGATTATGAGGCTGAGTCTATTAGAGCTATTTGGCAAAGGCCCCAAAAAAACATAAAAAGTCAGGACCTAGTGGGAAAAAATAGAGGGTGTGGATCATTTTCAAAACAGAAAAGAGTGTTTAATGAATAGTACATTCTACAACTCAACGTTTACACTCATTTGGCCTCTATAACTATAGGTCTATTACCAAGTAGTGAACAAAAACATAGACGATACTGTGTTAAACCTCAAATCTTTAATAGGTTTGCAATAATCTCTGAAGCATTCAAATACATCACTCATAATGGTCATAACTTCCTCCATTGATGGTAAGTGCATTTGCAAACTGAAAAGGTGTGTACATTATTCCCTGAATGCTTTTATGATATAAAAAAAAAGCAGTTCACGATAACTACACACCATTTAGCATCTGTACTGGTAAATACTACGACTTAGAAAGGAAAGATACCTGTGTCCAAATGCAGTTTACATTCCACTTCTGATAAAATGAACAAATGATGAGAAAAGCCTGATGAACAAAGTATTTACTAATCCTTTACAAATGCTTAATAGTGTGTAGTTATAAAATTAAAAAGGAAAAATGACATCAGGTCAAAAAAGTGAGACTTGATGCAATGTCTATAGCAGCTTACAACTACATTTTTATATGGACAAATAAAAAAAATATGTATTACTATATATTCCTAAAGACGTCATGCTTGGATGGCGGCTTTCCCCAACTACTTTGGGCCTTAAGCGGGTGACACCAAGTACAACAGAGATCGAACAACATACAAACAGATGAGATAACCATCACTAACTAATTGGGTGTTACTTTCAGACCTGGTTATGTAGCTAAAATGCTGCTCTAAATGGAAGTTATAGCTGGGATTTAATGGCCCAGTGTGGCTATAATGGACTAATAAAACTGTCAGGTTCATCATCGGTGTTTTGCATAAACAACTAAACAAAAAAAAGATAAAGAGGTTCATGGTCCGGCCTCTGGGTGGCGCCGTCTATTGCCTTGTTGTTTCATATAGGGCTGTGTAAGGGGAGGCTGACTCAGGTGCTCGTCCTCAGTTGGCGTTTGAGTGCAGCTCTGGCAAACCTCCAGGAAGAGACAAGAATAGAACCAGAGATAATGGCCAGACCAGGGCCGATCAAACATTATACCCACGTGATAGGCTAAAAGAGCTGGATTTCTTTAGGATAAACTTTTTTTTTTTAAATATTGCTGAATTTGTAGATTATGCAGACTTAATTGCTCCTATAGAGAAATCCATCCTCAGCAATTGGCCTTTCCTTGGGCCTTGAGTTTGATCTTGGTCAGGAGTACCAATGACTTTACTATATTCAGCTAAATACTTGCAGTGTGTTCATAACTCAAATCCTTTAGTGCTACAACAGGAAATGCATCTATAACTGTGACTTGATACGCGAGGAGTTTCGATAAGACGGTAATCTAATTTTATCTAATGAAGCTTTGGCAGAAACTGACACTATGGTTATGACTATGATACTTCCTGCCCAGTCAGATTCAAAAGGAAATCTTCACAATAGCAAAACCTGGTTGTCATGGTCTGGCAGCTCAAAACAAGAGGGAAAATCCTCCTGTGATGTAATGTGATATGTCATAATGTCACTCCAGTTTGCATTTCCTGATTACGTTACAATTATGAGTTAATACGAGTAAATAGCAGGGCTGGGACGATACACTTTTGTCATGATACTTGGGGCCGATATGTATCACGATACTTAGGGCCGATACGTATTGCGATGCAGTTATTCATTATCTCAAAATGTGTAAATAGAAAACAGTCATGTGTCCAAAAGTGTCCACAACAAAGTGCTGTAAAGGAGTGTAAGATAAAAATGCCTCCAAAGACACAGGAGCGCATAAACAGAGGCCTGTTGCAAATGTATTCATTTCAACCAAAAGCTAAAAAAAAAACTAAACTTTTCTCATTTCATAAAATACTTCAAGAAATAATACTTTGAGGAACAGCAGTCAGTTCAGCCTTTTAACTTCACGCATTTGATAAAAGTATTTAACACATTGGAGTATTGAGTGCCAACAATCCAGATAATTTTTCATGATATTTGTAGCACAACAGCGTATTCTATGTTCTAGCTATGGACACATGCTATGGCTCGTTTGAAAGACGAAACTAAGCTCTCCGTAGGTGAAAACAGTTTAATTCTATGTGCCTCGGTTCCTGAGAAATCCAAAGCAGATTGAGGCGAGTTTGGATCAAAATCACTGCTTTTTTTCTAGATTCGGAGATAATTAGTGTTTTATGGAACTCCTCTCCTCCTCTCTGGACAGACACTAACCTTATGGAAAGAAGCAAATGCCTAAATATATTTGTTAAGTCAATTTTCAAGGACAAAATTGTTGACACGTTTTCAAACACCGCGTGTTGCTGCAGATCGATCGCTTTTTATCGCCGGTGCATTTAAACAGCCTGGTTCTGGATTGAAGACTTTAACAGGATGTTTCTCAGCCGTCCGTGGACCAATTTTGACCATTTAAAAACTCAGAGAAACTTTAAAATCTCAACTGTTTTGATCTTTCTATCGTTCTGCTGTGTCAAACGCGCTCCAGAGAGCGAGAGAGAAGGGTCGGGTTTACAGCTGTTCGCTACGCAACACCACGCCCCCTCAGACTAAAAAAAGAAAAGAAACGTAATAATATATAAAATGTCCAGATCGTGACTTTTCACAAGTTTTTGGTAATTAATTTCACTTCTGTTCATCACAGAGCTACCAAAATCACACATAAGGTGTATTAGAGTGTCTAGTTTCGCACTTTAAAAAAACCCAGCGAAAACATTTTTGTGTTTTTGGCACTCACTGTGTTAAACTTTGATAAAGTATCGTTTTGCAATACTTTTTTGCCGTGTATCGATAAAGTATCGATACACGGCAAAAAAGTATCGCAAAACGATACTTTGTCCCAGCCCCGGGAAATGGTCAAGTTGAATCGATGAAGTAGATGTCGAATTTAATAGAATAGTTTTGTAATTCTATGGTTATGCATATAGATGGTTTCATGTGACATCTTTGGAAGTCAAAACAGTAGCAAGCCCTATGGTAAAGTTCTTGCACTGTCTGAAGCTCTGGTTATTCAATTAAAGTAAAAGTCGTCAGAAAGATCTGAGCAAATGTGTTGAGTTGTAAATCTCTCTCAAAATATCCAAATTTGGTCACACTAACCTTTAAAGTTGGAAAAAACAAATGACACAGCCTTGTTTGGATCTAACATTTCTAGCGTATACCATTTTGTTTTTCTGTAGCCGTCCAGCATGTATTAGAAGTAATGTGGTCACTATGTTAACAGGAGTCAGTTGCTGCCCTTCAGGTGATGAAAATTAAAACACAAGGAAACCATGTTTAATGCTTGTTGAAACCGCCTGAATAAAACTAATATTTTACTCAATAACCTGCAAAAGACAGTCTTTCTTCAATGTGACTCGAGCCAAAATTAGTGAACCATGATCTTAACAGATGTCAGTAATAAAAAAATAAACTGAAAGAAACATTTGAAAAGCTTAAATAAATCTCAAATTAATTTCATTCACACAAACGCGCACAGTCAGAAAAAGGTCCAGAGTTCGTGGGTGGACCCGGGCAGATCGGCGGAGTCCAAATGTCCAACGTAGCTGGCGAAAATGGGCGGGGTCAGGGGGATTTATGAGCGGAAATTCAGCCAAAAGCTAACAATGCTAAATCGTTGGCCAAGGCGTAGGAGGAGCAACCACTTTTACACATGACCAAAGTGTAAATCAATCACTGCAAATGTTAGGTCGAGAGGTCGACGTTTAGAAGTGGTTGAGAGGTGTGAAAAAATCAAAGGGTGGTTTGTGGTTTGAGACAAAACGTGAACATCCAAAAAGGGCCATTAACTTCAAAATATCTCACAATGTGTATGTCCTAAAATAATGCAAGCAGCAGGAAGAGTGGTCCAACTACAATCATTTTATGCAGAATGTATTTTCCTTATTGCCAATGAGTAATATGTGCAAATACGGCATTACCACAAACATCTACCACTTTAAACATCGGCCCGTACGTCTGCTCATGTTCTGTCTGCTCGAGAGGGAGGAGGGGCTTGTTAAGAGCGGGTTCGGGGCGGGCTCGGGACGAAGGGGTGGGTGGGGTTGGGGAGCGGTGCGCCTCAGTCCAGGGAGGGTGTGGACTTGTCGGGGCCGGCCTCCAGCTCGAGAGTGGCGGGTGAAGGTGGGGGCGAGGGGGGAGAGGGAGGGGAGGCGGGCGGGTCCTCCTGACTGTCCTGCGGCTCTTCGTCGCAGCCGCGGTGGCGGTACGAGGCCAGCGTCTCCTCCAGCACGGAGCGGTACTGCCCCCGGTGGTGAATCCTGAAGTGGCGCAGGGCCTCGAGCAGGTGGGCCGCCGAGCTGCCGCCTCCCTCCTCACTCTCCTCCTCCTCCTCCTCCTCCTCCTCTCCCCCCGCACAGGCCTGGGGCGACACCAGCCGTCAGACTCGCACCAGGGTTAGCATCGCTAGCTAACACAGTTTTACCTTCCAAAACATTAAACTTTCACCGTTTCGTTGCATTCAGTAAATAACAAACAACGGAGAAGCTCAGGTTGCTTGAGGTTGTACTTTTACCTTTTACATATTTTCTCTATGGATGGTTTTCATGTGGCATTCCTGTAAGCCGTAACGCTAGCAGTTTAAGGTTCCTGCACTGTCTCAAGCACTGTTCATTCATGTTGAACAAAACACTGGCCTTTATTTCATACATATTCTTAGACTTCGAAATATCACACTAAGGATTTGTCTAAGCCCCTCTGAAATGATCAACAATATGTTAGCTGACGAGCTAGCGCCTTCCAAATCTTAAAGCAGTACTAAGTGACTTGTTTACCTTAATAAATCCTTTCCGTAGTCCCTCCGGGGTAATATGCAAGTGTTAATGGGATGATTGGGGGTCTTTCATCTCCTCCTGGTGTTGCTGCTCCGACCCGGAGGCCCCAATACACACTAATAGAATCACGAAGCAGAAGCTAACGGGCTAACGGGCAAAGCTAGCACAACTTAAACAGTATTTACAGCGTTACAAGTTTGAGTGAAAAAAATTATCTCCATTGTGTGATTGGATGAACAATATCCCTCTCTCCCTTTGTCTTTTCTGTCAGCTGTGACGACGCCTGCAGTGGCACTTTTGGCCTCTAGGGGCATGAGTTACTTAGTACTGCTTTAAAAGTTTTATGATTGAACTTAAAAGGGAGCAAAGGATACAGAGAAATGTATCCTTGAATAGACATTTCCCACAAAATTTGTAGTTTGTTCCACACTGTATTTTTTCCTGGAGTTGTCAAGCTTCTAAAAACTTTTACTTCTCGTAGTTGTGACATGAAAACCGCCAAGTCAAAAAGGAAGCGCCACTTTCACAATAACTGTAACACTGGCAAGCAATTTTACACAATATCCAAACAAGTCCTGCTTAAATCTATTACATATTTCAATTTACAAACCTCTTTTTTGTTCATAGGTCAAGAAAGGAAACAATCTGCCAAATTTACTTCAACAAAAGGATTGACTGACTCGCACATCAACAATAAACAAATCTAAACATCCAAGACCAGTAAAGGCTGACAAAGCATTTAGTTCAGGACTTGGTTTGCTTGTAAAATGTGCTTGTGCTGTTACATTTTTTGGCGGTGCTTTCCCCTGATTTATGGCTGGTAGTATAAACCATTCGTTCATTAATAACTAGAGGTAATAGAAGTCAAAGCCTCATAACAACATTAAGATCTTTTTAAAAAGTCCAGGAGCAATGCTGTGATACAAAGCTAAAGCCCTTCAACACTCAACGCGGCAAAACAACAGGTTAAAAATAGACAAAGTGCTAATATAGAAGGGGCATTGTCAGACGGCCCCATAAAACACAACTGATTTTGAAACGTTATAATATTTACCAAATCGTCAAGCAACATCCGGATAAAGCAAAACAACAATTTAAGATTCATAAACTGCGAGCCGCCCCGGGGCTCTGGAGACATGGGACCAGAACTCTTAAATGTGGCTGGGTTTGGACATTCCAATTTACATTTTATGTCACTGTTCATACAGTTGGCTATGAATGGTCTAATTCATGACATTCAGTCATGTGACGTTAATTGCAACCATGAAAAAAAGGGGTGCAGAATCATTGTCTCTCATGCTTCACCAAGCAGATGTTTAGCTTCATTGTTTAGTGTCAAATTTAGGGCTTCGCCGGTGTGAACAGCTTGGACTTTGATCTCCCGATGTGTCCCCGATGTGAACGCGTCTGCGAACCATGGTGTGGATCTTTCATCAGAAATAAAGACTCAAACTCAGTCTGGAACAAGGTCTGGTTCTGTGTTCACGCGATAGTTTGGACTTTCAGCTCAAATCCGACACATTCTAAACACACAGGCGAAAAATGAGAGTGAAGCAAAGCCCAAAGAGATTTAAAACACAGTGAACTTGAGGATTGTCGCGGCTGCAGCAGCAGCTGGCTCCAGAACTCTCATTTTCCTCAAGTGTCAGTGACAGCGATTTAAAACAATCCCCCAAAAACCAGGATTAATCTTAAAAGTCCTTTCAATTGACAATCATGAGCCTGAAACGTCACCACATTTTGATAGTTTTGTCAGAAATGGTTGAATCTTGAACTGAACTTTGTTTCTTGTATATAGGCCCAGGAATAACAGCACATATTAATCGTAAACCAGTTTAAAACCGCTGCACTTTGATGACTTAAGATAGATTTGATCATAGTATTCTGAGGTGCACACATGTAGGCTTCCGATATTCTTCCTCCTCACAGGTCAAAAAGGTTTCTCCCACCACTCCTCTGCTTCACAAACCAGCGGGAGGCAGCCAGGCTTCCAAGTAAGATTTCTTTACATTGTGCTCACCAAGGTAAATCTCATCACCTTTCACTCTTTTGTACAAATCCTATTCATTCCTGCGCACCGACACAGATGTGGCCATTATAACGTCCCTATATGGGTCAAAAAGGGCTCATACAGGTGGGTAAAAAATGTGAACTCACCCCTTCCTCTTCTCTATGAGGGTTGAGCTTGTTGTACATAGCCTCGATAACGCTGCGTCTGAAAGCACATTGAGAGAAGAAGAAAAAAAACATTGCTTAGAAAAGAGCGCTGGCACCCACACAACCTATTAATGCCTTGGTAAATGTACATTGATCCGGCTCGGAGCATCCGCTATATACTGTACGTCTATAAAAGGGGATCTTTTTATGGACGGTGCATTAATGTGCGATGGAGATATCATGCACACTGCTGCTTATTATCGAAGAGCAAAAGGTGGAGCAGTGAAGGAATTTCAGATTTTTAATGCACTAAATAACCCCGCTTACCTTCGTCAAAGAGTACGCATAATCGTGGCTTCTTTTGTATCACAGCACTGACATTTGTAACAACATTTGTGATTGAAAAGGACAGGAAGGAGTAAAAGACTGGGCAGGTAAGGGTTTTTGAATTGGCAGCCATGGGAGTGCAATGGCATGCTGACCAATCAAGGCGCCGTGAGGGACACTTATCACAGTTTTGTGGATTTTGTCGCAAAAACATATCACTCATCTCCATTTCGTTATAAAACTGGTCAAAACTTTGAACCTAAACATCTCAGAACCACTCCAGACACAGACCTTACAATTCAAAGGGAACGAAATGATAAAAAGCTCAGAAAAAAAAAAATCTTTAAAATAGAATCCACCTTAACCAAGCACATTTTCACATTTCGCATTTCGTGTAATGTCTCATTTGAAAGCTAAAACTTAAACTTTTTTTGTCATATTATTGCTGCGTTTGTCGCATTGTCGGTGGCATTTTTGTTTGTTTGTTTGTTTGTATACTCTATTGTCCCCGTAGGGAAATTTGTCCTCTGCATTTAACCCATCCTTCGATGCCGCTGGGGCAACCCGTAAGGAGCAGTGGTCGACGGCCGTGCCGCGCCCGGGGACCCATCTCCATGATGTGGAGCCAGGCTGATGGTCAGAATCACCTGGCTGGAGGATTCACCTATTGTAGATGTTTTTAGTGGTAGGGGAAACCGGAGTACCTGGAGGAAACCTACGCAGGCATGGGGAGAACATGCAAACTCCACAGAGAAAGGCCCTGTCTTGGTGGGAATCGAACCCAGGACCTTCTAGCTGTGAAGCGGAGGCGCTACCGTTCAAGCTAAGACCTAAACTTTTTTTGTCATGTTGTTGCCACATTTATGTCGCATTTTCGGTGGCTTTTTTGTCGTGTTTTTGCTGCTTTTCACGCATGTTCTATTCGGCAACACTTTATTTTACACTACGCTTGATACATTGTACTTGCCAAATTCAGTACAATGTAATAGGGCTTGGTAACAATGTGTAATAACTAGGATAATAAAATGGAATAATGTGTATTAGTACTTTGTAGGTACATAATCTAATAACTAAAGGTCATAGATCTTATTACATTGTTGTCCTGCAAAGTACTAATACTGTATGTACTACATAGATACAAGTTATTACCAGATTACCAAGGCAGATTACAATGTACTACATTCTGCTAGTTAATGTATCAAGGTAGTGAAAAAAGTGTTATCGTTTGTTGCTGTTAGGTCTCTGAAAATAAATCCAAGATCTGTGTGAGTAAAACACAACTTAAGGTGGTGGATTGGCAGCTAACTTGCAAAAAGTAGTTGTTTTCATATTTAACCAAACAAAATCATAGTGTTGCCTGGTTTGACCGTTTGTGATGTTTATACTTCCTCATAGTAACTGGGAACACGGTGTGATGCAAGAGAGGCTACATTGCAACTATACTGTACATAAGGGTCCCCGTTTGATCTTTGTTGATGGGATATGGAAGGAATTCTCTCTTTTCCTACTCTCCACCACCTCTTCTTGAGCTTCAATATTGATTCATACCTAAGAACCCAATCAAAGTCAATGGTGCAGGATAAAAATGTGTGACCTATTAAAAGATTTTGTTGAAAAAAGCTGAAGAATTTGACCTGCTTCTTTACAAGCTTTGCATCAAATCAAACAACAAGGATTTTTAAAGCTTCGATCGGTTTATTACTGATGAACTGGAGAGGTAGTGATAAAGCAATGCCCGTTTCCACCACTAGATGCCACCAAAAATGACACACGGCACATTTCCCTTCACAGGTAGAGCTTAGGTGACGTGTGTGTATTATTTCAACAGCTATAATTTATTGGTCTTTATTAAAACACAACCAAAAAAAACAAACGTCAATGTCGTCAGTGCCGGAGCTGCCAGCCTGGACACATCCCTCACATATCTGATCCCGCGTCTCCAGCCTCAGCCAAATCATATGAAAGGCATGCTCACACTTGTGCCTTCTCCGTCTCTCATTTACTTTGCTAGATCAAATAATTAGTGTCTGTGTGGCCGTGGCCGTGGCGGTTACTCACGTGTTCTAGGGTTGGGCGATATGGACCGAAACATGTATCACGATATGACCAGATGATATAATGAAATTCACTGATTTTTTATTTATTTTTATGCAACCAGGAAAGTCCCATTGTGAGGGAGACAATCGTGATAATCGTGAGTGAACAAAAGCCCTTTTTCCCAGTTCTGTGTGAACAAATGGAACACCGAGCAACAAATGATCATTAAATTATTACATTTACTAAAGTTCTTAAAGCATATTCCCAAATTCATGTCTGAGCAGTGGTCAATAGAGATGCACCGATCCAGCTTTTTTGCTACCGATACTGGGATTTGAGTGTCTCCCGATATCCGATATTTAGATTTTCAATAAAATAAGTCATATTTTATTGTCATGATGTTACAGATGAATTATCAATTATATCTATTGATAAACTCTTGGGTAAACAAGGATCACTGGACTTTTCTACACTAAATATGACAGGCTTTAGGCTACATTAACATAAACAACTCACATGAAGTGATCTGATCATTACAAATATGTTCGATCAGTTAATTCTAAAACTAAAATACAAACACTTGGCTTCAGCAGTGGTTATTTTATTGTCTTTGGCTTCTTTAGGTATTTCAATCATAGTTTCTGACCCAGCCTGGATTAGTTTTCGTTAGCATTAGCACGCCTTAGCATGCTATTGCTAGCCGCGGTTAAAACTAGCTTTAAAATGACATACAGCATGCCCATATTCACTTAGATTTAGGTGGTAAAAGTTGTGCTTTTAAGGCATTGAGAGCCAACACTGGTATCGGTTCAGTATCAGATATTTGCAGCCGATACCCGATATCGTATTTTTCCAAGCATCCACTCCGATATCTGATACTAATTTCAGATCAGTGCATCCCTAGTGGTCAACCCTCTGTAATCGGCCTAAACCTGCTGCTCTTGTCGTGGTGATATTCTTCAGGAACAGGAAAAGCTGTGTCAAACCAAGACATCATTTCATTTTTTTCATTTTTGCACATGTTCCCGTGTGTGTGCTTTGTTCTGGTCTCTATCTAATGTTGCGTGATTTTGTGAAGCCCTGTTGTCGTGTGGAGTGTGCAGTATTTACTTGCTGGCCAGGCCCCCGCCCGGAGGCAGGTTGGGGATGCTCTCAGACGCGATGCTCCTCAGGACAGTCACCAGGTCGGGCAGGCCACCGTCTGCACAGCTTCCCAGGAGCTCTGCACCACAAACAACAACAACAACACAAGTCAAAGCAGTGTTACTTACAGGTTTGATTTAGAGTTAGTTTGTTGACAAAAAGGGAATGTTTTGTGAAGATTGTTCCTCATGTACGAAGCACCAGACCAGTGTTAATTTTGACAACATATTTTAATTTAGTTTTATTCTTAGTGTTTTGACTAAAATGTAATTTAATTTTAGTCGAGATTTAGTCAAAAAAATTTGAGTCAAATTTCCGTCGACTAAAATTGCAAGGAAATTTAGTCGACTAAATTTAAGACAAATTTTGTCGACTTTGCATTCATGATATTCATTATAATCATTTTTAACCAAGGTCCTCTGCTTAGTGTAGCCTCTCCCACATGAACAAAGCTCAGAGCTGTTCCTTTGACAGAGAATTTACATGATATGAGGTCTTTCTGAATGTCATTAGGAGTTTGGATGATTTTAGTCTCTCCTTTTCATTTTTATTTAGTCTTATTTTATTCGACTAAAATATCTGGACATTTTAGTCACAGTTTTAAATTTAAATTTAGTTTTAGTCCAATTTTAATCGTCAAGAATATCACTTTGACTAAAATTAAGACTAAATATTTTAGTCGACAAAATTAACACTGCACCAGAAAACCTTTTACTTTTACTGGTGAATTCATTTATTTTAGTTTTTCCTCCTTTTTTCAGTTATGCTCAAGCTTTACTCCTGAAAAATATGACTTTGACTAAAAGTGTGAGGTGCGTTTAAGATGATGTGCGCCTGAAATCAAACCGGACACATCGCGGCGCCGAGAACAGAGCGGAGCCTCAGATCACGCAGCATCTCGCGTTTGTGAATAAAGCCATTTTAAAAAGGTTGTGAATGCATTTCTGCTTTTTCCCCCACACACCAGACAGACGCCTCATCATCAGAGCAAAGGAAAGACTCTCCTCTTACAGTTTAGGATTAAAGTGGATAATAAACTACCCCTTGACACTTTCCGTCGAACATGAAGCCTTTCTGCAGATCAAAGTAGATTGCTGTGATGAGAAATGGTCAAATGGAAAAGAGGAGCATCTAGATATCGCAACAACCACAAACCAACGCACTTTCATCCTGTCTGTCGCGAAATCATAAACATTTCTCAGACTAAGCGATTACAGTGCGAGAGAAAGGTATCAGAAAAAAGACTGGGGCAGCACAGAGCTTTCAAATATTTGTACAATCTAAAGAATGTTGATTTTGTCCCGGTTATGTACACAGAAGGAAACCAGCTCGGGACGTTGGATCCAGTCAAGCCTAGCTTAAAAGTTTTTGTTTTTTTTAAAGAAACCATTCAAGGTCGTCACACTAAGAGCCTCCCCTCACATGACTTCGTTGCAGGAGCCTCTAAATGTGAGGGGTTACATGGATTGTTTTGTTGCATTAGTGATTATCAAGAGTTCAAAGGTGAAAAGCCAACATGTACACAAGTTGTATAACGTCACGATTGAGCAATTCGACCGTGATCGCATCCAAATCCGATGTCAAATCCAGGACATGGCGATAATAAGTTGAAGTGATCGTCCCAGAAGCTGGTGGTTTGCATCAAGCAATGTTCCCACAACTGTGACTGAGGGTGAAAATTAAATAAATAATACAATGTGAAAGTGTTATCCAGGCCAGAGAGGTAAATGTGATGTGTTTAATGTGCTGCATGTTGAAGGAAGGCAGTGTCCTTTGCAGCCCTTTCCCCCAGACCACATGCACTCACGACACAAATACACCTACGCTCAAGACATACAGATAGTTTATTTTCAAATAAATGGGCCTAAAAGCTCCTTGTTGTCGCGTCTCCCTCATTGAAAGCAGGCGTGTTTTGTTGGATGGTTCTCGTTACACTGAGTTGGTCGCACTGACCCTGGACGCGTGACTCCAGGTACTTGTCCAGCTCCTCCTCTTTCTTCAGCGCCTCGTCCGAAACTTTGGGAGCCCCGGGCAAACACACCAGCACCACACTCATGTTGTCCCGACTCCCCTGAAAGGATAAAAATAACCGTCAGGGTCAAACGCAGAGCAAATAATCCTCACATACAGGACGACGCAGTCATGAACTAAAGCAATTATACAAAAGACAGAGGAGTAAATGACACATAAGTACAAGAGTTAAGGAACATCAACTTTATCAAGGGAGCGCTTTATATTTTGAAACAACTGAATATTATTGAGAAATCATAAACAAAAACAAGAAAATATCTCCCTGTTCCTCATCAATACAGAAGGCAGTAAGAGCCTTGTATTTTCTCCACAGGTTCTACAAATAACCAGAGCAATGTATCAAGTGTGCTTTATAAAAACAGAAACACCAGCCTGAAGGGGCCTCAGCACTGACCTTGTGCAGACAGGTGTCCACCACGGCGTTGCAGATCTTCTCCAGATCTTCACAGACCATGAGTCTGGAGCGCACAAACTCGCACAGCTCCTCGTTGGACATGACGTCCCAGATGCCGTCGCAGGCGAGGACGATGAACTCGTCTCCCTCGTCCACCCGCTCCAGCACACACACCTCAGGCTCGGGGCTCACCAGCTGCTCTGTGGGGCCCTTCCCGTCCACACATTTGTAGTCGTAATCTCCGAGCGCTCGGGACACCGCCAGAGACCCGTTTACCCTCTGGATCATGACGGAGCCCCCCGCCTTCTGGATGCGCTCCTTCTCGCGGGGATTGTTGGGTTTGTGGTCCTGCGTGGAAAAGCCCACGGTGCCGTCGCGGCACAGAACGGCGCGCGAGTCGCCACAGTTTATGAAGTAGAGGTGGGAGGGGCTGAGCAGCACGCACACCGCCGTGGAGCCGCTGCGGTCCAGGCCCTGCCGCAGGTCCGAGAAGCTGCGCATGTATTCGTCTATGTTGAGGAAGCCGGAGCGGATGCCGTCCTTCACCCCCTCCACGGAGCAGGGGTTGGAGCCGAAGTCTGCGCCCCCCGACAGGATGTGCTCCAGCAGGTGTCCCGAGCAGTAGTTGGCCACTCTGGAGCCGGCGTGGCCGTCGTACACCGCGAAGAAGGACCAGTCGGCGAGTCCGTGGGGCAGCCCCACCACCGCTGTGTGTGCGTCCTCCATCTCCACCCTCCAGCCCTGCATGGAGCTCAGCCCGTACCGCAGCCCATTCCCATCGCCGTGCGCGCTATGCTTCTCCGTCTTCGGTTTGTCCAGGAATGCACCCATCGCTGCCTACACCTGAGGAAACACGAGGAGATGGTTTACTTATTACAGCACACTGAAACACAGATCAGATACTTCCAATCATAAACATAAGTATGGTCAAGTGTTAAAAAGGCTTTATTGGTCATTTTACGAGTGCACACTGCGACAGGTTCCAGCAGCACTAAGGACCAGCTTGTTATGGATCCTTCTGTATCTGCACCTGGTGGAGCAGAAAACTACAACATACTGTAAGTTTGCCTTTGGCCACAGAGCGATTTAGACAAAGAGCAAAGGTTTACAGTCACTGTGTGCTCTGGAAACACGTCCGCATCGACTTTTTTTAACTATTAGCTCACTTACAGCAAATGCCAAAGCCAACCACGCTTTTCCCACACTCTCACATCCACACCAGTGCCCTTTTTGACCAACGGGGCTTCCTTACTCTCTCAGCGGCAGACGTGTGTTGTGCAAGTGGAGCCTGTGGGAAACGCTCAAACCGGAGACAATGATTTCATTTCTGCTCCGGCTGCGGCGCTGACCCGGAGTCACACGTTTAAAAGCTACGCGAGACGTCAGCAAAACGTGACAAAGGCAGACTTCTGCTTCACTTTTCCTCCTCGAAACTTGAGTCTCGTCGAAAAGGAAAGAGCCGCGGCAGGTTTCACAAACGCTGTCTGCGAACGGGCTCGTGTTTCACCACTACTCACTTTAAGTAGAAGAAAGAAAAAAAAAAGTGCAGCCAACAGCATCTGACCCGGCCCGTCATCAAAAATGTATGACGTTACAAGGACCTTTGGCACAGGAGTTGTTCGAGAAGCAGCGTTTGTTTAAGGAGCTGGCAGTGAATGAACGCTGCACACGATGAGGGAGAAAAACGACTTCAATATTATACACCATTTCATTTTCAAAAGGGGAATTGGCATTTTCACAGGGAGTTAAAACTTGATTACAATGTGTCATTTGAGCGTGCTGCAGATCATTTCGCAAGGTGCAGTTAAGGAGAATTGCGTCACCAAGTTCACACATGATAAGTTCGATGACGCGACCTTGCCTCGTACTGAACTGGAGCTCAACGATCGTCACGTCTGCTCAGACAAATGCAACAGAGCGAGGAGAGAATCCCCCGGAGAGGTGGGCAATACATCGTGTACAAGATCATATCGAAATTGCTGTTTGGAAGATATGCAAAATAGCAATATCGAGTTTATCTCCATTCTCCAATGTCAAGAAATGTGGGGGGAAACTGAGAAAAAAATAGGAAAAAAGGGGATAATTAGGAGGGAAATTATTTATTTTTTTTAAAATGGGGAAAGAATGAGAAACAAAAAGGATAAAAATTTAGAGAAAAAAATAGGGTAAAAACTAGGACAAAATAGGGTAGAAAAATGAGAAAAAATAGGGAAACAAATTAGGAAAACAATTGGGTAAAAATAGGTTAAAAATAAGGGAAATCGATCAATCGATTGATTAAAAATAAGGGAAAAATAGGGTAAAAATGAGGGAAAAAATAGGTTAAAATAAGGGAAAAATAGGTAAAAAAGAAGGGAAAAAATTGTAATAAAATAAGAGAAAAATGGGGAAAAATCTAGGGGTAAAATGAAGAACAAATTTCAAATAATAAATTGGGGGAACATTTTCTTTTTGAGCGACAAAGCAAAGTAAATTTAGATTTTGCAGCAAATGTTTGCATATAAAATCTTGATCCAAAGCAGACTATCTGCAGCAAGTAAAGATGAACATTCCTGTTAGTCCACATGACAGTAATCCACAGATGTCTGACGCAGCACTGACGCTCTTCAGATTCTGGAGCGATCTATATTTTCCTACAAACAGATCAATCGTGGCCTAAATGTCAGGAACCTGCCGCTGCTTCAGGCGTCTCCGCTCGATACGCAGCCATCACCATGTTCCTATGGACTCGCTTTTCACGGCAAAGTATTCACAGCAAAGCATGCACAGAAGCAGCTCAGGCTAAAAGATACATCCCAATCACCATCGCAATTTGAACGCTAAACAACCCAAATCCATGGGGTCTTCTTACGTAAAAAGACAACCCTGTAGCTCAGACCTCGACAAGCAAATTTTATTAGTTTAACAGTTGGAAAAATACGTTTATCGCGATACTTTCATTCCTCAATTTATGGAACTTCAAATTTGCTATTGTGACTGGCCTCAATTTAAAGGGGCTATACAGAGTTTACAATGTTAAAATTAAGTATTTTCTTCCCCCTACATGTTTCTGCAATTTCCTAATGTGTAGAATGAGCTCAGACCTGTTCACCACAACCTCCTCTAAAATCCTGCACTGTCACTCAAAAAGTTGTTATTTCGGGTCTGAAGTGCCGTCATACACAAGCTTAAAATAGAAACTGCAGTTACGCGCAAGACCTGAGGTGGCAGTAGTGAGCATAAATTACATTGAAGGCCTTTATGGCACCATTAACAGTGCACACTGCGATTTCGCCCCCTACGCTGTGTTTTTTTTCCTGTTGTTTCTCTGTTTTTTTCCATTTTGAATAGATACCATCTTAATAATACCTGATCTACATAAAAATAAAGACATAAATTTGACCCTCAACATGCAGGAAATGGTGTTTAAAGGGGCTAGATGCAAGTTTGCCATTTTATGCTCACTACTGCCACCTCAGGTCATACGCGTAACTGCACCTGCTATATTAAGCTCGTGCATGACGGCAATATGGAACCGGTATAACCTTTTTGAGTGACATTAGGACATGGCTGGAACATGTAGGGGGATGAAAATATTTAGTTTTAACATTTTTAAACTCCGTATAGTCCCTTTAAGACCTTTTTGGCACAATTAACAGTGCACACTGCGATTTCACTCCCTACGCTGTGTTTCAACCAACATAGGGTGGATTTTCGGTGAGTTATTTTGAAATAACCTGTAGTCTGTGATACGGCTGAGTAATGTTGTGATTTATTAGCACCATTGACTTTGGTTTTTAGCCGAGTTGGCACAAAATGAGTCAGTGTCAGTCAGATGGAAGACTTTAGACAGATATTGCTTCACCTTATATTGCGCTACGATATTTTTTTTGAGATATATTGCGTTCAGCCCAAGTAGAAAGGTGAGTCTGGATCAGGATAAAAACCGCCCCGTCTATAAACAGGTCTGGATAGGAACTGTCGTCTAAACCACTCTAAACAAAGTTGAAGTATAAAACAGGATAAACCAGCAGGTCAGGCCTAAAGCTACAGGCCTATACCAGGCCTATACCAGGCCTGGCGAACCACTGTGGGACCTCTGCCTCCGTCTGAGCAGCGCTGGGGCCTCCCGGTGCGCGCCGCGGGACAAGGCATGTGCCCAAAAAAGGCTGGCACGTCCCGGGAAGGAGTGTCCCGGCGCGCGCTGCTGCACCGTCACCGTCTGCACACGAGAAAAGACCGGCTATAAATAATACTCCGGCATTGAATTTCAGCGCAGGGTGGGGCTTAAGTCATTCATATTTCTGACGCCGTTACCAGCACTTTTCAGGACGGGTACGCGGGGAGGTAATTGGGTCCCGTAATGTGGTGTATTTTGAAAGGGGAAAGTGCCAGAGAGGGGGGATATTTCTGCCAATGCTCGCCAGCCGCGTTTCTCGCTAAAAATAAAACAAACACGCTGCCGGTGCCTAGCAACTGACCGCCCCACTGAGCAAACATGCAAGGCTTATAGCTTCATTCACTCGCTCGCTAACACACAGCTGCCAGAAGAGAAAAGAGGGGAGAATTGCATCATCTCATTGCACTGCACTAAACGAGAATTGGCGGACACCAGAAAAGGAAAAACCTGGTGTGTATATAGCGCCATATTGCAAATCTATTGTTTTTTACGGAAGGGCTAAACAAAACGGCGGCAAATTATTGTCATGGTAAATGTCACAAAATCCAAAACAGGGATTCTACTTGGCACTGTTTGCTACAAAAGTGCAGAGTAACTTAAAATTGAGCAAAAGTTCAGTTTTAGTCAGGATTTTACTACTTTAGCTACATTCCAGCCACGTTTCAGTCCTGGTTTTGTATTTTTTGAGAAACGTTTTGACACGAGTTTTATTTAGATTTAACCTCTGAACTCCCACCTGAACAGAGCATTTTCTCCATTTTGGCTTCTCCTAAAACAGGGGTCCCAAACTGGCGGACCGGGGTCCAGATCCGGATCTCCAGAGGCTTAAGTCTGGACCCCAAAGACTTTTCATCTTCATATCTAAGGCTGAATTAACAAGATTAATACCAGTGAAATACAATGCCAATATTATTGATTGATGGATCAGCTCTTCTATGTAAATAAACAACCAAACCTGTGCTTATGTTTTAAATTTTTAATAGCAATGACTACATATGTCCGGACCCTGGAAAGTTACGAAAATATAGTTTGTGGACCTCGAGCTGATTTACCTGGGGACCCCTGTTCTTAAAGCTTCTAGAATATAAGCGCCAAAATAGCGATGAAACAAAGATGAAAAGGCAACAAAAAAAGCGACAAACGCAACAAAAAAGTAACAAAAAGGCAACAGACAGTTACAAAAAAAAACGCAATGAAAACATGGCAAAAATGCAAATAACATGACAAAAATGGGACAAAAAAAGTAACCAAAACGTGGGGAATGTTTGTTGGAGGCTCTATTCATGAAATTTACAATGTACAAAACAGTACAGACCCTAACTATAAAAACAAAGTAGGTTTTCATCAAAAAATACTACATTTTTAATGCTCCATTTAAGTCTGTGTGAACTAGGACAGAAAGATATATCGTTATCATATCGATACCGAGATATGAACATATATACAAAATATTAAAATCGAAAAAGCAAGATATAAACGATAAGGATTTTCATCAATAAAACTGCACTCTTTTGTATTATGATTTTATTTCTCTGAAAAATGCTTAGTTTTTACCTAACCCGTAGGTGTATCGTATCGATATCGGGACATCGGGCATGAATATCGAGATATGAAATTTTGTCCATATCGTTCAGCCCTAGCCTATGTCAAAAATCTTGAAATATCCCTTTAATTAAAGCTGATTTACCTGCGAATGAAAGGCTTTTAAGTGCGCCTTATAGTGCGAAAAATATAACGGCTTCATTATCACAATAAAAACATGCAAAAGTTCTGTTTTTCTTTCCTTTACACAAAACATGGATGTTATCGGACCACACCGTGTCACATCAGTCAAAACTAAACTGAAAAGCGGTTCGCTAAACTCGTGTTACATGACTGCAAAGAGCGTAGAAAAACAAAGAAGTGAACGTGCAATTTGTGGTTGAAACTACGAAATGTGTCGTAGTGAAACTGACTCCCTGACGAGGACGCTGGCGAAAAACGTTGCCAAAAAAAAAAAAAAAAAGTAAACAAAATAGAGGCTCCAAAGGAAAGCGAGAGAGAGAAGTGGAAGTAGAGAGTGATTATGTAATGCTGCAGAGAGGCAACAAAACAGACGATTCCAACACACAGGGGAGCGAGCAAAAGAAGATCCATTTATCTATTATTGAATAAGGATTATTATTAGAGATCGTCATTTAATAGTTGGATAAAAAGTGCAAACAGTTTGTGAAATATAGGCAAAACTTGCTGACTAAGCTTCTTGAAGTGAGTGGCTAAATGAACTTTCGTGAACAATAACTTTATTTAACATTTTAGAAACATCTTCGAAGGAGCCACAACTAAAAAGAATCATACCTGAATAGAAAAATCACTGAACATTAAAGCAAAAGCACTTAACTTTACCCAATGATTGTGTGAGACTAAGACCGGTATCACAGTCGCTGGTTTGTTGTAGCGTGCAGTGATTCGTTTCGGCCCGTTGAAAGAAAGAAAAAAAAAAACGCCTTTGTCTAAATGTCAGCCGCTGCAGTAACGCGGTGACTGCTGCTGACTCATAAGATTAATGTTAATGAACTCCTCCTGTATCGGGTCAGCCGAGCCAGCCCCAGTCAACCCGGGTCAAACGCGCCACTCACCATTAGAACGAGGAGGCGGGCGGAGAGAGGGGCACTTAACACATCACAATAAACTAATATACGACCAATGGAGCTTCTACAGCGGCGGCCGCGGATATTAGCTCCCGTACTACGAACACAAGGAGAAATATACTCCTAGTGCGGGATCAGATGTTATAAACTGAATGTTACTTATTCATTTTAAATATAGATTTGATAGTATTTAAATTGAGTGTAAACCAGGTCTAAACCAGAAAAATGCCCAATAATTTAGTCCAATTTAGATCTAGCTTTGACCTAGGCTTGTCAAATATTTTTTAATCAGGTGGTATTTGGCCAAGACATTCTACATTATGTTAAAGAAGACTCAAAATTAAAAAGGGCTGCAATTAACTTAGTACTGCTTTAAGTTTACTCCAAGTAACTTGTTTACCTTAATAAATCCTTTTCGTAGTCCCTCTGGGGGTAATACAAGTGTTAATGGGATGATTGGGGGGTCTTTCATCTCCCCCTGGTGTCTGAAAACCACAATTGCAAGTTTGCTGCCACTGGGTCGGAGGCCCCAATACACACTAAAGCTGTCGTTCCACATAGCGCGAACCGGCCGCGCACGTATCGACTCTACCTAGCACACACTTCTGTTGCCACCGCATTTGTTGTGGGCCGTGCCCCTACGGAGGAGCACGCTGTACAGATCGTCATTTAAAGTTTTGTAAGCCGCGATGAGGACAAATGTGGACAAATAACTGCCTTCTGGTGGGACTAATGGAATCATTCAGAGGTGCCAAGCTGTATTAAAATAGAAAAGAAACCGCTAAATACAACTATAAAGGTAAGCTACATGCAAATGTTATGCAAATGCTATGCTAACATCAGCTAAATCTGCGCTAACAGTGGCTAAATGCTAATATCGGCAAAATCCCCCTTTTAGAACAGCGTATGATGTTGTGAAGTATTAAATCCGCATGACCTGCGTGTCAATAGTGAGGGCTGTCCACTCTCCCGTTGCCAATCAGAGGCCAGCAGTCTGTTCACGTCACATCAGACACGGACTAGCGCGCTTTGGCCACAGCCAGAGGTCGGTCCCAAAACCTATACCTGGTCAGACCAGTCAGACTGGAAAAGCTCGACAAAGCGGGTGAAAGAGCCATTCGGCTGACCTGTATATGGAAAAGCAGCTTAATAGAATCACGAAGAAGGTAACAGGCTAACGGGAAAAGCTAACTGCGGGCTAGCGCCACTTAAACAGTATTTACAGCCAAGTTGGAGTGAAAAAAAATGTATCTCCATTGTGTAATATGATGAACAATATCCCTCTCTCCCTTTGTCTTTTTTGTCAGCGTAGTATTTACTCTCACGGACAATGAGTAAAAAAAACGCAACATGCTACGACACCTGCAGTGGCGCTTATGGCCTCTAGGGGCATGAGTTACCGAGTACTGCTTTAAAGTGAATGTTTGTAGGAGGCTCTTGGTGCTTTAAAAAACTCACTACAACTGAACTTTGTTTGTGGAGGTCCCTCTCGTTGCACTAGGAGCGCTGTGATTGGTCTTGCGTTACCGGCTTGGACTAAAGTGTCAGGCTTGATGCACAGTTTCCTCAACAAGCCGGAGAAATGTACGAACTTCTTTGTGGCAGAAAAGGAAATACAAAAGCGATGGGACTCTCGGAACACAATTCACACGCTCCAAGAAACTGCCGTCACGCTGCGTTCGAACGAGCATCGAAGCGTTTTGTTGACGACTGACACTAGACGCGCGTTATAAACCTTTCGCAGAGAGCAGTGACATCATGTGCACGCTCACTATGCATCTGTCGGGTCGGTCTGGGGTTTGAGTCGCTTCAGTGTTGCTCTGAGCAGGTGAGACGAGGCAGACGACAGAAAACCGGAGCAGGCAAATGGCAGCAAGGTGTGAATCCAAGTTAGTCTGTGGCACTGTAATTACACAATCTATAATTAAAGCCACACTGCGGAACATTCCAGGTTATGTGCCATTACGCCACAAGAAGACACGGTTGCAGAACGCTGATACATAAACAAGCCTGTAGTCATACCAAAGGAAATAAAACATTTGCAAGAGCGGAAAATGTACTCAAAGCCACTATTTATATTAAGGATCCCCCCAATGATTAATGAACTCAATCTTTTGTAAAAAAATAATAATAATAATCGTAGAAACAACTAGTTTGTGCAACATCTCACTCAATATTCCAGCTCATACCCATAATCCTCTGATGAAAGCACTTTACAGCCCAACAACAGCAACGAGGGAGAGTTTGCAGCTCATCAATAATAAAAAACAATTTCTAGGGGCCATTGAGTGTAACAATTTATTGAAAACACAGTGAGGGTTCGAAGTCATATAATACTTTAGACACATTAGGTTGTTTTGCAGTATAACTCACATAGCGTGTCTAATAACTAAAAGATGTATAAGACTTCTCTCCAAAAAGTTGATTTTTCATGTCGGCTTTAAACACCAGTACAAAAGCAGGTGTAGTTGAGGTCATGCATATATTAGGTCTACTTTACATAGCACTAACCCTGATGTAATCTACTGCAAACTTAGAGAGGAGTTTCCATCTCGCTATCCGGAGCAGTGCCACAGCTTTCTGAGACAATATGGAGCTGTCAGTCACCGCTAATGTACACAAATGCCCAATACAAATCGATGTTTGAGTGATATAAACCATTGTGCAAGCCATGGGCGTTTTAAGCAACTGTAGAACAACGTGACTGAGAACATTAAACAATATGTGTCAATGTGGTGCGACGGGTTGTGAGAAAATCCTCATACTAAGTTTTGATGCCTGGTGGGTCTGGAACAGCACTGAAGTTTAAAGAGAGGCCGTCCCACTCAGAGTACTGGCTGAGAGGCTCAACAAAACAGCCTTGTATCCATCGTTCTGGATGTTAATACGATTTAACCAATTTTCACACAAGAAGCAGCAGGCTAGACTTGACAAATCCTGAAAACAGGAATACAGAACATGCATGTACAAAGAATGGACAATTTGATCTTATCCATACAAGGATTTTGGAAAGATAACTCGCCTAATTGCATTTTTTCCCCTGATATAAACATTGCTATTTATATTTGCGATTTATATCAACACTCAGTTCTTAGCGCACTTTGTAAACAAGTTCAGAGCATTAATATTTGAGAAAAGACTGAATTATGAACGAATACAAGACTCACATGCATGTTTCCAGAGGTCCAAACTAAAGGGCTAGCAGATTTTATGAACGACAGATCCCAATGAATAAAGAATATTTAGAGAGTACATTATATTCCCTGAATAATGGCTGCCTTGGCTTTTTGATAAATGTGCCATTAAAGCAGTACTAAGTTACTCATGCCCCTAGAGGCCATAAGCGCTACTGCAGGTGTCATAGCATGTTACGTTTTTTTACTCGTTAATTTTCTGTGAGAGAAAATACTACGCTGACAGAAAAGACAAAGGGAGAGAGGGATATTGTACATCCAATTACACAATGGAGATCATTGTTTTCACTCAAACTTGGCTGTAAATACTGTTTAAGTGGCGCTAGCCTGCAGCTAGCTTCGCTGTTAGCTTCTTCTTTGTGATTCCATTAGTGTGTATTGGTGGCTCCGACTTGGAGGCAGGGAAAGTTGCAAGTGTGGTTTTCAGGCCAGAGACACCAGAGGGAGATGAAAGACCCCCCAATCATCCCATCAACACTTGTATTACCCCCAGAAGGACTACGAAAGATTTATGAAGGTAAACAAGTTAGTTAGGACTTAGGACTAGGCCTTAGTTTGCAATGCCCTCGTTATTTGGCATTGGCAGAGGACACAGCAGATCACCGGACAAACTGTGATGCGATTTGTCAATTCAGCACATATTCAAGCCAGATGCCCTTCCTGATTACAACCCCTTGGCGCATAACCAGCACAAGGAGTTCACTGGCTTGTGGTCATTTGAAACATCCTTCCAAACTTCATTAGCATACAGCATCATTACAATTTCTGTCACTATCCAACTGTGATAAACGTCCCGAATCAGTCGTATCGTCCGCAGGGTTTCATTCATCCTCTCCACCTGCACACCGTGTTTACAATAGTGTGTGTGGAGATTAAACGGGCTCAGGTAATGACAGTTATATAGGCCGTAATAAAAGGCTTATTGAGGGGATATTTTAAATGATACGGTCAGAGGAGTTCGCTCGAGGCCGCTGCAGAGTCGTCCGGCAGAGGCTTGCATTATGCTCGCAGTAAACACAGATTATGGAGTGACTCATTGTGTGGAGGGGTCTGGGCCTCTTTCTAAGAAAACATTGACCAGCAACTCATGACTATGCATAAACATAAAACTCAAGTACAAGACTTTCTCATGCCCTACACAAGGACTGACATCAATATGCCGTTGCTTTTTATTGCTTTTTATTCCTTTGCAGTTTGAGAATTATGTGCAGCCGAAATCCAGAACACAATCCATGTTTTAACGCTCCATAGTCTCCTGGATATTGCAAAAAATATATTACTGCGATATATATTAAACTATTTTACACACAACGTTCAATTTGTTTTCATGAAATTGTGTCAAAGCAAGGCATGATAAAACTCCAAATCAGGGCCAATCAAGCCTAAAAAGGAGGTATATAGGAGATATTTCTAATAGAGGGCGACCGATAATATTTTTTTCTAAGGCCGATACTAATATGCACCGCTGATTTTCAAAAACATGTGTGAAAGAAATACAGCAAGTCTCTATGTCTTATGGTTCCAAAATGATACGCAAAAGTCTACAACATAAAACATAGGTATACAAACTTGTGACCGATGTTCACCGCGATGTTTATGTGCCACTCTGAGGCCTAGGAAGTTGTGGAAGGGCTTATTTTAAAGCTTTGACTTAAAGGGGCTAGATGGAAGTTGGCCATTTTATACTCACTACTGCCACTTCAGGTCATATGTGTAGCTGCACCTTCTATATTAAGCTTGTGCATGACGGCACTTCGGACAACTTTTAACAACTTTTTGAGTGACAGTGCAGGATTTTAGAGGCAGTTGTGGTGAAAAGAGCTCATTCTACACATTAGGACATGACTGGAACAAGTAGGGGGAGGAAAAGACATAATTTTAACATTTTTAACAGCTTTAACAGGTTCGGTTCCGGAGATAACAGCATTTTTGTCGGCCGATAGCCAATATTGTGAAATACCTCATATCGGCCTAATACATCTGTCGGGCCCTAACAATTACAACCACAGCTACACCAGTTTGAAAATGAAGGCATCCTGGAGTTCAAATGTATAGGATGAGGAAGCTCCGTCTGCCTGTTGATTTGCCACATACAAACGTGAAGCAGACGTGAACCTTGTTTAGGGTGAAAAGCTTGGCCAGAAAGTTTCAGACCCAAAGTACACGTCTATGTTGGCACAAATTAAGGCTTAATCAGGCAAAAGAATAAAACAAATGCTCATGTTGATTGATCTTGATCTGCTTTTGTTTGTTTTGTTCATATTAAAAAATGTATATAATAATAAATATGGCTGTTTCGGTGACAGACCTTTTGTTCAAACCTCAGCTATAAAAAACTCAAATGCTTTCCACTCCAGTATCATTTATCTTCCACCAAACTCCAAAAGTAGGTGCTGTTACTGCCACAGAACTGGCTGTAGCCCCATTAGGACCATCGAGACTGACCTAGACCAAATTTATTGGTAAACATTCATTGCAAAGTGGGTTTTTAATCAAACAACTGACCAAACTTGAACCTTATCAATGCTAGAGTGGCACTATTAACAGAGGAAAGCTACACTGAACCAATATTAATAAAGAAACAATCTCAATCCAAAACACTGAGCCGTTAAAAAGAAAACAGCAGAATAAAACAGTGCAACAATAAGCCTGTTAAGCATGCCATGACCTTACTGCAGTTTACTGTAAGCAAATATGGTTTAAAGATTTTCTATAAGGATTACTCCAGGCCTCTTAAGTGCATCCTGCAGCCAACAACCCGACATCGGCATTTAGCAAATAAGAGTGTGTATTGTAAATATTTCAATCATTTGCCTCATACGTAACGCGACACAACTCTGGAAAGCAGTTTTGGACCGCGCCAATGAATGTGATATGGTAATGCTAGAAATGCCATTACACTGACAAGCTCACATGGCAAAGCTAAACATTGACACCCATGTGACAAAGTCCACTAAGCTGTCATTAGCCGTTTATGGCGGTGACATTAGATTAGTCACCTATAGATCAGCACATTTGGACTGAAAAATCACTGCGGGAGATGTTCTAGGCTTGGCATCAAATACTTCTTGCCTAACGCTGGTCATTATGCTTTCAAGACTTATTACGTTAGAGGTACTGGTTGCAACTTGCAGTACAGCCATCAAAATGACCTCTCCCATGTTTTCAAATGCTAACCTGTTTGGGGAGTCTATTGTAATGCTGAGAAATGTGGAATTTTAAAGGCAGATCAGGGCTATGTAATGGTAATAGTTTGTATATAGCAACAACTACACTGTTTTAAAACAACATTACTGGCCACACAAAAGAGTGTGAGGTTTCAGTGGTGTTTCTACAAACCCTGGAGGTGAAAATGAGTGGGTTGGCAATTACTTTGTAAAAGCCGCTAAGTCACCAAGTATCTTGAGTTGTGGTTCTCAATGGCTGGGTCTTGGAACCATTTTCAGTGAGTCACACGGCTTTCCCAGGGAATATTTATGTCAATAATTACCTGGAGAACACTGAAAAAGTTTGAAACACTTGAGTAAATCAAAATGACTGGCACTGTGGTGGTGTGTGTGGTTCAGCTACATGATGCTTTTTCAATGCTTAGTCACCAATAATTTATGGAATAACACAATATTTTGTATTAGGGCTGGGTGGCATGGACCGAAAGTCATATCCCGATATATTTAGGTTGAATATCGATATACAATATATATCCTGATATTTTTTCCGCAAAGTGAGAGCTGTGAAATGAAATGTTAAGTCAAAGTCAAAGCCAAATACGAGTAGTAGTTTTATTGAAAACTCACTATAAAATGTAAACATAAACACTGCATAACAAAGCTCCGTAAGGTGCACATTTAAATTAAAAAAACATCTTGGATAAGAATAGCCTATAAAATAAAATATGTCAATCTTTTTCTGACGGCAGCTATGGTCTGATTCCATATCTCATTTAAAAATATATCAATACATCTTAAATTTCGATAAATCGCCCAGCCCTATTTTGTATCAAATTACATTTTTTGTGTTGGGGCTTGTCACATCAAGGTGATGGTGGGTCCTGCTTAGGGCTGAAAGATACATCATTATCGTTTCGATATATGAACATTCAAGATATTAATGACGAAAAAGCAACGATGTATCGTTATCGTATTGATATCAAGATATGAACATTCAAAACATTAAAATCTAAAAAGCAAAAGATAAACGAAAGATTTTCATCAATAAAACTGCACTCTTTTGGATTATGTTTTTATTTTTCTGAAAAATGCTTGGTTTTCATCTGACCCATAGTTCTATCGTATCGTATCGATATAGAGATATCTAGCATGAATATCGACATATGAAATTTTGTCCATATCGTTCAGCCCTAGTCCTGCTGTGAGCAGATAACTTGAAAATCACTAATCTAGAGTGAAAATCTAATGAAAATAAAGGCTGGTGGCCATGGTAGCCAATTGTTTTATTGTATTCCTCTTGCAGCTGCTTAAAAGATGTTTTATAAGCTGGTATGTTAGTAGTGTAGATTCCAAGCACGTGTGTCAATACTTCACATAATAAAACAAAAGCTAGAAAAAAGTACTTAAGTCACACAGCTGATGCTGGGCTGTAGGCTAAACCAACAAGTGCTTAAAGTCACAAGACACTCGGCAAGTTTGAGAACCCCATGCAAAAGTTGACCAATAATAATCTGCTAAAAATGTGGGCATTCCTTTCACATCTGTGTCTCCCCCATCGATTAATCTGACATTCTGATCCCCTTAAATTCTCAAAATGCACCTACCCCATGTTATTTCTAGAGGCAATTCGTTTCCCCAGCTATAAAACACGTGACAAATTACACACAAACACGAGCGTTTTCCTTTTTGACCAACGCGCTCGAGCCAACAACGTTATTATCGTTATTGCAAAACACACACGTCACGTAGCGGACCCACTGTCAAAGTCTGCTTTTGGACACGCGTTTGTGTGTTAAATGCCGATGTAGTGACCACATGCACAACTCCATGCCACTTCCACACTGCTGCTCCCTGCGCCAAGGCCTTGTGTGTGTATGTGTGTGTGTGTGTACGTGTGCTAAGTGTGTGAATCGAGCTAACTTCACGGCTAGCTCATGACGTTAGCAAGCGCACATACGCCGTTAGCTTAGCATGCTACTTACGTTTTCCTGTTGATACGCGAATCCAATCCCGATTTTGCGCTGGATTTTGCTCGTCGGTGAAGAATGGTCGTTCTCCTACCCGTCTACGAAGCTAACGCTAGCCTGCTAACTATGTTACGTTTCCTTATTTGACAAAAATAATTGCGATTGGCCTCAGATGAGCGGCGATAATTCCTTTCTCGGCGGTCCCCTGCTTGGATAGCGTTGATTTTTACGCATGGTTGACGCCAGTTCTGCCGCTCACATTAAACGCAGGCAATTCCGATCGCTCTAAAACAAATAAACACAATTGGTTATATTATACAACACGGGCAAATCTAGCACTTTCGTCCATTGAAAGGCCAGAGCTATCCTTCGACTTTGGGTGCTGAACAAGAGGAGGTGCTATTTTTGGCATACGCCCCGTGATTGGTCGGGGCGGTGAGTCAAAGCGCCAGGTAATAGGCCGAGACGCGTGTCTATTAGCTCTGCCCCTGTCGAAAAGTGCCTCGTGATTGGCTGGTTCTCAGATATATGTGATGTATTGGGTCTTTGGGATGCGCTCGTTACAAAACCAGCGTACACCGACGCAGCTCGGAGAGTCATTCTTAAAATCAGCATCTCTCACCCACACTATAAATAGGAGGCTAAATCAATGCATCCCTTGGTGATAAAACTAGTTTAAATACGTGCTTAGATTAGGGCATACAATATAGGTTACTTCGATAATGATTTTGCTCAGCCTGTAGCCTATACTTACTGTTTTACGCTTGAAATAGGATATATATTTATATAGCCTATCACTCTAAAGCTTTGCATTAGAGAGCCTATTTCTTGTGTTTGCTGTATATTGTTAAGTGCAGCTAAAAATAGGAATCAGATGGGCTAAAGCAGTGGTTCCTAACCTTTTTTCCCCCCTAGAGCCACCCCCCCCTGTGCATGCATATTGTACACAAATGTACAGTGTAGGCCTATTACAATATAAATATATATATATATATATATTTGTTTAATTCTTTATTTGAATTGGGGCAGTGCACATTAACCTCTTAACTCCCGCCTCAACCGAGAGCATTTTCTCCAGTTTAGCTTTACCCAAATCCTGTAGGCCAGTGCAGGGGCGGACTGGGACTGAAAAACAGCCCTGGACTCTGACCAGCTTGGCCCAAATTACCACCCGCCTTAACGGAGCGCAATTTCTCCAGTTCGGCTTTACCCAAATCTAAAAGCTTCTCGGCTGGAGAGCAACAATGTAACACCTCATTTGAAAGCCAAGACCTACAAAGTGATTGCAACTTTTTGTCATAGTTTTGTTGTTTCTTCATTACTTTTTGTGGCTTTTTGTTGAGTTTTTGTCACATTTTTGTTGAATTTTTGTCACATTTTTGTTGAATTTTTGTCACATTTTTGTTGAATTTTTGTCACATTTTTGTTGAATTTTTGTCACTTTTTTTGATGAATTTTTGTCACATTTTTGTCACATTTTTTCTATCACTTTTTTTTATGGTTCTGTCACGTTTTTTGTGGCCTTTTCGTTGCTTGGTTGTCGTGTTTTTGTTGACTTTTCATCACATTGTTTTTTTATGCTTTTCCGGCGCATTTTTGTTTTGTTTTCATTCTCTTTTTTTGTTGCTATTTTGATGCTTTTCTTTTTAGCTTTTAGATTTGGGTAAAGCTCGGTTAAGGCGGGACCGGTGGCCCTAGAGTCAGTGGCCCTTCTGTGCTCTTCCAGAATGGACATATGGCCAGTCCGCCCCTGGGCCAGTGTAACACCTCATTTGAAAGCTAAGATCTACAAAACTCATTTAAATGGATCTTTTTCCTCACGTCATCAGATTTTTTTCCATCTTTTTTTGGAGGGGTATTCAACTCATTTTGTAGCTTTTTTGTCATTTTTTTAAAATCTATTTTTTGTCATTTTTTGTTCACATTTTTGTCACATTTTTTGTCACATTTTTTGTCTTTTTGAATACATTTTTAGTCATTTTTTTGTCACTTTTTTTTGTCTTTATTTGTCATTTTTTGTCACATTTTTGTCAAAGTTTTCTCACTTTTTTGTCACATCTTCATCATTGTTTTCATTTTCAGTTCTGTCGCTATTTTCACACCTTTTTTCCCACAAGCTTTTGGATTGGGGTAAAGCCAAACTGGAGAAAATGTGCTCGGTTCAGGCGGGAGTTAAGGGTGTTAATCAACATGTGTTTTTTTTTTCATCATGTAAATGTGCCGGAGTGAGACATATAGGCTCATTTTCATCCGTAGTCCCATGGCAGGTTGATGTCAAGACAGATAGAGTAGGACAAACAACAGGCACAAACATACAGCAAAAACACCATCACAGAGACAGAAAAAGACAGTGAATGATGAGCAACATATAGTTAAATATGTAAAAATAGGTAAATTAGCTCAACCAAAAGATCAAAAGGGGACAATACACAAAACAATTTTCCACACAGCAAGACATGTGCCAATTGCCATTAATTTATTTCAAACATATAAACTAAAATGTGAGTGTCTTTTGCACCTGCTCTACTTTCTCTGCCATATTTGATGATTTTTAGCCATTCAATTTGCTCAAATAATAACAGCAATATACAGTATGGTGAATGGTCTCAACTTATATAGCGCTTTTTCGGCCACATTAGGCACTCATGGCGTTTTCCAGCAAGCCGCACATTCGCACTCTCATTCTTACACAAGTGTCTTGCCCAAGTGCTCATTCAGGAGGTGAGGTTCGAACCCCGACCTTTCCGATACAATCTACACCCCTGTCAATAATAACAGTGTTTATATCAAATCTTTAAAAGAATAGTGACGTCTTATTTTTATTTCCCACCTGTAGCATCCAATACAGCCTTTTCAAGTGACTCTACTTTAGATTTCTTGAATTAAGGGTTTGATTCCCTCTCTGCTGTTGTGTTCTTGGGCAAGACTCCTTCTTTATGGCTGCGATATGAGGCAGATTACAAGAGGAGGGGCTTACATCGGCTTCATCTTGGTCTATTTGGCTGGAGCACAACTAAGATTATGCTGGAAAACATTAGCACAAGCTCGGGATATTTAGTGGGATACAGTGTAGTGTGGCTGGTTCATCCCATGTCCTTTTGCGATGCTAGCCCCGGATTAGACCTGATTCTTATTAATGAAAAACTCCTCATATTTCAGAGCAGCTCCCAGAGGGACAGCCCGGTTTAGGGAGACACACGGCTGGGACATTTGTGTACATGTATAAAGGCATGTAAAGGACAGAAGGGCAGATATCTGAAGTGGTTTTTAATTTTCCAAGATAGGGGATTATCGCTGTCAGAATTTGATCATTGGGTCCTGATCTGAGGATGTTCAATCAGAGCTTATCCCAAATATTAAAGTCTTTTGTCCCCCGTGTCCCTCCAATCCTTAATCCAGACACTTCTCCACAAACCGAGATGCTCATAAGCGGCACACCGCCAGCAATATACTTTATTTATTGTTTGGGAATTCAAAAACTAATCTTCACTATAGTCAGTTCATTTATGTTAAGCAAAATGGCAACAACAACTCACATGTTTTCAAATGGAAATCTACAGAATAATAGTTTTATAACACGGACAGTCGGACACGGATCAACAAGTCACTGTTTCATGATTTGAAAAATAGCTATATTTATTGTTATGCTACTGACATGTACTTTGTGGGGGGTATCTTTATCACTTTTGTGTTTAATTATGAAATGTAAAATGTGTAATAAATGCAAAGGCAGATTGAATAGTACCACCTCTGCTTCTCATAGGAAGAAAAAAATGCACCTAAATACACTGCTAAAGCATAGATAAATTACATTAATTTGCAACTTTGTACCACATGAAATGGATATTGGATATGGATGTATTTTAAGAAATGAAATAGGCTGTGTTGTTTGCAAATCTGTGTGTTTTTTTTTTACTCCCCTACTCAGACCACTTGACTTTTGAATCATGTCTGAGGTGAAGGTTCAGTCCTACATCAAAAAAACATACTCTACTCTCTTTTGTAAAACTGTAAAAAAAAAAAAAAGAGACTCTGCGCAGAGCTGCCTGTGTCCCAATAAGGCCGAGGCTTTATCATCTTACAGCAGCAGCTAAGAGGAGTAAATTAAAAAACTGTAATGTCTAATCCCCTGTCCCGCGAACAAGTGGCCCACAGTCCCAAATCTGATCCCCCGAGTGTTTACAGGGATAAAACAGGCTTAAAAACACCCATTTCAAATTAGAAAGTATGTATGGAGACAAGCACCAGCACATACAGGGGAGGGGGGGGGCTGGATTTCTTGTGTCCCGTTTGAGGAGGGGGGTCTGGCCCTGGGGGGGGGGGGAGAACAGCACTCTCATTTTCAGGCCCGTCCTTGGACATCTGGGTCACGTCATTAAGAGCAATCTTCTGCTTGTTCTTTCGCAGCTTACACAGATTAGACGAAAGGAACAACACAGTGGAGGGAGACGGCCAGGCGGGACACAGGTGGCGGGACAGGGAGATAGCAGCCCTTCTGTTTTCAGGCTACTTCCTTCTCAAAAAGCTCAAAACACGTGTCTCCATAACTGATCACTTATAGGTGGCAAATGTTAGCTTATTATAAACATTAAAGTTGAGGGTCAAATTCCTAAAGTGCAAAGATATAGAGATAAAGATGAACTGAAGCCCTCTGTCGCTTTTTGACTACTGTCCAAGCCCTACAAAGCTCATCTGCTGAACGAGATCTTTGAAAAAGATTTCGTTTTAAAGTGACAGTCTGTAAGTTTTCAAAGTGAGGAGAGATAGAGTGAAATTTAAAAGTAAACGATCGAATTCTCCCCCTCTTTAACCAGAAAGCCCTTCTTAGTTTGCAAAATGAGGAGAGCAGGAACAGAATTTTCAAAGGTTAACGATCAAGCTCCTCCCCCTCCCTCCTGATTGGACCTGGCGGGCTGGTTCACAGGAAAAGCTCGTCTCATTGGTCAACGTGGGAGGATGCTAGACTCTGATTAGTTGCTGAGATCCGGGAAGGAGGGACTTCAGAAAAAAATAGTTACTTACTTCACAACAAAATGCAAGACCAGGTGGTTGATTTTGCACATTTTATAACATTTGGAAAACATGTAGACTTCCAGACTATCACTTTAAAGGAAATTCATATGCATTTGTTAAGATTTACTGCTTTAAATCAGTAAAAAAAAAGTTTGTTTGGTGTAAAACATTTATTATTGGCCTGCCCCATCATGGGATCTTCGCATCGATAAGGGGGTCGTGATGCTTCATATTTGGTGATGGGGGGTCCAGGGTACCGCTGCCCACCTCACGCCCATAGGCTACTGGTTGGGAAAGAAAAGGTTCATTAATATTTGCAGCCATAATTAATCTAAATAACCATAATAACAATAAGATAAGATAAGATAATCCTTCATTAATCTCACAATGGAGAAATTCACTTGTTATATTCGGCTCCCAAAAATCTTAAGGGGCAGGAATATAAACAACAAGAAAATAAAAATAAAAGAATTACAATAAGATTAGAATAAACTATGAAAAGTTGATATAAAGGTCATCATTGGCAGTGCAGAGTTACAGTCCTCGTGCAGGTTGTCATTAATGTTAGATGTAGGCCTATATTAATGACAATATAGGCCTTTTGATTTTGACAGATGACCCGAAAGAAAGAAAATACAGTGAGCACTTCGTTGTGCAGCAATAGCCCCCTCTAGTGGTAACAATAAATCTTTACAAAAAAAGCAACATTTCCTGCCCTTGACCAGGAGGAGGCGCTGCGAGACAAGAGAAAATGTTCAGTTTCCATACTTTTATACATACAATTCATTACTTACAAGCTGTTAACTCGAAATGCGCTCTTGAAAATGGCCTATTTGTAATATTCTGCAGGCAGGTCACATGACAGTCTGGGAGATTGCTCGTATTGGTTACCACACTTAATGTCAGATCTACAATTCATTACAGATTGTCTAATGGGAAGCAAGCAAAAAGAAACATGGCTCCATTTTCACTTCTTCTCCAGTTATCATTATATAGGCCAGTGGTTCTCAACCTTTTGGAGCCGCGACCCCCATTATAACAGGTAAAGGGGTTCGTGACCCCCCCGCCCGGGTCACACCGTGAGAAATAGGAACATGAGCCTACATAATTCTTAAAAACAAAGAAAAAAACAAATAGCTGAAATAAGATAAATGAAACTACGAACAAATAATGGCACTCTGGTACAATAACAAACACATGCTACAATAAAACATTAGATTATTGGCTAATGAAAATATGGATATTTGATCTAAATAATCTGGTGACCCCTCAAATTTGTCTCGCGACCCCCAGGTTGAAAACCACTGATATAGGCTACAGCAAAAACGAGCATGATTTGTACTTGACCAGGTTAGTTTTATTCTAATCAAAACCTCCAATACTCCGGTAAAAGTGGCAAAACAATATATTTCATGGCTCAAAGTTGAAACTCGTAATCTCTTGTGATCACTTTATGACATGCCATAAATCAGGGGCGGACTGGGACTGAAAAACAGCCCTGGACTCTGACCAGCCAGGCCCAAATTAGCGTAATTGTGACTTCCACAAATACATATTTCAACCTCTTAGCCCCCGCCTAAGCCTTATTGTCCCCAGTTCGGCTTTTTAAAAAAAAAAATATTGGTATCATCAGCAAAAAGAACTGGAAAGGTGGTCATTAATATAAATAATAAATAATAATGGTCCCAAAATTCAACCTTGTGGTACACCATACATTCCTTTTAGATTCATATACCGGGCTTTACCCAAATCTAAAAGCTTCTCGACTGGAGAGCAACAATGTAACGTCTCATTTGAAAGCTAAGACCTACAAAAGTGATGGAAACTTTTTGTCACGTCGCCACATTTTTGTCATATTTTTGTTTTTTGTATCAGGTTTTTTTTTTGTCCGTGTTTTTCTCATGTTTTTGTTGCCTTTTCATTATATGTTTTGTCACTTTTTTGTTGCTTTTCCAGCACATTTTTGCTTTGTTTTCATCCTCTTTGTCTCGCTATTTTGATGCTTTTCTTTTTTGCTTTTATTTTTGGGTAAAGCTCTGTCAAGGCGGGACCTGTGGCACTAGAGCCAGTGGCCCTTCTGTGCTCTTCCAGAACGGACATATGGCCTGTCCGCCCCTGCCATAAATTACTCAAGATCAGCAATTTTATCATTATCATTTAATTTATCCATTTAGGTGTTTTTTCCTGGTTTAGACATGATTTACTGTACACCGAGTTTAGTCCATATTAGTTTAGATCCATTTAAGACCCAGGTTCAGTCCTGATTTTATCTTAGTCTCGGAACATCACACAACTTGCAGGGGCGGACTGGGACTAAAAACAGCCCTGGACTCTGGCCCAAACTAGCGTAATTGTGCACTTCCACAAATACATATTTTAACCTCCAACCAGCCACCTTAACCGAGTGCATTTTCCCCAGGTCGACTTTTTATTTTTTTTATTGGTATCATCAGCAAAAAAACTGAAAAGGTGGTCGTAGAAACAGAAGCAAAATCATTAATATAAATAATAAATAATAATGGTCCCAAAATTGAACCTTGTGGCACACCATACTCCACGGAATTCCTTTTAGATTCTTTTTTTTATTTTATACTGGGCTTTACCCAAATCTAGAAGCTTCTCGACTGGAGAGCAACAATTGTAGCGCCTAATTTGAAAGCTAAGACCTACAAAAGTAACTTTTTGTCCTGTCATTTTTGTCATATTTTTGTTTTCGTTTTTTTCATTATTTTTTTCTATCATTTTTTGTTGTGTTTTTCTCACGTTCTTGCAGTTTTGTTTGTCCGTGTTTTCTCATGTTTTTGTTGCCTTTTCATCCCATTTTTTGTCACTTTTTGGTCGCTTTTCCAGCACATTTTTTGTTTTGTTCTCATCCTCTTTTTCTCGCTATTTTGATGCTTTTCTTTTTAGCTTTTTCGATTTGGGTAAAGCTCAGTTGGGGCGGGACTGGTGGCCCTAGAGCCAGTGGCCCTTCTGTGCTCTTCCAGAATGGACATACGGCCAGTCCGCCCCTGACAACTTGCAATATCAAATATGTAACTGTCATGTGTTGCTTGGTTTGGAAAGTTTGAAACTACTGTGTATCAAAAACTCTGCAGGGTTTGACTTCGCTGCGCCTTTTCATCCACCTCAAATTCCACGGGGACGTTATTAAACCTTTTTTTTTTTCCTTTACTTGTTGCTCTTCTTCTGTGCGTGCGATCAAAGTTCTGCGACCGTATAACCGGAGAAATCCCGCTGTCAAAACGCTGCTCCAGGTGAGGCTCGAACTCACAACCTCGGCATCGCTCTGCAGATTACTGTCTTATAAGTACCGCGCGCTAACCGATTGCGCCACTGGAGCTTCACTGTGGCGCGACCGGAAAATAGCTTTAGGAACGTGACGAGCGTAACAAGTGCGACACCAGGACGCACTTTGGGGGTGTTTTGTTCGTTGTTAAATTGTGTATCGGGCGGTGAGAGAGGCGAAGAATCATGTGGAATGGGATACAATTGAGCTGAAGTAATGAGGCGTTCAGGGACCCGCCATCAAGCCTCTGAGTTTTTATGTTTATGAGTGTTAGGTGCAGGCATAGCGTTATGTTTTTATTGCGATCAAGGCAGACTATTCAAATGCATGTTGTGATAGTCTCTGTGTCTGAATGCAAAACAAACTTAACAGAATGCACACAGGGCCGGATATAAGTAAAATGGGCCCCGGGGCTAAAGTTTTTTCAGCCCCCCTACGCAACTATAGTCTCTTTATGAGTAAACGGAGTGAGTATTTGTCAACAAAAAAAAAGGAAACTTAAACTGCGACATAAGAAAACTTCATATAAACACTTAGGCGCACCATGGGTTTTTGGTTTTACGCAGCATTCAAAAGAGAACAATGTCCAAACAAACTTAAAGGTTCAAAAAAGGGTTTATTCTCCAGATTTGGAAGGCAAACAGCAAGATTTCATATTGCTGGGTTGCAGGTGACATCACAGCGTTCTAAAGGCCAGTACTATTGTATGGAGGAAAAATTATTTTGTTTTTGAGGTAATGTTTGGCCTTGTACAGAGAGATCATGGACCCAGTGAATGATGTTAATGATAATTTTTGTAATTCATACATTTTCTTTTGAGCCATGACTTGTGAAAGTGTAATGCTGTTAATAGGAAAAACTGGCTCCTGCCCCCCGCTGGGTCCGATGACATCATCACATTATAGAACCTGCAACCCAGCAATTCAAGGCCTACTTGCTGCCTCATCTCCCACTAAACGGCTTGCATACTCCACACAGAAAGGCCCCGTCCAGGTGGGAATGTTCACATCGAAATTGTGAACATTAAGCTACAACATTCTGAAACTCATTTCTCAACTCATTCATTTCATAAAATGTGTTTGAATCACATTTCATTTCTTTTCAATGTTCAAATCCTACAACGTTTCCAACTTCTTTTGAATTCCATGTACCCCCTGCTCAAGTGCTTGTGAACCCCCAGGGGTCCCCATGCCCTTGGTTAAGAAACACTGCCAAAAACTGCATGTACCAGGCAATGGTAGTAGAGAATATCAATTATTGTCGACTGGACGGGGCTGATGTTTCTGAGTTTAAGGAACAACAGGGGTAAACAATCCTGTCCAGTCAATCATTTTTGAAAATCTCCACTACTATTGACAATTACCCTGGACGACTGAGAGCCTGCACAACATACATATATCTTGTAAAGGTGTAAAACTTGATCACCAATAACATTATTATTACAACATTCAGGGAAGAGCCCCATTTTTGCTGTAAAAATCTTTAGGAGCCAATACATGTTTTATTCTCGTTCTTCTCGTTTCTTCACAGTGAAGCATTTGTATGTATTAAAATGTGTTTTGTTGTATTTTGTTGTTTCTATTAATTATGCAGCAGTCTGATACAAAAGTAAATTCCACTTCTGCAGCTTAAGATTATACTCTCTAATTCTTAAAATATGCATAACAATATGTTGTTAAATTTCATATCAGATCCATTTCACTGCTCTTATCAAAGGTAGCGACTTTTCTGCAGTAAATTGTGTTAATGTCCCACCTGAGCAGCACAATCGCTGTTATTCAATCAATCAATCAGTTGTTTTGTGTATACCAACATCACAACGGCACCAAACCCATGGCCACCCACTGTGTGGTTGGGCATGGGCTGCGGAAACACATATAAAGGTATATGGTAATAACACCGCCATCAGTGGTCATCAATGAAGGCACTGTCCTACAAAATACGAAGCCTAAACGAAGCTACATGTCAACACATTCTATATTACACAAAATAATCCGATACAACTGTAAAACATGAAATAAATACCGTCGTATATCTGTCTTTGCCAGCAGAGGGCGCACTATCACGGTGGATTCGCTTCGGCTCCGGGTCTGCAGCTTTCCATTATTGCCTTGGACTGTTGGGTGAGATCTTACCATGCCATGTCATTCACACTTAGTTTGTCAATCTGTCTGTCAATTTGGCACAGTTACTCGTGTGCTAAATAAAAACATGATGCCGTGAACAGCTTTCTAATGCACATAGGTACAAACAGTGCTTCTGCAGCAGGAGGTCTCGCTCTGTCAGAGGAAAAACACACTGTTCCTTCAGGGCATTCTGTGCACTTCCAGGAACATGAATCACCAGAAAACCCGCCTCATTTCTCACTGTGTCAAAGCGGTAAGATTTTATTAATGACGCTCTCAGCGGTGATTTTCAAACTAAATATAAAGAACAACAACGCTGCATTATTGAACATTTTTATTATGATTTTTCAGCATATTCAGAATTCAACACATGACATGACAATAACAAGAGACGTGAACATAATCATTGGAATATAAAACAAAATGAGCTTCTTTTTAATTCACATCTCGTAGAATTTTGACTTGCAGGTGCGTCTTTTTGAGGCTACAAGTCAAAAATGATGAAGCGGGTAGAAGAAAGTAAGTAGTAAGCTGTACAGAGGAGAAAAAAAACTTGTTTTAACCTCAAAATAGTGTCATTTTAACAGTACTGAGTAACATTATGACACACCCCTCCCCCTTTGTAATGGAGACAAGTGTCTTAGTTTCATAGACAGAAGATTCAATGGACTAAGGAACGTACGTTAAAGGTTTATAGGATTCTCAGATAACATAACAGTCCAGTCGACGATGTTTGAAAATGTTTACTATGATACATTAAAGGTGCAAGTAACTACCGTTGATAAGTAAGTAAGATTATCAATGAGTTAAATTGAAAATAATGAACCTACTCAAGTCAAAGTAAAAAACAGAGTAACTTTAAGTGTTGTTTTAGTACAGTAAGTTCTGATTAGCATAGAACCGGGGTCTCCAAAAGGCGGCCCGCGGGTCACTTCTGGCCCGTGTGATGATTCAGTCCGGTCCAAGACTTGTAGGGCACAAATTCCTGAGTATGTAAAAAAGAAAAGAAAAAAGAAAGCCCATTCCTGTGCGGGGTTATAGATTTTTAAAGAAATAACCAGAATGCTCACTCCAGCCACTAGGGGGCAGCTTAAATAAATTTAAAAAAAGGGAATAATTCCACACGTATCCAGAAGAGGGCACTGACATAATAAGAGATCAGGATATAAACAACAAATGGACTGTCAGGCTCTTTATTATCAATTTATGAAAAAAACATTTTCCTATTTTCCCATTTAAAACATATTTTACTTTTGTCTATGGACCCCGGCAACACACTCTCGATATATTTTGGCCCCCAGGGAAATTTACTTGGAGACCCCTGGCTTAGCATGATGAGAAATTTCTGATTTGTCCAGTATATAGACCATGAAAATAGGAAAAGGAAGTTCATGTTCAGAAATGGTAAACACATAAGAGGCTTTTGTAGAGCATTGATATTCATAGATTAGGTAAAAAGTACAGTCACAAAGCAACTGTAAGAAGTACAATTACTCCAAAAGGTTCTGACATACCTTTACCTTAGTGCATGCACCCTTGCAAACCTATGAAGGTAATTCATTCTTATTCTTGTTACTATAGACATTTCAAAACAAATTTGATGACTTTGTTTTTGTCTCACAAGCTTTTTTTGTTTTTATCATTTAGGACGCCATGAAAGGGATTGAGGAGCGAGTGGGGAGAGACATTCAGCAAACGGCTGGCGATGGTAAACTGGCACAGGGCCTGGCATTCGTGTGTAAAGTGTGACATCACACACAATAAGAAGCTACTTCTGGATCCAAACTGTTGAGAGTTCTATAGAAAAACACAGGAAAAACTTGAACTTTATCTGAACCTCCTGCTGAAATGACAACAGATAAAAGGCAAAAAACTTACACCTAATTTGAACAATATAGCTCACCATTTCTCCAGGTAAAATGAAGATATTTTGATATATGTAAATTAGCCTTCAATGTGTATGGAAAAAATGATTTGATAATTAATGCCAGAAAAGCATAACTAATGAAAATTGCAATATTTCTTTGTGATCAGATGTTTAAAAGGAGCCTTGTAGGCGGCTCTACAGTAGGTTAAAATCAGCTAAATCCCATAATATTGAATAGGGCTAAAGCTCCGTTGGACCCGGAAGTAGAGTGACGACATCATCACTTAACAAATGTTTATATTCTGCAGTTTAGATCCATAGGCCACCATCCTGCAGTTGAAGACCCTATATTTTTTCACATTTTCAAATTGAAAAGTTAGCATGTCAATTGAAAAATGCAAATTCTTCATTCTTCACATCCAGATTCATCACTGGGATGAGTTTATGTTGATGTGCTTACACATTTTTTTTTGCAAATAAAAAAAGTAATATAACTAAAATTGTAAGATGTTCTGAAAATTGGACTGGAGTTGATCATTTCTGCAGATACATTCAATTCGTTTTTTATGCATTCGACACATTTTAACATCATTAATGGGTATTGACCACCCAAGACGGACTGATGTGACACTCAAAAGTAGTAGTAGTTGTCAGTGTCCGAAACTTGATGAACTTGTACCTAAAGTATGGATATAGTCATGCAGGTCTGTGAATAATTTTTGCGACTTATCGTGAAGCTTCATTGGATATTTGATGCTTAGTCCATTGCTCCAACTGTCTATTTGTACAAATGTGTTGGGCCAGAAAAGTACAATCCGCCACAGAGAGAAAATGAGAAAAATTTACAATGCGATGAGAGACAGTATTTTACAGATGCAGGTTTTTCATGGACAGCGTTTTACACAGCTCAGTCGTGGTTTGCAACATAATCAATCAACAAATAATCATATGCCGACATGTTTTTTTTTTGTTGTCCTACAGGCTGCCCGGCATAGTTAGTGCATTTCATTTCTAGTTTCAACAACGGGCAAAACAATCAATGCCTCCAAAAATCGTAGTATAAACAGAACTCATTTGTACAACCACTGTCTTCTCGCGTCACTTTTGTATTTGCCAACAAATGTGAAGTTAACTTTTGCGGATCATTTCGCCAGACAGGGGTGTGACCAGGCGGTGTCCCATTAGATCTCACAGGAGCTAAATATGAAAGGGGTTCGTGTGAGGGTGAAAATTGGTCTTACGGTAATTTGCATCCTTATCTATTTTGTCGAGAAAGCACCTGCTTTTATATCGTGAAGATGTGAAGTAATAAAATAGAGCAGCAATTCGCAAAAAGAACGAACGATACAGGCAAAATATTAACAACAGTTATCGAATATCGTATTGTTATCCCCATTCTGTAATTAGTAATTCATGCCCCGTCACACCCCTGTAGTCAGATCCGAAATGCTTGTAATCCTGTATTGATAGAGCAGATTACGCAGGCTTAGAAAACTTTGTTTCTTGGTTTCAATCATGGAACAGTTTGATGGTAGGTGTGTGAGTGAATAGGCAGATCACCATAGATTGGGTTCACGTTCCAGAATTTGACAATGCCTTATTTTCAGATTCACTATTGTTGAGAGAAATCTCTAAAAGGACAATCTACAAATGCTGATTTTGGGGTTACACTACACAATTGTGGCTTATGGACATTCTTTCTCAAGTAAAAGTACATTATACCTGAAATATAAGGGTATACATGGCTAGGCCTGCCACGATAATTATTATATCGACCTATCATTCAGGAAATGACAAACAATTTTGGGCTCAATATTTATCTTCAGTAAATTAATTTTTCCTCATCTCTTAATTCTATTTTCGTAACACTTGAACCATTTTACCAAAGTAATTTCTGTTTCATTGTCAATCATGTACTTTTAGAACAAAAGATTACTGAAATTTTGAAGTTTCAGTGGCATCGAGTTTGGTAAAAGCAGTACTAAGTAACTCATGCCCCTAGAGGCCATAAGCGCCACTGCAGGTGTCGTAGCATGTTGCTGTTTTTTACTCATTTATTGTCCGTGAGAGTAAATACTACGCTGACAGAAAAGATAAAGGGAGAGTGGAATATTGTTCATCCAATTACACAATGGAGATAATTTTTTTCACTCAAACTTAGCTGTAGATACTGTCTAAGTGGCGCTAGCCTGCATTTAGCTTTGCCCGTTAGCCTGTTAGCCTCTTCTTCTTGATTCCATTAGTGTGTATTGGGTCTCTGGGTCGGAGCAGGGAAAGCTACAAGTGTGGTTTTCAGGCCAGGGACACCAGGGGTTGATGAAAGACACCCCCCCCCAATCACCCCATTAAGACTTGTATTACCCCCTGAAGGACTACGAACAGGATTTATTAAGGTAAACAAGTCACTTAGTACTGCTTTAACGTGACAGACCTACACATACCTGGAAAAGTGTTTTGCTTAGTTCACGCAGTTTTGATTACTCCTCTTTAGTTTAGTCGCTGCTTCTTCTACTGCTAAAGCACTTTCATTAGTTGTGTTAAAGGTGGAACCCGGATAGGACGAGAACCCGTGATGGTTTAGTTTATGCGTTTATTACAATGACGCCAATTAGCATGCCACTAGCTAAAAATGACTGCTGGTGTAGTGTTTTCAGCATGCATGATTTCCAATGAGATGCAAAATACACAATCCCTGCTGAAAAAGGGTATTTTTCCATGCACAGACATTATAAAAAAAAAAAAAAAAAAACAGGTTTATAAGCCACAATTTGCATGTCTCCACTTTAGAGACGTATTCTCCCCCTGAATTATAATCTAAGTTTGTGTAACGTGAACCCAGTCTACAGTCGCTTGGTTTGCAGCCTGAGAATGCAGTATGAATGTTTCAGAGAGTTATCCTGGACTCTGGTCTCAGTCGTGGATGACGATGGGCCCCCTCATCCTCAGACTGGGGTGCGGGTGGGGTGGGGCCAGCACCAGCCCCTGTGGCGGTGCCTGGGAGGCCCTGCGGAGGGTGATCTGCTCACACGGCTGTCGGCAGGCGCGTCTCAGCTGGGATCGAGTTAGCAACCTCCGGGCCCTCCTGTATACGGGACATACACAACGGGACAAAACATCAGACAGAACAGGGGAGTGGATTAATCTGAAGGGCTTGGAAAAACAAAACAGACAAGTTACTTACAGATTACCTCATGACATAGTGGTGAAACATACAGTAGCTATATAGTTTCTTTGCTCTTAACGGGAATTTTTCAGTTTTGAAGCCATGAGAACCTTTTAAAGTGATAGTCTGGAAGTTGAAATGTTTTATAAATTTCATAAAATGTGCACACTTGACCACCTAGTCTTGCATTTTGATGTAAAGTAAGTCATAATATGTATATACTATTTTTTGTAAAGCCCATCCTTCCCAGATCTCAGCAACTGATCAGAGTATAGTATCCTCCCGCGTTGACCAATGAGACGAGCTTTTCCAGCGAACCAGCCTGTCAGGTCCAATCAGGTAGGAGGGGGAGGAGGTTGTTTTCTTTTAAAAATTCTGTTCTAGCTCTCCTCATTTTGCAAACTAAGAGGAGAGGAATTTTATTGTTTATTTTGAAATTTCCATCTACCTCTCACTTTGCAAACTTACAGACTATCCCTTTAAGTTTAAATGGTATTGCAGTCCAAAGTCATTTATATCTCTCCTAACATTATGAAAGTCCTAATTCTTCATGTTTGTAGCTACTGTTCACATGTTTCAGAGGACAAAGAGGAGCTTTACTGGGATAGTGGTGCTAAAAAACAAGCCATTTGTTGCTTCTTCCTGGTTTATGATTGCAAAAAATACCGATAATAATACTACAAACCAAAAATCATCAAACAACTGGTACAACCCCTGTATAAAAAATGCCTACGTATTGGTGTTTCATGTTTAATATCTAAATACGCCTGGCCCCTTGCTGGCACATATGGCTCAAACCAAAGCAGCTGGAGGAGAAAATATGAGCAGACATTAACATAATATTCGACCTTTCCCGCATTTTGGAAACACCCGAGAATCTCGAACCCTTCCTGAAGCACATTTGGCAGATGCACCGGTAATCATGGGTCTCTTTTCAGTTTTTGGAGCAGCACCTGGACATTTCTATTCAGTGAGAGCCTGTTTTTAGGTGTGAAACAGCAGCTATTTACCAAGTCTGTCCATGCAGTACATTTAACACTCTGGGGATGATTTATGTTCAGTCAGCAACAAGATAAAATGACTTTGCAATTCGGTAATATGAAATTATCAAAGAGGAGTGTCTCTGGGGTTCCCAACCTGAGAGAAAGGGTTTACCGGCGGTCCCGGGAACTTTTTAAGGTGAAAGGGTTTATAATATGATCTGTACAATAGGAAACATCCAACACAAATGTAGAAAGAAATGTAAAAAACAACAATAATACAAGCTGAATCATTCCGGCCAACACGAAACCAGCTCTGGTTCCAAAAGTAAATTTGTCACTGAATTGGAATTTGTTGCAGTGAATGTGTGACATGATTATGTTAAAATCAATTGCACCAACATCACCAACCAAATCCTTAATTTGGCAATAAAGTATTGAATTAAATTGATTAAAACCATTGAGTTATACAACACACAGTGAGAGGAAAAAGTGAATACACTATTTGGAATTTCTTAGCCAGGCGGTGTACTCACTTATTCCACGCTGTCCGCTGAATGTTTACATGTTGTGGCCAATAAAAATATAATAAAATGTAAATGTTTGGGTGGTATTAGTTTAAGCAGTGTCTGTTTACTCATTCTTGTGATTTTAATAAAGATCAGACCACATTTTATGAGCAATTTAGGCAGAAATGTAAGGTTTGCCAAACGGTGTACTCACTTTTTCCTCCCACTGTATGTGTATATCCACTTGATATGACCTGTTACTTGATTTACTTCACCTATATGCAGAGGCGGGTAGTACTCGCTTACGTTTACTCAAGTATATGTACTTATATTTCATGTTTGTTTGTCTTCACTACTGAAACATGAATCAGACTTTTACGCTGAAACGGTTACTCAGCACTAAAGTAACATTTTCTCCAAGTACTCTTATTTGATTATATATTTTGGCTACTCTACCCACATCTGCCGATATGTACCTGAAAACATTTTTTCTTCTATTATCATTTATTATTAAAGGGACTATACGAGTTTAAAAATGTTAAAATTAAGTATTTTCCTCCCCCTACATGTTCCAGCCATGTCCTAATGTGTAGAATGAGCCCAGACCAGTTCACCACAACTGCCTCTCTGCAGTTACGCATAAGACCAGAGGTGGCAGTAGTGAGTATAAAATGGCCAACTTTCATCTAGCTCCTTTAATAATATTATTTTGTTAGGCAAAATGCCCAAAATCCACACATGTTTTCTTATTGATTTAACCTCGCCTTAACAGAAGACATCCAGTTCAGCTTTACCCAAATATAAAAGCTTCTCAACTGGAGCTTACAGCCAAAAGGCCAGTGTAAAGCCTCATTTGAAAGCTAAGACCTACAAAAATGATCTAAGACGTTTCCTTGTTTCCTTGTCATTGTGTTGTCATCACTTTTTTGTCTTATTTTTGCTGCTATTTTGTTACGTTTTGTTGCTTTTTCATCACTTTTTCGTCACCTCTTTAGATGCTTCTTTTTTGCGGCACTTCCATCCTCGTCTCGTTCTCGGCGCCATTTTGAGCTTTTAGATTTGAGTAAAGTCGAACTGGAGACTCATACCTCTCAATAAAAATTTCACCTTCCATATAGCACAAGGACTAGGTCGAGAATATTGCGATAACCTGGTCTGAAAGGTAAAAGATGAGTGATTGGTTTCTGCCGTGCACTGAAGCTGTCATTATTTGTGTTCTCCTGGAAAGTCAATGAAGAAAATGAAGAGGAAATTAGCTTCCGGAGCCTGAGCAGGTTTCTAAGTCGACACATGGATTTTTGTTGAGCTCCTTTGTTGTTTATTTGTCTAAAATAATAACCGCTTCTTGGAAATCGTTTTCATTTTGTAAGGCATTTCTGGGGGCTGCCGTTTTGCACTCTTAAGGTCCATGCTCCTTTCGAATCCGCGCTTTCGTTTGTTTATCGATTGTTATCAGCGGGACATTTCCTCTCGAAGTTAATGGAGGCAGAAGATTTAGCAGCAGGGGGCGCGTTATGAAGAGCAGCCGCGGTTTGTCTTTTGAGATGGCCACGGATAATAGAAAAACATGTTGCCGAATCCCCGCTCAGACGCATCACACCAGGCGATTCACTCAGCCGTGGGTCTTCCTCACACCTCCGTCCTGTTTATTCGCAAGGTTAGCCAAATGCTGGTTTTGTGAAGGCTGCAAAATCACGCCGTCGCACCGTGGAGGAACATATCTGCAGTTGGCTCTGGTTATAAGGCCTATGTTACATAAATCAATAAAAAGGTTCTTGATCAACCTTGATGTTCTTTTAGTTAAGTTTTACAACAAATGAGTGCCATTAAAGGGACTATACAAGGTTTAAAAATGTTAAAACAATGTATGTTCCTCCCCCTACACGTCCCAGCCATGTCCTAATGTGTAGGATGAGCCCAAACCTGTTCACCACAACTGCCTCTAAAATCCTTCACTGTCACTCAAAAAGGTGTTGATTCGGGTCCGAAGTGCCGTCATGCACGAGCTTAATATAGAAGGTGCAGTTACACGTATGACCTGAGATGGCAGTAGTGAGTATAAAATGGCAAACTTGCATCTAGCCCCTTTAAGCTACTCACTAAGTGTATGTGAATATTGAATATGTGGCTTTAACATTGGCTTTAAGAAGTATTCTCTCTCCTCTATTAACTCCTATATTATTATGGACTTCAACACTGAAAACGGGGTGACTGAGAGGAATGGCACAGGACTGTAGTAGAATCTTTGGGTTTTTTTGGTCAAAAGGCTGTATAGAAAAGGCTGAGGCACTCTGAATTTGGGTGAATTTATTGATGCGTTTCGACTCACAAAGTCTTCATCAGAATTAGTGATGATCAGTAACATTTTCTATTTTATTGTTATTGTAAGGTAATAAATTTAGATCTTTAAGAAATGCACTGTATATTAAGCTAGAATAAAATAGAAATAATTGAAAGAGGTCTGAAAATTTCCTCAAGCCACCAAATACGGATATATTTCCATATACCAAATAAAGATACAGAGACATGGAGAGGAGCAAGATGGTTCAACAGCCCATGTACCTAAATAATGAAGAATGCTAACCCTAATGCTAACACCGTGTTTTTTTCCTTTTATGGGTCAACAACAGATTGGCCTAACAAAATTTGTAACATTTTTATTGGCTATTGGTTTTATTATTATAATGGTAGGGGAAACCAGAGAATCACGGGGGAACATGCATTCTCCACACAGAAAGGCCCCATCAGTCGCCCAAATACTCTTTCATTTACTACAACTCCACCACTTCTTTAGTAAAACATGAATTACGGATATATTTCCGTATACCAAATAAAGATACAGAGACATGGAGAGGAGCAAGGTGGTTCATCAGCCCGTGTACCTAAATAATGAAGAATGCTAACCATAATGCTAACGCTAGCTACGCGCTAAATGCTAAACATTACATTCGAAAGCCATTTTTTACATTTTTTTTTTACTCATATGGGACAATCTGCTTAATCTTGGAAAGTAAGAATGACATTCACATGGACACGATTTAGACTCAACTTTACATGCGCCTAAATATGCGCCAGAAAACGTCTCAAAAAAGCAAAAAATTGTGATTCACCCACAACACGCTTCCATTTCCTCGGCTAGGCCACGCCCCCTAGTATGTCGCAAAGACATATGTGCCAATATGTACGGTTGACTGAATTTAGAAAAAAATTAAAGCCCGGGAAATAAAACTGTTACCATGGAGATCTGCCATGTTTGCGGGTTCTAGTATGTATTTTCCATGGCTAAAAACATTACTAAAAGAACTCCCGTATTATACTTTTTCAAATCTCCATTAGTTTATAATTGCTGCAAATTCCATGATGCTTAGCGACATCATGATCCTGAACTCTATTCTTAATTTATTTTTATTTTTTTCATTTTCAAAGAGTGATTAAAGATTAAATTGTTAGTAAACCCAAGATTATTCTCAAATTTTTCAACATAGTGATTATTACGAGGACGAGTTTAAAAGTAAGTTTCCAAAATTTCAGGGAGCCAAAAACAACAACCAGCTGACTAAAACTGCACGCACTCCCGGGTTTTACGATTCCTAAAACATAATAGCAGCGGGACAAAATGGATTCCAGGACCTTTTAATCCCTGCAGCCCACCACTGTACTGAACAGAAATGACTCCCCGCAGTCTTGGTCGGTGGTAAGTGCGCTCTGTCTGTGGTTTTTTAATGCGATGATGTTTCCAGTGGTGCCCCGGCCTCCTCGCAGTCCCATCTGAACCAGTTAGCGGCTCTAAATTTAGCCTCCATCACGCAGGGCCGAGGCTGTGAGCGCGATCTGCCAAAACTCATTTAGGCGCCAGCCATAATGGACCGGCACGTTGTTCGATCACGCCGAGAGGCAAACGCTGACGTATCGCGCCTATGAAAGGGTGATCAAGAATTAATGCGAGAAATAGGTCTTTGCGATGCAGCTGCGTGAACATACTGTATTTGATTAGCATAGTATAGTCATCAATAAACTCCTGCTGGTGGTTGGTAATATGCCAGCGTTATTGGACATACACACTAAGAAGGAATGTGTAATTTAGGATTTCCCATATGATTACCAGGATTTATGGACAGCAGGGAAAAATCCAAGTTCGTGACAATGGAGACAAGAGAGCTAGCAACTCTGTGCAGCTTCTGAATGTTAGAAAAGGAACTACTACAAAGGACTTTGCACACAAACAAATGAACGTCATCTAATGCATTATGCTCTATGTCATGTAATATGAATTTATGCCAATAGATTGAGTCAAGAGCAGCATTTGTGGCAGCCAGTTCAGTACAGAATTGATTTTAAAAACATATTTGTTTATTCTTGGCCTAAGATCTTTGCAGGCCCGGATCTATGGGGGTGCAAGAGGGTGCATTGCAACCTCATTTTGTAAATGTTTGCACCCTCAGTTCTAATGGCATCACAATGTATTTTAATGGTGAGAAACTCTATTTGCACCCTTTTGAAACTCAAATGCAACCCCGGTCAGTTTGCTCTGGAGCCGGCGATGGATCTTTGTCGCACCTTCCCTGAAATCTATGGCCTTCTAGGTTATAGCTTCTAGACCTGGTATGGGCAAACTATGAGAGCCACATTTGGGTTTTTAAACTTGCCAGGCCATAGTTGGGGTTTGGGGTGTTTTAGACAAGTATAACAGGCTCATCTCCTAAATAAAAAGCAACAAAATGGCAGCAGTTATGTATTTCTTTCAGTGAAAATATCAACGTTGTTCACCGTTTTTGTCAGTGGACTTGAGGTTTGATTATGTTTGTGGACCGGATGGACGGGCTCAATGGGCCGCATTTGGCCCCCAGGCCATAGTTTGCGCCCTCTGTGTTCACATTAAAACCAGTGGCCGCTTGTAGCAGAGATTCACGACGCCGTTGCTGTAGTGCCTCCATATACAGTAGTGGCGGCAGAACAAGCTAGTTTTACATTGTATAGCATTGGACTTAAGACACATTCTAAACAACTGTAGAGCCTGGTGCCTTTTTCTTTTTTACTTTCTACAGCTAGAGATTGCTTCTGTGATAACTCTCGGTTAGGCACAATTAAAGGGACCAAGCAGGTTTTCGTAAGGAAACATTTAAAAAATCTCATACTAATGAGGGCCATGCTGTTAGCATAGGAGCTGCGCGGCTATGACCGAACTAAACGTCACGCTAAGGGCGGAGTCTACAGTGAAGATCCCGCCCTTATGCCCTTTTTAGGAACATGCTTCAACAGAGCCTGGGAGGAGGAGTTTCCGATTCCTGATTTCCCCCTTGAACGTAGTTATTTTGTCAAACGGGGAGGAGTGAGTATTGACGGTCTATTAATAATATGTCTATGATTAAAACCCACATTTCGATCATTATTTTAAATATGTCAAGGACATGGCTTTTTAATCTTGCTTTGAGAATTCTAAGAATAAACAAATGTAGATGAATAAACAAAGTCAGATAAATCAATACAAATGGACATTTCTTTATACAGACGGCCAGTGTTTCATGATTAACCGAATCACTTCTTCGAGGTCAAAGTGCGGAACAGAATTCCCACAAGGTTGCAAAGTGGGCAATGGCATGTAACACAAAAATTATATAACATTACATTTCTCATTGGTCCCTGATGAATTCCAAACTACAGCAGTTTGAGCAGATGCACCGAGTCTAATGTTATTTCACGCTCTGATTAACTTGGTAGGACTGGCACGCTGCAAAAAACACAAAGGAGTAGAGTTCATAGAAATTAATCCATGACATTATGACCACATGGCTTCGTCTTGGCATCTGTTTGTGGAGTGCAGTATATTATGCAGAAAGTGAACATTTTGTCCTCAGAGTTGAAGTGTTAAAAGAAGGCTAAATTAGAAAAAAAAGGGCCAAATTATGTTGGCTAGACGACTGAGTCAAAGTACCTCGAAACTGCAGCACTTGTGGGGTGTTCCTGGTCTGCAGTGGTCAGTATCTATGAAAAGCACATTATTAGACAAGTGGTCATAATGTTATGGATGTAATTATTATAAATTTTAACTCCTATTTTCTGTCAGAGCCACGTGGTTCTAGATTATGCCCAATAGTAATTTAGTCAGGTATTTAATTTGGTGTTTTCTGGATTAAACATGGTTTGTAATTTTGTCCAATTTAGGTCCATTTTAAATCCTGATTTGATCTTGATCTAGGACCTGATGCTACTTAGTGTGAATCTACTGTGTCCCTTTGACTTATCAGGGCCTGGGACTAGCACAAGCTACATAGAAAATAAAAAACAAATACATTTTTTATTCCAAATTAAAATTTCGTAGTAATTATTATTATTTTGTATCAGGTGTTGTAAAAAAAAAAGACCTCAAAACAAATAAATCAAAGTTGCTCCCTCACACCTGATTGGTGGGACACCCAGGGGTCACAGAGGGGTCATGGAGCTCACCTGGTTTCCCTGGTGACGAGGAAGAAGCTGTCGTCGGGGGCATCGATCCAGTTCGGGCGCCTCTTGCGGATCATGACTCCTCCGCGGGTGTTTCCGCTCGAGCTGCTGCGCCCGTTGTGCTGCATGAATAAAACAACAAACGAATATGAGACGTTCCAAAGGAGAAAAGCAATGAAAAGAACTAAACATACTTTTGGACACTTGAGCTTTAGCGGTTCATAAAGAAAAGACTGTAGTGTGAGAGTGAGAGAAGGGTCCAGTGATGAATTATCAGCTTAAAAATGTGGAGGTTTTGTGCTTCATCCAAGATGCAATGGAGTAAACAAGATTACTCCACCTTGTTTACTTCTGAAGGAATGCTATAACATGATTAAAGGTGCATTATGCAACTTTTTATGTGGAAACAAAAAGATGATATTAGTTTGTGTTTGATCTTGTAGTGACCCTCGGCTGTATGAGAAGTCAACATGGCGCCTTCACTTTCCATCACAGTGGTCTCTAGGATGCTCCAGGATCAATTGATTGGAAGGTTTTCACTGCTGACGGACCCTCTCTCCAGAAAACCTACAAAACAAGTGATCCCAGAGCGTTGTAGAGACCACCGTGTTTGAATGCAAAGGCGTCATGCTGACCACTCATACAGCCGCTGTTAGAGGATAACATTAAAACGCTATTTATCATACTGGGTCAAGCTTTACAGTCGTACTATCTCAGTCATAGCTTTGACTGTGGAGCTCAGGCGCCCACTCTCAGCTACTGAATGTTGGCTTGCATATCAGTATGACGCTCTGGGAGGGTATTTATCCCTTTTCTGTGGAAGCATAGACAGACTTGAATGGTAGGACTAGCGCAATGTCTCGAGTTCATGTCTCCGGGTCCCGCACCGATGGTAAATAAACTTCTCCTGTATAAGACATCCAGACTCCTGCCTATTTTTCATCTATCCTCTCGAACACCATTGTTAATTCTCTAACAGCCGCTGGGTCACTATGAGGTCAAGTACGCACAAACATCAACTTGCAAAGTTGCATGACGCATCTTTAAAGCTTAAAAAGTGTTTGATTTTGTGTATGTCCCTCATGAATGCTTGATGCAATGTGATATAATATTATAATAGTCTGAATGAACAAATTCAGACATTAAAGGTGCACTATGGAACTTTTTAAGTGGAAAAACCTCTACCTTTTAGTGGCATTATGGGTGACACCTTTGCTTTCCCTCACGCTGGCCTTTATGACGCTACAGGACCCCTTTGTTTTTAGGAGTTCGTACCAGAAACTGGCCAGAAACCCCCAAATAATTGATTCTGGAGCATCACAAAGACCACCATGAGGGAAAGCAAAAGTGCCACGATGCACCCAAAAGGCCACTGAGTCATTAAAAGGTCCATATGCACAAATATCATTTTTTTCCACATAAAAAGTTACATAGAGCACATTTTAAGAAACACACTTTTGTTCCACTGCTGCCAATATTTGTCCCTTTGACTGATATAATTTTGATGATATTACTGTTAGCAAATTACAAGCGCTTAAGAGGTTTTTGGGCGATTGAGCCACTTCAAGTTCAGCAAGTGTTTTGGTCGGTCCAGGAGTCAAGGAGGAAACAACTTTGACTTTGACAATTATAATAACACCAGATTTATATTGAAGACTTGAAGCATGCTACTTAATAAGATTGAAAGCACAAAAAGGCAGTTTATTGCAGTACTGGGTTATACATACCAGAGGTCCTCCCGTTGAGCCCGGGTTTTCTGCAAAAACAAAATGAAAACCTGTTTATAATCCTTCTATGCGACGATTAAATATTGGCTAAAAGCTTTCCACAGATGTGCAAATATTTATTGTGCATTTGGTAAACACAGAAGCAAAACAAGAGACAGGTGGCACATTAGCATTAAAATTAATATAATAATTAGCATTGCTTAGCTGTGTCACTGTAATGTCTCTCTCTCCACACGTAAGATCCTTTGTAGTTGGCTGGACTATACTTACTACCATTTTTAGTTTTGAGATTATTGCATTATATTGGTTTGCACAGTGCGTAATAAACTAATAAACAATCGAGAGAAATAAAAGTTTGGTCCCTGTTCGTGAACTTCGAAAGCAACTCGGCAGTTTTTAATTTGCTTTGGAGCGTTTGCAAAAAGTGATTATCTACTTTCAGGCACGATTTAATTAAATGGTGAAAAGTTATTGAGCTGTGCGTCTGGTTGTTGGGGACTCTTTAATGGGTTGTGAATGCACTTTGGTCTTTCTTCAATTTCCATTGGGATTTGGAACCTGTCCCAGAACTGAACTATTACACCAAAGCCAAATTAGAGCCAATCTCAATTAGTGCCAATTCAAAAGCAGGATTAACCCAAATATCATTGACTGAACTGGGTTGGTTGAGTCGACAATGGCAGGACTAAAATAGGTCTAATCTTACAGGACAAAATTTGAATTTGTTCTATATCGGGATAAATTACACCAGGATTAGAAAGAAAAAGAAAACGCTGGACAACATACCAGATAAAACTTGATTGAACCAGGATTAAACAAAAAATGTATCATGTTGAACACAGGATTAACTGTGACCTAAACTATATATTAGGTCTTGGCAAATACCAGACAGGACAGGCAAGTACAGTTCATAGAAATACATAATACAAACTTCAATGTGCATGGATACTGTTCAACATCTCCAAGGGAACTGTTCCCTCTGCCAGAGGGCAGCAGTGAGCAAGAGGCATTCAAAGGATGAGTCTGACAACGTGTTGTTTGCCTTCCTAATAACTGCCCTAGTCTATCTGCTCCAGGCGCTGCCGACGGTCACCCAGCAGCTCACTGGCTGTGGTCAACGTTCTTTGAGCCTTAGTGGCATTACCGTGCAACTTTTGGTGCAAAAAGTTAGAATGCTTTTGATAAAAGCAGAATAAAACATAACAAGTGTTCTGTCACAGACATTTAAAGAGACTGGTTTCAGTCATTGGTGGCTCTTGGCACTTATGCCGTGTGCCCAGGAGTCCCATTTGAGCTGGTCCAGGACCACACCCAGGTATTTAAAGGAGGAAACTGCCTCGATTACCTCTCCATGGATGAAGCTGGACTTATGTGAGAGTGATTGATGGCTTCCTCCTGGAGTCAATCAAGAGTAAAGTACCAGATTAACAAAGTCTAAACTAAGTCTAGACCAGGTTTAATCCAGGCCTTACACTAAATACCAGGGAAAACTGACTGAAGCTGCATCAGGGGTGCAAAGATGCTTAAGTCACTTAAGTAACATAGTGCTGGTGGCACTAAAAAATAAGTTGCATTTCACCTTTTGTTCCCCTGTCTGTTCCTGCCAGGACTTAAAACTTGAACCATATGTAAAACGTTTTATCATCCACATAATTTCTCCATCTCACTTTCCATTTAGATTTGGGAATTTTACATTGAAGTTACCTGAGCGTCTTTCCGGGTCGGTGCGGCTGTGGTGGTGGAAGCTGCGTTTTCCCAGCATGCCGTGAGGCAGAGATGAGAGCAGGCGTCGAGGAGGGGGCGTCTGGAGGCCCGGGGTGCGATGGGAGCGCGGGACTTGGCTGGCGGGACGGGACTCTGTGGTGAGACGCACATAGGCACATATTTAACAATCAATCAATAAGAATTCATAATTCATCATTCAAGAACTGCGCAGGCTATGGAGCAAATAATGAACCAGTAAACCTACAATCCAGTAGAAATAGTTGTAGTTCTAGCAGTTATAGTAAAAGTAGTCGAGGAACTCTCTTTTTCCAAGTAATTTCCAAGATCAGTGACTTTACTTGAACTTTAAGGTGCAGTGACTCAACTTTAGATTCAGAATAAAGGACTCAGACTTGACTGATTCAGCTCTCAACTCCTATGCAACTCCAGCCTCTGTACATGGACTTTTACAACCTTTTTGAAATAATTTTTCCAAGTTCAAAAATAGTTAAATGCTGAGATTTCATTGGAGGGTCCATTGAAAGAACACTGCCAGGAAAAGAATACAAAAGCTCTCCTTAAAAATCTACAACTCAGACACATATTACTTCCCAGGTCATATATTGTTGACATGGTATTTTTTGGACAGTAGCAACAGTTGTAGAAGCAGGCCAAGAAGTAGCAGTAGTGGTAATAGTGAGTAATAATAACAGTTGTATGGATTTACCTAGAAACTGCAGTACGCTGGTGAGAGTGCTCCTCTGCGCCGCTCTGATCTTGGGAAGGCGTGTCCCCTGTCCTTCAGACGCCCTCAACATATCTGATCAAACAACATCATACAAACGTCAATGTAACCAGTGTCCCATTGTCTATCGCACTGTGTGAAGACTGAATGATGCTCAATCTTAGAACTATGGTAAGACTTTTTAAACTATTTCCCCTTGTGAATGGAGCTCAAATGTCCAGTCAGTGCCCCCCCAACATTCATTATTAAAGCTGGGGTACCTGATTTTTCCTATACGCAGGTTTTACGCCCATTTAAAGGAACAGGCCACCGTTTTTCCATACTGAGATATGTTCTTACCTGAGCTTAGATGAGTTGATGTGTACCTGTCTGGTCTTTGTGCGTGCCCTCAGTCACGCAAAACTCCCTATGTATTCCTATAGCTCCAAACGAGGGTGAAGTTAGAAGCGACCACACTTTTCCACGGGTACAAAGACCAGACAGGTACGCATCAACTCGTCTAAGCTCAGGTAAGAACACGTCTCAGTATGGAAAAATGGTGACCTGTTCCTTTAAAGGGATATTTCAGGATTTTTGACATAGGGCCACATTCCTAGTTATCCAGTGTTGTTGATTTCTGGAGATATTTTTTTTTATAATTCATGCAGTCCTTACATTTGAAGAGTTACGTGGTGCTAGGCTGGTGCAAGGCTAGCGCATTTCTATGGTATCAGCTAGCCTGCATTAAAAACAGTCCCGCTCCACAGAGCACCTCAGGCAAATCACTTAAAACACCAGACTAACCATATAAATGTCTGTGTTGATAGAATATTTTTTGGAATAAAACTGACCTTGCATCACATGAATGATCGCATTTTGAGGGACTATTTTCTAGCAGATCACTCCGCCGCCGCGTAGCTTGTACAACCACAAAGCTGATGCTGCTCAAATAGAAGGTCTTTTAAATGCAAAAAAATATATATATATATTCTATCGACGCAGACATTTATATAGTTAGTCTGGTGTTATAAGTGATTTGCCTCAGGTGCACCGTGGAGCGGGTCAGACTGTTTTTAATGCAGGCTAGCTGATACCATAGAGATGCGCTAGCTTTGCACTAGCCTAGCGCCAGTAACTCTTCAAATAAAAGAACTGCATGAATTATAAAAAAATTAAATATATCTCCAGAAATCAGCAACACTCTGGATAACTAGGAAATGAGGCCCTATGTCAAAAATCCTGAGATATCCTTTTAAAGCTTTGAGCGGTGGCGACAACAAAAAGTCAGGTACCCCAGCTTTAAAAGAATTAATGGAATTATGAAATTTCAACACCTAGAATTAAGTGACTATAATCTAAATGCTTACAAAGGCATTTGTCTACAAGGTGGCAGGGGGAATCCAATCCTCTGTGAGGGGCACTTTGAGGGGCATAGGCACTATTTCGGGGTCAGTGACAAGTCTTGTGATATATGACAAAACAATAACAAATATGGTGAAATAAACACAAACAGGGAAAGAATTTGGCGTCATTAGACATTTTAATTAGTTGGTGTAGAGTTCACTCTTCGAGCTCATGTAGGAATGTGGAAAAGGCTTGTTTGGAGACCCTTGAATGTTATGCCTTAGTGTTGTTTCGGGTAAACGTTTTCGAAAAATGATCAATGTTTCAAAATGGACACTTACTTGGATGGATGAAATGACCAGTGACGTCCCCCACACATGCACATCTCATGCCCCCCATGCACATCCCAAATCAAAAGCTCATGGACATGTTCAAATACAAGGCTATCCGAGAATCATTCGCAGGCTTAAAAAAAACAGAGTGTGGCAGATCGGATGGACACAAGACAAATGAAACACAAAAGACTCAAGAGATGCTTTGAATGCAACTTTATTGGCACACATTCACACAGTAATGAACGGAGACACAGAGGTAGAGATGAGGTGGATACTAGCCATAACATTATGACCGTGAAACCCAGAAGAGGGGACAAACTGAAGGCCCCGGGGCCACATGCAGCCTGTTTAAGCTTGTTCCTCTGGGCCGCAAAGCATTTAAGCCTAATTCCAAACAGTTGTGAGGGTAAGTACTGAGAAACTCTAAACTTTGAGCTAAAACGAGGGACCAACATCACTTTTCTGACAAACACAAAGGTGATTTTCTTACAGGCTACTATCGGCAAATGAGGTGACCACATGACCGTCTTCTAGCTGTTCTGCACATTTAAGCCTTGCTACTTAAATAGATTTATTTTGTTTCTTTTTTAACCAGGACAATTCCACTCAGATTTCCCAGCCTTGGCTGCACTGTAGGGCTGGGTACTGTTAACGGTTTAAAGATACCAGTATATTATTAGGTACTACTGGTATCAAAAAATAAAAGTATTGGAAGCAAGTATATATATAATAATATACAATCTTTATATTCAAGTTTTGATGCTGCTGGTCATCAAATGTTTTAAGAAAAAAAAGTGAAAGACAAAAATGAAAAATTGAGGTAAAATTGGGACATTAAATTGGGAAAAAATGTAGGAACTAAATTTTTTAGATCGGGAAAATTGGGGGAAAAAACATGTCAAAAAACTGTGAAAATTGGAATGAAATTGGGAAAAAATGTAAACATTTTGAGGAAAAACAAGGGGAAAAAATGGGAACATTTGGGGCAAAATTGGGAAAAAAATAATGAGGAAAAAAAAGGGAAAAAATTGTGGATTTTTTGTTTAAATCTTGTGAATATGGGGGCGAACAAGTAAAAAAATTGGGGGGAAAAAAAAAAGTGAAAATGGGGGGGACGAGTGGAAAAAATGGGGAAGAAGTTAAAAACTTTGGGAAAATCTTCGGGGGAAAACCTAACAAAAAAAATCGGTTAAAAAAAAGGGGGGGGGGGGAGGGGGAAACCTTGGAAAGTTTTTTCTGCCCTTTTGTAGTTGAAAGGAAGTTTCTTAGTTGTTTCAGCTCAAACTCAAAATGATAGATAAATGCAAAAGAACTGAATTGGAAGGAAAAGGAACATTATTTATTTGTTGTATGGTTCTATATGACTTTAGTACAGGTATCAAAAAAAAGTATTGCTCAGGTATCGGTATCGCAAACCAAGTATCGTTAAAGTAGCAGCATCGGAAAAAAAAATAACGATACTCAGCCCTACTGCAGAGCGATCTTATTGCTTTTTGGTAGAGAAAACACCAACAATAAACCTACACAGACGGAGAAGGTGCAAACTTCCCCCAGAAAGGTGGATGGGACCCAGCTTGCGATTTAACTGCGGACTATAAATCCAATTGTCTCTCCATGTCCTGTCACATATCACAATTTGTCCCATTTTTACTAATTAAGTGGTCACCCCATCTGTAAATAGACAGCTGACCCTCAAAGTGAACCTGAGGGGTCAAAACGGTTTGCCCATGCCTGACCTAGTCCCTGTATACTACAAGTTATTTCAATTAATGATAGACTTATGTCATTCTAGCATTGACTTTAGCCAATTCTGACAGACCGGGAAACCCCACAAGAGAGTCAGTTTTAAATGCTTTGACCCAGTCGTCTGTCTGTTATACCATTCTTAATCCTTAGAGTTATCTGGCTTCTATTAACTTTGAGGAAAACCCGCACCCAGTCGTTTGCTTCCCCCGTCATAATGTTATGTTTATTACGACAGACAGACAAGAGAAAAGTATAGGCCTCTAGCTCCAAGAGAAACCCTATTAGAGTTAGTAATCAAGAACAAGGGACTGCTTCACAAAGCAACTTCGATCGATCAATTGTTAATGTAACAATAAGCTAAACGTTGCACGGAGACGCCTCGAGGGAAACGCAATAAAGAAACAACGACCACAAACTGTGCCACGGGGTTGAACATTTGTGGATAAAATGGCAAATTTCAATCGACTGCACATTTGTAACACTTCGATGAGCGCGAACATTTACGACAACTCGCAATACGACGTACTTAACGGAAACAAGAACGTCATGCATTTCAGCATGTTTGCAGAGGCCCAAACTACAGCGTTAGCATGTTTGGGTTGCTTGCAGGGGAAATTACTCTGCCCAAGAAACTGCAGCCTTTGTGATTTGTGATTACACAGTGGAGATGTGGCTCCAGGGTACTGTTCATTATGTTTTCTTTGGACACACTAGAATGATTGGAAATAGGTCAAACGGGCAACAAATTGAGGCCATGTTTTCCATTGGTGTTGCTAAGTGGTTTCCGTAGCCATAGCAACGCAGACTCTGGACTGACTGATGGGGTTTGTAATGTAAGCATGTGTAAAAAACTATACATTTCCAGTAGCTTTCCTGTCCATAGGAATTCAAATTGTACCTTTCTAGATGCCAAGATTCCAAATACATGATTATGCTATTGAATTTGGGATAAAATGTTCTGAATTTGAAGATATTTTAGGGGGCACAAGCATAGTCCATACCATAGCATTATAAGGAAAGTAGCTGCTAGGTCTGTCCCGTGTCCAAACGCTTTCCAAATCATTCAATCCCATTAGTTAAATATTAAGATTAATATTTTAAGGCTGTTGTGTAACGTGAGGAAACCTAAATCAAGATGTCCGACTGATCAGTGCTTTTGTGAAACAGGCCCAAATCTAAAAACACAAAACATGTCATAAGAAAAGTGAATCAAAACAGAGAAAAAGAATGTGTCCGATGGCAATTTGATGATGGATCTATGGGAAATGCTTCAGTAAAAGTCTCCTAACTCAGTCTTACCCACATGTCCATCTAATTAGAGTCATTTCACTCCTAAATCTCAAAACACACATCGACAAACAATCATCAACTGTCCTGAACCCTCAGAGAGAGCAGTGCAAAATGCAGCTTCAGTAAAATACATTCTACGTCTAAGTGAAGCAAACGCTGACTCAGACTAAACTATTTTATTCATAAGCCGTGATTATGTGCGACTACGTGTGATTATGTGCAATTATGTGTGAGTATGTGCGAGCAGGGCTTTTGCTCTGAATGGGTTTATTCAACATGTGCAACATTCCCACGATGGCATCAACAAAAGAATGAAGGCGGTAAAATGAAAAATGGTCAAACTCAGATAATGAGGACAGGCAGTCTTTATTGGATCAGGGGCGGGAGATACAAAACCAAAATAATAATATAACAATAATAAAACAGACAGGGGGGTGAGGTGTGTGGTGTCCATGTGGCAGGAGTTAGGAGGAATTAAAGGTGCTCTTACACTCTGCCTTTACGGCCCCACAGTTAATAGGCACAAAGGGCCGGCGCGCAGCCCGGCGCAGCTTGATGATGTCACGGCACATGTGCCGGGCCAGTTTGGTGAGGCGGGTGGCCTGCAGCAGGAAGGCCTGCTTGGTCTTCATGGACGACTTAGGACTGCCGCTGTTTCTCATCGGCACCATGTGATTGGACTGACGCGCCACGTGGCCCCGAGCGCGCGGCTCCTGCACAACCACAAATAAAAGCATAAGGACTGGGCAAAATAACATAATGTGCCAATAGTCTGCAGGGGAGCACAACACATGGCAGAAAGGAGGTCTGTAAAGATGAATGGAGATTTTGTTTTACAATAATAGTGGTCCATATCTGTTAATTATCTTATAACAGAACTCATGAGGCAAACAAAAGGTGCAAGCCTGAGGTGTTGCCTGGTAACAGAGTTCCTCTTAAAGAAAAGGTCGAGGCTTTCCTTTATAATACAACAGGGAAGTGAGGACCGCCCCTGGAGGGTCTGAGTACTTCCGTCACAGAGGCTTTGAAATAACCAGATTACTGTCCTAAACATTTAAAAGAGGGGGTTCAAGCTGTCGATCACATTATGCTTTAATAATAATGTACATGTCATGTCAGCTTTGTTTTTGCCCTTACGTTGGCTGCAGGACTGGGGGACGTCCTCTCCTCTGTGGCCTCGGCTCTGCTGGGCATCTTCAGACCTCCGTACTTCTTCCAGTACATCCAACAGGACACACACAGGCGGCACTGCATGTTCGGGGGGCCCCACGAGTACCACTGGGCCGACTGCATCGCTGTTAATTCACCAGGAACAAAACGCACTTCGATTAGCGCTGGTGAGAGGAGCAACAAGCCCCAAAACCCCACAGCTCATCCATCTTTATCTGCTGTGTCCTGCTCTAAGACACTCTAAATTAATTTACCAGTCACCAAGGAACTGGCATTTTGAAAACATGCGGCTGAAAGGGCTATGAGGATTTATGAAAGAAGATCACAAAACGCTTTTCATGTCTAGCTTCAGCATCAACATCAACATCAACAAAATGCTAATTAAAACCTAGGGCTGTGTGAGATTATTACAAAAAATTATATTGTGGCTGGTTGTGAAATGGACATTGTATCACCTGTTACAGTAATAATGATGTCTTCTGGCAATTTGAGGGATTGCGGAAATTAACAATTTAATTAAATTTAAAAGCCAAACTGTGCATGTAATGAGAGGGAAATCCTTTGTTTCCCATTTTGTCTGCGTAGCCCCAATTTAATCAAATACATTTGAATACAACACATCAATCAATGTTGATTTATAGAAGAAGAGGAAGTAGGGATGCACCGATACCGATACCAGTATCGGGCCAATACCACATGCTTGTACTCATACTCATAAATGAGGTCCCGATGCCAGAAACCGACACCATTTGACGTGCGGCTAGCGCTGCTACGGGGCGCACCTCTCAGCTGAGGAGAGAAAACAAACAAACTGGAGAATTCTTCAGTGGAAATATAATATTCCACATAGAGCTGACTTTATTACAGACTGTGCTCTCTAAATCAGAGACTGTGCTGGATTTAACCAGAGCTAACTGTTGTTCGCACATGATACAGGCTAATGTTGCTAACTCGCGGCTGGCAGTTTAGGCCATTCTGACGCCGTTTTATGCCCAGGGGCTTATTCATATGAAAAACTAACCCAGCAACTAAAAAGTACTCAGAAAATCCATATTCAAGAGATACAGCATGTCCATATTGAGCGAAAATGAGCTGCAGCAAAACGCTGTAGCTACTCGCTAAGTTGCTAAAAACACAGGAGAAAATCTACATGGAACTGAAGTAAAGGCGAAAAGAGACCATTTAAGTAACATCTCAATACTATTGTTAAATAAAAACAGATAAATGAATAAAGCACATGCATTGGGGAGCTTTTGGACATGGGCTTTTCTGTCTATGATGAACAGTGCAACAAAAATGTAAAATTATATTGAATGAAAATAAAATAAATAAATGGCATCAGCATAAATTTTGATATAACTTCTATTAAAAGTGTCGCCTACTTTACTTAAGGAAATGTAAATGAGTAAATTAACTAAATACTAACCAATCTGCTGTGAAAAAAGTAAGTAAGTTGAAGAAAATGCCCTGTACTCGTAACGGTATTAGAAAAAGTGGTATCGGTGCATCCCTAAGAGGAAGTATAAAGTAATTCAAAAGTGTGTGAAATAATCGGATACATTATGAATGGGTACAGTCACCGCTTAGATCAACCTAAAGGGGTTTTCAGTGGGTCAGTCAGTGTGATTCCAGCCGCTGCATCTCTGAGTGGCTTCTGTTGCACTCTCTAAAGAGGAACGGCTGACCTCAGGGCGACCTACTTTCGGTTTGAAGAAAGGATTGGGAGCGTAAATTGTTGTGTAATTTACGCTGAGGGACTGGACGTTTGAACATTTTTCGGAGGCAAAATGGATCTACTTTACAGCAGCGAGGCGCGTCTCTCCAGCCTCCGTCTGTGCAGTAAAGCCTTCACCTCTGTGTGGCGTTTCAGAGGCTGTTCTCGACCATCAGCCTCACTGTATTAAGAGAAAAGACCACTGCGGAGGGAAGCTGTGACGAGGCTGATCATGTGGCCGATGGTGCTGTGTTTGAAGCGGTCTGTAGGTGGTGCATGTGAACGCAGACGGAAATAACTGAAGCAAATCAGTCCCTTTCACGATGATGCGATTGCAACAAGCACAAAATCAAGCAAACTCCACAAATTCAGTACGGCATTCAAACTTTTCCAAAGCACCGGAACTTTACCGCAACTAATAATGATCCACTATCTTCTCAAAACTATTAGTGACACTTTCTAGTAACTACACCTTATTTAGCCTTAATAAATGATGAGTTAACACTTAATTCATCATCATCAATTCATTAGTGAGGTGTAGCTAACACTTAATAACTACTTACCTATTAGAGTTAATGCTTTACTCATAATGAATAGTTATTCATAGGGCTGGGCGATATATAGATATTTAAGATATATTGATATATTTTTAAATGAGATATGGAATTAGACCATATCATGTACATCATGATTCAGACTTAAACTCAGATAAGCTGTTAACAAAATGAAACAGGTCTCAAGATCTAAAGCTGATTTAAAAAAAAAAAAAAAAAGTTCATATTATTCTTAAACTCAGCACTTTATTTTGTTTTTTTTGTTTTTTTTATTTAAGATTTTTTATTTTTTTTATCTAAATGTTCTCCTTACGGAACAGTTTACATTTTATATTGAGTTATCAATAAAACTACTCGTATTTGACTTTGACTTAATAGTTCATTTCACAGCTCTCACTTTGCGGAAAAAATATCGGGATGCACATCGTATATCGATATTCAACCAAAATTTATCGGGATATGACTTTTGGTCCAGATTCACATACTTCACTTATTCATTAAACAGTTATTAAGTGTTGGTCACAATTCACTAATGAATTGTTGATGATGAATTAAGTGTTAACTCATCATTTAGTAAAGGGGCTAGACGCAAGTTTGCCATTTTATACTCACTACTGCCACCTCAGGTCAAACGTGTAACTGCACCTCCTATATTAAGCTCGTGCATGACGGCACTTCGGACCGAATTAACACCTTTTGAGTGACAGTGCAGGATTTTAGAGGCAGTTGTGGTGAACAGGTCTGGACGTTTTCCTGTCGGCTGCTGAGCAGAGGACTGAGGAACGCACGGCTCTGTTTTATAGATGATACACTTATTTGAAAACAACAGCTCTTTTCAGTCTTTTCTAATTGCATTTTACATCAATTTCAGAAGCAACGGTCAAAGAAAAGAGTGGAAATTGCCCACTTAACCCTGCTGGGACTGAGAAAAACACCAGAAACTAGATTGTGTTCAGGCAGAGTAACCTCACGCTCGTCTCATCTCCATCAAACAGTTCAGAAGAACAGTCTGACCGGTAACAGTGGTTTTGTGCACGATGGACTCACTGTAGCAGCTCTCGCAGGCGCGCCCTCCGCCCGCCGTGTGGAAGGCCCCGGGTCCCGCTCCGTTCACCGTGGCCATTTTGCCGTTGGTCATTGAAATCTGGTTTGGGTTCGGCTTGTTACTGCAACACGAGAAGGAAAAGGTTTTAAGACACTTGGATACAATGTCCAGAATAACTTTGACGACTCATTTAAATAAACTACGTGGGCCTTGGAGGGTCAAAATAAATCAACATGAATCAGGACGTACAGTATGAGAAATGCACTTACTATGTGGGAATATAGACCTGCTTTAGTTTGCTCTCTGCCTCCGCCGCCTTCAGTCTCTTCTGCAGGAAACAAACAACAGCTCATTAAAAACAAAGACCTGAATCAATAGCACATACATTATTATTTCCCAATGTGACAAATGAAGGCAGCAGAGAAATGCGACTGCGGGAAATTAGGTGGTGAGTCCACATGGGTCGACTCAGGTCTGTGAAAACGGCGCAATTCATCTTCCAGGCCTGTATGAGGCGCTGTGACACTAACACAGGTAATAGAACAAGATGTTGAGGGCGCATGCGCAGTAAACTTTTGTGGAACGCAAACAGTAAAAATTAAACTGACTCAAGAATTTACGATCTACAGAAGAGACGAGGAGGAGAGTTTATTCGTCAGATGTAACGGGACTAAAGCAGAAAAACCTGTCAGTGACTTTTAAGGTCAATCCAAAACACAGACTGACTCGGACGTGTTTTTCTATTGTCACCTGTGGCTTGTGGACTGCAGTGGCGCAAAGAGGAGCGGAGTAAAACCATCATAAAAAAGTTGCAGTAAATGTTGCGGCGATGTTGTAACTACGGCACCAGGTAAACAGCGTTTTGAGATCTTTCCACTCTGGGACCTAGTTTGGAAAATGATCGTTTACAGACCCCCAAAACACCGGGCTCATATGGACAATACACTGGACTGATAAAACATCTTTGCATTTGGTCCTCAGCTTGACTTTGTATGGACAGGGCGTTAGTTCGTTGTTTGTGCTTCATGTTGCTAACCATCAATGCGTTACGCTAGCACACTGTACGCCTATTCAGCCTGTTGCTTTTTAACTCATTAGGAATTTTTTGCACTCCTGGGCGACTTATAGTCCGGAAAATAGGGTCATCTCAGAACCCAGTCTGGTCTCACCTGTTGCACGTATCTGTCCGTGGTCTTCCACATGTAGTAATACTCTATGATGCTGGTCAAGGACTTCCAGGGCAGCTGCACACGACCAAATATGGACAAAACAGAAAGAAAGACAGAAAAGGAGTCTTGGTTAATATTCCATGCAACACGCACCATCAGGGAACAAAAGGCCGATGTAAATGTACGAGACAGAGCAGGCTCCTGTTGGAATAATGTGTTTCAGGGACGTTGAATCACATTACATTGAGAAAAGCTCTGACTCTGTTTTTAAAATGGACCAAAATCACTTTAGTTCGGACGCACAGGGCAAACAAAGGAAAATAAGTGAGGAACTGAACGTACAGGTTTTCCACACTTTTAACACTTTTAAATCTGCTTTTGGGAATTTAGTATTACACTGACTCTGTATATTATTGCTTGTTAAATCAAACAAATTCAGTTCACTTGCTTTGTAATCCTCAATGTTCATCTTCACAACTGATAAAGGGCACATTCGGACTGACTCAAAGGCCGATTCTCCGGGCTGTTTGGGCAGGACAATAGATTGCGTTGTGTTGCTATAGAGACATATTTATTTACTGCCGAAGAACTGTTGACAGGTGGAAATTAAGGCCGTCAAAGATAATGAGCGCAGACAAGAGAGTGAAGCCTTCTGTCTGACGGTGACAGCAGTGACTCACCGTAGTAAATAAACTGACATCGCCTTCAAAAGACTTTCCAAAAGAATCATCTGCTCTCACGACTTCATGTTCTTTCACAACATCCATAAATCTCTTTTATCGTTGGACACATCAGAGACTCAAATAATCCTTGCCATAGTGATGAACCGCTGTATTATTTACAAAAAATATAGTCCTTTATACTAATCTTGAAGGTAATAATCAATACAAAACTCTACAAAGTCAGCCCTTCATTACAATTCTATCCACTATAGTTTGAACCCCTTTTTTCAGAAGCTCTGGGAACCCAAACTGAAGGTCCCTGGTTGGAAATCAAAGCTCTTAAACAGCCTCCTGTTCACTGGACATTATTCCACCCTTATAACCAAAGTCCATCTGCGTGCTGTACTAGTCTGTTAAGTCTACATACTTTCTTTTTGTTATTCAATACAAATAGTTTGTGGACATGACTGACAAAGGTAGGGCTGTCACGATAATTACTGTATTGACTTATTGCTCAATAAATGATGGATAAATATTGAGTCCAAAAATAAATGTTTTATTGTCTGTACATTTATTTGCATTTGTCGTCACATTTCTCTAATGTAATGCTTTATTTTTCACCCTAAGTAAGTTGTATTTCATTGTATTTCATAGTTTATAGTGGGATATTTTTTTAACCTCTTAACCAAGCACATTTTCTCCAGTTTGGCTTTACCCAAATCTAAACGCTTCCTGAAAAAAAAAACACGCTGAAATGGCAACGAAAACGAGGATGGAAAAACACGAGTGGCAAAAACACGATTAAAAAGTGATGAAAAATGTAAAAAGTGACAAAGTGCTGGAAAAGTAACAATAACACAATAAAAAAGCGACAAAAGCACGACTAAAGCGTGATCCAAAAAAAAAGACCCCAAAAAAAGTGTCTAAAAAACAAAAGCAAAATAAAGATTAAAAGAAAAAAGATGAAAAGAAAAAAATGTGATAAAAAATTCCGCAAAGAAAAAAAAAAAAAGTCTTAGCTTCCAAATGAGGCGTTAATCTGGCCAATAGTCTGTAAACTCCAGACGAGAAGCTTTTAGATTTGGGTAAAACTGAACTGAATGCGCTCAATAAAGGCGGGAGTTAAGAGACTATGATTAAGTACTTTGCAACTGACTTACTGACTTCTTGTTGAACTGGCACACATTGCGAGAAATTATACTTTTAACTACAAGTTTCATAATTCCACAAAATTAAAGCAGTGCCAAGTAATTCTTGCCCCTAGAGGCCATATGTGCAACTGCAGGTGTTGGACCAAGTTGTGATTTCTTAACTCATTAATTGTCCTGAGAGTAAATACTACGCTCACAGAAAAGGCAAAGGGAGAGAGGAATATTGTACATCCAACTACAACTCATTTAAGAGGAAAAGTCTACTGCAGAGTGGATCACCACCAAACTTGTGGGAAAGGTTGTTTGCTGAGCCAGGACAAGCACTTCTGCTTTTAAACACAAAGTACATGCTCAGACCATCTCAATCTGGACACATCTGACTTCACCTCCAAAAAATGTCAACAACAACTCTCCGTTCCTTCATCTACAACTTGCTTTATTTGCATATAAAGCCACGCATCATCCCCACCAGGCCCGTAATGTATTTAAATTGTATCCCCCGTCTTTCAATTCCAGTGGTTCATACATATTCATAGGCACCTGCTGCACGTCCAGTCTCTGAAAGTCTTTAATGGACTCGATCGCCGCCAAGAGCTTCAATGAAATCAAAAAGCTGCGCAAGCACCGACCGAGGACGTGAAAACGGGCCCTCACTCGGCATAATAATAAGCAATGGAGGAGGATTTAAAAAGTTCTCATTCAGGCAAGTTCATTATAGAGGGAAACCATTCAAAGTAGACTGGATTTGATAATTGAAAAGTGCCTTCGAACGTATCATTTAACTGAAGTCATCATTCCTTGCTCTAAAGGTGGATTGTAGATCATTCAGTACTACCCTCCTCAATGGGGTAGTAGGGAGAATTCTAATTTCTAGCTTCTAATCCTGAACAAAGGTGGTACTATGGTGGAGTGGTTTAAAAAAGGAGTTAAACAAACTTCACTAATCACTATTTTACACTTTGATGGTTAGAAAATGCAGTATTGATCTAAAACAGCTGAAACTAAATATCCAGAAGCTTCACTCCGTTGCAGTTTGAGTAAAGGGAGAAAAAAAAAGGTCAGTGTGGCTCATGTGGCTCAGCAGCTTTTTTGGAGCTGCTGCTGCGTTGACAAGAATAGCCACTGGTAAAGAGTCAAAAATCACTCAAAGGTGTACAGGGTGGTTCGAAACACCGCTCCAGAGAACACTAACTATAGGTCGACCGATACCTTTTAAGGCTAATTTTTTTGGAGATTTTTATTGGCTGATGCAGATATACTCAGCTGATGTTCTTGACAGATTTTTTGGCCGTTTTCTTTTTTTTTTTCTTCAAATGTCTGGTCTTTAAAGGGGCTAGAGGTTGGTCATTTTTATACTCACTACTGCCACCTCAGGTCTTACACGTAACTGCAGCTCGTGCATGACGGCACTTTGGACCCGAATCGACATCTTTTTGAGTGACAGTGCAGGATTTTAGAGGCAGTTGTGGTGAATATGGTTGGGCTCATTCTGCACAAGACATTGCGGGAAAATGTAGGGGGAGGAAAACACAAATAACTTTAACACACTATACACTCCGTATAGTCCCTTTAACACTGTAAAAACAAAAACTTGGCCACTCCAGCAGAGGTCATTTTCATTTTATTAATTAATCCGGTGTGGCTTGTTCATTAACTTGCACTGTCCCTACCAAATAAACCAAAAAAAATGTTGGGTAATTGAATCCGTTTCTGACCCAGCATTGATTAGTTGCCGTTAGCACTAGCATATTGCTGCGGCATTTTGCACGGTGAGAAATTACAAAGGTTAAAACTAACTCAGATTGAATTCTCCAGGTTCTATGCTTCAAAATGACATGTAGCATGTCCATATTTAACTTGTAGCTAATAATCATGATGTTTGTCTGAGGCCTAGGAAGTCAATATCGGCTTTTATTGGTGCTAGACCGGCTGATATTGTAAAATCCCCAAATATCGGCCCGATATATCGGTCGACCTCTAATTGATAAAAAGTTGTTAAAAAGTTCTAAAAAAAAAGTTCTTAAGAGTCGATTTTGCATATTACACCCCCTAAAAGAAAGTGATTACAACAAGCTGCAAGCAAACCATCTTTTTCAACTTTTTATGACTATTTTTTTTGGTGTAAAAAACATTGCAAGTGCCGCCAGGTTTGTTTTTAATCACTGCCCAATTTCTGCCTCCTGTTGGTGACCTGATAACACTGGCTGGGCGCATTATGCAGTGACAGTAACTACCCTTCTGTATGAAACTGGAATAAATTAGCCTTTATGCCGTATTTGTGGGAAAAGTAACAAGTTTCTAAGCTCTTCATAATCGCCTTCACGCTGGATGTTGAATTGTTACTTTAAAGAAAGCAGCCAATTCCAGGTGTAGCTTTGCCATAACAATAGAAGAATTGAATTACTGTAAATCGTCTGCCTGAGAAAAAAACATCCATTGTCCGTCTTCTGGGAGAAAAGTTTTTTGTTCGATTCGAGACCAAGGAACATTTGCGATCGTCAGACACAGAACAAACAGCTGCGATGGTTCTGGCATGTTTTCATTCAGATTCTTTGTGTCTCGTTCACAGCCGTCAAAATAAACACATTTGTCTTTTCTTCCGATCACGTATCGCTCGGGTTTTTGAAAAAGACGTTTTTCTGAGCCGCCAGACGACAGCTTCGACTTCAGCCTCAAAACAAATTACAAAACGAACACGGTCTAGGTTGATGTTGAGCAGCTGTTTCATCGGCTATAAGAATCTTAAGGCAACTTTCTATGACGAACAAATGAAGCATACACCAACTGAACTGTTTGTGAGGGTCATATAAAAAACAAAGCCTTTTGCCTTCAGCCAACCCAATGTACTTATAACTCAGATCTCGATATTATTAGATCATAATTTGGATATTTACGACGAACTTATACAATAAAATGTCTTGAGCAATGTCATAATTTTCCAATAAATTTAGATTTATTGCCATGATTTTGAAACCCTTTAATAGTTTGCTCAACCCTTTGGTAGGGGACACTTTATTGGATCTTAACCGAATGTTGCTTTATCAAACCATTGACTTTATTACTTGTGCTATTTCTAGTTCTGCCCATCTCTACCATTCGGTTGAAGTAATACTCAAAATATCCATTTTTTTTTTTTTTTTTTTTTTTTTGACTGGTTTGTGCTGGTTTGGACTGGTGTATATTTGGACTGGTTTATTCTGGTTTAGACTGGTTTCAACCTGGTTCCAACTAGTTTGGACCAGATTTCAACTAGTTTTGACCAGGGTTCGACTAGTTTCAACCAGGTTTCGACTCGCTTAGTCCAAGTTTCGAACAGGTTTCAACTAGTTTAGACCAGGTTTCGACCTGGTTTTAACTAGTTTAGAAAAAATAATACCAATGGAGGCAGGAAGAAAACTGGAGTCGCAGACAAGAGAAAGTTACAGGCATTACAGAGGCTACAGAGGTGACCGTTCACATTTGATCATTTTAATTAATCTGAGAGTATTGAAAAAATACTGTAGCGTTCACCGGCTGTGGTGAGAATTAATCATGAAAAAAAAGGCAAAAAACAAAACAAAACAAGGCACCATTTTGCGAACAGAGCTGTGATAAGACGCAGAACAAAATACGGTGATGGTTTATGGGCTTTGAAAAAAATAAAAATACGGAGGACACTTCTGGGTTCTACCTATCGAGGGAAAAGTAAATTTAGCACAATGCTCCCTTATAACCTACTCCTCGATGTCACAGTGATATTATGCTTGCGAGTGTGTGATTTCAAACAGAACAGACTTGTAATATAAAAAATGAATATTGAGTCTGATATTTTTTTAATCATAATGACCATTATCCTGCTGAATTATTTATCAAACCACTCCACAGATTAGCGAGAAGAAAACCAAACCGGGGTCATTCATTTTTCAAACATAAAGTTCAGTCACTTTTGCAGCAGTTTTGAGCAGCAGTTTCACATTTCTCAAGCTCCTTACGACTGGACTGAACTCGACTAGAGCTGTACTTAAGGGCGTTAAAGCAATTAAAACCCAACATCCTGATCTGTAAAAGCGCTAATGCAATGTTAAATGCAATGATTCCAAGTACCTGGTCATGTTTCTGGTCATTAAACATTCTTTCCGAGCACTTACGAAGTCTTGTCGGATGTCGTTGAAGTCTTTGCCGTATTTCTCCAGCGCCTCCTCGAACATGGCGGCTTCGGAGGCGCTCCACTCCTCCATCTCGTCCCGACACAGCACCGGGCCCCCCGTGGGCACCAGCACGGACAGGGCACTCGAGAGGTCGTAGTTATGGCGATGAAGGGTGTCCATTGCGTGAAACTACAGACAAGGGAACACATATAGGATACTAATTAGTAAACATTCTGCTTTAAGGCTGTTTTAACCACCACCTGAACCGAGCAAATTTTCTCCAATTTGGTTTTACCCAAAAATAAAAGCTTCGTGAAAAAAGCCTCACAATTGCGACAAAAAGAAAAGAAAAACGAGGATGAAAACACAGCAAAAAAGACATTGAAAAGTGATTAAAAAAAACTCAATGAAAAGTAGCACAAAAAAACAACAACTAAAAGTGACACAAATGGTCCAAAAAACTCAATGAAAAGAGCCCCAAAAAAGCAACAAAAGAGTGGCAAAACCCAATGACAACAGAAACAATGCAAGCAAGAAGATCTATTTAGATCAGTTAACTTCCAAATGACTGGCCTATAGGCTGTTTCTAGCTTTTAAATTTGGGTAAAGCTGAACTGGAGAAAAGGCTGAGGTTACCAATATCCAACTCCTAATCTGATTTACTGACCTTGGAAACGTAAACAAATAACATTTTGATGCCTAAATAGCTCATACAAAAACTCAACCAGATCCAAAATCCCTCTGAAAAATCTTTCAACTTGAATCTATCCATTTTTTAGATTTTGTCGCTGAAAATATTGGCTACTTTGAAGTGTTGATTTCGTCACTTTGACTAAAATCGAGACTAAATATTTTATTTTTGCTGACTAAAACTGAACTAAAACTAAATTACACATTTTTCATGAGACTAAAACTATGACTAAAACTATGACAGATATTTTCGCTAAAATAAGACGAAATAAAAATAAAAAGGAGAGACTTAACTCATCCAAACTTCTACTGACAGTTTGAAAGCGACTCACACCATGTGAATTCTCTGCCAAAAGAACAGCTCTGAGCTTTGTTCATGTGGGAGAAGCTCCATGAAGCAGAGGACCTTCATTAAATATGATTATAATGAATATTATTAACGCAAAGTCGACTAAATTTACTTGCAATTTTAGATGACGAAAACTAGGCTAAAATTGAAAATATTTTTTTGACTAAATCTCGACTAAAATTGAATTACATCTTTGTCAAAAGACTAAGACTAAAACTCAAATAAAATCCATCCATCCATCTTCTTCCACTTGTCGTGGGGGTAGCCATTGGAGCTGCCCAAAACACATTGCACCAGCCCCTTATGGCTCCTCCTGCAGGTGGTGGGTCCACGGGAGGACGGCCTCATGATTAAACGGGCCTGTTGGTCTCTCAAAAGCCGCTCTTTGTCTGACCCGTCACCTAGGACCTGTTTGCCATGGGAGACCCGACCAGGGGCACGAAGCCCCCGACAACAGAGCCCCCAGATCATTCGGGCGCTCAAACCCCTCCACCACGTTAAGGTGGCGGTTCCAGGAGGGGTCAATTAAAATATGTTGCCAACATTAACACTGCTATTTTGGCCATTATTAGGCATACAATGTAGCCTGGCTAACACCAGACTAAAATCACAAGTGATATTTAGTCTGGGGACGACCAATTCATTTTCTCGTAGGAGAGGTGTGGTTTACGATCGTCCATAGTCGTTTATTGGGCGATACGAAAAAAAAAAAAAGTCTCATGCGTCTGCACGTAGCCACAGCCAATCGTATCATCGTATGAGATGACGTATGACGTACCCGCTGTAAACTTTGGAGCTAAATTATTTAGAACAAGGTCTAAAGCTTGATCGAAAAATACCATCGTGTCTGCTGCTGTCATGTTTGATGCGTAAATAAACTTTTTTTGTTTTTCATCCGTAAATAAACTACAAGCTTCCGTATATCGAATAGTGCGTCATCGTCTTGCGTCCCTCCTCGCTCTGTGATTGGTTCCCAAATCCACCGGAAAATTTGGGCCATGGTCCCCAGGCTGTTGTGCAGTTCGAAATAATTTGAGCGCACACAGCAGCATGGCGTTAGCCAGGTTACATACAATGTGGTTTTATATGAAAACATAAAACTACAGGAAACCAGCAATACAGTTTTTCTTACATTTATGTCAACACCGTTTTCCTTATTGTCCTGCCTTAATCCAGAGGTCAGTATTGAAATAGTTTTTAAAAAAAGGAATCACACAATCCCTAGTATTCATGTGCTCCGGCGACTGTGCTTCATTCGGGCTTGTATTCCGATCCTTCCCTAATGCAAAGTCTCCGCTGGGTTGGGAAGTGTAATGAGAGTCTCACCAGTGTGATGTCTCGAGAAGCGGCGGCTGCGCTCATGTGTAAACTGGGCTGTCTGACGGAGCTGCTGCAGTCTAGAGCCCGGGCGAAAGTCCCCACTGCCCTGAAAGAGGAACGAGACATTTGAACCGATGTAACACACACGCACTCAAGTTTGACCAGTGAAAATGATTCCATCCATTAAAGCGGACACGAATCACATTATAGGACCCAACTTTTAGCAGCAAATCAACAGCACCGGAATAAATGCAGTTTGAGTGCAAGGACTTTAAAAATGCAGAGACTTCTGGGTTGCCATCTGTTATGCAACGATATTATTCAGGGAATCCCAAACCAAACCTTGTGAATGAAGCCAAACATTACTCTAGATACTTCTCGGAACATTGTAACATGGTTAAACGCATAAAGATTTGATTTTGTGTGACATGTCCTCGAGTGGGCACCTACTGGAATGAAAAGCAACACCTCCTCTTGTATAATAGACCGTGAACATGCACAGACAGCTCTATCAATCAATCAATCAAACTTTATTTATACAGCGCTTTCCATACCGAAAGGTATCACAAAGTGCTTTACAGATTACAATATTTAAAACAATGCGCCTGGCACAACCTCCCATATATATTATATTAGGACTAAATAAATTTCAGTTAAAGCTAAGCTAAAAAGGTGGGTCTTGAGCAAGCTCTAAAAACATGAACGTTCTCTGCAGCCCTGAGCTCCTCCTCAGGTCGTTCCAGAGGCGAGGGCCGTAATATTGGAAAGACGCCTCACCATGAGTCTTTTTGTTGACTTTAGGAATAACCAGGAGACCCCTGTCGGAGGAGCGAAGGGGCTGTGAAGGTTCCTAAGGTAAAAGCAGTTATGAAAGATAAGAAGGACCAAGACCATTAAAGGAGCTATCCTTGATTTTTTTTAATTTTCTCTATTGGAATAAAAAAAATGTTGTCCTTTAGTATATGCTAAAAGCAGACATTAATCCAAAAAAACTCTGGTTTTAAAGCCTTTTAAACAGTCATAAAATGTCAGGCTACTAGGGATTTTTTACAGTGAAGTGACAGTTTTCCTCGCTGAAAGCTGTGAAACCTGGTTTAAACTCAGTCCCTGTGATGAATTTTGATGTTGTAAATGCATTAGGAAAGTTTGAGATGAGTTTGGACCAGAAAACAGCAATTTGAAATTTGAGTGACCCTGTTTCTTGGTACAATCAGGTATAGCTCCTTTAAGACATTTAAAAACCATTAAAATAACTTTAAAGTTGATCCTGAAACACACGGGGAGCCAATGCAGCGATTCTAAAACCGGTGTAATGTGGTCCCGCCTCCTGGTCTTTGTCAGAACACGAGCGGCTGAATGTTGTAAAAGTTGTAAACCTGAGATACTCTTTTTGGGAAGACCAGAAAACAGGGCATTACAGTAGTCGATACGACTGGTGATAAAAGCATGCTCTGTGTTGAGAGAATGGGGCGGACTCTGGCTATGTTCTTTAGATGGTAAAAACCTATCTTTGTGATATTCTTAATGTGTGGATTAAAAGTCCGCTCAGAGTCAAAAAAATCACACCCAGGTTTTTCACCTGTGAGGAAGGATTAATAGACAGTGACTGTAGTTCGGGTAAAAGTTTCTCTCTCTGGGCATCAGGTTAACATTTCAGTTTTGTCCTGGTTAAGCTGGTGAAAGTTTTCTGCCATCCAGAATTTGATATCTTAAAAGCAGTTAAGAAGTGCATCCAATGGCCTGGTGTCATCAGGAGACATGGAGACGTATAACTGTGTATCATCAGCATAACTGTGGAAGTTGACTCCATGTCTCCAGATGACATCACCAAGAGGGAGCATATATAAGTTAAAAAGCACCGGGCCTAAAATTGAACCCTGGGGCACCTCACATGTAATTTTATGGACCTTAGAGGAGCAGGTATCAACACTCACCATGAATACGCTGGCTCTAACAGAAGCCAGCGTTTAGGGAAAGGAAAAGGAACTTGTATCTTTTTCACCTGGATCTCAAGGGTATCAGGCTGCAGCTCGTACCCACTTAAGACTGTCACAGGAGCCGTGCAAATTGCTTCAGACATTACACAAGTACAAGCCAATTTGTCTGACTTCCTCCTCTTAGAATCGGAAGGGGAACATTTGCATAATTAGTTGAGAAAAGAAAAGGCATGTAGGCAGTGACTGTATGTTGTATCACTTCAGAACTAAACATACATTCTCCCAAAAAATAAAAAAATATACAGACCGTGCCACGACTAAGAACTGGTCGATCTGTTTGTTGGTGAGCGGACACTCGGGGTCCCAAAGTTTCTCCTCGAGTTTGGCTTGGTCCCTGTCGTCTTCCTCTCCTGAAGCAGAAGATACAAGTTTAGTTACTTTTTAATTAGTTGTGCATCTTTTCCTGATGATAAATGACACGTATAAGCCTTGACCCATTTTTATTCCTCATCTGGCAGACGATATCTGCACGTTTTCGTAAACAAGCATCTCTATTTTTGTTTCTTTCGCTTGAATGAAACCTCACTTTGATTTATTACTTCTGGCACTACTTCAAAAACCAGCCATTCCCAAGGTCCGACTCGACCCCCTTATCATTGCAAAGATGCCTCAGGTCCCCACAATAATGATCATTCCCTGTGTTAATAATAATAATTTGCAATGTTTAACAGCCTAAAGTTATGTAGAAAATAACAAATCATTGACTGTGGGCTATACACGGATTGAAAGCAGTGCATTTAACAAATACACATACATTTCCTATTACATTAAACTTTTTTTCAGAGCACCTGCATTGAAGAGAAGCATTTTTGACACTTCATCTGGCCGACACCGATCCGATACAGTCTTTTTGTATTATTATATTTTTACATAATATATGTCATTATATAATATAGACTATGGATATTACAGTAGTTTTACAATTTGTTTTATAAACATGAAAGAGGCTTTGGCTTTAGCTTTGAATTTTAAATTAAAACGTTTTTCAGAAGCAGGTGTTGTAGGCAAATTAATTTATATCCTCCTCTGAGATATGGATGTTGTTCTGTTCTGATTGATTGTACAGTTTCTGTGATTTTATTTTGGCAGCTCCATCTGAATTTTGTTTTGAAATGTGTCTTGTAAACCCATGAGGGCTGAGCACTTACTTATGTGCATGACACAATAATAAGAATAAATCAAATCAAATAAATCAAATCAGTATCCTAGCTTAGCGATAGCATGAAGGCCGTGAATCTGTGGTCCTGGATCTGCAGCGGCTCCAGGTTTAGCACTGTTCTGCGATAAACCCCGAAGTGGACTGGAGCCGCTGCAGATCCATGACCGCAGAGTCCCGGCCGTCTTGCATCGGACCCTTCTAGTCCTCAAATCCGATCCAATAAAAAAGCCTGATCGGCTACCAATACCAATACTGAACATCGGATCTTTACATCCCTAGTTCCAAGACCCCACTTTGGGAACCACTTTTCTGAACTATACCTGGCAATCATTAGCACTGCCAAAAAAAGCATCTGACTGAGCTAAAACTGGACTAAATCACACTCTAAAAAAACCTTTAATCATCTAATATAAACCAAAACATCAAAAGATATGGCTGTAATAATGTGACTGGATTGACCTTCTTGTAGCATTTCGGGCACGTCGGCCTGAAAGCGAGGGCCCACTCGGATCTCTCCTTTGTCGGCCAGCAACGTCTTCTGTGTGGGGTCGTACACCAGCGAGTAGAAGAAAGTATCCTGCCAACAAACACATGTGGGTTAACTTTACAAAGAACAACTATTTACCAGACTTGAGCAGTTATAATAATCAAGATTATATTAGGGTTGGTTGCCTTTATTCAATACGATCCAGTCCGATAATGGCTGATTATTCATTGTTATGTTATGATATGTTATTCTGGCAAACTTCTGCTTCCACCTGTACGACTAAATCAAGGCATCAAAGAGGTAACCCAGATTTTAGCGTCTGTGAGGGCGCCAGTCAATGTTTGAGCTATTCTGGGTCACAGTCAGTCACAATGCACTAACGAGGGCTCAAATCTGTGTTCTTTTTTTTAGACAATTCAGTCTGGTATGGGCCCATGAATTGGTTTCGTAGCTGTCAATCATTTCCAGAATAATCTAATAAACCCAGATGATACGACACAGAAGAAATTGGAAGAAGTTTATAACAATTTGTGATTTAAATCAACTCATGTGCTCAGTGTATCCCATTGAACCACTCCCTAAGGAAGATTTTTTTTGTGTCATCACAATGTGAATTTTAAATGTATGTGAAATGTATGCTTTAAAAAAAAATCAAATACGTTATTTCAATGTTAAAAAGATTCAGTATATTCACTGCTCATTTTTCAAGGGTTTTACATTGAAAATTAAAAATGTACATTTTAAATATTCCCTGAATTATTTTTCAACACATCTAATTCAAACTAAATTCAGATTGTAAAATTTGCAGTAGAAAAAAATTCAACTGGAAAAATTCACCCTTAAAATATTCAATATTTAAAGAATCAAGCCCTTAAATTCAACAGTAGAAATTCAGAGAGTGAAATTCGCAGTGAAACAATTCACACAGAACATCCTGGACATCAAGGCATGGATGACTGAGAGCTGAGACACGGGATGTTTCCCATACGAGCAGTCGCTGTTATTGTTTACTTCCGCAATTTTCGCCGGATGTTTTGGTGAATGGTCGGCAACAGCTGATGCATACAGGCCTCTAACTCGGTTTTATAAAATTATTGATCTGTTGCAGCGCAAGAGAAGCAATGCCCTGTTTGTGGACATTGTGTTTGACGATCATAGGATTTTAATAAAATGTTTATCAAATATGAAAATGCAAAATGCCTACCACGGCCAACAGATGTGACGACATCACGATCGCTCGTATTAGTTTGTGTCTATAGTGGGCGGGACTTACAGATGAGGAAACAGGAGTTGATGCGTCAAATCTAAGAATTTTGATTGGTCCCTTGCACCGTTTGCTGATGAACCAGAATTTGGCTCGACTCTGGATCGATTGCTCAGGCCTTGGTGTCCAGGATGTTCTGTGTGAATTTTTTCACTGCAAATTTCACACTCTGAATTCCCACTGTTGAATTTAAAGGCTTGATTTTTTATTTTTTATTTTTTTTACATTGAAGATTTTAAGGGTGAATTTTCCATTTTAATTTTTTTCGACAGCAAACTTTTTTACTCTAAATATTTCAAATTCAACATTTTAAATTCAAAAACAATACAGTGTATATTTTGAATCTGAAACACTTAGAATTATGTATTGAATATTCAGTGTCTGAAATTCATGTTATGTCAGTGCTCAAAAATCAAAGCATAACATTCACAGACATTTAAAATTCACATTCAGATGACACAAACAAAATCTTCCATAACTCCACAGCTAATTATCAATTCATTTATAATTTCTTTGATGAATCAGCCATAATATTACAATTGAACATATTTCTCACGTTTGAAGAAGTTTTAACAACGTGTTCTGTGTCACGCAACTCCAAACTTTGAAGAACGTCGAGAGGACGCCGCAAATTAGCCGCCTAAACAAATGCATGCAAATTTATTCAAAACTTCCTGGACCTGCAGCCTCTTGCACATTCTTTTTGTGCTCCAACAAATGAGCAAATTATACAGGCTGGTCACTTGTCGTTCCCTCAGAAGGTTCACCAAATAATTCAAAGGCCTCTTTTCAGACTAGTACACAGGAAAATCATTTGCACCTTGAATAATTACTTTCATTTTCTTAAAAAGCTGTGGAGGCAGTAAGGATTCAGTCAGGTGTGTAGGTTTAACAAGAACAATAACCTTTCCTCACCTCTTTGTCGAGATATGAGAGAACTGCTTCAGTCTCGTTCAATAGAGCTACACTACACTTCCCCCTGAAACAAAGAAAACAACACACGTTATTAACAGACACTCACAGAAACTCCCGCACGTCCCGACTGCTCACAGGAGCGTATTAGGTTTCAGCTCATCGTGACACAGTGTTGAGAAGTAAACAGAGCGGAACGCCAAAGAAAACATTGCTGATTTAGAGTTACCTCTGTGGTCACACAAATCGAAAAGCTTCTCGACTGGAGCTTACAGCCTAAGAACGCCTCATTTGAAAGCTAAGAACTACAAAACTAATTGTGACTTTATTGTTTACTAGTCGCCGCGTTTGTCACATTTATTACACGTTTTTGTCGTGCTTTCATCAGTTTTCGTAGGCTTTTTTTTTCACATTTGTCACTTTTTTTATTGTGTTATTGTTGCTTTTTTTGCCGCTCTTTCATGGCTTTTTCGGACTCTTTCTGTTTTTTTAATCACTTTTCATTGTGTTTTTGTCGCTCTTCTAACACTTTTTATGTCGCATTTTCATCCTTGTTTGTGTCACTATAAGCTAAGAAAATGTGCTCGGCTCAAGCGGGGGTTAAGAGTTTAAACGATACCTTTAGGGTATTTAGGTACTACTGGTATCGAAAAAATAAAAGAATCAAAAGTATGTACACATTTTTTTGTTTTTGTTTTAGATTTGATGCCTGTTGGTCCAGGAACATCATTATTACATGGTCGTTTCACCAAAAATAAATGATACACTATTGTTCTGTTTTAATGGTATAAATATTTTAGTCTAGGTATCAGAAAAAGGATTGTTAAAAAGGAATAGACCAGCGTCTTTCCATACTAAGATATGTTCTTACCTGAACTGTCCATTTACCACGTGGCTATATAATGTGTTGTTAATATCTTGAGCTCTCATTATGTCAGTGCCCTCTGCTGGACACGTGTGGAACTCTTTCATTTTCCATCCATCCATTTTCTTCCGCTTTATCCGGGGCCGGGTCGCGGGGGCAGCAGTCTCAGCAGAGATGCCCAAACTTCCCGATCCACACACACCTCCTCCAGCTGTTCTGGGGGGACCCCGAGGCGACACCAGGCCAGCTCGGAGACATAGTCCCACCACCGTGTCCTGGGCCTTCCACGAGGCCTTGTCCCACTAGGACATGCCTGGAACACCTCCCGCGGGAGGCGACCAGGAGGCATCCGAAACAGATGCCCGAGCCACCTCAGCTGGCTCCTTTCGACGTGAAGGAGCAGCGACTCTACTCTGAGCTCCTCCCGGGTAACTGAGCTCCTCACCCGATCTCGGAGGGTGCGCCCAGCCACCCTGCGAAGGAAACTCATTTCGGCCGCTTGTATTCGCGATCTTGTCCTTTCGGTCATTACCCAAATCTCATGACCATAGGTGAGTGTGGGAACGTAGATCGATCGGTAAATCGAGAGCTTTGCCCCCCGACTCAGCTCCCTCTTCACCACGACAGACCGATACAGCGACCGCATCACTGCTGACGCCGCACCGATCCGCCTATCGATCTCACGCTCCATCCGTCCCTCACTCGTGAACAAGACCCCGAGATACTTGAACTCCTCCACTTGAGGCAAGGACTCCCCACCGACCCGCAGAGGGGAAGCCACCTTTTTCCGGTGGAGAACCATGGCCTCGGATTTGGAGGTGCTGATCCTCATCCCGGCCGCTACACACTCGGCTGCAAACCGCCCCAGTGCGTGCTGAAGGTCCTGGTTCGTTGAAGCCATCAGAACAACATCGTCCGCAAACAGCAGAGATGAGACTCTGAGGCTCCCAAACCGGACACCCTCCGGCCCCTGGCTGCGCCTAGAAATTCTGTCCATAAAAGTAATGAACAGAACCGGTGACAAAGGGCAGCCCTGGCGGAGACCAACACGCACCGGGAACAGGTCTGACTTACTGCCGGCAATGCGAACCAAGCTCCTGCTGCGGTCATACAGGGAACGGACAGCCCTTAGCAGAGGGCCCCGGACCCCATACTCCCGGAGCACCCCCCACAGGGCACCACGAGGGACGCGGTCGAACGCTTTCTCCAGATCCACAAAACACATGTGGACTGGTTGGGCGAACTCCCACGAACCCTCGAGTACCCGATGAAGGGTATAGAGTTGGTCCAGTGTGCCACGACCAGGACGAAAACCGCATTGTTCCTCCTGGATCCGAGGTTCAACTATCGGCCGGATCCTCCTCTCCAGCACCCCGGAATAGACCTTACCGGGGAGGCTAAGGAGGGTGATTCCTCTGTAATTGGAACACACCCTCCGATCCCCCTTTTTAAAGAGAGGGACCACCACCCCGGTCTGCCAATCCAGAGGCACTGTCCCCGACCGCCACGCGATGTTGCAGAGACGTGTCAGCCAAGACAGTCCTACAACATCCAGAGACTTAAGGTACTCAGGGCGAATCTCATCCACCCCCGGAGCCTTGCCACCAAGGAGCTTTCTCACCACCTTGGTGACTTCAGCCCCGGTGATGGGCGAGCCCACCCCCGAGTCCTCAGCCTCTGCTTCCTCATTGGAAGACGTGACGACGGGATTGAGGAGGTCCTCGAAGTACTCCTTCCACCGCCCGACGACATCCCCAGTCGAGGTCAGCAGCCCCCCACCCGCACTGTACACAGTGTTGGTGAAGCACTGCTTCCCCCTCCTGAGGCGCCGGATGGTTTGCCAGAATCTCTTCGAGGCCGACCGACAGTCTTCCTCCATGGCCTCCCCGAACTCCCCCCAGACCCGAGTTTTTGCCTCCGCAACCGCATGAGCCGCAGCACGCTTGGCCTGCCGGTACCTCTCAGCTGCCTCAGGAGTCCCACAAGCCAACAAGGCCAGGTAGGACTCCTTCTTCAGCTTGACGGCATCCCTTACTTCCGGGCGCCACCACCGGGTTCGGGGATTGCCGCCGCGACAGGCACCAGAGACCTTACGGCCACAACTACGAGCAGCCGCATCGACAATGGAGGAGGAGAACAGAGTCCACTCTGACTCCATGTCCCCCGCCTCCCCCGGAATCTGGGTGAAGCTCTTCCGGAGGTGGGAGTTGAAGACCCCACTGACAGAGGGATCCACCAGACGTTCCCAGCAGACCCTCACAACACGCTTGGGCCTGCCAGGTCTGACCGGCTTCCTCCCCTGCCAGCGGATCCAGCTCACCACCAGGTGGTGATCGGTTGACAGCTCAGCCCCTCTCTTCACCCGAGTGTCCGAGACACGCGGCCGGAGGTCAGATGACACAACTACAAAGTCGATCATCGACCTCCTGCCTAGGGTGTCCTGGTGCCACGTGCACTTATGGACACCCTTGTGCTCGAACATGGTGTTCGTTATGGACAAACTGTGACTAGCACAGAAGTCCAACAACAGAACACCACTCGGGTTCAGATCGGGGAGGCCGTTCTTCCCAATCACCCCCTCCCAGGTCTCACTGTCGTTACCCACATGGGCGTTGAAGTCCCCCAGCAGAACAATGGAGTCCCCAGTCGGAGCACTATCTAGTACCCCTCCCAGGGACTCCAAGAAGGCCGGGTACTCTGCACCGATGTTGGGCCCGTAGGCCGAAACAACGGTGAGAGACCTGTCCCCGACCCGAAGGCGTAGGGACGCGACCCTCTCGTCCACCGGGGTGAACTCCAACACGTGGCGGCTGAGCTGGGGGGATATGAGCAAACCCACCCCAGCCCGCCGCCTCTCCCCGCGGGCAACTCCAGAAAAATGGAGAGTCCAGCCTCTCTCCAGGAGTTGGGATCCGGAACCCAAGCTGTGCGTGGAGGTGAGCCCGACTATATCTAGTCGGTATCTCTCCACCTCCCGCACAAGCTCAGGCTCCTTCCCCCCCAGCGAGGTGACGTTCCATGTCCCGAACGCCAGAAGCTGTGCATGTGGACCAGGTCGTCGAGGCACCCGGCCTCGACTGCCACCCAGTCCTCTCCGCATCTTTCATTTTATTACATTTAATGCCCCCTAGTGGCTAGAATGAGAATTCTGGTTATTCTTTAAAAAAAAAATCATAACTCCGCACAGGGATGGGCTTGAGACTTATTTATGCCTACAGTGCAGGAGCCGGGTTAAATGATCTCGCGGGCCGGATCAGGCCGTATGTTTGACACCCCTGCTTTAAGGTATAGTTAAAATGCAACAGTACCCAGCCCAAGTCTGTTCAGTCACAAATGTGCAGACAAAGTCACCCAGCGGCGTGTCACGTGGGAGCCAAATGCGGCCCTCAGACTAATTTTTCTTCTCTTTGAATTGGCACACATCCAGAAAGATGGTCCTTTTTGCTGCAAGTATAATAATTAAAAACATGTACAATAGGCCAGAATGAATGAGTGTGTTTGAAAGTGAACATGGGCGACAATGGTTAGAAATTGTTCTGACGCCAATATTTGTTTTTTTTACATTAGTTGATCAAAATTTGTTTAGTCCTCTATTATTGTAAAATGAATTCATCTAATGAGCATTTGTATCACTTTCATGTAAAAGTGACCCTGAAAAGTGACCCTGCAAGTTGTGAAACGCACTTCTAAACTCATCCTTGTGAAGAGTTTGGAAGTTTGGAATGAGTTTAGACATAACTAACTTTTAGGTCCCAAGCCTAAATAAAGGTGAGGGGATTGAACTTCTCTTAACATCTTACCACCCGCCTAAACCAAATGCATTCTGTCCTCTTTTGGCTGTGTAACACCTCATTTGAAAGCTAAGACCCACAAAACTGATCTTTTTCCTCGCATTGTTGCTGTGTTGTGTCACCTTTTGTACGTTTTTTTTTTCTTTTTTTCATTTTTGTGACATTTTTGTTGAATTTTTTTCACTTTTTGGTTGAGTTTTTTGTCACTTTTTGTAGAATTTTTGTCACATTTTTGTTGAATTTTTGTCACATTTTTGTTGAATTTTTGTCACATTCTTGTTGAATTTTTGTCACTCTTTGGTTGAGTTTTTGTCACTCTTTGGTTGAGTTTTTGTCACTCTTTGGTTGAGTTTTTGTCACATTTTTGTCAGATCTTTGTTGAATTTTTGTCACATTCTTGTTGAATTTTTGTCACTCTTTGGTTGAGTTTTTGTCACATTTTTGTCACATCTTTGTTGAATTTTTGTCACATTTTTGTTGCATTTACATCCTTGTTTTCTTCTCATTTTTTGTGGCTATGTTGGGTTTTTTTTCCCCAAGAAGCTTTTTGATTAGGGTAAAGCCAAACTGGAGAAAATGGGATCCGTTCAGGTTAAAGGTTTGGACACCAATGCTGACCAAAGAAATTTACAGCATGGAAATAAATCGATTTCACCAGCTGCTACCAATTGGGCAATGTTTTTTTCTTTTTTTGCTATTGGGATCAAACAGGAAGTGAGCTAAGAGCTTGAGTGAGTTAGCATCCATGCGTTATGCCTGTAGTGCCGCATAAACATAATGTCTAATAAAAGGCTCTCATTAGTGTCACTCGTGTGCGTGCTTGTGTTCAGACCTGATGTGCGTGGCGGGGAGACTCTCGTACTGCCGCGACAGGAACAGCTCTCGATGACGGAGCTGATGTTTCTGTTTTTCTGTGAGTTCTGTCTCTGTGGGGCTCTCCTTCTCCTCCTCCAACTCCTCTGCAAAAACGCAAAGACAAAGTATGAATGAATGTGGGACAGCAAGCACATTTCTCCAGCTATAAATATCTGCACCGTGTTAGATTATACAGTGATTCATGAATTGGGGAGGCTCTGGTTTCATCCCGCAGACTTAAAACAAGCCGGGCGTCGCCATTTTGGTTCTTCTCTAATTAGATAATGATCAAAACTAAACTAAACTGCGCTATAGGCACTTTTATCTCCTAGAACTAAACTTCTGCTATCATGGTCTCAAAAAAGTCCATTGCACTTTCTGAAACCGTGAGCTTACCCCCATCTTTTAGCCCAGATGCCATTCCTGTCACCATGAGGATTGTAACAGGTAAAGTGGGTTAAGTGGCTTGTGGTTGGATATAATTAGGGATGCACCAATCCGATACTGGCAAAAATACAATATGGAGTATCGGCGACAAATATCTGATACTGAACTAGGGCTGAAAGATCGTTATCGCATCAATATCGAGACATGAACATTCAAAATATTAAAATCGAAAAAGCAAGATATAAACAATTTAGATTTTCATGAATAAAACTGCACTCTTTCATATTTTCACCTAACCCATAGTTAGATCGATATCAAGATATCTGGCATGAATATCGAGATATGAAATTTTGTCCACATCGTTCAGCCCTATACCAAACCGATACCAATTTTGACTCTCACTGGTTTAAAAAAAAAAATTTCACCAGGAGCTTTTAACCTCCGCAAATTTATTTAATTGATTGTCGTGCAAAATGCTGCGGCGAGCAACAGCATGTTAAAGGAATAGGCCACCGTTTTTACATACTAAAATATGTTCTTAGCTCACTTTAGTCGAGTTAATATATCCCCGTCTGGTCTTTGTCCGCGCGCTCTGTCACGCAAACGGAGCACATACGCAGCCTCTCCCACATGTCATATAGCTCCGAAAAAGCTCACGATAGAAGCTACCAAGCTCTTCCACGTGTTCCCTATTTAAATAAAGTTACGTGAAGTGTTTTCATGCGAAGTATATTTACACAGAAATGTAGCGTGTCGATTTTATAAGCAAATAAAAAGGGGGACTATATTGTGAGGCGTAATGATACGAGGAGTAAAACGTCCGCGCAGTAACTCCTAAAGGTTATTGACGGAAGTGAGCGGGGGAAGTCTTTAGGAGTTACTACGCGGACGTTTTGCTCCTCGTATCATTACGCCTCACAATATAGTCCCCCTTTTTATTTGCTTATAAAATCGACATGCTACATTTCTGTGTAAATATACTTCGCATGAAAACACTTCACGTAACTTTATTTAAATAGGGAACACGTGGAAGAGCTTGGTAGCTTCTATCGTGAGCTTTTTCGGAGCTATATGACATGTGGGAGAGGCTGCGTATGTGCTCCGTTTGCGTGACAGAGCGCACGGACAAAGACCAGACGGGGATATATTAACACGTCTAAAGTGAGGTAAGAACATATCTTAGTATGTAAAAACGGTGGCCTATTCCTTTAAGGCCAACACAAACTAATTAAGGCTGGGTCAGAAACTAAAATAGAAATACCTAATGGGCTTAATAAAATAACAAAAAATAAAACACTGCTTGAGTCATTTTTATGCTCACTACTGCCACCTCAGGTCATACACGTAACTGCAGCTTCTATATTAAGCTCGTGCATGACGGCACTTTGGATCCGACGCAACACCTTTTTGAGTGACAGTGCAGGATTTTAGAGGCAGTTGTGGTGAACAGCTCTGAGCTCATTCTACACATTAGGACATGGCTGGAACATGTAAGGGGAGGAAAACACTTCATTTTAACATTTTTAAACTCTGTATAGTCCCTTTAATATCAGATACTCAAACCCCAGTATTGGTATCGGAAGCAAAAAGGCTGGATTGGTGCATCATTAGTTATAATCAGGTATATAATCATGTTAATTGGTTGTGATAGCTGTAAATGTAGAAACACTGGTAATTCAGGCCATTTTTCATTATTCTTTATTGATGCAAATAGCAGGGTCGGGCAAAATTTCATGAGGGCACTCATCGCTTCGATAAGTGGGTGCTTTGAAATAGACAATATGCCGTTTTGACGAAGGTTAAAAGAGGTTAAAAGCACTAAATGAGTTAGAGCTGCAGCCTTACTCTCTCTCCCACATTTAATTAAGAAGATGCACAGAGCCAAATGTTACTCAGTTCCTTTTCTTTGCTTTAATTAATGTTGGCTATATCGTTGAACTCAGCTTATTAACATACACATTACGCTTCCTTAAAACCATCAGATCTCGACTGCGTTGATGGGTTTATTCTTCAATCACCCAAGAGCAGCTGTCAGAAACAACATCTGGAGTTGTCATATAGGGTGTATTGTAGAGCGGATGGGGGGCTGCATAGGAACACAAGCATAATTAGGACATGGGTCACGTTTCTGAAGCCTGGAGAGCAGTGCTTTGGTGCGAGCGAGCTACATCGGGATCATTGGTATATCTTCTCTCAGGACTGTTAATTTCACAGTAGGCAGAAGTTTGGTTCCCGTGAGAGCGTACGAGGATGTAAATGCAAATGTTGTGCGGCTGTAGGGCGATGAATGCGAGCTGAGGCGAGAATGCGAAGGGGAGGGAGAAGGAGGAGGCGCTCTCAGCAGTGCTGGTCCGGTGGAAAACAGAGAAAGGAGCGGCAAATTAAAGTAAATTAAGCTCAAGGCTGCGTCAATTCGGTCGGTCACACTCCAGATCAAACGGAGAAGGTGAGCAGGGTCATTTCGGGTCGGGCTCATGCGTCCGTGATGGCTCGGACAGAACGTGGATGGGCTCGGGTGGGTCGGTGGCCCAGTACCAGACAGCCACAGCCCCAACACCCCTAGTGTAAAGCAAAAGTTCTTTAATCCACCTATACCATGGTCAAACATACATTTTATAACAAATGTCTATTTAATTTACTAAACTCTCCAAATATGCAATTGTGAGAAATTTTGGAGCACTGGTCGCAAAGTGAGCCATCCTATGCAGCTAGGATCTCTGTCGGGCGTAGCAACTCCAAGTCTGCCTCAAACACTTTTCCAGAGCGTAGGGCTGGGCAATTCATCAATCTCAATAATCGTCATGGACTTTATAATCGACAGGTTTACAGCAATTTCTTTGACACAAACAGTATCTAGTTTGGGAGCTTGAGCTAAGGTTTTTACTTTTACACAATATGAACATCGGAGAGGTACTGATGTTCAAAAAAAATGCAGCTTAGGTGGGGTTCATCCAGAAGAATTACTTGCCAAGATGGTATTTCAAAGAAAGTGGCCCAGACAAAGACACATCCGACTTTCTCTGCTCTTTTTTTTTTTTAATTAACACTGCGAGTGAGCTTTACTAGCGCCGCCTGGAGCCTGAAACTCACTCGGACAAACTATGGTCGTAGTCTCTGTGAACCATAGCACAGCAGAGACATAACTGATACAACAGTTAAAAAAAAATAAAAACAATCAATCACTGGCCATGGTATAACATAAAATAATGCATGTGTCTAGAAAATACCGACTCCAAATGTAATAAAACGCAGGCACATGTAAAGCAGCAGAAGATGCAAATATGTTCCTGCTGCTCTGGGAAACAGGCAAAGGGTATGAAAGTTTGAACATAGAGTTAGAGACCCTTAAGGATAAGAAGTTTTGTCCACCACATACTGTAACTTCTACCATCTATGCCCGGTGCAATAAAAAGTTCGACCGTGACGTAACTTGTGGCAATGAAACTACTTGAATTATTTTAGTTATAAAATAGATCAGAGTTTAGCACAGGGGGGTGAGGTTATAAAACAGCCGGCTGGTGCAGCTACTCCTACGGGTTCGGCCATCTAAAACTATCGCACCATTGATTTCTTTTCTTCTTTTTTTTTTACTTTTAAAGACCTTCGCCACAGCATTGACCACAAGACATTTATTCTTAATAACGCCTCCGATGATTGCAGCCGAGCGAGGACATGGCAGGTTGAAGGGAGATCTAAAATAAATAGACAACAAGAAGTGTCTGTAAATTTGAGACTCATCCATAAAGATGACACCTAGTTTCACACTTGCACAACTTTACTGATTACTTATGCATTAGATAGGAAATGGGCGGGTACAGTAGCGTGCGGATATCCTGAATCAGGTTGGCCTCAGCAAAAGGTCACTGATAGAGGAGTTTAATTTAAAAAGGGCATGTAAAATTAATGAAATGAAAATGGTGAGCAATTAGATTTTTCTTTTTTTTTTTAGAAAACTAGGTGAAAACCATGTCTACAATTCAGCTAAATCTGGAAAACTAAAAATGATCATTAACACATTTTGACATTTATTGGCACTTGTTTAGGCTGTGTTTGCACAAAAAGGAGCAAATCTCAGTCAAATGAAAGACCTCAGGGATTTTACAACATGAGTCTTCTTGGAATAAAGTAATATTGCAATAACATTTCATATTGTGCTGCAAAAGCTTTAACAGGTTTCTTCATCTTTGGATAATATGGCACATGGCTGCCTCTCGGTGGAGTCGGTCAACTTAGGAAAAAAAGATCAGAACCATAGCAGCCCAGTAGCTGGAACTGTGTGAAAGCTATTGTGTGCTATAAATAATTTGGATATTTTCATTTTTGGCTATACAGATTGATGTGTGGCCAAAACTCAAGTTTGTAGTTACAAAAGTCAAAGACTCACTACTATTGATTTAAACCTGGCTCGACCACAGTTTGATGCAGATTCAGTTCTAAATAAGTCCTGGTTTAAACCACATGGTCATGGTTTTATCCTGATTTGACTCTTTTTAGGCATAACGTTAAAAGAATAGGCCACCGTTTTTACATATTGAGATATGTTCTTACCTCACTTTAGCCGAGTTAATATATCCCCGTCTGGACTTTGTCCGTGCGCAAACGGAGCACATACGCAGCCTCTCCCACATGTCATATAGCTCCAAAAAAGCTCACGATAGAAGCTACCAAGCTCTTCCACGTGTTCCCTATTTAAATAAAGTTACGTGAAGTGTTTTCATGCGAAGTATATTTACACAGAAATGTAAACATGTCGATTTTATAAGCAGATAAAAAGGGGGACTATATTGTGAGGCGTAATGATACGAGGAGCAAAACGTCCGCGCAGTAACTCCTAAAGGTTATTGACGGAAGTGAGCGGGGGAAGTCTTTAGGAGTTACTGCGCGGACGTTTTGCTCCTCGTATCATTACGCCTCACAATATAGTATGTATATATGCGTATGTGCTCCGTTTGCCTGGCAGAGCGCACGGACAAAGACCAGACGGGGATATATTAACTCGGCTAAAGTGAGGTAAGAACATAATTCGGTATGTAAAAACGGTGGCCTATTCCTTTAACATTGGGGATGCACCGATATTGGTATCAGATATCGGAGCCGATACTGAAATAAGATATCGGGTATCGGCAACAAATATCCGATACCGAAGCAATGCCCATTTTGGCTCTCAATGCCTTAAAAACACAATTTTACAACCTAAATTTAAGTGAATATGGGCATGCTGTATGTCATTGTAAAGCTAAGAACCAGGAGAATCCAACCGCTGTGGTTACCATCAGTATGCTAAAACTAACGAGAACCAAAAGACTCGGGCAAGAAATTATGATAGCAATACCTTAAGTAGCCTAATAAAACAAGCTGAAGCCAACTGTTTTTATTTCAGTTAAAGAAATAACTGATCTAACACATTTGCAATAATCAGATCACTTCTTGTGAGTTGTTTATATCAATGGTCATACACCCAAGGAGATATACTGTAGAAAAGTCCAGTGATCCTTGTTAAATGTTTATCCAGGGTTTGGCAAACAATAAAATAAACCTTTAATGATCTTAGAGTGGAGAATAGAGTCAACTACATTTTTCACTCAGAGAAAGCCACCATTAAAAAAGTGGTATCGGTAAATATATACTCAGTAGCAAAAACAGTAACAAAAAACCTGGATGCACCTCTAGTTAACATATATTTGGCCCAGCCTTTGCCCCACAATTCTGCTTGGGTAACCAGTTAGCAGGAGCGGACAACCACCAGACCAACCAGATATTGAGCCAAGTTTGATCAGGAACTGTAGGATGAACCTATCAAGTATGTTTTTGTTCTGGATGTTTTATAAGACTAGTCCTCCTATTTTCAGGGGAGAGAAGCTATACAAAGACTAGCGGGGTCGGGACTGACTCCAGGCAAACTACGCAGGAGAGGCTGGCTGACCAGGTTAAGCATCATTCCCTGTATTGTCCTAATCCACTGCTGCTGCTGCTCCTACAGATATTGCGGGTAATTTCAGAGGTGGCCCTCGGTGTATAACTTTGCTCTGGCCTCTGGTAAAGACCGCAATGGCTGTACTTTGCAGCTGTTGCTCTGAATCCAAATGGCTTTCTTGTATCGATCCTGCATTTCCCCCAGACAATGCCTCACATATCAAAAGGTACATCTGTTGTTATCTGACAGCCAGTGGTCCAACACAAGGCCCATGCTGAGATTTGTGTATTCCCGAGGTATCCATTTAAGTTTGCAATGAATTCTGCCTTGCTGTTTTCGACCAAACACTTTCGCCAACAGGGATTTATTAAAGTGATACAGTACAAGTTAAATACTTAAGACATTGCACTTTCCTGTTGATTGAAGATCGCTAAATATGATTGTTTTTATTCTGGTTTTGTCGTTTACTATAAAATTTGACTTGAATAACTGTAGTTTTAAGCATTACCTTTGTTTTTGTTCTATTGTTTTAAAGTTTAGTTTCTTTCCATCTCGCTGATCAAGCAAGATGGAGGTGCTCGGTCATCCTTTTTGTCCTTTAACATTTCTCTTGGAACAAAGACTTTTGTTTGAAGCTGTATTGATTCAGCCATTCTTTGATGGTTGCCTTTTTGAATCGGACGGGTATGAAACAACAAGAAACCCCACGTTTATAAAAGCATCGGCCTCAAAAACTACACCGGACTGAGATTTATATGGTTAGTCTGGCGTTATCAGTGATTTGCCTCAGGTGCACTGTGGAGCGGGTCAGACTGTTTTTAATGCAGGCTAGCTGATATCGTAGAAATGCGCTTGCCTTGCATTAGCATAGCCCCATGTAACTCTCCAAACAGAAGAACTGCATAAATTACAAAAATCTCTCCAGAAATCAGCAGCACTCTGGATAACTAGGATATGAGGCCCTATGTCAAAAATCCTGAAATATCCCTTAAAGGTTAACCTACCGAATCCTTTTGTAATCGTGGTAATCATAAAACCGGTTAATCTTGACATCCCTAATCACGCCACAGCCCTGAACTGACTGGCTAACTCGAAAATATAAGGCTCTAGAGCTTTGCATGTTTATATTTAGTCAAATATGTAGTTAATTCATAATGACTAACTTTTACTTTGGAATGTACCAGAGCTGAATCAGAAAGCCAAAACACCCAAAAGTTTTCAGGAAGTTGAAACAGAACTAAACAATGTGGACGTGCTACAAATCAGGGAACCCGGATTATGAAACACCTGCGCTTTGACGGAGAATATAAAGAGGAGGAATACTCACTTGCATGTTTGTCTGCGAGCTGGATGAGACTGTGCGAGATGTCTCTTCGTCTGTAGAAGCAAACGACTTTGGCCTCAACATTTCCGCTGGCCGTCTGCAAAATGATAAAACAGCAACAAAAATAACTAACGGCTCGTCTATCTGATCACGCGTTCCCCAGAGTTTGTCGTGCGCTGAGCTCAAATCAGTCCACCGCGATTTGCAGAAAGCGAGTGCAAAGGCGGCCCCGTTTGATCCAGGCGATTGATTGATGGAGGGGCTTTATAATTAGTCTGACAAGTTTAAAGACTCTGTAGATTTGAGAGTTGTGATTGACGTTGAAAGAATGCAAACAACAGTATTAGGGGAAATTTGCAAACAACAGTTATTATAAAAGGAGAGGCTCTTTGAATTGCAAATTAGGGCTGCAAGATATCAAATTATTATCATTCTGCGGCGCGATTAGATGTGCAATTCATGTCAAGGTTCACATGATGGAGCTTCTTTCCAATAAGTCCGAGAGCATTAACATTTCAGAACAAATCACTTCTTCAGGTTTAATTGAACTAGACTTTTCCTGGTGGCTGAGTAATCTGTGTTATGTGTCACTGTCCACTTTGTTATACTGTGGGAACTCAGCAACTTTAGTCCTGGAAGAGGTGATCTGGTTAACCGCTAAACCGCCGCCGTAACCAAGTGTGGTTTCTCCAGTTCAGCTTTACACAAATGTGAAAGGTCACAGCCTATAGGCCAGTGTAACGCCTCATTTGAAAGCTAACCTCATCTAAAACTCATCTAAATGGATCTTTTTCCTCTTGTTCTTGTCACTTTTTTCCTATAGATACAGACGGCATCTCGTCATAGAAGGGGGTGTGGCTTCGTCAAGAATAGAATCGTATGGGAAACATAATTTTCCACTTTTTTTAGCCATTTTCTGGTGGAATGTGAACTTATTTATCACACAAAGAAAGTCAAGTGTAAATCGGGCCCATATGGATATTTTATCACAGCAGATTGTTCAGTAGAAATGAAAAACGGCAGTCGCGGCTAGCCGTTAGCATTAGCACAATGCTAACATAAAGCATCATGCTAGCATTCTCCGTTATTTATGTATTTATGGGCTGTTTAACCGCTTTGCTCCCCTCCATGGCTTTGTATCTTTATTTAGTAGAAAACGATGTTCATAATTCAGCATTTGTTAAAGTAGTTTTTGAATTAGAGAAAGTTTAGATTTTTCTCCAAATTGTTTTCCCCCTCAACTGTTTTCAAAGATGACCATACATGGGCGATTCCAGAGATGCCGCCTGTATTGCTTTCTGTTGCTGCTTTGCCTCTTTTTCCCCACATTTTCATTTTCACTTTTTTCTGTCACTCTTATTGCTTTTTTGTTGATCTTTTGTCACTTTTTTCATTTTTGTCGCTACTTTGACAATTTTCTCAAGAAGCTTTTAGATTTGGGTGAAGCCAAACTGGAGAAAATGTGCTCGGTTCAGGTGGCGGTTAAGAGGTTAATCACAAAATAATATCAAGTAGTGTCTGGCTGTCTCGATTCATCAGACTTTGTCCATTTACCTGTCGCGGTCTGAGAATTCCTGTTTAATTAGCTTTAAAAGTGCTTGAATGTGATACAAAAAAGTACAATCTACAAACCTTTTACAAACGTATGCAGCCTATGTGGATCTGGGATGTTTTTACTATGTGCGGAGTCTTTTTCAGTAAAAGGTTTATTTTTAGACATCAATGTCTTAGGTAATATGGGAACTTGCTTTTCAGATATTACATTAGTTATAGATAGATATTGAATAATGAAGAGGGTAAGTTCAATATCCAGGTATGTCCTTTAGCATTTCAACTGTCCACAACCGTCAGGTAAAAACTCTCCCTTATCAACAGTTCAAAATGCAAATGATGGTTGAGAAGGAGTGGACAGAAGACACAGAAGAATCCAAGTTATTCAGCCTCAGGCCACACTGCACCAAACAAGAGGCGAGCAGTCAAGTTTTACCTTATTGAGCTCCTCTATCCGGCGGATTAGGTAAGGGTTACTGGAGGAGTTCTCGAAGAAGACGTAATCTGCAACAAAAGAATACAGAGGTCAATGGACAGACTATTCATAGGAAATATATGCAATTAATCTAATTTGAATAGATTTGGCATTTTCAAAGGATTTGTCCTATAAGAGGTAAACCCCTCATAGTTTGGAGATTGGACTTTGAGGAGTATAAGCAGAACTACTTTGCCTTATGGAGCTGGAATCTTTTAGTGGCAGGTACTACCAATAAAATCAAAATCAAGCAAACCGGTAAAGTAGACGTAGCCACTTGTAAACATGGTCAATCTGTGCAAAAACAAATTGCACAGATTGGTAGCCGCCATTTGCAAGTAATTGAAGACAAAAAATGTTTCGCTTCGTTGAATGTGCCACTTTCACAAAGGAAATAAAACTCATAAAAGTCCAAACCATGTCGAACACCAAGTGCTACATACATCAGGGCAAATAAATTAAGAACGAGGTCATGTATCTAGTGATACTTAGAGGTGTGCTGCACAGGTCAAACATATTAGCCTGTGTAGCTATAAGTTAAAACTGCCAGCGCTTATACTTCACAGCAAGAAGGTCCCGGGTATGATCTCCCAGTGCCTGCATAGGTATCCTCAGGGGACTCCAGCTTCCCCTACCACTAAAAACATGTAAGATCGGCTTATGTTCAGTAACGTGTACTGTCCAGACCAGTGTTAATTTCGTCGACTAAAATATTTAGTCTTAATTTTAATCAAAGTGACATTTTTGACGACTAAAATTGGACTAAAACTAAATTAAAAGTTTTTTCATGAGACTAAAACTATGACTAAAATGTCCAGATATTTTAGTCGACTAAAATAAGACTAAATAAAAATGAAAGGGAGAGACTAAAATCATCCAAACTTCTATTGAGCCTCAGATCATTTAAATTCACTGCCAAATGAACAGGTCTGAGCTTTATTCATGTGGAGCAGCTCCATGAAGTCGAGGACCTGATTAAATTAAACTAAAACTAGACTAAAATTGAAAAGTTTTTTTAGACTAAATCTCGACTAAAATTAAATTACATTTTAGTCAAAAGACTAAAACTAAAATAATATATGTTGTCAAAATTAACACTGGTCCAGACATGAACTGTGAAGGTGTTAGTCTTATATAGCGCTTTTCCAGATGCTAAAAGTCACACTAAAGCGCTTTACAGCAAGGAAGCACTCACACACCAATGTACGCAGACACTGGAGGCAAGGTGGGTGAAGTGTCTTGCCCAAGGACACAATGACAGGGTGCATCTTCAGGAACTGGGATTCAAACCCCGACCTCCTGATCACGCGACGACCTGCTCTACCAACCGTGCCACTGTCAACATTGAAACACTATGTTAAGTCATTACCAAGCAGCTAAAGGAGGGGTTCTGCAGCTCTGTCTATAATTTTAATACTCACTCAATGGTCAAATGTTAATATAAAAGTTACTCAATGGAGTTCGTAACAAAAAGAAAGAAAAGAAACAATGTTCAATCTTTAAAATTCTATTGCAAGCTCTGTATCCACTGTGTAACTGCAGGTTGTTATTTGATTTGCGGTTTGCCGTCAGTTTGACAAACAGGGCCCATCTGTCATGAGGCACTTTTGTCTGTTATTATGTAAAGAAAGACAGAAAAACAAAGGTCAATATATGTGAATATTTGAAACGCCGCTAAATGTGACTTGTGTGAATAGAAACCTATTAAAACAGATATATTTCCAATCTGTAAAAGCTAAACACAACAGGCAATGACAGGATTCACAGTTAAAGGGACTATACAGAGTTTAAACATGTTAAAACTAAGTATTTTCTTCCCCCTACATGTTCCAGCCATGTCCTAATGTGTAGAATAAGATCAGACCTGTTCACCACAACTGCCTCTAAAATCCTGCACTGTCACTCAAAAAGGTGTTAATTCGGGTTCGAAGTGCCGTCATGCACGAGCTTAATATGGAAGGTGCAGTTACACGTCTGACCTGAGGTGGCTGTAGTGAGTTAAAAATGGCAAACTTGCATCTAGCCCCTTTAATGTAACTCTGATGAGAGGACAAACATCGAAAAGCAAGCAACATGGTAAGCCACTGCTTGCAGACACTGATTTTTATTCTTTTTTGTCCATCATTACAAGCCATAACGGTATAAACACCAGAGAGTCATGAATATATTTCATTCTATCAATCACTCTTCACTTGTGAGACATTAGACTTACGGCGTGTATAAACCTGCCTTTGGACATCAGATCTCCTGAAGGCTGGTAAAATGTCATGGCAGTTTAAAAAAAAAAGTCTTAAAGGGATATTTCAGGATTTTTGACATAGGGCCTCATTTCCTAGTTATCCAGAGTCTTGCTGATTTCTGGAGATATTTTTTTTGCGTGGCACTAGGCTAGTGCAAGCATTTAAACTGTATCAGCTAGCCTGCATTAAAAACAGTCTGACCCGCTCCACAGAGCACCTGAGGCAAATCACTTATAACACCAGACTAACAATATAAATGTCTGTGTCGATAGAATAATTTGAAACATTTTGCATTTAAAAGAACTTATATTTCAGCAGCATCAGCTTCGTGGTTGTATAAGCTATGCAGCGGCGGAGTGATCTGCTAGAAAATAGTCCCTTAAAATGCGATCATTCATGTGATGCAAGGTCAGTTATATTCCAAAAAATATTGACTATCTAGGAAATGATGCCCTATGTCAGAAATCTTGAAAGATTCCTTTTTGCAGAGGTTGTGCTATAGACTATGTTCCCAAAGAAAACTACACTGTTGTAAAACTCAAACAGTGACACCAAACAAGCTCCTGACGATCAGCAAGACACCAATAACAACTAGAAATGCAATGGCTGCGCCATTGCGATTGACTGCGGAATTGCGGGACGCGAATGCAGAAATTGCATAAACTGTTCCAATTGCATAAATTGCTTAATTTGCATAAACTGGTAAAATGCATAAAATGTCATGTTGCATAAACTGTATAAACTGCATAAAGTGGTAAAATGCACAAATGGGTTAAGTTGCATAAATTATGTAAATTGCATAAACTCTTTAATATTCATAAATCCTAAATGGCATAAACTCTTAAGTTGCATAAACGGTTTAAAATGCATAAAGTGGTTAATTTGCATAAATGATTAATATTGCATAAACTTTTATATTGCATAAACTTTTAATATTGCATACACTTTTATAAACTGGTCAAACTGTTGAAATGGCCTCAGTGCTTGATTGGCAGAAGCTGCACAAATGGCTGAAAGGCCTGGAGTCGCCCCATTGGCTGGATTCCCCCATACACACCAATGCAAACATTTCAAACTCTCGTATAAAAAAAACTGGAAATCTGCAGAAGGCCAATTTTTTCTCAAAACCCACAAGTTGCATAAGCTGAACATGCACAAAGTGCAGAAATTGCATAAAATGCAGAAAAAAGTGCAGAAAAGCATGGATTTGCGGCAGCCCCATTATAAGTCAATGGGAAAAATCTCCGACATTTTGGCCGATTGCGGAAAAACCGTAAGTTGCAGAAGTCCCAAAAGTAATAGCACCCTTCTCCTCAACATGCGGAACGTTTTGATGCATAACTTGCATAAACTGCACAAAGCATGAAGGTGCTGAAAGCTGGAGAAAATCGGGAAAAAGATGGAAGAGGAATAATAATAAAGAACATGAAAACCAATAATTGACTGTGGAAGAATTCCGCAGTCAATCAATGACATGTTTACAGAAAGTTACCAAAATTAGCATTTGGAAGAGGACTTTTGCATTTCTATATGGAGATTCCGGGACCAAACCAGCTCAACCAAAGAAGTTACAGGGTCAGGCTTCGATTTAACCTCTCAATTTCTTTTCTGATCCCAGTACTTTAACTATACTTTGTTTATGATACATTTTCTGGAACATACCTATACTAGTAGATTATTTATCTAGAACCATAAAACAGAATGAGAATGTTCATGCATTCCATAAACCAATTTCTTTTTTATCACGTGAGCAGGGACTTTCTTTAGCGCTGTCTCAGTATCAGGAATCCAAACTTAGTATCATAATATTACTGTACCTTTTTTTGTACCCATTTCTTTTTCCAACGGCAGTAGCACCTTACCTTTCTTTTCTAAATACTATACTCATACCTTTAAATTGTACCCAGCGCCACCACTGTGTGCATCCCACCAAAGGCGCAGAGTTAAGCTTATTGATTTCAATAGTTAAAAGGTGCATTATGCAACTTTTTATATGGAAAAAAAAAGCAGATTTTGTTTGTAATTGAACTTGTAGAGACAAAGCCGGCGTATGAGTGGTCAGCATGGCGCCTTCACAGACCATCACAGTGGTCTCTACAACGCTGCAGGATCAGTCGTTTTGTAGGTTTTCTGGTGGGAGGGTCCGTCAGCAGTGGTAACCTTGCAAACAACTGATCCTGGAGTGTCCTACAGACCACTGTGATAGAAAGTACAGGCGCCATGCTGACCACTCATACAGGGGCTTTGTCACTACAAGGTCAAATACGCACAAACATCTTTTTTTTTCACATAAAAGTTGCATAATGCACCTTTAAGCTTATTGATTTCAGTCACTGACAAGCCCAAATGCAATATAACTAAGGCAATTCAACTACAGAGCAAGTAAGCAAGTGCGAAATATCTACCAACATCAAAACAGGGCTGTCCTACATTTTGAAGCTCTTCTTAAGTTCTGAAATACTGGTAAAACTGGAAAAACACCAATGTAATTCAACAGTGTAAGATAAACAGATGACACCAGTGTGCTAGCCTGTTGCAAAGGTGGGTAAATATCCCCCCCAGGGCCCAACGGCGCTATATAACTTTACAGGGTCTGCGGCAATTCACATCTTCAAAGCAACTGCCCAAACTCAATGCAGTGGGGCAAGCATGCAAATTGGCACAATAAAATACCAAACGTGTGATTGTCCTAGTGCCCGTGAATAGAAAACGCCTGGCCCCAATTGGCAAAAACGTAATATGTAAGCAAGATTTTCGCATTACAATAGTATCACTGTGGTCTTTTCCGAGCGTCACATGCCATCGGCGTTTGCAGAGAACTGATCTTTTCTTTCCTCTGCGTTCTGCTTAAGCCATCTGTTCACAACCCCACCAAAAGTTCACAGGGAAGCTTAAATCGACACAGCGTCGCAACAATGAATACTTCCTGGACGAAAGAGAGCATGCAGAAGCACACACATTTTAAAAGCACAATCTAGGGCAGGGGTAGGAAAGTTTGTGTCGTGGAGGCCGATTTTCATCACTGCCAAAACACCCAAGGGCCGAACCTCAACATTGTAGCCTAAAGTAAAGTAAAGCAAACTATTTTCTGCAAATGCCAATGTTTTACATCAGCGGTTCCCAAGTGGCAGGGCTTTGGGACCCACCATTACCCTCGGATGATAAGCCGAGGACCCAAATTAAACTAGTTTGTCATTATATTGTATAAAATATTGTATTTTCCACTCAAGCAGTAGATATCCCTTTAAGACTGAAATTACGATCAAAACAACACAATAACATTCATTTTAATAGACACAGTTATTGTTTCCATGCAGTTTCAGATGGAAAATATTGAGAAAAAGTTCCCTATAGACTCGTGACCCACTGAAAATGGTTCCGTGACCCACTTTTGAGTCCCTTTATCATTATATATGACCAGTGTTGGGCAAGTTACTTTAAAATGGCACTATATTGTATATTAGTAGTTACCGCTATAAAAATGTAATATGTTTGTATTACATATTACTGTTTCATAAATGTAGCTGAGTTACACTACTTTGAGTTACTTTTGGCAAAATATCAACAACAAATAGTAATTCTCTTTGTGTTTTGTTTTGACGAGGCTACACCAGTGTCCAACTTGATTCGGAGCTGCATTTCATTTGGGATAATTTTTCTGTTCATAGTTAAAGGGGCTAGATGCAAGTTGATCATTATATACTCACTACTGCCACCTCAGGTCATACGTGTAACTGCACCTTTTACATTAAGCTTGTGCATAACGGTAATTCAGACCCGAAGTAACTTCTTTTTGAGTGACAGTGCAGGATTTTAGAGGCAGTTGTGGTGAACAGATCTGGGCTCATTCTACACATTAGGACATGGCTGGAACATGCAGGGGGAGGAAAATACATAATTTTAACATTTTTAAACTCTGTATAGTCCCTTTAAGTTCACTTGTAACTCGGGTTACTTGAATTATAATGACTAATATATTTCAGTAATGTTATGTTCCTTAGTTACTTAAAAAAGTAGTATATTTTTGTAACTCGTAACTTTTGTAATACGTTACCCCGAACACTGTAAATGACAGGACATTTTTTAAACACAGACATTTTAAGAGTACTTTACCAGGTATTTGCTCTCTTATTTGCATAATAATATTTCTCAAAATCATCTTAGGGGCCAGAGGTTCTGTGCTAGAGCGCCGGATTTGGTCCCCGGGCCTGACGTTGCCTACCCCTGATCTAGGGTGTCTACACTACTTGTCTAAAATGGCACAAAAGTAATTTTAAGCGGGGGTTACAATTACTCAAAAATGTCTAAAAATACAATAAAAATCCCTAAAAATGTGTGCCGTGTTGCTGCTTGTGTCAGGAAGTCACTGCTGCCATTGTTTGCATGCGTCTTCTCTAGTTTTCGCCCCCAAAACTACCTGCACGCGCGTACCTATCCTGTAATAACACAGTGCATAGGTATTTTATTGAAATGATGAGGAGAGAGAGTCGATCTGGAAGCGGTGCAAGTGTGTAATTCCCGCTCATTTACAGCCCAAAAACACAGGTCTACGGCTGCATTGTGAGGGAACAGTGGGTGTTAGGTTTTAGCACTGGCGACGCAACGACGCCATGAAAAGACAATAATTTGATGGGTTCCTTCAGACTGCTATCGAGCTAGCTTATCACCCACAGCAATTTGTTAATTCAACTCCGCTTCTGCAGGCTATGCAAACATCGCCAGGGTGGTATTGCGTTGCTTTGTGTCGCTTAGTTGTTTTTTTTGGCGACACTGCCCGTTTTGTGCACAATAAAAGGGGGAAGTGAACGTTAATGAGTGGGTCCTCGGCTGGTGCTAACATTAGCTAAATACGGACTAATGGCTGAATGCCAGAACAGCCGATACAAAGGCAAGCTTCAGTCTGCCCGTGGATGCAATAAAACAACATTTTGCAGCGCGGGTCGAGTCGAAAAGTCCTCCTCACATACCAGATCTAAAGTTTGCCAGGGTGATGAATAAAAACAATAGCCGCTTCAAGGTGCGCGAGGGCTAAAATGTTTACATTGTCACCGATTAGCAACCTGGCGGCTAGCTTACTGTGGCCACGACAAACGCAAGGCCCGACCCATTTTGAATCCCAAATATTTAGCATTTTTCACCTCTTTGCAGGAATTTTAACAAGTTGCCAAAGCGTAGCACAGTCGTGTCTAGCCGCAGCGCGGAAATAACAAGAAACAACCGCGGCGATCGTGAAGTTTTAACCCAGGAGTGTGCAGGTTTGTTTGATAAAATACATCCACATTGACAGACATACCTCCGACCCGGTACATGTTGGCCGCCATTTCTGCCCTCCCGGAGTGTAAACCATAAACTACAATAAATTAATAAAAGCGATAAAAGTCTTAAAGGGCAAAAAAAAAAAAAAAAATAATAGAGCTGATTGTTCTCGGGGAAGCGGCGGGCTCTCTGTAGAGCCAGTCGGGTGTTATTTTCTACAAAGTGAGCCCCCTCCTCCTCACACCGCTTTACTACTGTGTGAACTCAGTCGGCTCCAAAAGAATCATCAAACCTGAAAAACCACTCGCTGCTGACGTCACGAGGACCCGCGGGGGCGCGCGTGTAGCACCAGGGCAGGCACGAGCACGCACACCTTGGACCTTGGCACGTAAGGTACACCTGGGAAATAGATCTGTATCAAAGGAAAAATATGTTTTTATTTATCCTTTATTTATACATGTTTGTCCCTTAAAGCCACACCACGCAACATGTTACCCAATAAACAGAAAAAGACATACAAGCATTTTATTTTCTGCAGAGTTGTTAATGGCTCACCTCTCCTAAGACCTGACTGTAACTTTACTGGGAGGCGATACGTCTCCAGCTCGTCTCCATGGAGATGTTGACTAAAGACCAACCAAATGTGAGATTGAAATGGGTTAGATCAGGGGTGCCCAAAGTGGGGTCCGTGTGCCAAATATGGCCCGCCAGAACAATTTCATTGGCCCGCCAGAGAGTGGCCTACTTGCCACATCTGGTTTAATACTAACTCTCTTTCATTCATTCTCAATGGTAAATATGGATGCAGTACACTTTTTGACCACGAATGTCAATTTGGGGGCGCTGTTTCACTCCTTTCGCAAAGTTAATGAACTCTGTGGTGTCTTGATGTTTATCACAGTGCTGTAGCATCGACTTTCCCAGTTTTCCAACTTTTATTATAAAGGTCGGTGACATCAACAAAGGCACGTGTTAAAAATATACTTATAAAAGAATTTATGCTGAACTGACACTTTCAAAATGATCAAATGTGGCATTTTCTTTGTAAGTAAGTAAGTAAGTAATGTTTATTTATGTAGCACCTTTCACAGACAAAAGTCACAAAGTGCTTCACAAAAATACAAAATAGAGTTAACAAATGAATGAGGTAAAGTCACTGTAGGTAGGCTACTGTAAAACATTTTGCACTAATTGCTACAATTGTTGATTCTATTCAACTAAAACTAGGCTTTTGCCAGAGTTAACATTTGTTTTAATGTAGCATGTTATTTGCGTAGATAGAATCTAATGCAAATGTATACCGAAAAAATAAATAAAAAAATCTTATTATTTACACGACCCACAAGCACTTTTTCATTTTGGCCTCAGAGACAAAACGTTTGGGCACCTCTGGGTTAGATTCTCATCCAAATCCATTATTTAATTACACACTGCAAAAATAGCATTATCTGTCTCTAGCTCATTAGGAGCATGTTTTGTGTATCGTTCTAATATGTTACGCAGTGTGCCTTTAAGACCCAAAGTCACATTTGCAATAGAGACCTGATACAAACATATAAATGAAACCCTCAACCCCCACCTTCACCAAGCACATTTTCTCCAGTTTTACCCAAAAATACATAACTAAAATGCTTCTCAACTGGAGAGCTTGCAGACTATATGCCAGTGTAACGCCTCATTTGAAATCTCAGACCTCCAAAGCTCAGCTAAGTTTCTTCCTTGTCTTTGTTATCACGTTATAGTTGTCTTCATCACATTTTTTTTTATCATCTTGTCATTGCTTCTTTGTCACCTTTTCATTGCTATTTTGTAGTGTTTTGAACACATTTTGTTTTTTAGTGTAATAACTGAACAAACCACAAAAATGTGACAAAAAATGTGATGTAAACAAAACCAAAAAGGACGAAAACTTGACAACCATAACGAGGAAGAAACTTTAGTATTGTTGGTCTTAGCTTTCAAATGAGGCGTTACACTGGCCTGTAGGCTTTAAGCTCAGGTCGAGAAGCTTTTAAATTTGGGAAAAGCCAAACTAGAGAAAGTGCACTTGGTTAAAGGGACTATACGGAGTTTAAAAATGTTAAAACTAAGTATTTTCCTCCACCTACATGTTCCAGCCATGTCCTAATGTGTAGAATGAGTCCAGACCTGTTCACCACAACTGCCTCTAAAATCCTGCACTGTCACTCAAAAAAGTTGTTACTTCGGGTCTGAACTGCCGTCATGCACGAGCTTAATATTGAGACTGCAGTTACGTGTAAGACCTGAGGTGGCAGTAGTGAGTATTGAATGACCAACTTGCATCTTTCTTTAAGGCATGGGTTAAGAGGTTAAGATGTAAGCATAAAAGCTCATTGGCCTTGGACCGATTTCATCTTTTGACGAAATTTGCATAAAAACAAAACAAAAAAAGTTTATTTTAGTTAGATGTTGCTTACAAAGAAGAAGAAGAGAAAGAGTAAAGAGAAATTGGGCTTCCCAAAGCTTCACAGCAGGTCTACAAAGAATGAAAAGATTGCATTATTTATATAATGGTTAAGAGTCCCCTGATGCGGTCAGTAGCCCACTGCTTGGTCAGTTGCTCTGGCATACAATATTTTATCTTGACCACAGAAAGAGAACCTAGAAACACAAGCTCAATATTCTTAACTAACTTTTACCTTTTATTCTATTAAAGAAAGTTTAGAGGTGCTTTAACATAATGGCAAAGATGTCCACCAATGACTTTTTTTTTAATCGTAGCATATACTATCACTTAACATCATCCTCACATCAAATAATTCATGATGATGTGACGTTGCCTTGCTCTTTATTGCGATGAGCTCCCTGAAACACGTGACGCTACTGACTGTGACAATCTGATGGACACTATAAACACCGTGTATCATTTTCCAGCTCTCTTTGGGCTCAGTGAAATGGAACACTTATTTTTACGCATGCACCGAAACCCTTGAACAGCCCTCCCTCACTTTGGCAACGCCGTGCGTAAAAAGCGCATCCCTCTCAGCTCCTCTCTGCGCGCGTGCGTGAGTGTGCCGCGAGTGCGTGTGTGACATCAGCGAGGGGCCGGGCTCGCCCAGTGTTTGGAGGGAGCCTCCTCAGACTTCAGAGGCAGAAGAGGAGTTCACATCAGCGGCTGAGAGCAGTGGACGGGTCCCGTTCAAGCGCGAACCACGCCCCGAATCACGACCCCTCTGTGGACTTAGCCCCGGATTAAGACTTCTGAACTGGGCCAGAACCTGAACAAACACCTGACGATGGCTTTACGCGCGAGGAGAGAGTTCTGTTGAGCCACAGGTTGGAGGATGAAGTTCGGGAAGAGCGTCTGCGTGCTGAACGTGGGGGGAACCCGTTACGCCTTCTCCCGAGAAGTGATCAGGGATTTCCCTCTGAGGCGCGTGAGTCGGCTGCACGCGTGCGCCACCGAGAAAGAAGTCCTGGAGCTCTGCGATGACTACGACCGGGACCGAAACGAGTTTTTCTTTGACCGCCACGCGCAGGCTTTCGTCTTCATCATGCTGTACGTGCGCTCGGGCACTCTCCGCTTCGTGCCCGGGGTGTGCGAGCTCTCCTTTTACTCCGAGATGCTTTACTGGGGACTGGAGAGCGCGCATCTGGACACCTGCTGCCAAAAGCGCCTGGACGACCGCATGTCAGAGATCGGACTGGACGTTTTCTCTGTGTCCGAGGATGAGCCTCAGTGTCCGGTGGAGGCAGAGCTCACCGGCCGTGCCAGATGGCTGGAGAAGATGCGCAAAACCTTTGAGGAGCCCAACTCGTCTATCTTGGCACAGCTTTTGGCTACAGTGTCCGTGATTTTTGTTATTACTTCTATGGTTATGCTTTGTGCCAGCACTTTACCAGACTGGGACACGGCTAAGAGGAACACCGCGGAGGAGCACAGGTAGGAAGTGCGAGCCTGTAAGAAGTGTGCAAAATATTTTGTGCGTAAAATGAGCTGTGGCTTACTTCCATATCCTGTCAAAAGGCTCTCTCAACAGGATTTAGAGATGCATTTTCTACAGAAATCAAAAGCCTCCCCCCTGAATATAGTGCTGCGCCAGTACATTGCCATTATAAATAATTGTGCGTGGTCCATCCTTATTACAGCATGTCCCGTCACCGTGTTCGCCAAATCCTGTGTGAGGTCATTGTTATGGCAACTATTCACTGTCAATATCAACAGCAGCATGCTTCACGAAAGGCTTGATAAAGGTTTTTCTTTAACTCTTTAAATCATGGATCCAAACCGTATAAATGCATGAAAGAATTCACATTCATAATAAGTATTAGCCTTCATATTTCTGCTAAACTTATCAATCTAAATTCCCTAATATTGATGGCGACAGCTTATTGACACAAATACATCTTAATTAGAATACATATTTTTTTACTTTCCATAAACAAAAAACCACAAGCAATCATACCTTACAACCGACCGTGCCAAATGATGTGCACAGGAGAAACTGAAATAATAATTGACACAATTGTGGATGCAATTTTATTTCCTTAGCTAATGGCTTTATAGAATAGACTTCCAAACGCTGTTGTTTTGAGCCTGGGGGCACCATCTCGACACTGTCAAGCCTCTATGAGTGAGTGCTTGTGTTTGAGGGAAAAACATGAAGGCGAATTACTCCCATGACCAGTGCTGAGTGACAGGAACACAAATCAGTCTGCTCTTTCTGCCCATATGTTAAATTATGCATGTGTGTGTATGGATGTGATGTCAATTTTTTTTTTCTTAGGTACATGTGTTTGTGTGTATTGTGGCTCAAGGTTGTAATTCGACTGTGAGATTTTGGCTTTATAAATCTATGCAAATCACTATTTTATGAGTCACGGTGACATAGAGGTTAGTGCTGTTGTCAGATAAAGCCTGAAGGCGCCGAATTTGATTCTCAAACTGCGCCTTTCTGTGTGGAGTTTATTGCTTATGTTCTCCCTGTGCAGTGACGGCCCATTCAAAGAAACGTGTCCGATAATGGTTTATCCTGCACTCCTGGCTACACTGGTTGAAGAATGGATCAAATTAGCTTTCCGCGCAAGGACAATCATTTTACACTGACAATACTCATATGTGTAGAGTTAATAATGTAACATACAATGGTTTTCAATCATTCCATCCAAATTCATCTCTGTAAAATTTTACATGCAGTTTGTTCTCAATTGCTTTACTTGCTTTTACAAACATATGAAATAAACTTTGCAACAAGACAAAGCAGACCGAAGTAGAGCAACAAGAACATTAAGCCACCAGGCTGCCAGGAAGCTGAACTCTCCCCTTCTCTCCCTCTGCTGGCTGATTTGCTCTGTTAACTATTATCTTGGATTGAGAAAGAGTAAATTAGATTTTCTGCATATGATTTACATTTGGTAGAATTGAATCAAATTATAAATCAATGAAATGTAAGTCTAGTGTCTGCATGTGATTACCGAGGAAGGCTATAGCAACATTAGTCCATCAGCACTTTTCTCGTGTGCTGAAAGTGAATGGACACCCTTTCAAAATAAAGATGAGATGGATGCAACAAATCAATGGCTAATCCATACTAAAGAGCAAGTTGATCAGGAAAGACCACTTTTGCTCTCATCACAGTAAGTGTCCGGCCTATAGTTGTATTGCGGGGGGTGGGGGAGGGGGGTCTATGTAATAATAATAAGGACTATCTTGTGAGAGCAATCCATAACGGACTCCCATCTAAACCTGGACTAAACCAGAACCAGACATTTTTAACTGGTCTAAATGAGGATAAGATTATTCTAGGATTAAACCTTGAATTCCCCAATAAATACATTTAAAACTTCAATCAGGAACTGGCTAGAGATCAACTAGATTTGATATAAAAACGTGGATTTTAAAGTATTATACATCCAATTGAACCTCTTAACTGAGCGCTTTACCCAATCCAAAAGCTTCTGGACTGGAGAGCAACAGTCTATATGCCTGAATAACACGTCATTTGAAAGCTAAGTCCAACAAGACTTTTTCGTCGTATTTTTGGTGCTTTTTTGTTGCATTGGCACTTTTTTTGTGTGTGTTTTTTTGTAACTGTTTTGTTGCTTTTTCATGACTTTTTTGTTTTGCATTGTTGTCACTTTTTTGTTGTGTTTTTGTTGCTTTTTCGATGCGTTCTTTGCTGCGTTTTCTTTCTTATTTACGCCTTTGTCGCTGTTTTGACGCTTTTTTCAAGAAGAAAGTCGAACTGGAAAAACTGTACTTGTAACTAAGAAGTTATGTTCAGGGTAAACCAGGCCAAATCCAGCTCGTATGGTTATCATGAGTTGTGGTTCACAGACCATTAATGCAGATCCATAGCCAGGGTTCCATCAGTCAGCCTCAAGGCAGCGGTGTCTATCAGCATAGCCTATCACCAGTGTTTAAAGCGAACAAATAAAGCAATGTGGATATGTAGGATATGATTATGAATGTAGAGGACTAACTTAAATAAAGGTCCTCACTTGGAAATGTAAAAAGACTCCAAAGCCACCCAAAATAAACCCTCGCACCAGCACCTCTGTTTGAGATCCACTCACCTGTCCCCGTCAGTGTGTACACAAGAAGCACAAACAGCCGGCCATAAAACTCGATTTCATGATTCAACAATGACGATGGCGCAGGAAGACTCGCTAATGGAAACCAAACACGACGCTAAACAAACCCAGGATGTGACTTAGGATTTGAAATTGGAACGTTTTCAGTATTTCTTGTATCAGCGTCTAAATAAAGATAGAGAGGAGGCATTTGTCTGTATAAGGTCAGGTTTGGGAGTATTTGGACGAGCAGCAACGGTTAGGTAATCGGACTAAATGTAGCTCATTATCAAAAGGATTCAGCGTTTTCGCTTGAGGCACAAGATATAAAATGGACCAAAGAATTAGCGGAGGTGGTTTCAAAAACAGGCAGTTATTATTTGTCTAAATTGAATCGTGTATGGGCCAGGATTTTACTCATTTTCATATTGTGGTGGTTTGAAATTATGCCAGTCTTTTAGCTGATTTAGTTAAGTTGAGACAAAACAAAGACTAAATCTCATAAATTCAGAATAGTCCACTGTGTAGGGCAGTACTCCGGGTTATCAGCTTCTTCAGGTACAATCATTTTAGCTGGAGATCCATCCATCCATTTTTTTCATTTATTCGGGGTGGGGTCATGGAGGCAGCAGTCAGAGATGCCTAGAGTTCCCTCTCCACTTCCTCCAGCCTTTCTCGGGGGATCCCTAGGCGTTCCTTGGCCATCTTAGAGACATAATCCCTCCAGCATGTCCTGGGTCTTCCCTGGAGCCTCCTCCCAATGGGACTTGCTCCGAACACCTCCCCAGGGAGGCAACTGGAGACAGAAATAGATGTCCGAGCCACCTCAGCTGCTCCTCTCGACGGGAGGGAGGGAGTAGCGGCTCTCCTCCCAGGTGACCAAGCTCCTCACCCTTTCTAAGGGTGCACCAAGCCACCCTGGCAAGGAAGCGATTTTCATGTATCCGCAATCGTGTCCTTTTGGTCACCACCCAGATCTCATGACCATACATGTGATGAAGGTAGGAACATAGATCCTCTTGACCACAACAGTCCGATACAGCAACCGCATCACTGCTGACGCTGCACCGATCCATCTGTCCATCTCACTCTGTCATTTTCATTCATGCTTTTGTAAAAGTTGTTTTTCTGGTTTAGAATTCCCCATTACTCCAATAAGTCCCTTTTTCGACCCAGTCCTGTTTTGATCTCGATAGGCCCGATGGTAAAATGCTTTATGATGTGGTATTTGGTGTAAAGCATACCACTGGTGTTTGTGACCCCCACACACAGGGCACTTTTCCATTAAAGCCACATAGAAAATATGCAGTACTGCATTTTCTGCACAACACATCACTCCCCAATTGGGTTTGCCTACTGAAAATGACCATATCCACATCCACATTGTAACCCAGTAGTATGCAGTGACCTGTTGCTATTTTCCAAAATGTCTGAAGATGCCAGCCAGTTTTCTTTAGCTTCCAAAATAATGTCTTGAATCTCCAAAAAAAAAACCTACCCGGACAAATATTTGTGAGTAAGGCACATCTAAAAATGTCATCATCCCACCTCCAGTGCACCAGTGTATTTTAAAGTGGAATCATTCCTGACAGCTTCGCCATGGAGCATAGGGTTTTCATCATTTACCTTTCCATCTCCTGCTGGTTTTCAAAGTGGGCGAGAGGCAGCGATGGGGATGTTTAAATTAGGCATGTCATTTTAAGTGTTAGCTTTGATCATGTTCGAGGGGATGAAAGTTGAGGTGTTTTGGATGTGTGCAGAGGAGGAATGTGAGTTTATGGGCTGAAGGATACTAAAGTAAGAGAGCAGGCCTTAAGAATGCAGTTCTCACGCATAAACCATTTCAAAGATTTCTGGATGCTGCAAAAATGTGTGAGTAGAAATGCGGATAGCTTTAGAATGACCTATAGTGCCCTCACCATAGAGAGCACCATTACTGTGGCTGTCTCCTTGAGCCAGACACTTCACTGTCCTTGCCTATAGTGTCTGCTCACAAGAGAATATGAATGTGAGAGAAATGTGTTCCCTTGAAGCCAAGAGCCTCGAATGCGCAATAGAATAGTCAACGCTGTATTCAGCAAGTGTTCATACCCCTCCATTTAATTCTATGTTATAGAATTAATAATGTTTTTCCATATTTGATATTTTTAATGCATTGTTGTTGGGGAATCAAAGGTAGAACGTTTAATAATAGAAAAGAAATGGAGAAGAAATTTGTCTCAATATTTAGCTTCATAATAAAACAACTGCCAAATGAATAGACAGACAGAACTCACTCATATTCATAAATCTAACCTGCTTTAATTAAATCACAGTTTGTCAGTTTAAAATACAAAGATACTTGAGTGCAACAACAATGCTGCAATTCTACTATACTGAATGAATACATGGATGATTCTTCCTGGTGAAGCCAAAGGGAGCATTAGTCCATAAGTCCATAAATCCCAGCCAGGATGAGACACAATCTGCCCCCTCCTCTCTCTCCTCGTCCCGTCTGCATCCTGCCCCTGCTCCTGCCAAAACGCCTGCTTCTTGTGGCCCTTCCAGATTTTACCACCGTGAGCCATGTGCCAAAGCGACTGCACAAAAGGGAGCTCGCTGTCAGTGTCTAAACATGAGGTGCTAGGTGTCAATGGATCATGGCCAAGTATGAATAGCCTAGCAATTCGGAAGGCACCTCATTGAGCAAAAGCATTCATAGGAAGTCATGTTGTTGTGGTAGCAGCAGCAATATGGACATTCGAGACCGACAAATGTCTTTTTCTGAAACACTGAAGAGGCACCAAGAGCCCCCGACACCTGCGGCACAGTGGAGGTGCCGCTACGGGAAAAAAAAGGACTCACAGGGCGGCTGAAACATGTAAAGGTAAAAGATCTTTAACATCTCTAACCTTAGTGTCTGGCAAAAACGAACCTAAAAAGTGATACTAGAACACAAGTAGACACAATAACGTTACGAAGCTGATGGTGAAAGACTGTTGTGGAGCGGAGGGAGCTGCGCAGGAGGAAGGAGGAGTTGGAGGAACTGACCAGTGTGGGACACCACGCTCTGAGGCAGGGACAAACCCAGGAGGTGGTGCACCGTTTCAGAGGAGCACAAAATGCAGTTTCCCCTACCAACAAAAACATGGTGGTCAGGTTGGCCCACAATGGCGGCAGCGGTTCAGTCGCAGCGGCTCAGGACTAACACCTGAACACAGTTTTGTTGTACAATGACAAATAAAGCACTTACTTACTTAAATACAGTACATTATTTCGCCAAAACAAGTCTCACTGTATAAACTTTAGACATATTTTAGTCCAAAGTAACAGATACGAGAGACATGATTCCTCCTGGGAGAACTTAAACAACGTCTTTGGCTGTTCACTTACTTTCTTACTTACTTACTTACTTACTTACTTACTTACTTACTTACTTACTTACTTACTTACAGGCTAAATTACTCTTAGTAGTAATGATATTTGTAGTATTAGTGGCTTTTTGTTGTGATAAATGAGTCTCAGTAATATTGTGCTTAATAGAGTGATGGGGTTTACGAAGTCCTCAGACACAGTCACATTTATGTTTTAAAATGAAGGAAAAAGTACATTTTGCACAGCACCAGCATAACACCAATCTATCTTTTACTGCATGTATACCTCAGTTTACTATTCTCCATTAAAATAATAGACAACTCAGTACAAACCCATTCGTACCCCTTCTGTCCCTCACATGTCCATGAATTGCTGTTACGTGATATAAGCCCCTCATTATTACTACCCCTCTGTCTATAGATTGCACTTAGCAGTTGTAATTTGGTCTAATTGCTTTGATGGACTTCTCCCCTGGCTCTGCGGTCCACACTAGGGCTTGATGTCGCCGTATTCACATCATTCAGACCGATTACATTCTCATGTGCTGCCATAGAACACTGTAATCATGCATTTTATGGGCAGCCGCTTTTCTGCACAGACGGAGGGTCTCTTAATGTGTGATGAGGTGTGGTAGTACAGTATGTAAAGCCTTTATGTGGTGGATCTTAAAAGCCCTTGTTGTTTTTTTGTCCTACATTCAGTTTAAAAGCTATCCTGTTTTGAGTCTAGATTTTATGCATTAGTTGTAGTTCAGCTTTAGTTGGAAGAACACGGTTTGGTCGTCCAGTGAAAAAAGCAATTTTGTGTGAGCTGTACAAGTGAGCTGTACAAGAGAAGGACACTGACCAAAGCTCGAGCTCTGGCCTCTGACTCTGCTCACCCACTGAACCCTCATTTTGAGCTTCTGTACTCTAGGAGGCGATACAGAGTTCCACTGGCCAAAAAGGCTATGTTTAAGAAATCTTTTGTCTGTGGAAATTCTGAATGAAGCAGCAACCTTAACACAATCGCCACATGTTTTATCTTTCTACGTTTCTTTTTCTTATGTATTTTTTTTTCTCTCTTGGGCATGTTTGTATTGTCCCCAGTCTTGTGTTTTTTTGTGTCAGTGAGCTTGGTAGACAATTCTATTCTATTCTATTCTATTCTATTCTATTCTATTCTAGACATGTGTTATGTCCAGGGGTGCATCCAGAGCCTGAATATGACACACCTTTCGATATATTCAGAAATATAGAGAAATCGCAATGAGTAAACAAACATTGAAGATTGTCTGAATGATGACTGTCAAGACATAGGACAGTCCTGGTGCCACCTAAAGTAACAAGAGCCCCCGCTGAGTCACATCAATGAAAAAAATGTAGACATACTCCTGCTTATTTCATTGACACTTCCGACCAGCAATAGATGTCAGGCACAAACAGGCCTAGTTCAAAGATCGGTTGAAGTGAAATTACATGTTGTCATCAAAGACTGCATGACAGACACTCTCTCCCGCGCCAAGAAGGGGTTGTCACAAAAGTGGTCGCTCCCCTGTGCCGTTGGCTCCCAGTGCATGTGCGATGTTTGTGACCTCCCCGGGTTTGGAGTGCTCTGACCAATGGTGCATCGCAGTTATGAGCACGCCCTAGACCAGTGACACGGTGCTGCGGTGTGTTTACTACCAATGTTCCAATTAACTTCATGTCTCTTGTGGGACCCACTATGTATAGCCTGCTCGATTCAGTGCCTTCTGCGTTGGCTTTGTTGAGGTGAAAAGTCGGCCGTAAACAGAGGCGTACTTGGACCAACTCGGCCCCGGGAGTTGGATCATTTAGACCAGCCTATCAACCAGCTTTACTGTAGATTTATAAAGCAGAAATAGAGGGATGAATTCTTTTGTTACAGTACACATTTTACTAAGTCATATCTCTGTGATGACTGAACGCATTTGAATAAAGTACACATAATTAGAAAGCCTAAAAGGAACGGTGCCTGCTTTCAAATTAACCTGCTCCACAGTGAACTACTGCGTCAAAATGCTGTCATGCATCATTACTCCCTCCCTCTCATGCCGCTTTTGGACAGTATCCAAAAGCACCTCTGTGTTTTAGTCTTGTTTACTCCTGGTCCTTTGTTCAGACTGCTCATATCTCCAGTTTATGTCTTACCGTTAACAATTTACATTCTTTTGCTGTCTTCTGCTGTATTTACACAAATCTCTTTGCAGCCATTTCCTGTCCACATCCTTCTCATCTCCCCCTTGTCTCTCTCTCTCTTTAGGATCCTGGAGGCGGTTTGCATCGGCTGGTTCACCGCGGAGTGCATCATACGGTTTCTCGTGGCTCGGAACAAGTGGGATTTCCTCCGCCGGCCGCTGAACATCATCGACGTCATCGCGATCACCCCTTACTACGTCACCATGGCGCTAGCGGGAGCGGGCTTGCCGGCGGCCGGACTCGGAGCAGCCGGGATCATCTTGCGGGTTTTACGGATGCTGCGGGTGTTTTGGCTGATGAAGCTGGCCCGACACTTCCTGGGCCTGCAAACGCTCGGGCTCACGCTGCGCCGATGCTACAGGGAGATGGTCATGCTGATGGTGTTCGTGTTCGTAGCCATGGCCATATACAGCGCGCTGGCCCAGTTGCTAGAGCACGGTTTGGACACGAGCTCACCGAACACCGACTTCGCCAGCATCCCGGCGTCGGCCTGGTGGGTCATAATCTCCATGACGACAGTTGGGTACGGAGATGTCTACCCGGTGACGGTCGCGGGGCGGGTGCTTGGAGGGTTTTGCGTGGTGAGCGGGATTGTCCTCCTGGCTCTGCCCATAACGTTTATCTACCACAGTTTTGTACAGTGTTACCATGAACTGAAGCTGCGCTCGGCCCGATACGCGCGCAATCTGGCAGCGAGCGACTTAACGCAGTGAAGCGTCTCGCCAAACTCTAAGGTCTTGGACTCAATGGACTTTACAGATCTCTCTCCTGTCCACGCTTTTGCCCTTTATCTTAAGACGAACTACTGTGTCTAAAATATCGGATTAAACTGATAGCCTGGCCAGTCATCATAACTGCTTTTCTACTGTGCACAAAGAAATAGGGTCGGTATGAATTGAAACTGCATTTCACAGTTGCATTTCTAAAGGAAGCTGCTAGAGCCTTCTTAGTTTCTTATGTCTGGGGAGGACAGTTTGACCAAGCCAATGGTTCTCAATTTTTGGCACGTGTTATTCTAATTAGCGAATTAGAGAATCATTTATTTATGCTTTAGTAACACTAGGTGTGAGGTGCTCTACTGGCTAGATTTCAGTTACACCCAGTTCAGACACATTAGGTCTTGAAACCCTCTCAGACATTTAGATAATGATTTCAATCTTGATCTTGGCCTGATGGTACATATATCAGTTACATTTTTGTATGAGGTGGCACTAATGTGAAAGGAGAACTAATGATCGAATGCCATGGTACATTGCACCATTTTTTTTGTTATGTGGTTCCTAATCTGGGGGGGCGGGCCACCCCAAGGGGGCACCTGGGATTGCCAGGGGGACCCAGACCTTTGCCTGGTCAGAGGGTAAAGTCATGAGTGAGCAAAGACTACTGTTGCATTAAACGCAATGCCATCTTATTTGTTTGAAATAAATATTTATGACCAATTTTTTCATGTTTTGATACATTTGTGAGGGCCACAGGGGGGGCTTCAAGGGAAAAAAGGTTGGGAAACTGACAGTTTTATTGTGCGCTGAGTGACACCTGAGAACCACAATGACTTTCGACACCTAGAGTCTGGCGGGCGTGGCTGGTTGTGTGTCTGCTGTAGACCTGACCTCACCTCCTGCTTCAGGCTCTCACTACATCATGAGCAGATGCATCTAGGACTATGGATCCAAACAAGACTAAAGCGGGACAAAAACAGGTTAGTTTGGTTATTTCTCAATGGAAAAAATAAGATGGATTGTTAAAAGAGTTGTGAAGTCATAATTGTTTGTTTGTTTGAGTAGACAGACTCTTGCACATTATCCACTGAAGAGGGAGGTTTTAGAACCAACAGAGAGCGGTGTTGAGGTCAGGGGTGTGTAAATGTTTGAGTTTAGGGAAACAAGTAAACAACCCTGTCCAGTCAGTCATTTTTGAAAATCTCCACTACTATTGACTATTACCAAAATCCCTGGACGACTGAGAGCCTGCACAACATACATATATCCTGTAAAGGTGTAAAACAGCCAAAACCACTTCTTGCACTTTTTTTTTTTTTTTGGGGGGGGGTGCTTTTATTCCTTAGACAACTTTTTTTCTTTCTTCCTTTCTTTTTTTAATAGTCTTCTTACTAGATTATTGTAAAGTGTATCTGGGGGAGTTCATAGTTATTTTTTAAAGGATTCTTGAGTATCCCAGTGAGATAAAAGCGATTAACCTACAACTTTACCTGCAAGAATGAGGCGACACAGCGGAGCCTGATGATGACAGTGTTTTTTTGGATCCAGAGCAGACAGGACTAGCCCGGCTGTTGCACTACATTTTGGCACAGATTATTCTTAAATAGTGTGACCACCCCGTATACGCCCTGGGTGCACAAAGCATCACTAACACACACCAAAAAAAAAAAAAGAACCCTGACCTACACCGCCTTTTGGATCATCATTTTACAGCACACTCAACGTCAGTCCGCGTGTTAAAAGAGTTAGAAATAAGCTTTTTACGGATGTTTTCCTCGCAATGAGAGGTAATATATTCACACAATCACCTGCTGTAACAGAGAGTAGTTATAGTATAGTTCATAAAGATGTCCCCCAAGAAGAATATCAAAAAAATAACATACCACGTACCATCGTCTCTGTTTGTTTGTGTTTTAAATAAAGTATTCCAAACTTGAGCGCACATTCCTCAATCATGACATCACTCCAGAGATCACTGGTATGACAATGCGGCGTTGTCCAAGCATCGGTCACTATGGCTCCCGGCTGCAGAGCTGCAGATGGACGCAGGCGCATCGGCAGGCGCATCGGCAGGCGCATCGGCAGGCGCAGGCGTCCACCAGCAGGGTCCGACCCTGCCATCATGCCCATGAGTGAACGAGTGTGTGAGCGAGTGAATGCGGGAATGAATGGATGGGCATAGTGGCAAGGCCGCACATCCAACCATCGACTTTTTTTCTTTCTTCCTTTCTTTTTTTTAATATTCTTCTCATTATAGGGCCGGACATCCAACCACACATGTACTTGTAGTTTGTAAAAAAAACGTATATACATAGTTTGTATAAAACTTCTATACATCTGTATTTGTAGTTGTATAGAATGTATAGAAATACATTTTATAAAAATATAAGCATCCAAGAAGTTGCATGGATACATTTTACAATTTTGCAAGAACAAATGCCACTACTTTGTTTTCAAAGATGGATGGACCTGACTGCGACTCGGGCGAACATGAGAACCAAAAGGACCAATCAGAGTGCACCTCAACCCAGCCATCAGCCAAAAAGAACGCCCCTGTTCGGAAGAAAGCTAATAGAGGTGAGCTGGGTCCTGGCTTGGACCCAGAGAGTAGCCATAGTATAGTTCATAAAGATGTCCCCCAAGAAGAATAGGAAAAAAATAACATACCAAGTACCATCTAACATTTGATCAATGCTAGAGGTTTATTTAACTAAAATAAACCTCTAACATTAATCAAAAGCTGGTTGGAATTTAGTTAGGAGCCTACTTCTGCTGAACATTAGCATAAATACCGTGTGAGTGCCGACCGAAATGTCCAAACAAAACTATGGTCCACCCCTCACTTAAGTGACACCCTACTCTGTTTCAGGTTCAAGGTGGGGGACCGCTGCAGTAAAAGGCTGTATCTGCTGTTCCGAGCACTGTTGGATGGTGATTTGTGGACACGTGGGAGACTGCCTCTTGGGCTTAATTTTGTTCTAACTTTCCAAACTCTGTCTTTTACATCACATTTAATCATATGTGAACATTTACATGTATGAAATGGATTGGATAGGACAGCATAGGATAAAGCAATACCGTTCTAAAAAGGACGGGAAGGAGTTTGCTTCCCAGTTGTCAAAATGTTTTGACAAGGTTAAAGATCAATATTTCTCTCATTACTGGACCTGGATCAGCATAAAACTAAATCTGACATGGGGCCAATCAAAGAAAATATCATCAACAAAACCAAATGTTGCTTGCCCTGAGGAAGGCCAAGAGCCGAAACACGTTGGCAATTTTATCTTATCTAGCCATGTTTAAATAAAGGCTTTTTGGAGTTTGCATGTTCTCCCCATGTCTGCGTAGGTTGGTGGTAGGTTATAAAAACATGTGCAATAGGTGAATCCTCCAGCCAGGTGTTTCTGATCACCAGCCTGGCTCCACATCATGGAGATGGGTCCCCGAGCGCCGGCCCATGCTGGCAGCTCACTGCGACACTGAGGATGCGACACTGAGGATGGGTCAAATGCAGAGAACTAATTTCTCTACAGAGATTTCTCTACAGAGATTAATACAGTATAACTTAACTTAACTTAGCTTATTATCTCTACTTTTGGAGTGCCTCAATTTGTTTGATTTTTTGCTGAAACGGATCAAATTACCTTTGATTAAACAATTCAACTTTTCTCAGGCTGTATGTGTGTTAATACACTTTGCTATGTTACTTGGAAAGAAGCATAAATATATGACGAAACACTGCTATGATTTGCGCACCGTTATTTACGGACATTATGCAATCCAATTTCAACTTTTCACTTCAACAAAACTTAGGATGTATCAAAAACATAAAACTTAGATACCAGTTGGTTACCCACTCTACATTTAAAATAAAAATTATACAGCGGACAGGGCCGAAACGGGCGCCTTGAAGGCTGTCCCTTGTGGTGCAGTACACATTTCCGCCAGCGGTGGCGGTAAACTGCACACGCTGCTGGGAGAAGTGGAGAAGTAGAGAGGCCTACGCAAAGCAGGAAGACAAACTTCGAACAAACTTACTGCTGCGCTGTGTGTATATTTCTATGGCTGTGCCTCGAGCCAAATTCAAGGAAAAATATTGGAGCACATATTTTTAAAGTTGAAGATGACACACCCAGCACCCATGCAAATCTCTCTCTCTTCATGTGACAAGATCGAGCCACTGCTAACAACAACAACACAGGTGAGGGTTTTTGTGTTACTAGTAAGTAAGTAAGTAAAGTGTATTTATAAAGTGCTTTTCACAAATAAAATCACAGTGCTGTAAAAAAAAAAAAAAAAAAAGCTCAGCACAGTCATACTGTTACTATTAAAAATAAATGCAAAGTACCAGGATAAAATAATTGGAATTGAAAATTGAATAATACTATACTGCATATAGCCTACTTTATTTTCAGAGAGTAACTGTAGAGGAGCAGCCTGCAGATCCTCCTCCTCAGCCTTAGCAGATCACATGGACAGAAATACCTCATATTTGCTCCTTTGTCACCCTCTCGTGCCTGGATTTACAGCCCGAGGTCACATTGCTAAAACAAAAGGTTTGACTGGCCAGGCTAACATGCCTTTACAACGCAAGTGTTTCGTACATGTCATCTTGCAAAAAGCACAAATATTAGCAACAAGTTACATGAATTATTAATTTGGTGGACATTTCTGCATTTTTTTCATCAATGCATTCAAATTGAATAGTTCCCAGGAAGAATCGTGTTATCGGCATTTAACTATACACTTTTAGCAGCTGTTGGCTTTGTGGCAATCTCAAAAGTCTAACATAAAATCTGAAATAAAAATGGTCACTAAAAGAAGGGGTGGTGCTTTGTATAGAAAGCTTGAGAACCACTGGTCTGAGCATTTGCTTGAGAATTCACAATGGATGAATTAACTTAGAAATTTGGTGTGCTGATTAAAACACACATTTGAACAGAACTAGGCAGCATTGTTTTTGGAGTTCCCAAGTCACAGTTTACTTGAAGGGGAAATGAACTTCATGAGGTCACAATCACTTTCTGGACAAAAGGAGTCGGATACGGATGATTCAGTACTGTGCGCTGAGTGACACCTGAGAACCACTCTGACTTACCTGAGAGGGGCGGGGCCCAGCGTCTGGAGGGCGTGGTGGGTTTGCGTCTCTGCTGTACAGAAGCGCTGACCTTGTGATTCAAGCTCTCACCACATCGTGAGCGGATGCACCTAGGACTACACTACTACAGGTCTAAACAGGACTAAAGCGGGACAAAAACAGGTTAGTTTGGTTGTTTGTCAATGAAAGAAAATAAGGTGGATTATTAAGAATTGTTAAGCTATGCAGTAGTAGATAGTATTTCCTTTTGAGACAGGATTAAATCGTTCCCCACACCTTTATTTGGCTTAGCATAACCGTAATGCCAGCTCAGTCTCACAATAAAATATTTTGTTTTTTTATTGTGTGGATTGATTAGACTTGCAGTAAGGGGGATTGCCGTGTCGTCACATCCGAGGCACTGGTGGGCAACGCAAATACATTAACCCTTTACTGGGCACTCATTGATATACTTTGAAATAAATTAGTTCAACACAAGTTTATTTCTGTTGTTAACATTTGTCTAAACTTTTCATTATCATGCAGAAAATCAATGTGAGCGAAGTTACCGTATTTGGTTACTTGCCCTAAACTGGGCACCCTCCCCCCACCTATACAAAGGTTTATATATAGAATATACAAAAAGTGCTTGCAGGTCTCAGGGGTGCTGGCATTCAGGAGACGTTGTAATATTGATGTTTGAATGATCACACCTGTCATAGTTTTTGTAATGTGTTTGTGCTTTACGTGCAGTGGGCGGGTTCCGGTATTATTTGACTTAAATTACCTTTGACAACATAAAAACATAGTTCTAGGGTTTATTAGTTCTTTTGTCAATTAAATACTGTAAGTGTGAATAATAGGTGCAACGGCCATAGCTTTAGGTGAACAGGGCATATGATCAAATATGATGCCTGCTTTTTTCATGCTGCAATTTCACTTATACCAAAACCAACACATACTAAATTATCACATAGCACAATTATTCACCAAATGTGTGAGTTTCATCAACTTACCATGGTCAGTTTTCAAGTTATGTAAAGAAATGTACCTTGAACTTGGGTCTTTTTCAGACTTCAGAGAAAACAGGAAGTTGAGAGCGCGACCGGTCTCTGCTGATTGGTCAAATGCCACAGTGGTGGGATCTGTGATGTAGGGTGATCTCTTCCGATCTTTGGCTGAGTGACGACCACATGCTTCATTACCTTGCTGATGTGCAGCAGGGAGGCCATATGTAAAGTGTGCGGAAATTACCAAAAATAGTCACTTGCCCTATAAAGGGTTAAATAGATAATAATAGTTCTTTGGTGGGTCAAAACATCGCTCACAGACAGAGCCTTGCTTCTGTGAAAAGATCGGCGCTGTAAAAGATTTGTGATTTAAAATAACAGCTCTTCAAATCAACTATTTGCCCACCAGTCACCAAAGAAATAAACAATAACGGCGATCTTTCCTATTGGTGCCAAATCACCACCAAATGGATGTGAGGGCACCCCTGATTTAGATCAAAATACAACAGAAAATGCCTTTATATAAAATAATTAAGCTTCCAAGAAGTGGCATAAAGTGGCATGCATTTGTCTTCACCCCATTCATTTTTTGATACAAATTTCCCGAGCCTTATTAATCAAATAGTTTGATCAGAACACTTCGGAGTCGTTCCATATTATGTGACTAAGGCTATATCCACACGAAGACAAAACGCTTATGTTTTCAGAAACTTTCTTTGTAAGCACGAAGGTCAGCTCAGTAAATGTGTGCGTCCACATGGGTCGGCTCAGGTCTGTGAAAACGGCGCAATTCATCTTCCAGGCCTGTATGAGGCGCTGTGACGCTAACAGATAATAGAACAAGATGTAGAGGCACATGCGCAGTAAACTTATGTGGAATGTAAACAGTGAAAATGAAAGGAGGCGAGTATATTCTTCAGACGTAACAGGACTAAAGCAGAAAAACCTGTCAGTGACCGGACCAAAAACACAGACTGACTCGTGTTTTTCTACTTGTCACCTGTGGCTTGTGAACGGCAGCGGAGCAAAGAGGAGCGGAGTAAAACCATCATAGATCCATGAGTCAAACTCATTATAAGGTCAGTAGATTATGGACAACAGACACCACTCTGGCGCTGTGATGTCATTGTTTTAGTAAAAGTAAAAGTGACGTCGTAACAATGGCGCCACGTAAACAGCGTTTTGAGATCTTTCCACTCTGGGACCTAGTTTGGAAAATGTTCGTTTACAGACCCCCAAAACGCCGGGCTCGTATGGACGATACACTGGATTGATAAAATATGTTTGCGTTTGGTCCTCAGCTTGACTTCGTATGGACAGGGCCTAATTTGCAACTTCCAAACTGATGAACAAATGCCACTCCTTTGTTTTCAAAGATGGATGGACCTGACTGCTACACCCACACCTCAGATGAACATGAGACATATGGAAGAATCAGAATGCATCTCAATCCAGCCATCAGCCAATCAGAATGCTCCTGATCAAGAGACAGCTCAGACAGGTGAGCTGCAAGCCTTAAACCAGGGTCAAAAACTAAAACAAACCACTTGTATACAGGATCTTATACGAAACATTAGCATGAATTTTGCATGAGTGAATATGAAAATAGCCATGCAAAACAACTTGCTCCACAATTCGGCTGTGTTATGTTAAATCCCTCTCTGTTACAGGTTCTAAGGGAGGGGGCACCGGGGATTGCTGTCTCTGCTGTCTGGAGATGTGTGCCCTTTGTGTCCAGCTAGGAGAGTGCATCGTCTGCTGCATTAACTGCGAACTCTCTTAACTCTCCCAACTCTGTCTGTTACATTATTGAGTTTTGTTTGTGGTGTGTGTGGATATGTAGTCTGCCGGGATTGGGACAGAATGGGATGAAGTGAGACCATTCTAAAGAGCCCATAGTTTAGCACTGATGCGAACATTTTGTGGTAGTATTTGCTTTTCAATTACCAAGATTTGGATGTTTGGACGTGTGGAAACGTGGATATTGGTGTAACTACCTGACTACTACCTGACATAAGGTGCATAAAGCATCTTCTCTGCCAGTTTGGGGCCAATCAAAGAAAATATCCTCAAATGTGCCAAATAAGCAAAATGATCTTTAAGCGCCCATGAACTTTTTCACTCACCTTCTCGTGCCAGCTTGGTTTTGTTAAATTGTTACACATTTTCAAACCGAGGTCACATTGCTAAGAAAAGGTTTAGCTTTGACTGGCCAGGCTAACACGAGTATCTTTAGTGTTTTGTATATGGCATCTCACAAAAAGCACAAATCTTAGCAACAAGTTACATTATTCATCTGGTGGACTGTTTTACATTTCCTTTTTTACATTTCCTCAAATTGCACTGTTTAAATAGCAAACGTCCTATGGGAACAATAGTGTTGTTATCGCCATTAATATACACTTTAACTGTGTGTTGACTTAGTGGGGAAAATCAAAAGTATAAATATGAAAAGTGGACTAAAGAATCACTAAAACAATGCTCTTATTGAGAGTGAAAATGGCGATGTTGCAACATACTGAGAGAGAAAAGTGAAATAATCTCTTTATTGACCTTGGCTGTGTGGACGGAAAGGGTAGGGCCAGTGTTGTAAGAGGCGGAGTCTATGCACTGCAGCTTTTGAACCTGTGAAGTACTGTCCACACCATCTCTGTCTGTCACCAGGACTAAACCAGGACTAAACCAGGACTAAAGGTATAGTTGTATTATCTCATAATTAAACGCTAAAGCAGTGGTTTTTAACTGGTCTAGCTTCCTGACGCGTGATGGAAAAATTCAAACATTCATTTCAACAAATAAAAACACTTTGTAGCTCCCTACAATAAAACATTTAAAACTATCAAGACCGGAAAACCACTGACCTTTGTCCTAAAACCCAGTGTTGGTATTGTTTCTTATTTAAAGGAATAGGCCACCGTTTTTTACATACTGAGATATGTTCTTTCCTTAGCTTAGACAAGTTCATATGTGCTTGTCTGGTCTTCACGTTTGCTCTCGGTCACGTACACATTAACACAGACGGCGTTAGCGTTGTAGCCTCTCCTCCTCTCCTCTATAGCTCCAAACGAGGTGAAGATTTCCCTATTTAAATATGGTTATGTGTAGTGTTACACGATCCAAGTATTGTTACACAAAAATAAACAATGTGGAAAGGGGAACTATATTGTAAGTCCGCACAGTAAAGTGAAGATATTACTCTGCGGATGTGGATCGTGTAACACTTCGAAAACGTGGAAGAGCTTATCTTCACCTCCTTTGGAGCTATAGAGGAGAGGAGGAGAGGCTATATGCTAACACCATCTGTGACTGAGGGCACGTGTGAAGACCAGACAGGTACAAATGAACTCGTCTAAGGTAAGAACATATCTCAGTATGGTCTTACCAAGCTCATAAAATTGGTAAAGATGCTTTATAATTAGATGCAGTGTTTTTTTCACAAATATCTGAGTTTACAATAAAAGAGGGCAAAGCAAATTGTGTTTCATAACTACACACAAACAAAATCAGGTATAGGGCCTTTAAGACCATAGGCAGCAGCAATGTAGCTTCGCTTGCTTGAAATTGCGTGTAATAATCCTTTTCCCTGCACTGTCATTGCATAACTACTTGATTATCAATAGAAAGCCATAAACAAACATTAGATTAGAAGTTACAACCAGAAGACTGAAGACCACAAATGTCATATGATTCATCATTATTTGTTCAATGAAATGCAACGTCCCTGTTTTCAAAGATGGAATCATACAAAGAGTCGAATGAACGTGACTTGGAGCAATCAGAATGCATCTCAACACAGCCATCAGCCAATCACAGACCTCAGACTCAGGACTGTGGTGAGAACTTTGAACCTGGTCATTATCAGGATCAAATTGAAAAGAAACCCTTAATCTTATTGATAAACTCGGCGCGTAACCCTTGTAAACTTTATAGTTGACTTGATTAATGAATCTAAATGGGCGTAAATGCTGCATGAGTTAATACAGAAATCGATATCTGCCACCCTTCTGTATTACTTCTTCTTTTTGTTGTAGACTGCTGTGAATTGTGTTGCTGTGGAATGTGCCACTGCCTGGTGGAGTGCTTCTTCTGTTGCCTTGATCTAAGCCAAGACTAAAACTGGACTTCTTTCAGCCATATACCCAAGTCCTTCAGTGCACCGAGTTTGTTAACCTTTGTCCGCTTTAATATTAGCCCCACAAAGTCAATGCTAAATAATGGCACTATTTTCACTTCCAAATATGAACTGCTGCTCGCCCTTGTATGTGTCTACTTGTGTACGTTCTCGTTCACTTGGGGTTTTACTGGGACAAGTGCACCGCAGACAAGTGAACAAAAATAAATCCACCTCTTTGCAGCACTGGCAGAATACAAACAATCTCAGTGAGAGGTGAAGAAAGATAGTTTCTGGTAATGATAAATCAACCGAGAGTTAAGGGATCTTGACAAAACATTGTGACTTATTCTATGAAATCATATTTTTCAATTTTGTTGTCGTGCCATAGTTGTTTTGAGTCTTAAAGGAACAGACCACTGTTTTTCCATATTGAGATATGTTCTTACTTGAGCTTTGACGAGTTGATACGTACCTGTCTGGTCTTTGTGCGTGCCCGTGAAAGAGCTTGGTAAATTCCAACTTCACGCCCGTTTGGAGCTATAGGAATACATTGAGAGAGGCCACATTTTTGGTCGTTTGCGTGACTGAGGGCACACACACATTAACTCGTCTAAGCTCAGGTAAGAACATATCTCAGAATGGAAAAACGGTGGCCTGTCCCTTTAACAAAGTTATTCAAATGTCATATAATGCCATACAATCAATCAGCTCCCTTGTCCCCATCGAACCAAAACAATAGCCTCGCTAATCCTGACCAAACATGGATCAAGATCGGCTTGTCAAAGCGTCATAGAAGGATGTATGAAATCCCGAGACAAATTTCCCAAAGGGAACAATAAAGCACATCTTAACCAAAGGCCATTAACGACCAACAGTAAGTTATATAAGGCTTTAATCAGTGTTTTCATGCTGCATTTGACACTGCAGTTGTTTCTTTGTCCTCGGTCGTGCCATTATTGATTGTGTTGATAAAATGTTGTTATTCTACGTTTTACACCCAGCTGAATCCAAATTGTATTACAAAGTTGAATGTAAAAGTGTGTACAACAAAATTTTGAATTAGCATAGGTGGCATACATGCTGGAAAACAACTTCATAAATGTGTTTTTGTAAAATGATGTTGTTCTTTGGCTGTTCTGTTTTCTGGTTGTTAAGTATGTCCTTATTTTCTTTTTGTAAAATGCCCAGCCTATTGATATTTTCTGCACAAATCTTTAAAAATAAAGCACATTTTGCACAAAAAACATGTTTTGCTTATAATAAATCACACTTTTTTCATTGTTGCAGTTGCTGAAGGAGAGTTACTCAAATCACTTTGTGCCAGTGCATCTTCATTGTCAATTCTACCACTTGAAAACCACATACATGCAGTTAACGACAAAAGCTCAACGTAAATATTAAATTATTTGGACATTTGAGATATTTTTAGATGCGTCTATATACCTCTGGTCCTCCCGCCAAACTCGCTTCACCTTTTATGTTAAATTGTTTACTCCTCAGCCGTGCCTGCCTTAGATTAAAATTCAAGTTGCATGTTGGTATTGGAGACACGAATCCACTATCACAGCCAAACATTCAAAGAGCTGTGCCCAAGTGGCTGCATTGGCCGTGCTCCAATAATCAGGCGTCCTTATAGATGCCCTTGTAGACATAATTACAGAACAAACTGGATTTGATTTGGCTCCGCAGCGTCCATCATTTCTGCACAATGTTTGGAGCAACCAGTGCGAGCCACGTCTCCTTAACAACACCATCGGAGAGAAATGGGCGGAAAACAAATGATTTATGAAGCTACAGCAGCTCCTGGGCAGATCCTGGTGTTTTATCCTCTTCCTAGCACCTCAAACTGTAAACTCCTGGGCCGATGCATTGTTTTGTGGCAGGGGATGTACTATATAGGCATACCATGGGGTAGGAAAGTTAGTTTGCAAATGAACCCATTTTATTTGTAAAAATGTGGCTATTGGCACTTTTGTTTTCGTAAGTTTCGTTACAACAAGCATTTTGTATTACACATCATGGCACAACTCACTGCAGTCCTCCCGGAGCCCACTGCGCTGGTCACGTTGCCCCGTTGTGGCCCTGCATGGTTGAAAAATCTGAAATCCCTGCAAGATTATTAAACCCCATGAATAAAAATCATCACTGGGAAATTATTACAGCCCTTTTCTAGACCTTCACTTGTGATTCCTTCTTTCAAAATCCCAATTTTCTCTCCTACCCTCCCCTTTTCTAATATTTATGACCTTCTGTCCCTCCTCCTGATCGTCTCTTCATTCTCCGTCCCAATCCTCTCACGGTGGATCCATTATACAGTGGGGTTTTGTTTACTCTGTATGTCTCCCTCTCTAGGTTTAATATCGCGGCTCCTTATCCAGATGGTCCTCGCTGCAAGTCCATCTAAACATGTGACCCAGGTGCATAATGGGTATAGGACTGTAGAAAGAGAAAAGCGGGGTAGGCCTATCGTAAAGGCCATCGAACGTAGAGAGCTTTGTGTGAAAATAGGGCCCTAAGCCACTCGTAATGAAAACTGACACGGGTCGCTCATCCTTCTTTCCTTTCCTTGTTTGCTTCCTCGCTGATTGCTTCCTAAAGGGCATTGGGAGTTGAGTGGCGAAGTTTCGGCTTGGTAAGCTTCAGCATGGTTATAGGAACTGTCTTGGGCAAAGTGTTTTTTTTGTGTGTGTGCTATTTTTCAGGTCATGGGTAGAAATCTTGGCGTGGTAAAGAGAGCAAAAGATTGGAGGTCAAGCCTTCATTTTCCCTTGGTTGTATCAAATGGAAATTCAGTAATATTGTACACATTTTGATATCAGCTTATAAAACTGAGCTGATCTCACATTGGCGGAAGAACAGCTTTTTATGGACTTAAAGTAGGCAGAAACAGATCAATGTCTATCTCTAGTAGTTTAAAATGACACAACTAAACCAAATGAGCTTTTAGGCAAGCTAAGCTAATCCCAGTTACTAATAGCCTAATTTCTTGGTAATATTGCTATTTTTATGCTTACATGGGGTGTCAAACTCATTAATTCAGCTCCCACGGTCAGGGCCGACTTAACCTACCCATAGGCCCCTGGGCTAACCATGAAATATAGGCCCCCACACACACACACACCCACCCATGCACTCTAACCCGAGCTCCACTAGCATTCAGCTGACTCATTAATGTGAGCGATCAGAGCCATTCTATGCATTTTACTGTTTTCATGCTGACTTACACTCACAGAGGTGTGTTTCCAATCAGAAAACTTTGAAGCCCCTTCAGTTCCCTAAAGGGAGAAAAAAAACGTTGTATGCTCAAAAGAATATATATTTTATTGCTCCAGCCCAGGCAAGCCCAGTGGTTAAGGCAACCCTGCCCACAGTGGGTCGCAGGCCACATGTATAAACTGGAAATACTGTTGAGAAAATAGTTTGCAATAAATGTATAATAATAATGAGCTGTGTGCACGGTTTCAAAATGGTGTTGATTTGGTGAAGCGCGACTGTAGCCTAATGAATAATAATATTGGCTTACACCTGAACTGTACAAGCCTGTGTCATTGATGTCATTATTCATTCACTGCACATTTGTGGCCGGGGTGATTTCTTCTGGTTATTTCTTTAAAATGTCATAACTCCTCACAGAGATGGGCTAGAGACTTACTTCTTAAAAATATATCTTTTCAGGAATGCTCTACGAGTCACAGGCCGGATAGAGTCATCTCGTGGGCTGGATCTGGCCCGCGGGCCTTGTGTTTGACACATGTGCTTTAAGATGCTGCTGTTTTTCGTGCTGTAGTAAAAAGTGACAAAGGCAGGATAACTGAGCAGGTGTCTTTGAGGTTCAGTTTGACTTTATTTATGGTGGAAACATTCTCCATTTTGCAGCTGGTGGCCTTTTTGTTACGTGACTCACATAAACCTACACCAAAAGCATTAAGGTTGATTAAAGTGACTGTGAGCTTGGGAAAACACTTTTAATTGAGCACCGCTATTTCTAGTTTATTTTCTTGTTTTGTGATAAATATGCAAACTAGGGCTGTGGTTTAGCCAACGGCATGAACAAAATGTCCACAAACTGATTAGTTCCAACTCATTGCACAGGCCCAGTCTTAACAATATGGCTTTATTCTTATTGGCTGAAATGAGAGTATGTCCTGAAAGTTAATTATCGAACCTTCATTGTATTTTTAATGTGGATTCAAGGCTGAACAGCAGAGAAAAGTATCTGAGCACTTATGTTTCAAACTCACTATGATGTTCACAAAGCAGTCGCCAAGGTTACGTTCTAGCTACTGCTTCATTTATTGATCTTCTGTTGGTCGTCTTGGCGTTTTCCAGTGGCGTTTCTCAAAGTCCCGAAGTAGCTTGCTCAAGGGCACAATGACAGTTGTACCTAAAGCTGCCAACCTTTGAGTTTGTGTGTAAGTACGCGACTGTTGTTTGTCTTTGGGTCTCATTATAATTTACCATGTTATTTAGCATATCTTAAAACCTGCCATGACTTGCTATGAAGAGTCTCTACATCCTAGTTTAAAATATTTTCTCCCTACATCCTTAGTAATTCAACATCTGTTCTGTTTAAATGGACGCTTATCTTATCTAGCGGCACAGTGGGATAATGAATTGCACTCCTGCCTCAGTGCAAGAAGTACTTTCTTTATGGAATTGGCACATCCTGATCTTGCTGGTTTGCCCTATAGTGCCGTAATTTAAAAACCTTTCACGCCACGTACTGCCACATGAAATACATTGCCTGACCAAAAGAAAGAAGGCCGTGTTCTTCCCTGATGGCACGGGCATTTTCCAAGATGACAATGCCAGGATTCATCAGGCTCAAATTTTGTAAGAGAGTCCACATCTTATCCCCATTGAGAATCTTTGGGATGTGCTGGAGAAGGCTCCGTGCAGTGGTCACACTCTCCCATCATCAATGCAAGCTCTCGAACCACCAGACATAGATCAAGATGGTCTTTTATGTTGCTCCTTCTGGCAATTAATAAAGTTACATCTTCTAAATTTAGGACCAAAAACATAATATTCGTGCATAATTGACCTCTGTGTGACCCATTGGCTGTATGGGTGACCATGGCGCCTTTACTTTCGATCCCGGTGGCCTTCACAATGCACCAGGATCAATTGTTTTGTAGGTTTTCTGGTCAGCAGAGAAAACCTGCCACAAACCCTACAAACAATTGCATTATAGAGGTCACTGTGATGGGAAGTAAAGGTGTCATCTGAACCACCCTTACAGCCATTGGGCACCAAAAGGTCAAATATGCACAATTATACTTTTTTTTCCCACATAAAAGGTTCCATAATGCACCTTTAAAGTGCATATGACACATTTTTTTTCTAAAACACAATTAACACTATTATATTTTGCTATCCTTCTGTGGACCCACCACCTGCGGGAGGAGCCATAAGGGCCTGGTGTGATTTGGGCAACTCCAACAGCTGCCCCCACGACCCGGCAACAGACAAGTGGAAGAAAATAGGTGGATGGATATTTTGCTAAAGACTGTATCCAGCTGTCTTTAGTTTGGCCTTTTTTATGATGTTTATAGTTTCACATCCTTATTGGACACCAGGAAGTGGCATATATGAAGGCAAACAATTGTTAACTGTTGCCGTGCAACCATATTAAAGTGATAGTTTGTAAGTCTAAATGTTATACAAATTTTATAAAATGTGCCAAATCGACCACCTGGTCTTGCATTTGGATGTAAAATAAGTTAAGTTAAGTTGTTAAGTCCCAACTCCCCGGATCTCAGCAACTAATCAGAGTCTAGTATCCTCCCGCGTTGACCAATGAGACGAGCTTTTCCTGCGAACCAGCCTGTCAGGTCCAATCAAAAGGGAGGGGGAGGAGCTTGATCGTTTGCTTATGAAAATTATGTTCCTGCTCTCCTCATTTTGCAAAATGAGAGGGGATTTCTGGTTAAAGAGGGGAGGAATTTGATTCTTTACTTTCAAATTTCACTCTCTCTCTATCTTCACTTTGCAAACTTTAAGTCAATGGGAGTCAAACTGCTATGGAACTTTACCTTCATCTATGTCACTTCCTGTCAGTATATTTCTTCATTAAAATTGCTGCTTCACTAAAATAAAATGAAAATTATGCAACTGTTGTTATCCTTCTTAACAAGTCAAAAGCATTAAAACCTGTCATATCCAGGTTTAAAGGTAAAAATGGTGTCTAAAAATGCACAACTATAGAAGATAGTATTATATTTTCTATATATTATTCCAGCTGTCTTGTGGACATATTAATTTAGTATGTTAAACTGTGCCCTGTTAGTAAAACCGTGCTTGTACTATATTTCTAATGGAGACTCTTAGAAAAGGGAATAAAAATGAAGATGAATGAAGTCTAAAATTGCAGATGACCCTGAACCAACACCACAGTTTGAGAACCACGGGGGCACAGAAGAACGGATCAGATGCAGAGGACAGATTTCTACACTTCAGACAAGACCTCGCCTGAAAATGAGATAAAAATCCTTGTAGTGGAGAAGAGTCTTAACTATACTTGGTGCATGCTCCACATACAAATAATAATAAGACGGAGCGAGCATAAGAGGACAAGCCAAGTGCGAAATTGAGGATAAAAGATGATCACATGACCTGAATCGGACGGGACAGGGATAATACAACACGATACAAAGACGCTGAATGGAGCGAGCGCACATACAGTAAAGTGAGTCTCCATTTGAGTGTTGGACGTAGGGCTTTCTGCATCTCCACGGCAACCTCCTCATCCGCCAGAATGCCAGTCAAACCAGGCTGGACATGTGGCTTCAGTAAACATATGTATTTATAGAAATGGTTGGCTTCTTCCCTGCTTTGATCTTCTCCAAACAAAAAAATAAGCCAATAATACAATATAAGCTTTATGTCAATCAAATAAAGGTATTGGATTTGTAGAATGCTTTATAGGCAGCAGGGGCAAATGAAAAGAAATGAATTGTACCGAAATGAACTGGCATCAAATCTAAATTCCTTGGACAACAATGACATTGCTCGACTGTTTTTATTGCACAATTTGTCAAAAATACAAAAAAAACACAGTCCAAAACAACATCCAAATGCAGTTTTGGCTTCCAAAGTTTTATCCAAGTTGCTTTTGGTTATTGAAATTTCTTCTGTTTTCTTGAATGTTTGCAAATCTGAAGAAATGAAATGTGCCCCCTGTTTTGCGTTTGTGGAATCAGAAAATATACATTTAGAAATATCTGTCACAGTGATTTCTTTGTGACACAGCATCGACATCAAAAACTAACAGTTCAATAATGAATGGTTTGGATCTGTTGTAATAAACTACATTTTGGCTGCATTTTGTGTCTGTTTATGTAATCCAGCATAAGTACTCATATTCCTTTCATGAATCCTTATACTCCAAACATCACATTCACAATAAACATCGTGACTCATGAACATATTTTCGTCCCTTCTGATTGAATTATGCTGGTGGCGGAGACCAGATCTAAAAATACAGGCTGACAAAAGTCACCAGAATCAATGGAAAGAAACAGTCTTTGATAAAGTGTGTTCACGTCTCGATATTTGCCAAAAAGATTTGATCCAAACAAACACCTCCCACACAGCAGTCTCTCTGTTCAGTGATTTAAGATAATTCCCAAGACTCTGGGGGAGAGGTAGACTGAAACTTCTCTTACAAAACGATCAGGATACTGACTTTAAGAGCGACGTCTTGGCTGGAATTAAATAATGATGTAGATTTCACTGCATTTCTTTAAAGGTGCACACAGAATTTGGTCTCATGTAGGTCTCACTTATTTTGACAACTACAATTACCGTGTTTTCTCCTAAGTCTCATCTTGTTGCATTCTGTGTATCTAATCCAATAACTATGCAAGAGCTCTCTTTTTAGGCTATTCATCTGCCTTCAGCACAATAAAACCGGACGTTTTGATTTCCCAACTCTTCCATCAGGGAGTAAACCCATATCTGATTCGCTGGTATGCATCTTTCCTCAACAGAGTCCAGCTGGTCAAAGTAAATGACGCGCTCTCCTCTGCCGTCACAACCTCCGTCGGAGTCCCCCAGGGCTGTGTCAGTTCACCTCTGCTCTTCACCATACACACTGACGACTGTCGAACCATATCAAATTATCAACACATTTTCAAATATTCTGATGATACGGTCCTGGTGACCCTCCTGTCAAACACTGACAGTCCGGGGCTACACCAGCAAGGTGTCGGGAAAAAAAACTATCCATCTATCCATCTCTCTCTCTCTCTCTTTCTCTCTTGCAGGTGCGGATGTGGTTTTAATGCATTGACTTATGTTGGGGGGGTCTTGGCTAGTGGCAGAGCGAAGAGGAAGGGGCGGGTCCTGTATTTCCTGTAGGAAGAGGAAGGTGCAGGGGCAGAGTCAGGTCGGCGCTGAGGTGCTGTTTATGAAGATGGTGCAGGCTCGGCTCCTGCTGGAGTTTGGGGTCGCCCAAATGTCCATGACACTGGAGGAGTTCGGGGACACGTGGGGGCTGGGGGGGGGGGGGGGTTCTAGCCTCAGTCAGGGCTGGACAGCTTTGTTTGGGACCTTTTGTAATATAACTTTGTGTGTATTCTTTATTTGTGGTAATTTTTTGGAATTAGCACGAGGTGTGAATGTGAACATGGAAGCCTTTTTTTTTTCTGACTAAATAAAGGTTTGGTTAAAAATCAAATCTCTCTCTCTCTCTCTCTCTCTCTCTCTCTCTCTCTCTCTCTCTATCTATCTATCTATCTATCTATCTATCTATCTATCTATCTATCTATCTATCTATCTATCTATCTATCTATCTATCTATCTATCTATCTATCTCTCTCTCTATCTATATCTATCTATCTATCTATCTATCTATCTATCTATCTATCTATCTATCTATCTATCTATCTATCTATCTATCTATCAATAGCATCACTGACTGCTTGGAATCTTTTGTGGTAGTTGTGGACAAGGTTCTGTCTATAATCTGGTGGTAACGGCCCGTTTTTCTTGGCAAAAAGCCTTCAGTTCATATAAGTTCCTGGGCTGTCTTGCGTGAACTGCACGTTTGAGCTCTCCCCACTGTGGTTCAATGACATTGGGGTCAGGAGACTGAGATGGACACTTACGGGACCTTCGCTTTATTCTACTGGGAGTCAAGAGTGCATTGGAGTTTGTAAATTAGCCTTTTCCGTCTGACTGACCACCTTTTATCCTGTTTTAACAATAAAATCAGCCATTTCCGATGAGCACCTGGTTACTTTTTAACCTGAGGATCCTCTCTCTCCTCTCTCTTCTTTACTGTCCTTTCTAGCACTCCACTCCTTTGCCTTTCTTTCTCCCTCACTTTACTTTCTCCTTTTCTCTCCAACTCTCCTCACTTATTGCCTTTCTCCACTCTCCCCATCTTTCTCCTCTCTCTCCGCCCGGCCCTTGTTCTTCCCTTTTCCCTGTATCGCTTCGATTCGCCCGCTCCTCTCTCTTGCACTCTCTCCTTCTCACTCTCCCTCTCCGCCCCACCTTCCCCCGGCTTCTCACCATCTCATTCCCTTAACTCCCTCATTTAATCTCTCTCTCTCTCTTCCTCTCTCTTTCCCTCCCTCTGCCTTTTATCACACATGCATAACACAGACATATCGAGATCTTTACACTCGCCGCACAGGAAATGGCATAATTAACAAAGATGTTCAGCTGAAATGAGGCTTAAGGAGTGTCTCAGATTAACTCTCCAACCTTGTGGAGGAAAACACACACATATAGTGCTGCAGTTCTCATTCCACTGGCACTTCTTTATTTTATGAGGTGATGTTTGGTGCGATAAGTTTAAGAGCCACTGATCATTGGGAGAAAGCCCATCCAGACACAAGAACATGGGAAGACACTCAACTTTATAAACGTACTATTAAGCAACCTATTTTGCAGCAAACATATCTGAAATCCAACCTTTTTCACTTTCGTTTGCATGCACTTACATCACTTTGATTCAAACCAGAGTCCTAAACATTCTGGACTGAGTGTCACAGCAAATATAAACAAAATGGACTACACTTCAACTACAGAGTGCAGAAGATGACTCAAGAACCTTCATCTGAGGATAACAAAGTAGAGATGACACTCATTTTGTTGCCAGGCGGTTGCTATGCTGTAACATCACCTACATATGAAAATGTTACTGATTTAGATCTCTTTGATTCTAATATGAAGTATTTCCCTGCAACATAAAGCACATCATCAAAGTGTAGCTTCAAATAACAACATATTCTTCTCTCTCTCCCAGTGATTATATAACTAAATGTATTTTCTTCCCCTGGGAACCTTATTGAAACCATCGCTCAACTCTTTTCTTATACGGACTTGTAATCACTGTGATCAATGTCTTTCATGAGGTCTTAAATAAAGCGTTGAAGCAAAACGAATAATTAGTTTTTATAAATAACACAGGGACATAAGATCTAATGCGTTATTTATATCCTCTGTAATGTCTGACATCTTTTTTATACAGAGAATAAATGAACTACACAGAAGTGGCTAAAGATTTACCACATCATGTACTTGAATTCTACAAGCCTTTTATAAATAGTCTGTGGTAAAGATGTTCTGCAAAATGGGCATAGAAGCTTTTCCGAGCTTATGAAAGGGGCCCAGGCAGAAAACCCGATATATTACAAATTACAAATACTTACTGTAAGGACCATAGATGTTTTTACGCTGGATATGTAAGAATATTAGCATATATGGAAAATAACATCAATTTTACATCAATTTCTAATTTACTAATAACATGTTTAATTTCGGCTTCTCTTGTCACGCTTTGCAAAATCCACCAAAGCCCAGTGACACATGGTGCAGCACCTCAGAGCAATTCTCTTTAAGTCAGCTTTCTCAATTCCCAATGGCTTTTACTCCAGATGGTTCCTCCCCATTAAAGCTGAAAACATGCCGCTCTGTTGTGGACTCAATAATGAAATTCAATACCAAGCTCTGAAGCTCAGCAACCACCGTTTGAGCATGGCTCAATATGTTTCACAAGTTTCATGAAAAATTGATGGCCAACTGTCCAAAAGATGAAATATAAACATACTGCATATACGATCAATGGTATATATGATCAATGGTATATAGGTTTTAAGAACCAGAACAGACCCAGAACAGAACCAGAACAGACCTTGGAGAATGTAGTTTGTCGTGTCTTTGTGTCATTGCATCAGGTTGTGCATCATTTGTGCATTATTGATTATTGATTGACTGTTGGCTGTCCCCCATAGTATCCAATTCACTCCAAAATGGAACCATTTGTCAGTGCGATGTTGGGACACCGAAAATGGGTGTTTGTGCTTTACATGTAATCAATATCAATCAATAACTCAAAAATGAAGCTCCAAACACTCACTTTGTGTTAACGAATAATGGTCTAACAAATTACACCATTTTAAGGATTGAGTCTTACACAGAAAGAAGGGGGGAATAGTGTGAGCAAAAAATATGACATAATAGAAAGTGTGAGCTTGAAAAGTGTGGTTGCTTTAACAAACAACATTGTCATCGGGTGTCTGGGTAATGTCAGGCGTTAATCAATAGTTAATTAATTATTAGCACAAAGAGGCAGAGGCATTCACATGTGCAGCAGATGTACAAAGCAATGATACAAAGTTGTAAATGGTAAATGGTCTTTACTTATATAGCGCTTTTCCACCTACATTAGGCACTCAAAGCACTTTACAGCAAGGATCCACTCACCCATTCATACTCTTAAAGTATACTATTAAAGTATGCAACTGTCTGCCAATAAACAAACAAACAAACAAACAAATACACATGACATTGCATTAACAAGCGTTTATTCAACACTATATATCAGTCTAGTTACGAGGAAAAGCTGAAAGACACACTGCGTAACGTTTTGGATTACCAGTGCCAGCAACACAAACATGCTCCTGTGAGGCATAGATAATACTTATTGCAGTGGATATTCTGCTGCTGTGCACTGGGGCAAGACACTTTGAACTGTAATTGTAAAAGATGCATTTTTATTTTTATTAACATAGCATAACTTACACTTTGACAAACAGTCACACATATCGTTTTCTTCTTTTTTTTTAAAGGCATTTTTCAACAATAAGAATATCTGGAATAAAATCGATCATCAATCAATCAATTTTAAATGTTTAAATGTGTAAAGCACTTTTGATGCACCTGCATGAAAAACACTAAATGAAGTTTGATTGATTGACTGTTATAAAATAAATGATTAGGCTTTATTTTATTTATTAGGTGACATGTTATGCAGTGAGGCTTAAATCTGAATCAAATTGAGTAGCCCAATATCTGGGTGTCAGTAACAGCATAAGTCACTTTGTAAAAACAATGTAGTAATAGTGAATAGTGCATAAATGGTCCATTCTGTACAAGTTCAAAAATATTACAGAAGAATAAAAGAAAAGGTTTGCTATTCTCAAACTGGTGCGGATAACTTTTGGGTTTAGACTTATTTTAAGACTATGTCAGACTCTATGTAGATATGGTTTAGCCTTGATTTCCTCTTAATAGGAAGGTATGAAGTTTGAGAGCACTAAGTATTTGCATATTCAGTAGCCTGAGCCGTAGTATCAAAGTCACTTTCTATTACTCTATTGTATACATTCTTCTTTGGTTTATTATTGTTTGTTTGTACAGTAGATAGAGGTACGATAGTGTTTTTTATAATGATTTTTTTTTTCATGCATTCACTCTAGTTCATAGACTGTAAAAAATAAATAAATAAAAATACATAAAATAATAATAAAAATAATAAAAATTAATAATAAATAAAAATTAATAAATACATAAATACATAATAATAAAAAATAATAAAAAATAAAATAAATAAATAAAATGTATCTGGTTGCGCTATCTCCAACCTGTTTTCACTCAGGCGTTTGACTCGGCCTCCTCTTCCTACGTCACTTTCCTGCGACGGTTGCTACGAGAAGACCCTCAGCGGCTGAATCTGGCTGGAAGATAACACCTTTCCACGTCCTTTAGCATCAAAAATGTACTATAAATTCAGCGGATTCACTCAGAAACTTACGGGAGCGGCTCCGACCACCGCCTACAGCCCACAGGTGAGTGCCGACAGCGGGCTTTAGATCCCACGTCCACCCGGTTACCGAAGAGATGACCTTCACGTTTCACAACAGATTACCGCAAGCATCGGCGCCGTGGATCCGTCAAATATTTATCTCTCTTAAGTTAGATATAAACAGTCGAGTTGGTAATGCGCACTAATGAGTCACTTTCTAGCTATGTAGACCGTGTACAGACACATTTTGTCAGAGATGTCAACAAGCGGGTCGTAAAGCTCCGCGCTGCTACATCCTATTAGCCTACTGCTAATCGGCTGTCACGTTTTCAACAAAGTCACAATACCGTGGTAACTTACAAACTAGTTTTGATTGCCAGATGAAAACGCCTTAGCTGAACCCGTGTACGATCAAAACTGTTTAAAAATCCGTGGTCGTAAACAGCTGTAACCTTAATTGGCCCCCTGGATTGTTTTTCTCAAAGTGTTTTCAAGTTAAGATAGGTTCTGCAGTGTGATTTGTTGTTGTTGTGGTTGTTATCATTGTTTTTAATAATCAACTAGTGCTCACGTTTCATAGTTTCTTCATTTGAGAAAGGTTAAAAGGTGGAATTGGTAATTGAAAGGTTACGCGGTAAGGTCAGGTGCAAAGGTTTAATGCATTATATTGCAGTCCTCGTCAATAGCCTCTTAAAAAGTGTTTTTATTATTATTATTTTGTTTATTTTTTACTGCAGTATCAATAGAATGGGCGCTAAGTTTTGACAGACAACCTTAGTAGTTGTTATCCTATCCAGTGTTTTTCAAACTGTGTTACTCGAGTCAGGCTCCGGTCTAGTCTAGTCTTCGTATTAGTCAGAGACAATTTTGTGCATGTTTTCGTCCTCCTTTCTCAATATTGTTTTGTACTACTGAGTTAGACGTGCTTCTAACGCATTTTAATTGTTTGCCCTGCACAGTGGGCCACTCCTCACTTGTCTCATTACATTGTCATATTTAAATGAGGGTTGACCTTGAGATTTGAATTCAAAAGAAACTAATCACGTTCAGCTGCTTGACATTCATTTACTGTTTACTGCTTCATCACACCCCTTTGTCCCCAAAGGTTAGCCCCTGCCCCGGTCCCTGGTCTGTCCATGTGACCTTTGTGAAGCTTTATCACCTGTTTTGAGAAAGTCGTCTGTGTCTCTTTTGGCAGATCACGACCTTTTCTACGGCTTTATCCTTTATTGCACAGACTCTTTGTTATTGTCTTACTGTAGGTCAGGCTGCCTTGTCTGTTAGGTTTGAAATTGTTCATTGTTTGCATGGTGAATAAATTAGTGCCTTGTAAAAAGGAACAGAGACTTTCATTATTAGACATTTAAGGAGTGGGACAGGAGAATTAGCCAAAAACCATGATGACTATTATTATTCTATTCTATAATGTCCTTTGAAATTCATATTTGTTGGGGTCACTTTAACTTTGGTTACAAAAAAGCCACAAAAGTGCAATAAAAAAAATGCAACAAAATAGCAAAAATGATCCGTTAAAATCAGTTTTGTGAGTCTTGTCTTTCAAAAGTGGCGTTACACTGCGGCCTAAAGTCTGTTTGCTCTTGTCGAGAATATTTTAGATTTAGGTAAAGCCAAGTCAGAGAAAATGCACCTGCAGAAGGCGGGTGGTAAAGGGTTAACCAGGAAAGTTCCACTGAGATTAAGAATATGTTTTTCAGGGGAGTCCTGGCCCCAGAGGGAAACTTGTTGTACATGTTTTTAGTGGTGGGGGAAACCGGAGTACCCGGAGGAAACCTATGCAGACACGGGGAGAACATGCACGCAGAAAGGCCACGTCCGGGTGGGAATCGAACCTGGAAAGCACAAGCGTTACCATGCCAACAGCTGCAGGTCTCAAACATGGTGCTGCACTTTGGTCGCCCTTTGCCATGAAACTTGCCATTTATCAAAGATGAAAAGTTGTCCTACCTGAAGAAATCTCATGTATATGTGTTTTGAATGCAAAATAAATCTAATCCACTGATAGCCCACTCATGGTCTGATCATTCCAGTTCTGCCCAAATTGAGTTTGAAGTGCCTCTTGACTGTGATGCGCTGATCTGGAGGAAGCTGCTTCACCCACTTCAGTTAAAAAAAATAAATCACAATATTATCTTATTTTAGCGCGTGCGGAGGCGGAGAGTGGGAGCACTAAAAATTAAATCTGACACATCAAAACACAGGCGGTGAAGAGGTGTGTTTTTATTTGCAAATTCACCGATTGTCTATAAATGCTGAGACTTTATTTTTTACGTTAAATTTAGGTTTCTGAAGTGCAAGGATCCATTAGGCATCACTCAGCTTTGACTTCCTCACTAAAGCTTCACCCGTTCTAAATCGGTTCTAAATCCTAAGACGTGCTGTTAATGTTATGTTGAAAGGATACAAATGATGTGCTGCCGTGTTCCCTGTGGTAGCATGTGGATTTTGAATGTGTTTAAGTAGGGATGCTTAATATATGGCAAAAATGTATCCCAATATTGGTTGATGCAATATTCATATCGCAAGAAGCCACAATGCCCCTCCCTTACCGTGGTGGAGGGGATTGAGCACCCGAATGATCCTGGGAGCTCTGTTGTCGTGCCCCTGGTAGGGTCTCCCATGGCAAACTGGTCCTAGGTGATGGGTCAGACAAAGAGCGGTTCAGAAGCCCCTTATGAGAGACCAACAGGCCTGAGAATCACGAGGCCATCCTTCTGTGGAACCACCACCTGCAGGAGGAGCCATAAGGGGCTGGTGTAATATGATTTGGGCAGCTCCAACAGTTGCCCCACGACCCGACAACAGACGGAAGAAGATGGATGGATGGATGGAAGAAGCCACAATATATGACAAAATCACAAGTGTTCCATCTGTCTGAGATAGACTTTTTTTTTTTTTGCAAATTCAGCCTAAAACAATGCATAGAAGTTCAATTTGCCTTGTTTTTGTGCTGAATAAGTGTTTGTTAAAGTTGATTTTTGACACTTGATGAACAAATTACTTTTGAATGGAAAATGCTTGTTGAAATGGTTTTGAATATGCATAATGCAATAACCGTATTGCCATATTGCACACCAGTTTTGATAATGAATACATATCAAGCCGCTCGGGCCTCATGTCGTAGTATTGTACAGAGCTTTTCCAGACGCTCACTTGTCACTTTACAGTTTTGTGCCAGTTATTCTTTCGTACCATACTTGGTGGTGCTAAGCCACAGCTGCCCTGGGGGAAGACTCGATGGAAGCGAGCCTGCCAATCTGCACCATCGGCCCCTCCGACTCACTCACTACATTTACCTAGCCAGGCTGCGAGGCTGTTGTGCAGTTCGAAATGATTCGAGCATTTACTCAGGCTTGCTGGAGTTCCCAAACAGTCTCCCATCTTAGCTTCTGAGATCTGAAGGGATCGGGAAAGCAAATGCGGTATCTACATGATTTTATCAATATTGTGCAGGCATAGTTTTAATAACAGGAGCCTGACCCTCACTGTAGGGGCCGTTCAGATGGCTGCTCAGAGCGTCCCTCAGATTAGGGCTGAACAAAGGGACGGTTCAGTCCTGGCTTAGTCCTCGACCTAGTTCCTTACTGGATTAATGTTGTTTTACTCCTAGTTTAACCTTGGGCTAAAATGTATTATTCTCGTACTCATTTGTCAAGTAAATATCGATTTGTAAATATCGTTCTGTGTCTTCTGGCCTTTGGTGAATTTTTGCTCATGACTCGCGGTTAAGTCCTAAGCTTTAATCTGATTCATCATCACATCCTTTTCTCATTATTGCAGTCTTGTTATAATTCAATGCAGTTATGTTGTTGTGTTTATGCACCATTCGAATCTAGGTTTTCTTCTTGGTTAGGTCCTGGTTCAGTCTTTTAACCCGAGGTTAATGTTTCATTATTTCCAGTTTTGTACTATGTTGTCGTCTTGCTGTCTGATATGCACTCTGTCGCTCTTTCAATCTGTCTCAGTAAAAATAACACTCTGGTTCATGACGGAGTAGAACAGGAAGCAGCAGCTCCGTGTCTGATTGTTATCCGTGGACATTGGCTTCATGTATCGACAGGCCCAGTGTCGGTCTCTGTGATCACACGTGGAGCGCTTTGGACAATATAGGCCTGGATATATTCAGGAGAGGATGTTTTTTTTCACTTCAGTAGTTGTGCAGTAACATGTAGGATATAGTTCTTCAACCTTGAGTACAGTAGTACTAGTATCAGCCATATAGTCTTTAGTATTCATTCTGATCTTGACTTATATCAAAAGGATCTATCAACATTTATTTTAGAGGAAAAACAAATTCTTCATTCCAATTTTCCATTATTAAATATCCTTGTGTTCGCAGGGGCTGAAGCCAGGCGCCCCGGTGGAGTCTCCCACGATGATCTTTGCAACGCCGACCAAAGTGGTGTCGGAGTCCGGGACAATGGTCGAGTACCTCGGCACCAACAAGGTCCCGGATATGCAGCGGTTCTTCCAGGTAAGCAACATATTACAAACAAGATGTTCTGTGTATAGACAAAAGTCAAAACAAAATACAATACACCACAAGACACACAAACATAATACACAAGACAGGTCTATAGCAGATCCTAGAGCAGTAACAGCGTTTGGATTTTTAAAGAATACATTTGAAACTATATTTTGTTTCAAAAAATAGTGACAGAGCAAAAAATAAGAACTCAAAAAGGAGTAGGCCGAAGCAAGAAAGCTTATAGATGCCTTCCCCATATTAAAGGTATTAATTTACTTTCCAGCTGCAGGCAAAAGGGGTGATAATAATAGTGGTACTAGCAGCATCTCGTGTTCATGAAATTTCACATTACACTATTAATAGTGTAATGTTATACAGGCACAAACACTGTCTTACGCATTAGAGAGATAGAGAGATATATAGAGAGATATATAGAGAGATATATAGAGAGATATATAGAGAGATATAGATGCTGGAGTGGAAAGCATTCATGTGTAGTTTTAAGCTAGAGATTGTGTATCATCAGTAAACATATCTTTATCTCTTTTAAATCAGTTTCATCATTTTATCTTGATTCTGTTGATATGCTGCGATATCACTCTCATTCTTTCTATTATTAAAGAGTTGAATCAAATCGTGACCGATCATTGAGAAAAATATTGTGATTAGTGGAAGGCCATATCGTATCACATATTGTTATCACGATGTAATATTTTTTATATTGTAAGGGTGTAAAGTGCTTGAGTTGATATTTGTGAGGAATGTTGTACTAAAATATCACTGAATTAATCTTCCCAATAGTATAATAATTTGTCAATTGTATCGTCAAATATATTATCGTGATATTTTTAGCTGTAGGATTGGCACGTAATGCACTATAATTATAACGCACTATTATAATTTCAACTATACTTAAAAGACATTTTTTCTGGTTCCAAGCCGCCATTGGGAAACCTGTGACTACATTGTTAATTGGCAAACACATCAAACTTACATTTCCCCCTCACTGGGTTGAGTAATCACCACATTATTGACTTGTATGCCATCGTAAATCCGCTTTTGAAACTGCCAGATTGCATTTGCGAAGCAGATTAAAACAGGACACATTAGTGAACCGCAGTTTCCTTAATTCGAAATCTTTCATTTGGTGCGAGTTCGTGACCCTCAGAACCGGCTGCAGGCCCCTCAAATCAAGTGATTTTGTGTAAGATAAATGGATGTTGGAGGTGCACAGTTAATCACAGCACTTCACTAATGACAGAGAAGCCACAGCACCAATCAGTCTCAGGCTGTCCCCGGGGGCTAAAGGCAGAGCTGCCGAATTAGCCTTATTCAATTGAAAATCACAATTTCAATGGCAGACACATTGCAACATACTGCAATGCCACCTTCTTACAACAAAATACTCCAATAAGATGCAAACCTGTACCTTAAACCTCGACAAATCGGTTCCAAAATGCTTTTATTAGTCAGGGCTCTGGATTATATTGCATCAAACCTGGGTCATACCTGGATCAGGCTTCGTTCAGACCTTTATTAGTAAGGCTGGGTACCTTTTTTCCCCCCGATACCGATACTTTAACGATGCTTGGTTTATGATACCGATACCTATACTCAAATATTTCTCGTCTAGAACCTGAAAACAGAATTTGTGGAAGATCTGCAAATGTAAAATATCAGGTAAATCTCCAATGTCAAGAAATGTGTGAAAAAAAAGAGGAAGAATTTGGGAGACAAATGGGGGGAAAAATAGGCAAAATATTAGTAATAAAGATGAGCAAAAATGGGGGAAAACATTAGGAAATCGAGAACATTTTGGGGTAAAAATAAGAAACACATTTTTTTCAGAAAAAAATTGAAAATTTGAAGAAATTGTGCCAAAAAAATATTAACAATGGGGCAAGAAATCAGAAAAAAAAATTGGGGGGAATTGCTGAAAAATTGGGATAGGGAATAGGGGAAATATAAACAATAAAATTTGGCAAAAATAAAGGTCCATGAATCATTGGACGCAAACTACATTTATTGTGGTGCCATCGATTTCTTAGCTCAAAATGAAAGCTGATATTTTAATTTAAGATGAATGACTCCCAGTGCTGCCTGAAGAGAGCACCAAAACCAAACGATACGCAAACCAACACTGTCCTTGATGGTGATAAAATGCCCTTTTCGTCCACTATAATAGTGTACAGTGTACACAAAAATATCAACGCTAAGATGAACATAAAGGTTTATAAGCCACATGCACAATATGACCACTTAATACTTTTAGAGCTGACATAAAATTTGACTTGCTCAACAACCTAAATCTAGTTCTAGTACTTTTTGTCTTCGTAATTTTTTTAAAATACAATTTATCCGTCGTACATTTCACACTGAACCCTGCAGTCGCCCTGTCATTGAGCAAACATAGAGATGTCACTTACTGACTACATTTTCTAATTAAAGATTTTCTACACCTCCCTCTGAGCCGCCGCCTAGAGGAGTCCCCCTTCAGTCTGTCAGAGCCAATTACAGCTAATGGGAAATCCCACTTTATAATTAGAGAAGAAGAACAGAACAGCAGAAGTGTGACTGTGTGATCTTTACCTTGGTGCTGGCAATAACAATGTGTTTAGAGAGATTTATGTAAAGGGGAACGATTCAATGGGAACTTAAAAAGTGGTATATTTTATATTCAGATGAATGTGCTGGAAAAGAGGCCACACTGTATGCAAAATGTACTATTTTGAGCTTTAAACACGTAATAGCCTTTTCTCTCATCAAAGACGGATCTAGAGTTTTTCCTTATTTCCTAGTTATCCAGAGTGTTGTTGATTTCTGGAGATTTTAAAGCAGTACTAAGTGATTCTTGCCCTTGGAGGCCATAAGCGCACCTACAGGTGTCGTAGCAAGTTACGATTTTTTAACTTATTAATTGTCTTGGAGAGTTAATACTACGGTGACAGAAAAGGCGAAGGGAGAGAGGGATTTTGTACATCCAATTATACAATGGAATTCTTGTTTTAGTCTTAGTACTACTGCCACCTCAGGTCATACGTGTAACTGCACCGTCTATATTAAGCTCGTGCATGACGGTACTTCAGACCCAAATTAACACCTTTTTGAGTGACAGTGCAGGACTTTAGAGGCAGTTGTGGTGAACAGGTCTGGGCTCATTCTACACATTAGGACATGGCTGGAACATGTAGGGGGATGGAAATACTTTGTTTTAACCTTTGTAAACTCCGCATAGTCCCTTTAAGTCCAGCCACAATGGAAAAGCAAAAGAAGCTGTCTGTAAATTGTGATTTGTGTTATGTCTACTTTATCATGACTTCCTGTCCCTCTCTCGTCTCTTGCAGAAGTCCGACGGCACCCCGATCCATCTAAAAGGAGGTTACGCCGACAAACTGCTGTACCGCACCACCATGGCTCTGACAGTAGGGGGCGTTTTATATTGTGTGATGGCTCTGTACATTGCAGCGCACCCGAAGAAAAACTAAATCAGGAACTCTCAGATCAACTGCCAACGCTTTTGTCGCACTACGTTTTTTTAAATTAAAAGTTCACTTCCTTTTGGGACTCAAAATTCTCATGACGGTGACCAGCATCCACAGCTTCATATAAATTATGTCTGTTTTCTGTGTAAAAAAGATGTCTATAAATAAACTGTAAAAAAAAATGGAAAAGTTTAATGAGTTTTTGTGAGAATTTATTTATTTTTTAACTACACTAGCAAATGTCTCAAGCTAAATCCAGCTGATCTAACAATACAAGCAACTACAAACAATACTAACACTATACAATTATCTATAATACAAAAGAGTGGATTTGAGGGTAAGTTGTCCTTTAATGTACACTTTCCCAGTGAACTATCTTCATTTGTGATTTTTAAACCTGGGTTCAGCAAAAGGGGCTTTCTCCCAATAACTACAATCTTCGGTCTTTGCCACCCACCACCATTTTGGATGCGGATGATTACGCTGTCATAAGACCTCCTGTTTCCTGTTGAGACAGAACAGGGACAAATGTTTAATTATCCACAGTTCCACAGTTTTTACATACCGAGATATGTTCTTACCTTAGCTTAGACGAGTTCATTTGTACCTGTCTGGTCTTCACGCGTGCCCTCAGTCACAGACGGCGTTCACATTTAGCTTCTTCCTCTCCTCTATAGCCATATAACTATATTGTAAGGCGTAATAATACCAGGAGAACTTCGGCGTCTGCACATACAGACGGCATCTCTGGAATCACCCATTTATGGTCATGTTTGAAAACAGTTAAGGGGGAAACAATTTGGAGAAAAATCTAAACTTTCTCAGGAGGCATCCGGAACAGATGCCCGAGCCACCTCAGCTGCTCCTTTCAACGTGAAGGAGCAGCGACTCTACTCCGAGCTCCTCTACTTTATCAAATGCTGAATTATAAATATAGTTTTCTACTAAAGAAAGAAACAAAGACATGGAGAGGAGCAAGTGGTTCAACAGCCCATAAATACATAAAAAAGAGAATGCTTTTTTCAGAGAATTTTTTTCACTTTTTTTCACACTGAGAAAATATCCATATGGACCCGATTTAGACTGTATTTATGTATATGATAAATAAGTTTATATTTCACTAGAAAATGGCTCAAAAGAGTGAAAAATTGTGTTTCTCTAAAGATTCTATTTCCCCCTCGGCGAAGCCACGCCCCCCTCTCTGGCGAGATGCCGTCTGTATCTATAGCACAGCGCGGATGTCGAAGTACTTGTGGTATCATTACGCCTTACAATATAGTTCCCCTTTTATCCGCTGAGAAAATCCACATAGTTTCATTTTGTGAAACTACTTTATCGTATAACACGTCACGTAACCATATTTAAATAAGGAAAACGTGGAAGAGCTTGGTAGCTTCTAACTTCACCTCGTTTGGAGCTATAGTGGAGAGGAGAGGCGACTGAGGGCACGCGTGAAGACCAGGTACAAATGAACTCGTCTAAGCTAAGATAAGAACATATCTCAGTATGTAAAAAAACGGTGGCCTATTCCTTTAAAGGAATAGGCCACCGTTTTTACATACTAAGATATGTTCTTACCTCACTTTAGACGTGTTAATATATCCCCGTCTGGTCTTTGTCCGTGCGCTCTGTCACGCAAACGGAGCACATACGCAGCCTCTCCCATATGTCACATAGCTCCGAAAAAGCTCACGATAGAAGCTACCAAGCTCTTCCACGTGTTCCCTATTTAAATAAAGTTACGTGAAGTGTTTTCATGCAAAGTATATTTACACAGAAATGTAACATGTCGATTTTATAAGCAAATAAAAAGGGGGACTATATTGTGAGGCGTAATGATACGAGGAGCAAAACGTCCGCGCAGTAACTCCTAAAGGTTATTGACGGAAGTGAGCGGGGGAAGTCTTTAGGAGTTACTACGCGGACGCTGTGCTCCTCGTATCATTACGCCTCACAATATAGTCCCCCTTTTTATTTGCTTATAAAATCAACATGTTACATTTCTGTGTAAATATACTTTGCATGAAAACACTTCACGTAACTTTATTTAAATAGGGAACACGTGGAAGAGCTTGGTAGCTTCTATCGTGAGCTTTTTCGGAGCTATGTGACATGTGGGAGAGGCTGCGTATGTGCTCCGTTTGCCTGGCAGAGCGCACGGACAAAGACCAGACGGGGATATATTAACACGTCTAAAGTGAGGTAAGAACATATCTTAGTATGTAAAAACGGTGGCCTATTCCTTTAATAAGGTTCTTCAAGAAAGACACTAGAACTAAATTGTGTAAAATGACTTCCGACATCCTCAGACGTGCATGATGCGTCTCTCATCAGCTGTTGTTCCCAGACGTGGCCACGCTGACAGTTTTATTCGTTCTGTCAGGGTGGCCATGTCTCTCGCCACTTGGTCACTGGAGAGGTGAGCCCCATGTGTATCCCTGTTGATAGATCTTATTCCTCGCTTTCTGATTGAGGAACAAGAGGATCGCGGAGACAGAAGAGCACAAATCTAAGCGCTGGATCCGGGAGACAATTGAATTCAGAAAGCGAGGAATAAGATCCATCAACACAGATGAGGGCGCCTTAACACCGCCTTATGTAACAACTGTTCAAAAAATGTAACACAGTTTTAAGTTTGTTCTGTAAGAAAACCACATTTTGTCATAAAATTGATCACAGCACACTTTCAGGCAGTTAGTAAAGCATTGTTAAATACTTCATCCTTTTATGAGACATTTACAACCAACCACTGTTAACATGAAGAAGCACCTAATGTGAGCTCAATCTTGTTCTATACACCCACCAAAGCTAATCAAAACAACTGCATTTGCATATTTTTCTGCCCAACAGTTGACAGTACATCAGCGTGTGTTGTCGGGCAGTTGGCCTGTCTGTCTCTCCGTCATATCTCCGTCATCTTTGACTGTTTTATCCAAATGAGCAGCAGCCTCCTCCAGACGGCATGCATCATCCAGCCCTCGACAAGCTGTGGAGATCTCTATCGAGTACTACAGTAGCCTTTTAGCAGCTGTTAGCGTGGATACGACTCCTCTGTGATTATGTACATTAGGTCAGTTCATCTGTCGGTGTAGATGTATTGCATAGTGGGTATTTTAAGGGTGCATTATGTTCGCTATGGAATTACATGAATGAAATATATGAATCTGAATTGCATGCGTTTTATCTGTTGAATCGCCATCATTTAGAGTAGAGTCTACGAGGATTTGTATTGCTTCAACTCCATATTCTCATTTTCTTCCACCTATGATTGCTATACATATGCTAATAATTTTACTGCTCTTTGAGGCGACTTTTGCAGACAGTTTTATAGCAGCAATAACCATAACAAACATTAGCATTAGGATTTTAATGGTGCGATACAATGCAGTGGACTTTACTATTATTACAATACAATGCAGTAAATTATCAAATGTGACTTGCAGTGGTGGAAGAAATATTCAATATTCTTACTAAAGTAAAAGTGCAGATACAGGACCAAAATGTACTGAAAAGTATAAAAGTATGCATTTTAAAATGTACTTTATATGTAAAAAGTAAAAGGATTTGAGTGTTTAATGTGCTGGTTTTAAGGTCTGAAGCGCTAAACCACTAGCTCAGGTCGAAAACACGATCAAAAGATAAGATATTGAAATTCTCTTGTTACATTCTGCTCTCAAGATCTCTCAGCGTGTGCAAAATAGAAATGTGCAAACCGTTAAAGAGGGGGTATTATGCTTTTTTCAATCACATAGCACCAGTCTATATCACACTACAATGATGACGAAACCTTCTGTTGGTCTGTAAATGCGGTAAATTAGAATAACTGCCTGGTATAAAATTGCTCTCTCAAAATGGCTGCAGCGAATGTCTTGAAAAAGTCGATTTTGCATAATACCCCCCCTTTAATGGTAGAAAAGGAGGTGTCTTATGTACAATGAGTAGGAGCAAAAATCTTAAGGGGCAGGCATATAAACAATAAGAAACAAAAAGAAATAAAAGAAATACAATAAGATTAGAATAGACTATGAAAAGTAGATATCAAGGGCTAAACCAGATCTAAACAAGGTCTAAAGGAGTAAACCACTAAACCAAGTCTAAACTGGGACTCAACCAGTTCATCGTAGAGAGGTCACTTTGAAAATAAAATACTTTTACTTTGAACCCAATTTAAAAATGCTGCGGAGTACAAAGTATGATACAGGCTTATAGACAAGTAAAAGTAAAAGGTATTCATCCTAAAATTTACATAAGTCTATAATTTGTACGTTTTACTTAGTTCACACTGGTGACTTGATTATTTATTCATATCTATGTTCCTAAACCTTAAAGGAACAGGTCACCATTTTTCCATACTGAGATATGTTCTTACCTGAGCTTAGACGAGTTGATGTGTACCTGTTTGGTCTTGCGCGTGCCCTCAGTCAACGACCAAAGATGGCGCTAGAATTTGGCCTCACCCAATGTATTCCTATAGCTCCAAACGGGGTTGAAGTTAGAAGGGACCAAGCTCTTCCACAGGCATGCAAAAAGACCAGACAGGTACGTATCAACTCGTCTAAGCTCAGGTAAGAACATATCTCAGTATGGAAAAATGGCGGCCTGTTCCTTTAAAGGCCTTTAATTCTTGGCCACATTTTGGCATCAAAATCTACAGAAAAAACTTGTTGCATGGTGTTATGGACAACACCAACAAATCTTCCAGGTTTGGTGCATAGTTCAGTTTATTATTAGCCATTTGCAGTATGAAACCACTTTGGAAAAAAATATGCACTTTGCTCAAAGTGCAAAGTGAACCCATAGAAGGACATTACACAACATAAACAAATACTACATAATGAAAAATAAATCAGCTAGAGGAGGACCTTTGCTGTGTTCATATTATTTACCAACATCTCTGCGAATATCACCGAGGTACACTGAGAATCCTGGCTGTAGTGTCGGCCAGACTTGGAATTCTGCCTTATATTTTCTTTTATTTACCTGAAGAACAAACAGCTTCAATGACCTCCACTTTCAGCAGCCTATTGTTACACACAGTCCTTATACTCTCACCCTTTACGACTGAAACTACTTATCTTTTCACATTTCTGTAGCAACCCTGCCTTTTGTAATGGCAGATTTTACACCATGACTCTACCATTGCAGGCATTTATCTACCAGAGCACAAAGACCTGAACAGACGCAGTCAAAAACAACAACACAAATGAAGTTAAATGGCCCAGATTTGATGTTTTTTGGTGATGTTTGAGCAGCACTGATCTCTCTGCAAGGTGGGAGTCTGGAGGTGGTTTCATTGTGTAATGCATCAGTGTGTGGTAGGTACCTGGGAGGAGGCCAAGAACTGCAGCAAAAATTGGCTCTTCAGAAAGGTTTATCTGGCGAAATGGTTTATAATATTGAAATTCACGGTCAGAGATTGATTGATGTGATGAAGTCCCTAACGTAAGTCAAATATATTTATTTAGACCTATTACTAAATTTGTGCACATCTGCCCCACTCGTCTCATCAGCAATTCTTATGGAAGTTCAAGGCGAGACGCTGCAGGTGACTAGGAGAATGGGGCCACATACAGAAAAATATACAAAAAACTGGGCCGCACTCAGTAGAGGTCAGGTATATAACCTCACCTCTGTTGTATTAAAGTTAGCAAATTCAATAAAATATGTTTTTTAATTGAATATGCTTAAAGTAAAAAACAGCTTTCATCACAGCTTTCTATTCATGAATTTTCATTTATTTTATGTAATTTTCAATTATATCAGCATCATTTATTTAGGGGTTGTATTTATTCTTTAAGAGGCATATTTTAGATGCTTCTAAGCAATTTTCTTACATTTGATCTTATTTTAAGTGGAGATGTGAGGTCTGTGTGATCATTTCAAACACTTCAAAGACAAGAGCAATTTGATTTAATTTGAAGAATGATCTTTTTAAATAATTATGTCGGCTTCACTTTGTGAATAAACCAGTTTGACAGTGAAATTGTCTTTTTACTTTACACGATGTTTGTCCCTAAGAAACTTCTTGCAGGAAAAAAGAAACGTGTCTGTGCCGCTCAAGTAAAGTGTGATTATTTTCAATTAATATTTTTAATCGCACTAAACCTTAGGTAATTAATGATCAGGATTAATCAAAAAAGGTCCTGGCCCTAATACATATATACTAAATTTAAAAAAATCAATTATATTTTAGAATTTCCAGCAGGCAAATTAAAAGTGGGCCGCGGGCCGCAGTTGGCCCTCTGGCCATAGTTTGGACACCCCTGATCTAGAGTAATTAAGTAAAGTAGGTAATTATTATTGGTGTAGATTACTGACATAAATATGATAAAAAATTAAATGTTCATTTTCTGTCATTTTCTATGAAAAATAAGGCCTTTTACGCACAGACAAAATCTAAATAATGAATTGAGCCATGTGTGCATGTCTGGTTTTATTTTTGTTGGGACTATACAGAGTTTAAAAATGTTAAAATTATGTATTTTCCTCCCCCTACATGTTCCAGCCATGTCCTATAGAATGAGCTCCGACCTGTTCACCACAACTGCCTCTAAAATCCTGCACTGTCACTCAAAAAGTTGTTAATTCGGGTCTGAAGTGCCATCATGCACGAGCTTAATATAGAAGCTGCAGTTACACAAAAGGCCTGAGATGGCAGTAGTGAGCATAAAATCACACACACTTCTGTCTAGCCCCTTTAAGTATTTGAATAAACTATAATTATTAGTGAAGAAATTAGTACAAATTAAAATTCACCTTTTGGCTTCAAATAAATCAGGCTTGGAAAAATCCCTCTGAAAAACCTTCAAATATATTGTGAAGTTTAGAGAAATATTAAATTAATTATTTAGACTAGGTAGTGTATGTGTTACCTGTTGAAAGTATAGAAGCTATGAGAGCAAACCGGCCCAAAAAACAGAAAATTAAAACATAAATAAATGTTTTACCTGTAGTTCCTCACCTTAAACATTGTGATGCTTCTTCCTCCTTTAAAAGCCACTGGGAAGAAACATTTGACTCTTGGATGAGTGGACACCTGCGAATGCCCTTTCTTCATTCTCCAAACCGTTTTTATTTTTACACTCAGCACAAACTGAACATCAGTCGTTTTCAGAAGTGTGTGGCTGCTATGGAAACTGATACAGCGAACCTCAAGAAAGTGCTGGAAAGTGTGTGTGGAGGGTTTTTTTGGTTGTACTTTTTTATTACAACCTCCGTGATGTGAATCTTAAGTTACAATGTCTCTCACTTCATAAACTTTAATACTCCGGGAGGACAATAAAAGAGAGACTTATGAGGCACATTGAGATCATTCAACCTGGATATTACTGAAGCTGTGGAAACAGGAGACTATAAAGAAACCTTGCACAGATGTTGTATGGAGATATCGGTGCTTAAAAACTGGAGTAATGTCTTTCATTTGGACAAAATCACCAAAAATGGGCTGAATTCATGGAGCTGAGAATAGCAGTAGTACATTTATGGTCAAAGCAATAGTCTGAGCACTTATATCACTTAAGCCTGTCCTTGGATGGAGCCCCGTTGGCCACCGCTGCAAGTATTTAATCATATCAAATTGTTTTGGTAAAGTCCAACAACACAGAAGTCGCCCCGCAGCGCTGTGTGAATATTACTGATTTGATCAAACAGAGGAACCGCTTGGAAATCAACAATGGCACAGATATCAGACGTGAAACAGTGTCCAAAACAGTGAAGCAGCAGATGGATAGTTGCCTGGGGCGTCCCCTGTCCTTAGACCCGCCTTCAGGGGAACAGAAAAACTCAAGTATTCAGTGTGTACTGCACTGAGAGAATACAATAGAATGTTTTGCGATTTGCACAGGTACAAAACAGAACAAGCACATTGGAGTTGCAGTTACAGTTGCGTGTAACATTTATATTTTGCCAAAAGTAACTCAAAAGTAACTCAAAGTAGTGCTCAGTTACATTTTTGGAACATTAACATGAAATTCAAACATAACACTTTTATAGCTGTAACTACTAATCCAGAATATATTAGAGTTTTAAAGTAACTTGCCCAACACTGATCTCATACATCCCAGGCTAAAGTTATTGTCCCTCCACTCCACAGATGAGCCCGTTGTGTTGCTCAGTGTGTGAAGTGTGGAGTTTGCATGTTCTCCCCGTGTCTGCGTAGGTTTCCTCCAGGTACTCCAGTTTCCCCGACCACTAAAAACATGTTCAATAGTGTTTGAGAGTGTGCATGGGGGACGACGGATGGAGATTAGCCCGAGGCAACAATCCGGTGTGGCTAATAAGACCAAATAAACCAATAAATAAATTAAAAAGGGATTTGGACGTCACAAAACAGTAAATAAATATATAAATATATGACTGGCCTAGCACTTTTAAGAAAGAAACGTTGAGACGCAAGACACAAGAGACGTTGTGTATCGTTGAAGTGCTAATTGGATTCCATGAGACAAATTAGGACTTGATTATTGTAAATGAATGAATATAGTGAATAACTATTGCACTATGGCAAGGCGAGTTTATTTGTAGAGCACAATTCATACACAAGGCAATTCAAAGTGCTTCACAGTTGCATAAATATAAGAAAACAAATACAATCAATAAAAACATCAACATAAAATTAATATGTGGTATATCCACACTCATATCTGCTGCTCTAACTTAATACACATCTGTGAACACAATACCGCTGTTGTTCTATGTCAAATAGTTGTTGTCCTACCATATTTTACTTTTTTTTTTTATCATTGCTTTATTTTAATCTTTTTATGCATATGCCTTATAGTTTTAAAGTTTTCATCGCTTATTTTTATCTAAATTCTGTGTTATATGTTTTATGTTGCACGAGTTTGCTCTCTGTTCTCAAACAACGGCAATAAATACAATTCAGATTCCGCTTCTGAAAAAGATTTCCAGCCACCCATTTCTTCTTTTGTGTCCGAGCAGAAATACCCACTTCTCTATCTGCGCACACTTCCTCCAGCTCATCACGAGATTCCCACGGCGTGCAGGCCATCTGGAAGGACCCCCAAGGCGCTCTCAGATACGTAGTCCCTCCAGCGGGTTTGAGGTCTTTGCCCGGGCCATCTCGGCTGACTCCCTTTGATGTGGAGGAGCAGTGTTGCCTTTTATATGTTTCCAAAGCTTTGTAAACTAGCCTTTTTCATCGGTAAAGCTGCAGAGCGTTCATATCAGGAGGAAAGACGTTCTGAATGGAGAAGCTGTACATTAATTAAGGGGAGACACTACAGGCAAAACTCATTTTTTTCAGTTTTCAGGTTTTGGGCCAAATTGGTCTCTGAACATATAAGCTTTCACCCGGAAACAGAAAATATACCTAATCTTCACAATAACATGTTTAAATATTGCGCTGATTCAATGTTCCCCCATAGACTTATATGGGACAATGCAATTTCAAGGGCCTTTTTCTCAAAACACATGTTTCTGTCATTGTGGCGACACTATGTCCACGTCAGTCGGACCTAAAGACTTCACATTTTACAGCCTTGGACTGAACAATATTTGGAAGATTTTTTCAGAGGGATTTTCTATTATCTAATCCCTAAGCCCCATTTATTTAGTTTTGAATGTCAAAAAATAAGGCGAAAATTACATTTTTACAATTTTTTCCACTAAAAAACAGCTTATTTTAAAACTAAACAAGAAATCCAAAATCCCCTCTGATAAAGTCTTGGTAACTCATTTATCAATAAAATGAAACCATAAATTTGAATGTAGCTCTATCCATTATTCAGATTTCGTCGCCGAAAAGATGGGAAATTTGGGGCATTTTTAGGCATAAAACACCTTGTTCTTATATGAAAGGATAAAATGACAGAAAACTTGCAGTGTATTTTTTTCTCACATTTATGTCAGTGATCGACAGCAACAGTTTCAAATTGATATCTGTAAATATACATTTTTTCCCTATTCACCTGCAGTGTCTCGCCTTAACAAGCATAGCACTTCCCAAACGTGTGACGTCATCCACCGAAATCCCATTCAACCGCGAGGTAGCACATCGAAGCGACACCTTCCTTATAAGCGCCATCTTCTCACCTCCATCACACCCCTCTCGCCATCTTTGTTTACAGACTTGTGTTGCTTTGATTTCCTGTTATCTCCCCGGTCTCCTCTTCATTAACACAAGAGGCATGTTTTTTCTAAGAAGCCATAAAGACGTGGTGACGCTGTTCTGAATAAAACGACACGAGGCCATTGTTGTAGAGGAGCCGCTGAAGGGGGGTTTCAGCGACGCCTGAAGAATGGAAACGGGCTGAAGCCGTTGTTGAAGTGGTCTGGTAAGAGTTTCGGAGAGAGTCCTTGAGACAGCAGGGTAATGTGGGTAAGTGTTGTTTTGTTTCCCTGCAACAAAAACATAAGAAAGCAAAGAGGTTGTATTGAGAGCGGACAATATGGTAATTTAACCCTGTAGTATCGCCTAAATCATGGTTGTATATTCTGCAGTTACAGACACTTACTCCCAAAGTCTGTGGACTTGATTCAGACATGCTTCTATACGGAAATATGTTCTTACCTGAGCTTAGACGAGTTGATGTGTAACTGTCTGATCTTTGTGCGTGCGCTCAGTCACGCAAATGTCGTTAGCATTTAGCCTCTTCCAGCAGCTCCAAACCGGGGTGAAGTTAGAAGCTACCAAGGCCATATGTTTACCCAAATCTAAAAGCTTTAAAGAAAAGCATCAAAATAGCGTCGAAAAGGAGGGTGATAACGAAGCAAAACTTTGCCGGAAAAGCAACAAAAAAGTGATAAAACACTCCCTTCAGAATTCAACAGTTCAGTGACAGAGGGGACGAAAGAGTTGGAGAACCTATTTGTTTTCCGAAACGATGGAAACGACGTCCAGAAGGCGTGAGCGAAAACTCAGAGGACTGAGCATGAAGAGGCCGATCCAAGATATATTTAGCTTTCTTTAGCGCCTGCTTCTCCCATAGAGACTGTAGGTCTCTTTGTTTAACTCCAGTGACTTTAGAGCAGATTTTGACAATATTTTGCAGCTTATTTTTTTATCTTTCACAGACAAATCCTTGAACCAGCAAACAAATGAAAAAGTGAATAGGCTCTCAATGAAACAGCAGTAAAAGATGCAGAGAATTCTTTTGTTTACATAAATTAGTTCAGTTTCCTTAAAGGGACTATACAGTTAGAGTTGTACATGTTCCAGGAATGTCCGATTGTGTAGAATGAGCCCAGACCTGTTCACCACAACTGCCTCTAAAATCCTGCACTGTCATCCAAAAAGGAATCTGCAGTTACGCATATGGCCTGAGGTGGCAGAAGTGAGCATAAAATGACTAACTAGCATCTAGCCCCTTTAAAAGATCCTCTTCTGACTGCGTTTGTTGTTGTCCATCCAAGAACCAAGATATTTGTACTTCTCCACTACTTCCACCACTTCACCATGAATGACACTACTGCCCAGAGAGGGCGCTGTGGAGCGTCTAAAGTCAATAATCAAGTCCTGGGTTTTTGAGACATTTAAATCCAAGTAGTTGCTGTGAACTTTTAGAACAAAGGTTTTCTGTCATTTTTATGCCTGAGAGTTGACAGTGTCTGGTATCGTTAGAGTCAATAATATCGTTTATTACGATACTTACCTGCCGCAATATATCGAATTTCAAATTTGTTATCGTGACAGACCTATTACTGGGTATATGTATATATATCTTGGGACTGTGCCAGACTTGAGACAAACTGCAAATTTTCCTGCAGTCCAATAAGTCCTTATCTAATTGTTGGTAAAATGCCATGCAATAATAACAGCATTTTGGTACGAAGGATGGTCACCTTGTTCCATCGCTTCTGCCATCAGGCATGTGTGAATCGCTCTTAAATCCACTCCAAGTGTCCTAAATACACAGGAAAAACACCATAATTAGCTTAAAAGCTCACAACAAGTACATTTTGCATAATATGTCACCTTTAATAATGACACAACAGCCCCAACTGATTTGAATACGAGGTCAAAATCATCCCGTTTCCCCTATAGTTCCCATATATTTAGCATGTAAACAGAGGCCCATTCTAACCACGGCTTGACCTACTTTGTCTGGTCCCCCTGACTCTCCTCACAGACAGATCTGGGTCTGGCTCAGATTTCAATGCCAGGTTTGACGTCAAATCTCAGAAAAGCCACAAAACAGTCTTTCCAGGCGCCATGTGTGTGCTCTGAATGACAATTTATAACTTCCAACCTGGAATCTGAACTCTTACCTATGTTCTACTTTTGGAGCGGCTACAGCAAATCACCATCGTCTTATCTGGGTTTGGTGATTCACATTAAGACGTGGCTTTGCCGGATGCCCTTCCTAATATTACTCTTTGAAACATTTGCAGGAGGTGGCTATTTTTTCATCAAACTTTACTCCTTACTTGAACAAACAACGCGAACATCCCGCTCCACCGCTCACTGTGCCGGCACGAAAAGATCCTCTGCCTTTGCACAGAGAGCTTTTTCATATAAAACCTTTACACAACGGAGACAACGAAGACAGTCTGAAGTCTGTAGATCTGAATCATTTCTCTCAAAACTGAAAAAGAAATACATCCTCGAAAAACAGCTGTGTCAGCATCAGCCCACTTTGGTAGCATATGTTTTTTACCATTTTGTGTATATTTTAGGCAGTGATGGTGTCTTGAAAACAAACCATGTGATACATTTTAAATGGTTGTTGTTCAGCTAATGTTAACATTGTATGTCTTTGTTAGTACTACTGACAGTTATTTGTAATGTGTGTTTTAATGCTCTGTGCACCTGCCATGGGAGTGCGGATGGAAGTTAGCATGAGCTAAATCTGGTACAACGTATCTTTTTGTAAGATTAAAGGTACTAGATGCAAGTTTTTTGTTTAGGCTCACTACTGCCACCTCAGGTCTTACACGTAACTGCAGTTTCTATATTACAGGGACTATACAGAGTTTAAAAATGTTAAAACAAAAAAAAATCCCTCCAAATTGCCGTCATGCACGAGCTTAAAGGGGCTAGATGCAAGTTTGCCATTTTATACTCACTACTGCCACCTCAGGCCATACGTGTAACTGCAGTTTCTACATTAAGCTCGTGCATGACGGCAATTTGGACCCGAATTAACACCTCTTTGAATGACAGTGCAGGATTTTAGAGGCAGTTGTGGTGAACAGGTCTAGGCTCATTCTACACCTTAGGACATGGCTGGGACATGTAGGGGGAGGAAAATACTTAATTTTCACATTTTTAAACCCCGTATAGTCCCTTTAATGTAATGTATTCTAAACGTGGTCCCTGTCAAATAAACTAATAATGTAAACTATACTAATCTTCACTGTTACTGTATTTATTCCTTTTTTGCTAGTTGTGTAAGTGCTCAGTCATCAAGGAGTTTTCCATGGTTGCAAAGGTTTTCAAAGTAGTCATCAGCCGTAGTAAAAGTAGTGATATTGGTAAATGTGAAGTAGATGTAAAGCTGTGTGATGTAGCAGCTTCACTATCAACCTTTTCGCACTACCACAATCATTTCTTTGCTCATCACTTACTTCATTTCAACAGTAAATTTACTTGGGTACAACGATTAAAATTGGTCGACCTATTTTTAAATAAATGATGAGCGAGTCTACACGGCTTCCACTTCATTACCACAACATTTCACCTCTCCCAGACGGACTCCTTTTGAGGTGAACCATATGCAAACTTATTACGGTAATAGTCTCTTCAGAATCCCTATTGACTTTACAACAAATGCAACAGCAGCATATTTTTCATCTTATAAATAATTCAGCGCGATATAAAAGTCTGTCTTGTAGCGGCTGCAAAGTTGTACCTCTGAGGAGAACGTTTTGAGTGAGAATCATTTCTTTTCCGACAAGTCCCGACGATCGGGAACGCCCACTCTCCATCCCTTTGTGTCTCAGGATGAAATAGAGTTATAATTACTGCGTATGGAGATTTCAGCTTCAGAAGTCTGCGAGGTTGGACTTATAATTTGGCGTCTACAGCTCACATAATTAAAACTTGTGTCTAAAGTAATACAAAAAGTATATCAAGATCTTGTCAGTTACTGGTTTTGGTCTTGATTTCTGTTTAGTTGTTGAGTATAGTCTTGGATATTATGTTACTTAAATGACAGGGATCTCTTTGTACATCTTTCACACTCTGCTGCACCAGTTTTTTCCCGAGTCAGTGATGTGTTGGCAGAGAGTTATTCCCACTACAACCTCTTTGTATGCTGTGATGTTTTTAAACCTAACAAGTGCATGGTACCCCTGGTTGGGAAACACTGATGTATTTGGTCTCTTCCATCCATCAATTTTTTTTCTTCCACTTTTTCCGGGGCCGGGTCACAGAGGCAGCAGTTTGGGCAGAGGTTCCTAGACTTCCCGATCCATGCAGACCCCCAGCTGTTCTTCCACGAGGCCTCCTCCCAATAGGACATGCCTGGAACACCTCCCGAGGGAGGCGACCAGGAGGCACCCGACACAGATGCCCAAGCCACTTCAGCTGCTCCTCTCGACGTGAAGGAGCAGCGGCTCTGCACCGAGCTCCTCCCGGATAACTGAGCTCCTCACCCTAGGGGGCGCCCAGCTAGCCTGGCATAAAGCCAGACTGACTTTATTTATATATTTATAAACACATATAAAGACAGTCTGGAATAGTGGTAATAGGACCATCCATCCATTTTCTTCCACTTGTCCGTTGCCGGGTCGTGGGGGCAGCCGTTGGAGTTGCCCAAATCACATGGCACCAGCCCCTTATGGCTCCTCCTGCAGGTGGTGGGTCCACGGGAGGACGGCCTCATGATTAAACGGGCCTGTTGGTCTCTCATAAGGGGCTTCTGAACCGCTCTTTGCCTGACCTGTTACCTATGACCTGTTTGCCGTGGGAGACCCTACCAGGGGCACGAAGAACCCGACAACAGAGCTCCAGGATCATGCGGGCGCTCAAACCCCTCCACCAAGGTGGCAGCTCCAGGAGGGGGGGTAATAGGACGCAATTTCCAAATAGAGACTGGAGGCGGGGCTAATGATCGCAGTTTGCTCGAGAGCGAACTCATCAAACACAAAGCGACTTACGCTTTGCTTTACGTCCTCCGCCATGACACGTGCAGTCGAGTAAATGCTCCGGTGAAAGCCCTCAGAGCAGCTTCTTGCTGTGGCTTTAAGAACAAGTCCAATTCAAGGCTTGTTTAAAACAGAAGGGTGGGCACTGGTAAAAGATCGTTGTGTAGCGGCCGCCATCTTCACTGCTTTGGTTACAGGAGGAGCACTGGTTGATGGGAAATCCTAGCGCAGAAAATGACGCACTGTTAACTCCCGCCTCCCATGCTATGATTGGCTCTGCCTGGTTTTGCCGGAGTCAGCGAGATTCAAATCGCACAATTCCAGACTCTATCCCTGGAGAGCCAGATATAGCCCCGGGTCTGACGTTGCCTACCCTGGTATAGGGACACAGAGAGGGCACAAAGCTTTTCAGATGATGTATAGTTTTTGCTCTGTTTTTTAGACCCATTTCAGCCTTGGATTAGGTCTGGTTTAGTACCAGCGAAGTCCTATTTAATCGCCTTTCATATACTGTAGTGTACTGTAGTTTTGGTAAGAATACAATTTGTGAGCTTGTAAGGCGTGTCCATTACATAGAAAACAGGTTTCGGAGCAAGTTTTAGTCAGTTTTACACTTAAAATTTTAGCCCTTGTTAAGTCAGTCAGGGCTAATTTACCAGGCACATTTTGTCCCCTTAAAACATTGCAAAATCATTTTTCCCCTTCTTAAGTGAACAGTTGATTAATAAACAACAGCTATTTTGCATGTGTGCGTATTTACCCTTAAAACATTGCAAAATCATTTTCCCCCTTCTTAAGTGAACAGTTAATTAATAAACAACAGCTAATTTGCATGTATGCGTATTTACCCAGGCTCATTAGAAACCCCTGTGTTAACGCTGACACAGGGACATTAGTGGGTTTTGTATTCGCGAGCCTTATAATAGATGCTAATGTTCCTCCATGTCTGACGCGAACTGAAAACACCATCAATTATGTTTTAATGGAAAAGCAACAAAACAATTTATAAACAGGCGCCTGGTTTGGTTAAGAACATTAAACTACTGGATCAAGTCAACAAGCAGCTTTACTGACACATGCACAAAGCAGAAGTCAACATACGGGCTTCATTTTGAAAAGAATATTCAACCACAACATAAATACCATACATGTGGTACTGACAGTTTTCTCCATGGATTTAACTGAAATAATCTTATCTTTTGCTTCTAATTTAAGGGGGACATTTTTTCTGTACAATCTTACTGTTAGTAATAAAGTAGAGGCTGTTTTATGTATAGTAATTGGTGTTAGACTTTTGTCAATGGTGTTGCCTAAATATTGCTCCTGATTTGCCCTGTTACTATCAATCAAAGTGGTATTGTTTCAATAATAGAATTTCAACAAATTACCCAGAACATTTTCTCATTTCTATTTTTTTCCATCTGTCATTAATGCTGCATCGATGACACTAAGCGTACTCAGGCCCACCTTAATGAACCCATAGCCCCGGGGCTTATACAGAACTGTAGACCCCCACCCCCCGTCGGCGCAAACCCTAACACGAACCTATAATCCTAACCCTAAATCCCACAAAAACCCTAACTCTGCTACTGCTACATGTATCCCTCTGGGCCAGGTACGGGCCGACTCCAGGTACACACATAGGAGCGCAGCGCAATCCAGCCCCGGCTAACCCATAGGGTGGCTCTGAGCGTACTTTTAAATAAGAAAAAGGAACCGTATTTAAGCTATAGTACACCTCTGACATGTTAGGTTAATCCTGGTGTTTCTGACCACCAGCCCGTCTCCACATCATGGAGATGGGTCCCCGAGCACCAGCCCGTGCTGGCGGATCACTGCTCCTACAAGTTGCCCCAGCGGCTTTGAGGCTGGGTCAAATGCAGAGAACAAATCTCTATTCTCTACAGAGATTAATAAAGAATAAGTGAACTTAACTTACAGGAACTTCAGGGAGGGGTCTCCTGGTGGTTCCCAGGGTCAGGACTAAACTCGGTGAGGCTGCGTTTCAGCTTCATGCAGCTTAAATCTAGAACAGTCTTCACGAGGATGTGAGACAGGCTTCAACTCTGACGATGTTCAAATCCAGGCAGAAAACTTGTTACCTGTGCATATGATGAACTGAAAGTATTTTATCTGCACTCTTGCTTTTTACTGTAATTAAGTTTTCTTTATGTTGATGTTTTATGGATAGAATTCCTCTGCTTTCATGTAATTTTATGCAGCTGTGAAGCACTTTGAAACTGTGCTCTACAAATAAACGTGCCTTACCTTGAATAGTAGCACATTCTACTAAATGTTTTGTAAAGATAATGCACTTTTAATTTGCCTTTAAAGGAACAGGCCACCGTTTTTCCATGAGATATGTTCTTACCTGAGCTTAGACGAGTTGATACGTACCTGTCTGGTCTTTGTGCCCGTGGCAGAGCGTGGTAACTTCACCCCCGTTTGGAGCTATAGGAATATGCTGGGAGAGGCTAAATGCTAACAACATCTTTTGCATGACTGAGGGCACACACAAAGACCAGACAGATACGTATCAACTCGTCTATGCTCAGGTAAGAACATATCTCAGTATGGAAAAACCGTGGCCTGTTCCTTTAAAGGCAATAGGGTAATTATAGGGTAATTTATCAGGACAGGTGCAAGCTGGAAATTAGCATATTTATCACTTAAAATTGCATGCACAGTATTCAGGCCCCAAATGTGACAGGTAGATGACAGAATGCTGCGTGAGGAAAAAAATGTGCGAATGATTTTTCTGCTTGTTATGAACCATCAATTCCCAGGTCTCTTTGGAAATACATTAGCATGTAAAAATGACCCATTTCAGTGCACTCAAACTGAATAGCTGAAGTACATTACGGTAATTACGAGCTGCCTATCCGTCACATTGATTATCAGTGGACCGTAACATAAATGTCAAGCAAACAACACTAAACCGCAGCGCTTTGAGGACTATACACTATTCCATGCAGGAAGTGAAGTGTGGTCCATGCTGGGAAACCTTTCACTTATTTATTTATTTCTTCTTCATTTGTTCGGATCACCTGCTGCTTTTTCCGCTCGTGCAAAGTCGACAAAGGTGAGAAGATTGTGAGGCTGCAAAGCTGAGGTGTAACAAGGCCGCGTTGTTAATGGCGTCTCGGGGGGATTTTTATGTGAAGCAACTGCAGAAGAGGATGCACAGTTTTCATGTTTTGTGAGAAGAACAGATCCTAGAGGAGCTCTCAAAACTTAAGATATGACCTACTTCAAATCAAATATCAGTTATACTAAGAACAATTGTAACATTGATTGAGTCCAATTTACATAATGTTGTTTTGGTTCTCAATACAATTATCCAGAGGCAGGTGGAGTAGTCAAAATATTAAGAGTATTGTAGCTTTCAAATTATTTTTTAGTTTAGACAGTGGTGCAGTTAGAGCGGGTCGTCTTGTGATCAGAAGCTTGGGGGTTCAAATCCCAGCTCCTGAAGTTGCACACTGTCGTTGTGTCCATAGGCAAGACACTTCACCCACCTTGCCTTCAGTGTCTGCACACATTGGTGTATGAATGAGAGAGTGAATGGGTGACTGTATATGTTGAGACCATTTTACCATTTATGAGACAAACTACATTTACAAGTGAGAGTACAATTTAAAAAAAAGTTATGTACCTGAGTATTAAACACCTCAGCAATTATCAAGTCAGAAAGTAGAATGAATGAGCCTGACACTTTGAGTTAAAGCTGCACTAAGTAACTTGTTTACCTTAATAAATCCTTTTCGTAGTCCCTCTGGGGTAATGCAAGTGTTAATGGGGTGATTGGGGGTCTTTCATCTCCCCCCGGTGTCTCTGTCAGAAAACTACAATTGCAACTTCGCTGCCACCAGGTCGGAGCCACCAATACACACTAGCAGAATCACGAAGAAGAAGCTAGCAGGCTAACGGGCAAAGCTAGCGCCACTTAAACAGTATTTACAGCCAAGTTTGAATTAAAAAATGATCTCCATTGTATAATTGGATGTACAATATCCCTCTCTCCCTCTGTCTTTTCTGTCAGCGTAGTATTTACTCTCAAGGACAATTAATGAGAAAATAACTACAACATCCTAGGACACCTGCTGCGGTATTTATGGCCTCTAGGGGCATGAGTTACTTAGTTCTGCTTTAAGTCCCAAAACCTTGGGCTGCATCACTTTCACAATCCCAGCCCCTCTCACCAATCAGGTCCTAACTCCAGATCCTGAAGGTTCTTAGCTTTCAAATGAGAGTGTGATAGGTGTTTGTGCCTTCATTTGCATTTTAAGGCAACCCAAGTTCAGTTGTAGTGTTTTTGTAAACCACAATAAGAGCACATCCTTCAGTTGCCTTTTTAAATCAAGGCTATGAAAGTAACCAAGCCAACTTTCCCAAACATTGTTTGATTTTCACTCTACCTTTTGCTCACATTCATCCAAATCAATAGAGGAATCCTATAGAGCTGGGCCAACAAACAGTAACCTGGTACAAAGGCCGGCGGTGCAGAGAGCAGAGATGACAAATTACCTTTGAGCACAAAACGCCTCAGCCACACAGCCACGGCCCGGGAACATGATGAATAAATAAAGTCCCTCAAATTGAATGAGCGCAGCCATTTGTGAAGCGGCTTCTTTTGTGCGAGCCGAGGAAAGAAAAGAACGGCCTCGCGCACAAAAATATGAGGTATACAATCGGCAGGGAAATCTATATGGACAAAGACGGGTGGCAGAGAGAAAACATTGGGAAAGACCTCGGTCAAGGCTCACACTGTGAAGCTCAGTGTGGTTCTGCCCAATAGAAATGGTGTTGCAGAGAAAGAGGCTCACACAAAAGCTTCATGCAGTAGAGAAGAGTTACTTTACAAAAGCAGATAAGTGCCATTGAAAAATATTTGAAGTGTGCTGTTGTAGAAGTGTTTTTAATGACCAGAGCTATTCATGTGTCATAAAATGTCTTCATCAAATCCACGCAGCTTTAGTTTCCACCTGTGGCACATTAGCACAAATCAAACATGTTTTTGAAAATAATTCAAAATGAAGAAATCTGCTTTTGTAAATGAACTCTTATTGATGTTTAAAAATGTTAAAATGATGTATTTTCCTCTCCCTACATGTTCCAGCCAAGTCCTAATGTGTAGAATGAGCCCAGACCTGTTCACCACAACTGCCTCTAAAATCCTGCACTGTCACTCAAAAAGTTGTTAATTCGGTCTGAAGTGCCGTCATGCATGAGCTTAATATTGAGACTGCAGTTACGCGTAAGACCTGAGGTGGCAATAGTGAGTATAAAATGACCAACTTGCATCTAGTCTCTTTAAATGAAGGTAAAACAGTTTATCTTAATTTAAGTGTTAATATCTTGCCCCATGGACAGATTTCTTGAAATTAGACTCTCAAATCGAGGACAAAAGTATTTATTTCGAGAACATTTCACTTATTTGAAAATTTCTTCTGATTGTCTAAAACTTTCATAATGGCGTAACAAGTTGATTTACCAGGGGAGTAACAAGCCAACATAACCAGTTAGGCTACCTTTAACCAAGTGCAGCAAATGTGGTGAGTGAGTGAGTTGTTGGTGGTGGTCGGTGGGGCCGATGGCGCAGACTGGTTGCCTCACTTCCGTCAGTCTACCCTAGGGCAGCTGTGGCTACAATAGTAGCTTACCACCAACAAGTATGGAGTGAATGAATAATGCAGTGTAAAGCGTCTTTGAGTGTCCAGAAAAGCGCTATATAAAACCAATGCATCATTATTATTATTATTTTCTCTTCTGAAAGCTAAGACCTACAAATCTTATCTACATTGATCTTTTCTTCTTTGCACAATTGGCACGTTATCACTTTTTTTTCATCGCTTTTTTGTTGCATTTTCACTGGCTCTTTCATGGCTTTTTTTGTTGCTCTTTTGTGGCGTTTTGTCACATTTTTGTCACTTTTTCACATTTTTTTTTTGCTTTTTTGTTACATTTTCATCCTCGTTTTTCGTTGCTGTTTTGACCATTTTTCACCAAGGAGCTTCTAGATTTGGGTAAAGCCAAACTGGAGAAAACGAGCTTGGTTCAGGTGGGGGTTAAGAAGTTAAAAGTAGAGCAACCCAACACTACTGAGTTCTAAATCAGAACCAAAACGAGGCTAAATGTGGTTTAAATTGTACACATTTATGTTTTGTTTCAGGAGACATGGATATATTGCATTGAAAATCATTTGTAAATATTTTCTGCTGCCCTACTGTGCCCTATAGGACTAAAATGTGAAGCCATGGACTATGCACACATGTCGGGCTGATGACATGTGAATTGCCTCTGGTCAGACCTCCATCTCTGGTGTCAAGGGGTCCCGCATGTTCGTCACCTCTGCAGATCTCAACAGGCCGCGGCGACCCAAGACTGGAGGTGTGGAATTAAAGAAAAGTCTGGAGGAGAGGCTGTGGTAATGGAAGACGCAGCAGGGGACTCGGTGAAGAGGCGCGGGCTGATTGGTGTTGAGAGGATATATATAGGCCTCCTTCGCACAAGGTTTTATAATCTGTAATTTAAGGTCATTTATGGCGTAATGTCATGGTTATACAAACAGTTTCAGTCCTGATGTGGCCCGGATCTAGACTTGGTTAAGTCCTGGATCAGGGTTATTTGGATTGGTCTGACAGAAAAGTTGAATATCATGTAGGTTTTGTCATAATGCAGTCCATTTTTAAACTCGAGTCCACTTGGGTTTGGGCTTTAGTTAGTTCAGTCTTCATTCTGAACTTGTTTTGTGCTATAGGTCAGTTGGCTTTATTGTTAATTCTACAAGTAAAGCACATAATGTATAGTGCATTAACATTGTGCTACTCACAAACACTTGCCAAAAACACTAATCAAGACTCTAACCCACAATACGGGGCAGGACAGGAAGGGGAGAGATCACTTACTTGGTTACTCACATTCATATATGCAGACTATATTGTGTATAGCAGTAGTTTTGCTCATTTTATATTATTATTAGGATGCATAATTTAGTCAGTTGTACCAGGCCGGATCAGGACTCTCCCGATGGTTGGACCGAGGAGGCTGTGAGATGTGGGTATGTGGGATCTCTCTCTTTAAAATAAATTTAAAGCCACACCGCGTAGAATTTTACCCAATTAATACAATTGAAATACACGCATTTATTTAATGACAGATAATTTCATCATTGAAAAATATATCATAAATGTACAAACAAACATTTATGAGGCTCACCCCTCCTAAGATGTGACTTTACCAGGAGTGGGTGCTTCTCCAGCTCGTTTCCATGGAGATTGTGATGAAAGGCAGCAGAATTTGAGATTTAAACAGGTTTGGTCCTCATCCAAACACTGTAGTAATAGCATTTTCTGTGTTGAGCTGGTCATAAGGAGGATGTTTTGCTTTGCCGGCAATAATATAGTCCAAAATGTTACGCAGTGTACCTTTAAGTCCAAAGCACACTGACACAGGTTCAATCTCATTATTAAAAGGAAAAAAAGTTTGCTCTGTTTCTTCAAATAATTCAGATTTCTACTTGGTTGGTATAATCCAAGTTAAACATTACAGGCATAGTGCTGGTTTAGACCAAATGTATTAATTTCCTTAATTTTATCAGGCAAAACATTAAGAACAATTTCTTATTTACAATATTGGCCTGAAAGTGCTTTGGGTGCACTTCAAAGGACAGGGAAGGGGACACAAAACAAACAAATAATTGAATTTGTTTCATTATTATAGGTGTTATTACTGGGGTAGAAGAAATATTCATATCCCACCGTTTATCTGCAAATTGATATTTACGCTCAGGATTTAGAGGCTTGACACCATGAATGAAATTTGACAAAATGTCAGTGTGATTGGATGGGTCTTTCCCCAATTAAACTTTTACACTTTTAATTTCTAGGGTATTCAGTGTGCATTTATTTCCAATTAGAAATATATATACTTCATAATAATAAAAAAGGTCTGAAAATTTTCTAAAGGCATTATATATTTTTGAAACTATTGACATTGTTGGATAAAAAGTCAAAGGAGGATCCTGATTCTTAACATAATAAATTACAGTATGACAGCATTTTCTGACCCACCACCAGAAAAAACAACAACTAATGATGTTAAGAAAGGTACCCAGGTGAATGAAGTAAACAGCACTAAAACCTGTGTCATAAGTACTGTTGTTGCTTTATTGAAAGTATTGACAGTGACAGCCACAAGCATACACTGAAAAACAAACACACTGTACAACATAATGACAGCAGCCAGGATCATTGAGTAAAAATCTAATTATTAATTATAGGATTTTGGAACATTCTTGAACAGATTTACAACTATGTAATTTTCGAATCATCCATGTCACTTTTAACAAACCACATGGATGTTTCTGTTGATTATTTTAATGCAGTCACTTCTTCACTGTGGTGAGGATCAGAGGAGCAGAGTTTGTACCTGTTTTGTTATAACAAGGATTTAAAAATGGAAACAGTTTTTCATTGAAGCTGCAGCCAGTGAAGGAGTAGATCAGATCTTCAGTATCTACATCATAAAAAGAGACCAGACCCTCATCATAGTCCACAAACACCCCCACCTTCTGAGGAGCAGAGTCCAGGGACAGAGGGACATGAGGGTCAGTACAGGCATAATACTTATCTATGTTTTTCATATACAGGGACCAGTATCCATTTGTACTCGCCAGAACCTTTTTTCTGTCAACAGACTCTTTGGCGACCCCCAAATACCACTCAATCTTATCTTTGACTTGAACCTCAAAGTAAAACCTGCCAGAAGAAATGCTCTGTTTTGCAATAACAGTGCACCAATTAAATCTCTGTGGACTGTCTAAGAAATTTTTCACATCAGTGTCGTGAACCTGCTTCAAATCGTCAGACACAGACAGATAAATATTAGCTGTTTCTGGATCCAGAGTCAGCTCCACTGCAAACAGCTGCACTTTTTGCAGTTCACTTTTAATCACTTTCTTTATTTCTTCAGTGAAAGTCTCCTTCAGGCTTTGTTCCAGCTCAGACAGAACTCGTGCTGCTGTTCCCTCAAACTGTGGTTCCTGCGTCACGATGCTCCAGTCCTTCAGACCAGTAGGGGGCAGCGAGGGGCAGTGCTGGATGAAATGCAGGTGGTCTTCAGAACGCTTAAGCTCTTCAGCCTCAGTGATCCTCTGTTCGAGTTCACAGATCTCCTGCTTCAGCTGCTGGACCAGCGCTTCAGTCTGAGTCTGTGTCTGCTTCTGTTTCTCCTGCAGCTCCAGGATGAAGCGCTCTCTGCTCCTCTCCACAGACTCTATCAGAGCAGTGAAGGCCTGCAGCCCTATGGTCTTCTCTATGTCTGCTGCTCTGTCACTCAGCTGCACTGAGCTCTGCAGCTCCAGGATCTTCATCCTCCTCTGCTCCACCATGTGCTGGCTCTCCTCCTGTGTCTGCACCAGCGAGGCCTTTCTCTGCTCAAACTCTTCCTTCAGAGACACAAACTTATGGGACTGGTGCTCCAGCAGAGCACACATGGTACAGACGCAGCTGTGGTCGCTGCGGCAGAAGAGCTCCAGAGGTTTTTGATGCTGAGGGCACATCCTGTCCTGCAAGTCCTCCACAGGCTCCATCAGCTGGTGGCCCCTCAGTCCAGGCACACTCAGATGAGGTTGGAGGTGCAGCTCACAGAATGAGGAGAGGCAAACCAGGCAGGACTTGACCGCCTTTAGTTTGGGACCAGTGCAGAAATCACAGGACACTTCTCCTGGTTTGGACACTTCAGAGCTACTTCCTGATTCCATTTTGAACCGAGAAACCATCTCCGAGAAGAGTGTGTTCACTTTGAGCTCTGGCTTTGTCTGAAACAGCTCTTTACACAGAGGGCACCTGCAGGGGGCGCTGGTGTCCCAGTGCTGAGCGAGGCAGGTTTGCAGAAGTTGTGTCCGCATGGAGTGGACACTGGGTCAGTGAACAGGTCCAGACAGATAGAGCACAGGAACTCGTCATCAGAGCTCGCAGAGGCAGCCATTTTCACCTGAGGACAGAGGGAGATGTGGTGTGAATATAATATGGTTCACATGAATCTGATAAACCTTTAAAAAATAAACTGCATGGGAAACACCACAGCCATTGTCATTAAACACACACATGCTGACAAACACTCCTCATCCAGCTACAGCAAAAAGGCCCTTGCCACAGGGTTGTATATATTCCGGAGTAAAATGAAATAATTTTCTCTTACGGTAAACAGATTCTTGGAAACACGTCCAACTTGGTGCCAATAATAAAGGGTGTTGTTCAGATTCCTCTCGGACTTGTTGAAACTGCTGTGTAAAGTCAAAGTGAAACTGTCTCAGTGATTGGACGAACCACTTGGAAACTTTTGCTGCTGGTTTGAGCATGAGGGAAGTGGGTTGATCCTGCAGGGCCTTAAAGAGACAGGCAGCCTTTCTGAGGACGTCAGTGAATCTCAAGTGAAACCAAATTGAACAGACTTTCATTTTTAGGTTGACATGTAATGCAGTAAATCTACAAGAACCTTCTGAGAGAGTAAAACAGAAGTGCCACAGTTACCATGGAGATCCGCCATGTTTGTAGTTGGTAGCATACAATTTCCATAAAAAATGAGGGAAAAAGGAACAACTCCATGAGCAGCTGAGTTATTGCTGGTAAATACATCTAACGCACTGTGGTGTCCAAGTGTTTTAATGTGAACAGTAACTCACATTCCCGAACAGTTCTTTACATATTCAGGTTATGAATAGGCTATGCATAAAACATTCAATGCCACTCATGTCAACAAGTTCGTAAAAAGTAAAGGGGGTTCATCAGAGGATCTTTTAAACCTTTTTCACCAGCACAGTCACAAGACATTTCTGAACAGCCTCACCACAGTTAAGGAAGCTGTCCAGCTGGTCCAGTTGTTTTCTGTTGTTCTCTGTTGTAGCTGTTGTGTCTTCATCTGGATTTTAAATGACCTTGGTGTTGAAGAAGTGAATGGTGCCAGAGGCGTAGGCAGTCAACAGGCAAAGGCGTGCAGACACAACAACCTGCTGGAGCTGAAGGCCTAAAGACAGTGGAGATGATCGTGGAGTTCAGGAAAGACACAGCCCCACCATCCCCCCTCGCCCTGACAGACTCTCCCACCCCCATCTCCATCGTGGACTCCTTCGGTTTCCTGGGCACCACCATCACCCAGGACCTCAAATGGGAGCCAACCACCAGCTCCCTCATCAAGAAGGCCCTGCAGAGGATGTTCTTCCTTCAGCAGCCGAAGTAACTTAAGCTGCCAAGATGCTGGTGCAGTTCTACACGGTCATCATCGAGTCCATCCTCTCCTCCTCCATCACCGTGTGGTTCCCCGGCGCTACGGACCGGGACAAGCATGAACTGCAGCGCATTGTGTGTGCTGCTGAGAAGGTGATTCATCTTTTGAGGACCAGTACGATTCCAGGACCCGGAGGCGTGTAGGTCGGATCACAGCTGACCCTTCTCACCCTGGACAAGGACTATTCATCCCTCTCCCCTCAGGCAGGAGGATACGGTCCATACAGACTCATACCTCCCGCCACATGAACAGTTTTTTCCCCTCCGCCATCAGACTCATGAATGAAAACAAGACTCAGTAGCTATGTATCAGACTCGTGTATGTAATAACCTGTTCCAGCTATTTGCACTGCTCTATTACACATGGCTGGTTTGACTAGATTTTGTCCTGGTTCAGTCTCATTATTGAAAGGGAAAAGGTCGGCTCTGTTTCTTCAATTAATTCAGATTTAGTTTCTACTTGGTTAGTTTAATCCTAGTTAAACATTACAGACATCGGTTAGTGCTGGTTTAGACCTGATGTAATGTCTAAGCGTTGCTGTGTCTCTGTTTGGTCCATATCACAGCTCAAATGTATTTATTTCCTTTATTTTATCAGGCAAAACATTAAGAACAAATTCTTATTTACAATGTTGGCCTAAACATGCGCTTCAAGGGGACAGGGAAGGGGATACAAAACAAATAGTTCATTTAATTTGTTTCACTATTATAAGTGTTATTACTTGGTAGAGGAAATATTCATATCCCACTATTTATTTTCTGACCAAATTATGGAATATGGAATTTTATGACCAAAAAAAAGGAATGTGAGTTGGTGATGGTGAAGAGAACCAAGGTGATGGTAGTAAACAGCCCATGATCACTAAAAAACTGTGTCATTAAGTAATACTTTATTGAAAGTAGTGATGCCAATGTTCTACAAACAGCCACAAAGTTCACACTGAAAAACAAACATACTGGACAATATACAGCAATTATAACATGGAAAATTGAAAAAAAAAAAAAATGTAATTTTCAAATCACCCAGGTCACTTCTAACAAACCACATAGATGTTTCTGTTGATTATTTTAATGCAGTCACTTCTTCACTGTGGTGAGGATCAGAGGAGCAGAGTTTGTACCTCTTTTGTTAGAACAAGGATTTAAAAATGGAAACAGTTTTTCATTGAAGCTGCAGCCAGTGAAAGAGTAGATCAGATCTTCAGTATCGACATCATAAAAAGAGACCAGACCCTCATCATAGTCCACAAACACCCCCACCTTCTGAGGAGCAGAGTTCAGGGACAGAGGGACATGAGGGTCAGTACAGGCACAATACTTATCTATGTTTTTCATATGAAGGGACCAGTATCCACTTTCACTTGTCAGAGTCAGACCCTTTTTTCTGTCAACAGACTCTTTGGCGACCCCCAAATACCACTGAATCTTATCTTTGACTTGAACCTCAAAGTAAAACCTGCCTGAAGAAATACTCTGCTTTGCAATAACAGTGAACCAAGAAAATCTCTGAGGACTTTCTGAAAACTTCCTCATATCAGTGTGATGAACCTGCTTCAAGTCGTCAGACACAGACATAAAGGGATGAGCTGTTTCTGGATCCAGAGTCAGGTCTACTGCAAACAGCTGCACTCCCTTAAATTCACTTTTAACACTTTTAATCACTTTCTTTATTTCTTCAGCAAAAGTCTCCTTCAGGCTTCGCTCCAGCTCAGACAGAACTCGTGCTGCTGTTCCCTCAAACATCTGTGGTTCCAGCGTCACGCTGCTCCAGTCCTTTAGACCAGTAGGGGGCAGCGAGGGGCAGTGCTGGATGAAATGCAGGTGGTCTTCAGAACGCTTAAGCTCTTCAGCCTCAGTGATCCTCTGTTCGAGTTCACAGATCTCCTGCTTCAGCTGCTGGACCAGCGCTTCAGCCTGAGTCTGTGTCTGCTTCTGTTTCTCCTGCAGCTCCAGGATGAAGCGCTCTCTGCTCCTCTCCACAGACTCTATCAGAGCAGTGAAGGCCTGCAGCCCTATGGTCTTCTCTGTGTCTGCTGCTCTGTCACTCAGCTGCACTGACCTCTGCACCTCCAGGATCTTCATCCTCCTCTGCTCCACCATGTGCTGGCTCTCCTCCTGTGTCTGCACCAGAGAGGCCTTTCTCTGCTCAAACTCTTCCTTCAGAGACACAAACTTATGGGACTGGTGCTCCAGCAGAGCACACATGGTGCAGACGCAGCTGTGGTCGCTGCGGCAGAAGAGTTCCAGAGGCTTTTGATGCTGAGGGCACATCCTGTCCTGCATATCCTCCACAGGCTCCATCAGCTGGTGGCCCCTCAGTCCAGGCACACTCGGATGAGGCTGGAGGTGCAGCTCGCAGAATGAGGAGAGGCAAACCAGGCAGGACTTGACCGCCTTTAGTTTGGGACCAGTGCAGAAATCACAGGACACTTCTCCAGGTTTGGACACTTCAGAGCTTCTTCCTGATTCCATTTTGAACCGAGAAACCATCTCCGAGACCAGTGTGTTCACTTTGAGCTCTGGCTTTGTCTGAAACAGCTCTTTACACAGAGGACACCTGCAGGGGGCGCTGGTGTCCCAGTGCTGAGCGAGGCAGCGTTTGCAGAAGTTGTGTCCGCATGGAGTGGACACTGGGTCAGTGAACAGGTCCAGACAGATAGAGCACAGGAACTCGTCATCAGAGCTCGCAGAGGCAGCCATTTTCACCTGAGGACAGAGGGAGATGTGGTGTGAATATAATATGGTCCACATGAATCTGATAAACCTTTAAAAAATAAATTGCATGGGAAACACCACAGCCATTGTCATTAAACACACACATGCTGACAAACACTCCTCATCCAGCAACAGCAGAAACAAGGCACTTGCCACAGGGTTGTATATATTCCGGAGTAAAATGAAATAATTTTCTCTTACGGTAAACAGATTCTTGGAAACACGTCCAACTTGGTGCCAATAATAACGGGTGTTGTTCAGATTCCTCTCGGACTTGTTGAAACTGTTCTGTACAGTCAAAGTGAAACTGTCTCAGTAATTGGACGAACCACTTGGAAACTTTTGCTGCTGGTTTGAGGGAAGTGGGTTGATCCTGCAGGGCCTTAAAGAGACAGGCAGCCTTTCTGAGGATGTCAGTGAATCTAAAGTGAAACCAAATTGAAAAGACTTTCATTTTTAGGTTGACATGTAATGCAGTAAATCAACAAGCACCTTCTGAGAGAGTAAAACAGAAGTGCCACAGTTACCATGGAGATCCGCCATGTTTGTAGTTGGTAGCATACATTTTCCATAAAAAATGAGGGGGAAAAGGAACAACTCCGTGAGCAGCTGAGTTACTGCTGGTAAATACATCTAACTCACTGTGGTGTCCAAGTGTTTTAAAGTGAACAGTAACTCACATTCCCGAGCACCACCATCACCCAGGACCTCAAATGGGATCCAACCACCAGCTCCCTCATCAAGATGGCCCAGCAGAGGATGTTCTTCCTTCAGCAGCCGAAGAAACTTAAGCTGCCAAGATGCTGGTGCAGTTCTACACGGTCATCATCAAGTCCATCCTCTCCTCCTCCATCACCGTGTGGTTCCCGGCGCTACGGACCGGGACAAGCATGAACTGCAGCGCATTGTGTGTGCTGCTGAGAAGGTGATTCATCTTTTGAGGACCAGTACGATTCCAGGACCCGGAGGCGTGAAGGTCGGATCACAGCTGACCCTTCTCACCCTGGACAAGGACTATTCACCCCTCTCCCCTCAGGCAGGAGGCTACAGTCCATACAGACTTTTACCTCCCGCCACATGAACAGTTTTTTCCCCACCGCCATCAGACCCATGAATGATAACAAGACTCAGTAACTATGTATCAGACTCATATATGTAATAACCTGTTCGAGCCATTTGCACTGCTCTATTACACATGGCTGGTTTGACTAGATTTTGTCCTGGTTCAGTCTCATTATTGAAAGGGAAAAGGTCGGCTCTGTTTCTTCAATTAATTCAGATTTAGTTTCTACTTGGTTAGTTTAATCCTAGTTAAACATTACAGGCATCGGTTAGTGCTGGTTTAGACATGGGCGCAGATAGCGGGGGGGACGGGGGGGACATGACGTACCCAGATTTTCATTCACCTGGATCCGTCCCCCTCACTTTTATGAAGAAAAATATCTTGCAAGCATTTTGCAATGTGCGAAACAGCGCCTCCCTTGACCATTCACTTTGATATGCGGCGAGAAACGGTATTGCGCTCATGTGTTTGTGTTGACTGGGCTGTGCGTGTGTCAAAATGCGAAACGCGAGCTGTTGGTTTACTTGGTTATCAGACAGTGTAGCCTACGTCAGGACTGCTTTTTCATACGTCATGTGGCATGCTTGGTGAGTGATTAGAAACCGTACCAATACGCATTATTGTCTTGCAATGATGGGCAATTAAGTTTGATAGGTTGTCATGCCTGAGCAGCTTTGTCCCCCCCAGTTTCAAAAACCTATCTGCGCCCCTGGGTTTAGACCTGATGTAAAGTCTAAACGTTGCTGTGTCTCTGTTTGGTCCATATCACAGCTCAAATGTATTTATTTCTTTATTTTATCAGGCAAAACATTGAGAACAAATTCTTATTTAAAATGTTGGCCTAAAAATGCACTTCATAGGACAGGGAAGGGGATACAAAACAAATAGTTAATTGAATTTGTTTCACTAATATAAGTGTTATTACTTGGTAGAGGAAATATTCATATACCACTATTTATTCTCTGACCAAAAAAAGGATTGTGAGTTGGTGATGGTGAAGAGTACCAAGGTGATGGTAGTAAACAGCCCATGATCACTAAAACCGGTGTCACAAGTATGGTAATTACTTTATTGAAAGTATTGATAGTGACAATGTTCTACAAACAGCCACAAAGCATATACTGAAAAACAAACATACTGTACAATATAATTACAGCAGCCAGCAGTATATGGAAAAAAACGTAATCAATAAAGTAGGATTTTGGAACATTTTTTACACTATGTAATTTTCAAATCACCCATGTCATTTTTAACAAACCACATAGATCTTTTCTGTTGATTATATTAATGAGAGTCACTCCTTCACTGTGATGAGGATCAGAGGAGCAGAGTTTGTACCTTCCTCGTTAGAACAAGGATTTAAAAATGGAAACAGTTTTTCATTGAAGCTGCAGCCAGTGAAGGAGTAGATCAGATCTTCAGTATCTACATCATAAAAAGAGACCAGACCCTTGTCAAAGTCCACAAACACCCCCACCTTCTGAGGAGCAGAGTCCAGGGACAGAGGGACATGAGGGTCAGTACAGGCATAATACTTATCTATGTTTTTCATATACAGGGACCAGTATCCATTTTTACTCGCCAGAACCTTTTTTCTGTCAACAGACTCTTTGGCGACCCCCAAATACCACTCAATCTTATCTTTGACTTGAACCTCAAAGTAAAACCTGCCAGAAGAAATGCTCTGCTTTGCAATAACAGTGCTCCAATTAAATCTCTGTGGACTGTCTAAGAAATTTTTCACATCAGTGTCATGAACCTGCTTCAAATCGTCAGACACAGACAGATAAATATTAGCTGTTTGTGGATCCAGAGTCAGCTCCACTGCAAACAGCTGCACTTTTTGCAGTTCACTTTTAATCACTTTCTTTATTTCTTCAGTGAAAGTCTCCTTCAGGCTTTGTTCCAGCTCAGACAGAACTCGTGCTGCTGTTCCCTCAAACTGTGGTTCCTGCGTCACGCTGCTCCAGTCCTTCAGACCAGTAGGGGGCAGCGAGGGGCAGTGCTGGATGAAATGCAGGTGGTCTTCAGAGCGCTTAAGCTCCTCAGCCTCAGTGATCCTCTGTTCGAGTTCACAGATCTCCTGCTTCAGCTGCTGGACCAGCGCTTCAGCCTGAGTCTGTGTCTGCTTCTGTTTCTCCTGCAGCTCCAGGATGAAGCGCTCTCTGCTCCTCTCCACAGACTCTATCAGAGCAGTGAAGGCCTGCAGCCCTATGGTCTTCTCTATGTCTGCGGCTTTGTCACTCAGCTGCACTGACCTCTGCACCTCCAGGATCTTCATCCTCCTCTGCTCCACCATGCGCTGGCTCTCCTCCTGTGTCTGCACCAGAGAGGCCTTTCTCTGCTCAAACTCTTCCTTCAGAGACACAAACTTATGGGACTGGTGCTCCAGCAGAGCACACATGGTGCAGACGCAGCTGTGGTCGCTGCGGCAGAAGAGCTCCAGAGGTTTTTGATGCTGAGGGCACATCCTGTCCTGCAAGTCCTCCACAGGCTCCATCAGCTGGTGGCCCCTCAGTCCAGGCACACTCAGATGAGGCTGGAGGTGCAGCTCGCAGAATGAGGAGAGGCAAACCAGGCAGGACTTGACCGCCTTTAGTTTGGGACCAGTGCAGAAATCACAGGACACTTCTCCAGGTTTGGACACTTCAGAGCTACTTCCTGATTCCATTTTGAACCGAGAAACCATCTCTGAGAACAGTGTGTTCACTTTGAGCTCTGGCTTTGTCTGAAACAGCTCTTTACACAGAGGGCACCTGCAGGGGGCGCTGGTGTCCCAGTGCTGAGCGAGGCAGCCTTTGCAGAAGTTGTGTCCGCATGAAGTGGACACTGGGTCAGTGAACAGGTCCAGACAGATAGAGCACAGGAACTCGTCATCAGAGCTCGCAGAGGCAGCCATTTTCACCTGAGGACAGAGGGAGATGTGGTGTGATAATAATACTGTCCACAAGAAAACCATATGAACTAAAAATGAAACTGTGCGGTGGCAACACCACAGCCATTGTCATTAAACACACAAGTGACTAACAAACACTCCTCATGCAGCTACGGCAAAAACAAGGCCCACAGTGTTGTAAATATTTCAGAGCAAAATAAAAGTAAACAGACTCTGTGCGGCTCTTTCAGTCGTTCTTATTCCGGTGCACACCAGGTACCTTTGACTTGGAAACGCGTCCAACTTGATGCAAATAATAAAGGGTGTTGTTCGGGTTCCTCTCGGACTTGTGTTGGTTGAAACTGCTGTGTGAAGTCAAAGTGAAACTATCTCAGTGATTGGACGAACCACTTGGAAACTTTTTCTGCTGGAAGGAGCGTATGAGGGAAGTGGGTTGATCCAGCAGGGCCTTAAAGAGACAGGCAGCCAGGGCAGGGTTCCCAAACTTTTCAGGCAAAGACCCCCAAGATCACTCAACCAACAACTTGAGACCCCCCTCTCTAATATATTAGTAGGTTTTATAATAATTTATGGTGCAAAACATTTAAAATCTGGTTTAATGCTGTTTTCATTCCAAAATACATCAAATTCAATATATGTAAAAGAAAAGAAAAGGAAATTGACAAAGAAGCATACTGTTCTGCAATCCTATTATGGTACTAAAATAGTTTGTTTCATGAATGTGACTTATAAGTGTCCTCATATCTGAATCCACTTTGCTTAAATGTTAATGTTTTAACTTTTATTATAGACCAGTCAGAAAACAGAATGAGCTCCACCAGGTTGCGAAGTCCTATGGATAAAACCAGCGTGGAAATGAACAAAGGGGCTCTCCCATACTTCCACAATCCAAATACCTGTCCCCAATCGCGTCCTAAGTAGAGCTAGTATAGCACAAAGATCGAAAACAGGCTGAATATATTTCTTGTTCGCAGTGCATATGACAGTTGGAAGTATTTTATCTTCATTCTTCACTTTTTATGTCATTAATTGATTGATGTTTAATGGATTGATTGATTTTATCTGCCTTCCTGTAGCTGTATGTAACTGTGAAGTAGAGGTGGGCAAAAAAGTCAAGTTTGAATTTCAAAGAGCACATTCAACATTTATTACCTTTAACAATGATTATTTTCTTTTTCTATTCTCTGTAACCAAATTGGCATTGTGAGACACTTTCTTTTTGGCAAGTCATGATTTTACTGAATAATTTATAGATGCTATTGTGTGGGTCTTTCCAAAAATAATGAAATATGTTGCTTATTTGTAATAGATTAACATTTACTTCATTGTCTGATACTATCATGTTTTAGTGAGCGTGGTGAGATATAACCTGACCTGATTCATGTTGTCAGGCTCTTTTGTAGGACATTGCTGCAGAATTCTATCACCTGCACCTTCATGTACAGCCCGGGGGCAGACTCCTCGCCTCGCTCCCCTGGTAACTCTGGTGTTAAGTATTTTATTAGCTTCATATGAGGGAGAAAGGGAAAATCTGAATCACACCTCTGAGCTGTGAAACGGCTGACCCCTGGTACAAGTGAAAACGACCTCGTAATTCCCCAGTGGTTGTATATATAAAGTACTGCAAATTATTGTACAATGTCATTTATTTATTTGTGGATTCGGATTGTGTGCCTTGTACAGTGAATAACTACACCACGGATGATTAGAAAAAAGCAAAAGCATTTCTGAGGAGAAAAAAAGGTTCTTGGGAAGTGTAATGTTTAGTAAGTATTGAATTTGACTCGAAAAAGCCTCAGTCAGGGCCGCGGTGTTGTCCTGTATGACCATGCAAATCATCCACAATAACCTCGCCTCAATATGACTTAACCTCTTAACCCCCACCTGAACACACTTTCTCCAGTTTGGCTTTACCCAAATCTAAGAGCTTCTTGAAAAAAGTGTCGAAAATAAGACGAGACGAGAATGAAAAAGTGACAAAAAATGACAAAAGATCAAAAGTACCAATGGAAAAGTGACCAAAAAGTGGAAAAGATTTGACAAAGAACCCACAAAAATGTGAGCGTAAAAAAAAAACAAAAAAAACAATGACAACATGGCACCAACGTAAGGGAAAATATCCGTTGTAGGTCTTTCAAATGAGGCGTTACACAGGCCTATAGGCTCCAGTCGGGAAGCTTTTGTATTTGGGTGAAGCTGAACTGGAGGAAATGCACTTTGTTAAAGGAATAGGCCACCGTTTTCACATACTGAGAGATGTTCTTAGCTTAGACGAGTTCATTTGTACCTGTCTGGTCTTCACGCGTGCCCTCAGTCACGTAAACACAGCACAGACGGCGTTAGCATTTAGCCTCTCCTCCTCTCCTCTATAGCTCCAAACGAGGTGAGGATAGAAGCTACCAAGCTCTTCCACGTTTTCCCTATTTAAATATGGTTACGTGAAGTGTTACACGATAAAGTATAGTTACACAAAATTCAACAATGTGGACTTTCTAAGCGGATAAAAAGGGGAACTATATTGTAAGGCGTAATAATACCAGGAGTACTTCAACATCAGTAAAAGCAAAGTGAAGATATTTCTGCATGATTTGTGCAGATTTGGAGTATTGCTAACGGAAAAAGCATGTGTTTTCTTACCTTTTTGTCTTATTATAAATGTACAAGTTAATGTCTCTTTATTAATTCATACAAAATAATGCTGGTTCCATTGGCAGTCTGACTTCAATACAGTAAAAAACATATCCAAGTCAGCATAAATCGTCTCAGTTCAGGCACTTGAAGGCATTTTCCCAGTGTTTTACAACAGATTTAGATCTAAAATATGTTTGTTATGTACTTTAAGTGAGGGAAGAATATTGCTTTTGCACAAACCTGACAGTCTGTTCTGTTGTACCATAAAATAAGCCTCGGTCGAAGCTGTTTGGACAAACGAGCCAATAACCACTAGCCCACATTAAAAATTTAAAGGAGAGACTATAACTTCAGTCTCAAGCTGTGGAAAATGAATGTTACTTTTGAATGTAATTATGTAATGCCTCAAGATATAACTTCAGGTCACGTCACACAAAGATGTAATCCTTAATCCGTAACAGAACCATTCCAGTAATTTGTTCACCGAGTCCATTTCTCATTTTAGTTTTGACTGCGTAGACAAAAATGTAAGGTTCCTTTGCTGGCCGAGAGGCAAGAAAAGGAGACATGAGCTGCATACAAGTAGTAGAATTAATGCTCTGGAAATAAATCTGCGCTCGCTACCCCAGGACGGGAACTGTGGAGAAAGATGGAAGAGGAAGAAAGGAGAGAGACTGATAAATAAATAAAACATGCAAAAACTTACAGGTAAGTACTTTTCAAACTGTGGTGCTTGGACTTCTTCTGGTGCAAAGGGCTCTCTGCAATTTAAAGGAACAGGCCACCGTTTTTCCACACTGAGACATGTTCTTACCTGAGCTTACACAAGTTGATACGTACCTGTCTGGTCTTTGTTTGTGCCCGTGGAAGAGTATGGTAGCTTCCAACTTCACCCCCGTTTGGAGCTATAGGAACACATTGGGAGAGGCCAAATGCTAAAAACATCTTTGGTCGTTGAAAGGAGCCAGCTGGGGTGGCTCGGGCATCTGTTTCGGATGCCTCGTGGTCGCCTCCCGCGGGAGGTGTTCCAAGCATGTCCTATTGAGAGGACGCCTTGTGGAAGCCCAGGACACGCTGGGGCTTTCGCTCCGAGCTGGCCCGGTGCCGCCTCGAGGTCCCCAGAACAGCTGGAGGAGGTGTGCGTGGATCGGGAAGTCTGGGCATCTCTGCTGAGACTGTTGCCCCCACGACCCGGCCCCGGATAAAACGGAAGAAAATGGATGGATGGATGGATGGATCTTTGGTCGTTTTGCGTGACTGAGCGCACGCACAAAGACCAGACAGGTACTCATCAACTCGTCTAAGCTCAGGTAAGAACATATTTCAGCATGGAAAAACGGTAGCCTGTTCCTGTTAGACTTCATGGTTCATTTTAACCAGGATGTTTCCTTTTTGCTTCAGCTTGAGTGTTGCATTGTGATGGTCTCGTCTTGGTTATGACCTGGTAAACACCCAGTTCTGTACTGGTTTAGTTTCTCTTTCTTCTTAGTAGTACATTACCACCTTCTGTATGTCTTTGTTATATGGACTTTTCTAAAAACATGATCAAATAAAAGCATTTCCCCACAGTGTTCCTGACAGTGTCGCAATGTCGTCCATGTTATTCCATGCTTTTCCTGCACTTTTGTAGTTTATTCTGTACATATCAAGTTTGCCGACACAGCAATCCTCTTGTCAATATCATCCACCCTGTTGCTGCGTCCAAAACCCTGTCAATCCTTCCTAACTTTAATTGAAGACTCAACAATAAATGCAAGATAACGTAATGTTTGATTATTAGATGCTATATTAATTATTAACACTATTTAATTTGCATCTAGTCCTTTTACAAACGCTAGCTTCTTCCACTCCTACTATTGTTGTACAAAACAGCATTCACTATGTATTGATTAAAATTAAAACCTACCAGTTTTTACCAATCAAAGGTCTTTTCACATCAAGGTACTGCTTCTTTCTCGTGAGGTTTAATAAAAAGGAATATTGGATTTTATATTGGAAGTATAATGTACATGCTTTATAATCAAGACTAGAAATGGAGTTAGGACGTTTGGTGCTGCAACAGCGCCACTTAGAGGCTAAAATGGGAACAAGCACTTGCAATTACATACATAGAAAAAAGAGCCTTACTTATAAAAGAAACATTTTATTTCAATTTCAGAATATGTTCAACCAGCAGCAACTGATTTAGTCCGCTATAACTATTACAAAATTATTCAGTATATCCCAACAGAAGCAATTGATCATCAACACCCCCAATAAATATTAGTAAAAAAGTTACGGGTCCACATCTTTCCTTCACTTGCATTTGTAGGTGAGCTGCTTCCGATGGTAATGGATCCAAACAGGGGCCGCAATGAGTCCGGTCAGAAAACCGAATGTGGCGCCAAAACTACAGGACACTGGCCACATCTGAAAGAGGAAAAAATGTTGATTGTTTATGAGCTTAAAATTGGACAAACACATTGTGAATAAGGCCGTACATCTCTGAAAACATTTGCCTTTTGAGTAAATTCCTTATGGACAGATAAAAAGTAAGAGCTTAGATGAAAATATGTGGGATTTTGCACTAATAACATTGAACTGTAGAGCTAAAGAATTGAAAGCAGGGGTTATACAGGTAGCTGCAAGTTAGATTTCTTTGATTTTTATTCCCAAATACTATATTCTTAATCCTTTAACACACACAAAATCTGTGCAATATTTAATCGACAGAAGAGTGAGGAGAAATATCAATATCCAAAAGCAAATAAGATACAACAGGCAACTTTTGAGAAGAGTGTAAAATTTCAGCCAAAACTGCTACTGAATGTGTTTTAGCCAATATTATTGTTTTTCTGACTAAATATTGCAATATAAATGTTATTATTTTGCAAGAAATGCAGATTTAACGCTGCAAGTGAAGTAAGTATTCCAATTAGAGCCTTTTTAGTGATATTAAAGCCTTAATTTTGGCATAATTTGAAACCCTGTGGAAACATTGTGGATGCAGGCCACAATTTGATAACCTACTTAGATTAATGATTCAATTACAACTCTGTTTACCCAATGCTTTTAAAACTATAATTACCGTTTTTGCCAGTAGCCACGGAATTGAATTATGCAAAAACTGAATCAAGTGAATCAAAGTCCAGGCAATTTTCAGCTGGGATGATATTGCGTTTGTTAATTACTGCTTAATTCTTAAATGGGGAAAAGGCATACCTGTTACGCAATGGATGATTACAGCTATTTGCAAAGGATGTTGGAGCTTTTTCATTTCAATTCTCTATGATGAAGCCACATGGAAAAGAAAATGCTGGGACCAAGCTGCTTCGGGGCATTGCGACCTCAGTAACTGTGGCGTGGCACAAAATCTTTTCTGCCGACTCTGAGTGAGGATGGATCATTGCTGGATGATATAGTTCTTTCTTGTTCAAACAACACATTTCATCTTTTCGTCTGTCCTACTTTTAATCAACACCAAAGTTCTATCTGCCTCCTTTTAACTTAATGTGAAGGTTAGACTGTATAGATTGGATTTAGTAGTTTTCTTTACACTCAGAATAAGAACTACATAGAGGCACGATGAATGCAACGGCAGAACAAGGGCAGAAAGTCTGACCTTGACCTCTTTAGTTCTTCGCAGGAAACTATTTGACAATTTATTTGTAAAGTATCTGCCATATTTTATCAGATTTGTAAGCTTTGTATGCATTAAACAATACGGGCCTATTTCAAGATCTGTGTTTAACCGTGGTGACAATTGGTTTCTCCTCTCTTAGGACTGTTCGACTCACAGAGGCTTAAAAGCAGCAGTTTGGTTCCTATGGGAGCGTAATAATGGATTACGCAAAAACTATCTTCGAGTCCAAGTTTCACTCATTTGGATTTCATGTTTGCAAGAATTGGATGGCTAGGTTTAAATGATGATTGAATTGTATTTCATATCCATCTTTTGCTCTATTTGTGGTCTGCGCTCTGTAAATGAGCTACTACTATTTGTGGTCTCGTCTCACCTGCCAGGGCCTGTCCCAGTCCAGTGGAATGGGAAACGCTCCCAACCAGGCTCCTACTAATGTACAGGCTACAGTGATTTGCAAACAGGTGTCCCACACTGACATAGCTCTGGAAACATAAAGAAAGGACCAGGTGAATTGTGAAGGAAAACTTGTTTTTACCCTAAAATAAGCGTAGCACCGGCATCTGGGCATAACTAATCTACAAACTAATAGCAGAAACATAGATACAGTATTTACCCGTGTCGACTGAAGACCCGTATCCAGGCCTGCACATTCGGACCAAGGACACAGAGGCACCTCAGGGTGGTGAGAGAAGTCAGCAGCACAGCCAGGGAAAATGTTTCTAATGCAAAGCTATAGAGAAATGAAATAACAGCTTTGGTTAAGAGATCTGTAATTGTGTAAATAGTCATCCACTGAATTCAAATGGCTGCAACTTTTCATGCTCACTCGATAAGGGGCGCTCCGTAGAGGACGAGCACTGTGTGGAAGAAGAGGCACGACAGGAAGAAATACAGGCAGGAGCGCAACAACCGGGACAGCTGAGGGGGAAAGGGGAGAAAATTGTTAAATACTTTTCATAGTAATTGGGGTGTACTAAAACATTCACAGTAGTACAGCGGTTAGCGCTCGTGCTTCACAGCAAGAAGGTCCGGGTTCGATTCCCCCCTGGACTGGGCCTTTCTGTGTGGAGTTTGCATGTTCTCCCTGTGTTTGCGTAGGTTTCCTCCGGGCACTCCGGTTTCCCCTACCTCTAAAAACATGTACAATAGGCCAGGATGAATGATGTCTGTGTGTGAATGATGGTGGTGGTCAGAGTTGGTGCAGATGTCTGTCAGTCTGGTAATATCTTGTAATGGTAAATCTCGTGAGGTATTCTGAGTCAGTAGTACCACTCCTTGATTACTACTACCATAGATACTTAACAAATCCTTGTTCTTTGACATATTTATTGTAATGAGCTCTACAAATTAACTTGCCTGGCCACTTATTTATTTATTACTTATTACTCACAAAGGGAAGACGAAGCACATTTCATAGTACTGTCTCTCATACAATTCCCCTTTCTATTTGACGTGTACGATATAATAGCCCACTACAAAATAAAATTCCATTATTTGTTTTACTGTGCACCTTGTATCCGATCGTGTGTTTCTTGGTCGGCCTCGGTGTGACTCCCAGGAGCCAGAAGACGGCGGCGCTGACCCCGGTGACCGCTGTGGACACGGAGTAGATCCACAGCAGGTGAGTCCCGTATACCGAGAACCCCGAGACCAGGGCAGCGGGCAGCACCGTAGCCAAGAGGACCGAGGCCGCGAGGATGGCGTGGCAAGACCCCATGGCTCGGATCTCCCGGTCCCACATGGTGACGAAAGTGTTTATCTACAGGATTAGATTGATAGAATAACAAAAAAATGTAAGATCTAAAGCAGAATTTAACTCATACACGAAGAGAGAAGGTGTGCTGCTCCATCGCTAAGCCCGGCTATTTCCGTAAACACAAGGGCAACGGGAGCACTTCCTGTAAACCTTTCACAATAAAATGACAAAGTTTGTGTAGATAAAATGTGTATGATTTTAACCAAGTAAAAGTAAAATATATTCTACCCACTAAATAATAATAATAATAATAATAATAATAATAATAATAATAATAATAATAATAATAATAATAATAAAAATAATAATAATAATAATAATAATAATAATAATAATAATAATAATAATAATAATAATAATAATAATAATAATAATAATAATAATAATAATAATAATAATAATAATAATAATAATAATAATAATAATAATAATAATAATAATAATAATAATAATAATAATAATAATAATAATAATAATAAAGTAATGGGCTATATGCACAGTGACCCCACGTGATTTCCGCCTGGACAGTCAGCCAGAGGCTGTCCTTCCTGTCTGTCATCTCTTCCCATTAAAAATTAGCAGGTCCCACAGAAATGAAGCAATAGCTTAAGATTTGGTAAAGGACAGCGAGTAAAAGTTCGGATGTGGCTGGAGCAGGTTAAAAAATATTACGTGAGACGCAACGACTTCACTGGAGGAAACTCCGTGTTCATAACGGTGGATGTTTTTGTCTTGAAGCTAACGCGGCTAACAAAATAAAAAATAAAACTAGCGCAAAGTTTTGAACGAGCCTGCGCAAAAAAGAATCGTCCTGTTAGTAGTTTAAATAATATTTACTTGTTTACATGTTATATTATCATTTTTCAACACTAGCCTTTAGCTCTAAGATAAAAGCTCCGCCCTTACGACAGCTGGCGTTTCCTTTGGGTGCTGGATTCACAGCGGACATGATGTTTGTAATACGTTGCTTTGACTGTCCATCAGTAACTCGTTGTCCTTAACCAGATCCTGAGCTATCGCTATTTTTGTGTGGGAACCTGCTAATTGTGAACGTAAACGACCAGCGACAGGAAGTGCTGCGTCTGGCTGACTGTCCAGGAAGACGTCACGTGGGGAAACTGTGCATATAGCCCATTCGTTTTTACTAGCGTGTACATGATTTAGACGTTTTATTTTTTATTGTGCAACAAAATAATAAAGGAATTTGTTGGTTTACGGTCTAAAACTTGATGGACAGTTTTTATCCAATCATGAGGCAGTATTTTTGATTGACTGTCAATTCATCCAATGGCAGTCGTGGAAAAAGAATGACGTTTTTAAGAAAGGCGGAAACAGCGCCGGAAGTTTACAAAAATCACCTCAGAGCTAGCATTTTCCAAGCTAATATTTCCTTGTTGATTTGCTCCTTTAATACTCTAAAGAAGCTTAAAGATGGTTTGCGAGAAATGTACGTATAGCAACCCTGGGAAATGTGTTTGTTTTTTAACATAAATGTGGACGTTTTTGACCAATATTTTGCCAACTACGCAACTACTAGGCTATGCTAACTAGCTGCTGCCCTATGTTTTCTTTTACGTTGTGGAGCAAAAATACTTTTATACCTAGTCTAACGAATGGTTGATTTTGTTATAGGTGAGAAGAAGCTGGGAAAGGTCATTACTCCCGATACATGGAAGGATGGAGCCCGTAATACAACAGGTAAAACGACAACAATGTTAGCAACTCTGTTTGTTTTGATATGTGACACGTTATTAATGCTGTAATTACAGTTCTCTATGTACAAACATGGAACTGCTTACTATGCTCTTTGATTTGATAATCCATGTACATAATGTGACAATAGTACCTTTCTGATCTGATCATCGCAAGTAATTATTTGACTATTTTGATTGTGTTTTCTTTTCTATTTGCACTTGACCTTGTTTTGCAATTTCCAACAATAAATTACAATAACCACATTTCTTTTCATATTTCAGAGAGCGGGGGTCGTAGGCTCAATGAAAACAAGCTCCTCACATCAAAGAAAGCCAGGTAACCTAATGTTATGCATTTAACATTTTTGTTTGTTGTTGTTTTTGTTTTATTTATGTAATTTTTTACTTGTCATGTAGATTTGATCCATACAGTAAGTCAGGCTTTGCCATCTGCCGGATCTGTAAGAGCTCCGTCCATCAGTCTGGATCACACTACTGTCAGGGCTGTGCCTACAAGAAGGGTAAGAAATAAAACATGCTTCAGATTTTTTTTTACAAAAGTTATAAGAGATTCTATATGGATGTAGGATAGAAATATGATATTGCAAACTACAATAAAAAAATCAGGTATAATAAAAAAAAAATCCCATTGTAAGATGTCTCCATTTTGTCTTGGACACAGTTTATTGTACATTTTAACATTCTTCTATTCTGTAGCTCTCTACATTATCTTGCATTTTACGGCATTACAGTCCAATATGAAGTCATAAGGTAAAATGTTTCACACCAAGTACATGGCAATTTATCTTTAAAATCTTAATCTGTATCTAGTTTTGCATTCAGACCTTTTTATTTTCTTACATCTTATGTGCATTAAAGTCACCTATTTCAAACAAATCCTCTTCTATTGATTGCCATATTAGCAGGAAGGCTGGAATGCGATCTCAGAAATGCTAATGCTCTATGTTTCTTTTCAGGAATTTGTGCAATGTGCGGCAAGAAGGTTTTGGACACCAAGAACTACAAACAGACGTCAGTGTGAGGGAGCCAATCTGCTTGGACTGGATACAACATGTTGGAGAGAAACATGTGCTTAGGCTGCATTTTCCCACAATGGCTCAATAATAGTTGCCCTTGCTGGAGATTTTCCCTTGATTAGGCCTATCTCTGTTTTGTGTCTGAAAAATGTTCAAGCCTCTGTAAATTGCTGCAGTTCCTTAGGCAAAGCACTGTTGTTGTCTCTTAAAATCCATTGAAATGGCACTTCCTTGAGGCCAATCCGATTAACATGATGTGTACATTTGACATTTTTGAACCTTGTAAAGATATTTTTTTGCTCTTGAATTGATTTCTGTGTTATATAGTTTTTATTTTGAATGAATAAACCATTATGACGACTGTATTGAGTTGTTTATGCCTAATTTTAGTTGCTTACGTCAATTAATCCTCATTCACTCAGTGTGCTTGGAGTAATAGGTTTACCCCTGGATATTGCGTACAATCGTGGCAGCCCCTCGGAAAAAAGGTCAAAGTTCATGGTATTTGATATTCGAAAGGCCTCGTTTTGCCCCAGGGCTTGAGCTGCACATGCACAACACAGGGTTTTTTTAAATTATATTACTGATTTAGAACGTCACGGGTTGGTGCAGGTGATGTAAGCTACTTATTTAACAGCACTGGGGTATGTTTGTGTGTGTGTGTGGGGGGTTGAGCAGCACAGTTCGCATTAGGACCACTCACCTACTAAAACACTTTTCTCATAGGATCTGGTTTTGCAGATTCATTGGCACATTTCTTTTTATATATATTGACATAGTTTTCCTTTTAAATGATGACAGCTTTCACTTAAATGATCAATTCCCAAATTAATTTTTAACAACAAAGTTGGGATGTCTAAAATATTGACATGATCATTGTGAAAGGACAATGCAGTGATTTCAAATTAAAAGCATAGCTTGATTTGGACATAAACGTCAGGCATCAAAACAAGTGATAAAAACTGTTATTGTGCATTATGAATCATATTGTTAATCAGATTTGACTTGATTTTTTAGCCTTTAGTCTACTGTCGCATATCACTTAAAAAATACTTTATTTTGAAGCATTGCTTCATCAGTCAAAACATTTCCAAAAAATTGTTCTTTGTTGTATTTTTTGGGCTGTAAAAAATGTGAAATATCCAAGAGTGAGTATTGAAAATACACTTTATATCAAACGCCAAATATCCAACTAATTCTTCATGCTAGTAGTCACTAACTTTTGGCTATAGGTAAGTATTCTATTCATACATCAATCCAGTATTTGTCGTTGTTGTAATCCCACTTGGTTTACTAAGGTAGTGGTGCATAGAAGTCAAATTTAGTTTCAACATTTTTTTGTTCTACTTTGTCATTTATGTTTTGAATCAATTCTTTCTTTTAGTGTTTATTATGTGGTTCCCCTGAAATCACCTTCAGGTCTCCAGGTTTGTTTTACTGCTGTGTTATATAAGCGCACGTGCGGTCGAAGATTTGTTTGCTCTGAGTAAACTCAAAATCAGGAGATATGACAGCAACAACAACAAAAACTACACGTTATTGAATGGTCCATGTTGGTTTATTTGTGGTCGAAAGAAAAACAGTGTGGATGTGGGTGTGGAAGAAGAAGATCCAATATATTTATAATGAAACTATAGTGAATGCTGGTTAGAATAGAAGAAAGAATACCCATCTCACTTGGTTGTAAAATAGGCTCAATTTGACTATCAGTCCTTCTACTATGCATTCTTTTGAATTGAAAAGGCTCAAGAGTTTACATGTCGACTCTTAATAAAAAGAAGTTTTGATCGAGTTTCTCTATAATACATTTTGTCTCCTATAGGGGCCTGTTACTGGTGTGGCATTGAGCTAATATAGAATGGCACCAGGACCATTAAAATTCAAAGATTTTATTTGTCAATTCATTTCCAAATGAATCGAAATAGTTCATTCTCTCGTCCTTGGTGTGGAGCAGGGGCTGGGGGGAGAGGGGTGGAAGCAGAGGGAGGACAGGGAAGGGATGGAGTTCAGCTTCCTGGCAACCTGGTGTATGAAACTGTTCTTCAGTTGACTGGAACTGGCCTGTGGATTCCGCAGTCTCCTCCCTGAAGGCATTACCTTGAGGAGACTGTGTGATGGTGCGAAGGGTCCCTGGTGATTCTGATGGCTTTGCGGGTGAGATGGTTGGAGTACAGGTCCTTAATAGAGGGGAGAGGGGCGCCGCAGATCTTCTCCACTGCTCTCACGATGCGCTGGAGGAGGAGGAGGAGGAGGAGTCTGGTGCCGTGCCACACAGTGATGGAGCTGGTCAGAATGCTTTCTATCGTCCCTCTGTAGAAGTTGCACATAACGGAGGCTGGGACTCTGGCTCTTCTCAACTTGCGAAGAAAGTAGAGACACTGATAACTTTTCCTGACCAGTGATGCAATGTGCATGGGCCTCGGTTATGCGCACACCCAGAAGCTAAAGTGCCGGTCACCCTCTCCACAGCAGCACCGTTGATTGTTAAAGGAGCATGCTGGACCCGCGCTCTTCGAAAGTCCACAATGATCTCTTTTGTCGTCCCCACATTTAGAGAGAGATTGTTCTGTCTGTACCACATGGCCCGACTGCTCACCTCACACAAGTAGTTTGACTCGTCTCTGTTGTGTCGTCTGCAAACTTGATGGAGAGAACTGAACTGAACTCATGTCCAATCAGACCATAAAAACCAGACAAGTGGAAACATTTCAAGTTATTACTTTATTCAATCAAATCTCTACGCTTGATCTCGATCACTTGTGCAAGCCACTTATTTTCATGTCGTTTTGATTTCAGAAATGAGCTTTACAGTTACAGTTCATCTTCAAAATGTCACACAGTAGGCTATATTACAATGACCATAAAAACCTTGTGAGTGAAAACAAAAAAACAAACAAAAAAACATTGAAAAAGCACCAGTTTTGAATTCCCTATTACAATAAGGAAGGAATGAAGATGTGACACAAACGTAATGTTTTAAGGCTGTACAACGTGGACTCAAGGCACCAATTTTTATTTCACAGTGATTTAAAAACGCCCTCCAGAATGGCTCCAATCCTACATCGGAGATCTGCATCATGGCATCAGCTCTTTAGATGAAAAGGATCCTTCATGTATGGGACGATGTGTGTAACAATTGACACAAGATGTATTAAAGTACAGTATAATAGGGCGACATGTATGGAGGATCCGTCCAGAGCTGCCTCACAGCGGAGGAGGGAGAAGTGAGTGCTGTGATGGGGCGGCTTCAGGCCCGCTGTGTCAGGGTGAGGAACTCCTCCCTCGTCCGTGGGTCCTCCAGGTAGACGCCCAGCATGGTACTGGTCACTGTGCGGCTGTTGATCTTCTGCACACCACGCATCACCATACACATGTGCCTGCAAATGACACGCAAGTCTGGTTAGAGATGTAAAACAGCTGGACGATATCGCAAAAAATATCGAATCGGGAACAATCGCGATGAGATTGAAATGACGAGAGAGAACGCTAGGCCAACAAATATAAAACAACCACACTGTAAACAAAGAATAGCATAAACATCACACTTATGTTTGAGAACAATTGACTCTGTGCATAACTTCAAATCACAACAACGCCGCCCAAGAAGTGACTTCCTGTTTCGATCCAGCACGCCAAAATAAAAGCACCATCTTATTCATTTGTTCAACTTTTCTTCTGCCTAACTATTAACAGACAAAACACTTAAAATGTGTGTATTTAGTTATATTGTTTTAATGTTGCAAGTACCTGCTAAACTATTCAATGAGACGAGCTGTGTGCTTTTATTTTGGCGTGCTGAGTGAAACAGGAAGTCACCTCTTGGGCAGCGTTGTTATGATTTGAAGTTAAGCACAGCGTCTTAAGTTAATTGACTCTGTGCATAACTTCAAAATCATAACAACGCCGCCCAAGAAGTGACTTCCTGCTTCAATCCAGCCCACCAAAATAAAAGCACACAGCTCGTCTCATTGATTAGTTCAGCACTTGCAACATTAAAAGAATATAATTAAATACACACATTTTAAACGTTTTGTCTGTTAATAGCTAGGCAAAAATAAAAGTTGAACAAATGAATAAGATGGTGCTTTTATTTTGGTGCGCTGGATCGAAACAGGAAGTCACTTCTTGTGCGATAAGATAGGATAAGATATGGATTGAAGTTTCAATGGAGAAATTAACTTGTTGCATACTGCTCTTAGAAACACTCAGGGCGTGCAAATTGGCAGAAAATGTGAGAAAAATAACATAAAAAAGATTAAATAGTAACATAGTGGTATCTTATGTACAATGGCTACCAAGTTATGATTTGAAGTTCTGCACAGCGTCTACAGTTAATTGTCAAAAGTATTTATTTTACTCACGATGCTTCAATGACCACAGCCACCCCTAAAGGCTGCAGAGCCTCTGAAATCCCCATTGCGATCTGCTTGGTAAGTCGCTCTTGCACTAAAGGGGAAAAAACACAAAAATCCCACACCATTAAATTTATGACCATTTAGGGCTTTTTTTTCAAGCTGTGTCAAAACAAGAATAAAAGAAAACTAAATCTCACTTCAAATTATTACCGGTCCTCATCTAAGGAAACATTATGTAGTGCAGCCTAAGGTAGTCTTAGTGTATGGGTGTTTGGACATGCCCAAGACGTACTTCTGGACAATGATTTGAAATATAGATACAGTGTGAAGGCTCAGCATCAGTTCAATAAGGCAGTGAAATAATTAACATCACATAACGTGTCAAATCATTTATTCTAACCATAATTATTTGTTGCTAACGTAGGTGTTAAACCAAGGCATAAACCAGGATTAAACCGGAAAGTAATATATCATTTTTGAACCGTGTGCAAAACAACAAATGGATAAATCAGACTGAGCAGTTAGTGTTCTAAAGAGGGTCCAGAGTTCAATTCCTGGACTGTGAGGAGTTTGTATGTTCGTATGTTCTCCCAGTGTCTGAGTGGATTTGCTCTGGGTGCACAATAAACAAAGCATGCACAATAGGTTAATCCTCCAGTCAGGTGATTCTAATCCTAGCTCAACACATGGAGATGGACCCCAATGCCCCTGGTGGGTCGCCCCAGAGGCATCGAAGGGGCTGACCCAGGTTTGTTTGGATAAACATAACTACGTAGTATGTTTAAATTACCTACTTTTAAGGTATTTTAAGCTTGACCAGAGTGTAAAAAAAATCTGTACTTTGACTCTTCAAATATTAGGTTGCGCTAATATACTGTCCTGTAGTGAACTCACTGTATGTTAATAACTTGTACTTTGGCTACACAGACAAAACTGTGTCAGATCAACTCACAGATAATCTTTGTATTATTCTTATTATGTTTACATGTACAGCGTATTCCAAAAATAAACATTGTGGAGCTGGGAGAGTTCTTGATTAATGATGCCATTTTGCAAGATTACTATTTATTACTCAACCTTGGTTTCCTCTTATCTTCAGAGCATGAAACTATCTTCAAAAATCTATTCATCCCTCAGTTACATCCAATCTTGGCAACATGTGGCCTTTTCCTCTCACCTTGCAGTCTGCGGCTGTAGATCTCCACAATCCTACAAAAACAAATAAGATCAAGGTTTATTCCACTGTATTTGCTTTAATCATTAATCGAAAGTTTTAGACCGAACACGACCACGTCGAACGTACAAAAAGCAAATTATTAACAGGGCTTGGTCTGCAAGTTTGTCCAAAAACCCATCAACCCGCCTGTTGCTTTTGTGCTGTGAGTTTAGGGTGATATTTTAGTAAAGAAAGGCGGAAACGTAGCGGTGGTAGTAGGTCATTCCCACAGTTGTGAGGGGAGTTTTTCTCATGATGAAGTTTGGACTCGTGTGACTAGATGAAGGCTGCGGGATCAGACTTAAGCCTCCAGGTCAATGCACTGAAATAACAGAAGAACGCATTCGACTGGGAGTAACTGCGCAGGCATTTACAGCAGAGAGGCTAACGCGGGGTCGGGCTAGTTTAGAGACTTTTCAACGCTCAAAAACAGTTCAAATACAAGAGATGTTAATGCTTCTTAGTATATTGACTTTCGGCCTTAGAAAATCGGCACAGGCCAAGGCCATGTTTATACATTTTTTTCCCGTAAGCTACTTATACTTATACAATATAGACCTGCTGATTTAGGAGGAGTGCGTGCAGGAGACTTAGTGGTAATGTTTAGAGCTAACATTAGAGCAAATATGTCAACACAAGGAAAGACATTTGCAATTTGTGATTGAATGCTGCAGAGTTAGCTACATTATACAAGCTCAAATCCACTCTTTGCTTTCACTCCTGTTTTGTAAAGTAAGTTCATTGTTTCTGCTTGTTTGTGGTATAACTAGGATAAGAGGTGTTGAAATCAAGGTAAAGATTTCAACATCTCTAATTCTATAGTGTCTGACTGTCTGACTACATGAACCTTAAGAGTTAAGTTTTGTTCAGTGTTTTGCGTTAAAAGTGTGCACATGGGGCCGTTCTCAATTCATTTCTGCATCGCAAATACAATACCTCGCCAGTTTGCTGAGTCCCACCACTTTTTTGTTGGGGATGTATCCGATGTGAACCTAAAGAGGGTCGAGAGGAGCAAAAACGTGAATCAGTTCAGGCGCTTGTACAAATACAACCTCTCCGGGCAGCTCAGGGCAGTGACTTCTACATGAGGAGGCTTGCATAAGAACTGGGATCGATATAACTGGATATCCAATGTGAAATACCCAACTACAATGCTACACTTAGGCATAAAAAACAAAAATAAAACAAACAGATGCCCCTGAATAGCATAGTTGAATAAGAATAAGTGGTCAATACAGTTGTAGGATGTCACATAGATGTTTTCGTCTATTTTTAAGTCTTCAGTGTGAGACTTTTTAACCGGTTGGTACAATGGAAGGCAGATAAATGCTACGTTTGACAATAATATGTCACTCTTAATAGTTATAATAATAATAATAATGGTCTACATTTGTGTCACATTCTACTTTTTATTCACTCCACAGCTCCACAGCTAGCCCAGCTTCCTGTGACCACCACCACTCACTTACACACCATGTTCAAACACTGTCAGTGGGTAAAGTGTCTTGCCCATCGACACAACAACAGACTGCACTTGTCAGAGCTGAGATTCAGATCTTATGACCTATTGATAAGTGGACAAATGCTCACACTGAGTCATTGTCGTTGTTTGAGGTACGTTTGAGGTAGGATGTTTCAATATCTGCCTTGTATAATGCTATCCAGGGCCGTTAACAGGGAGGGGGATCCAGGTAAGTTACCCCACACACCCCAGGACCAGCGATAGGAGTCCATGTTCAATATGAAATATTAGAAAATGGGAGACATGTGAAGCCTTCTTGCCCAGGGACCGGGCACTTCAATGATATTAAGGTATACTTAGGGAAACTTGTTTTCTGCATTTGACCATCTGTCAATGTCGCTGGGGCAACCTGTAGGAGCAGCAGGCGCCCGGGGACTCATCTCCAGATGTGGAGTCAGGCTAATAGTCAGAATCACCTAGTTGAAGGGGATTGAACCTGGGGCCTTCTAGTTGTGAAGCACGAGCGCAAACCGCTGCCGCCCATTTGACATCCCTATGCAATCTATCATGCCTTGGGCAAAAGATTCATTTACCGACTTTACCACATTTTAAACAAAAATGCAATTCAAACGTTTAATGCAAAAGAAGCTTTAATAACCTTCTAATAAAAGATACTTTTGATCATGGGCCATAAGACTTCAAGGAAGATCTAAATTACGCTTTTATGTTACATTGGTTGTGTGCAGAAGTGAAATTGTTGACTAATACAATAAAAAGTCTTACCCTGCCAAAGAAAGGCACCAGGTGATGCTCGCAGAGGGAAAACATGTCTATGTCCTTCACAATCACCATCTCGTTGTGATCCTCATCAAAAATGGCATCATTTAGGATGTCTGCAAAACAAACAGGTCCATAAATCGATCTGCTCAAACGACAAGGGCTCCGCTCAAGTCATGGACACTGTAAATAGGAATTAGAGGGATCAATGGAGGTGATTGTTTCCTTTCACGCTGCTCATTCAACCTATGGGGAGGTTTGAGGAGCAACTATGGGCCTTAAATGAGGCCCCTCTAGAAACAGCACCTTATCTTGTGAAAAGAAATCCAACCCGCAACTTCCCAATCACTCTTCATGTTTCTCAATGTTTTTACATTTACTCAAGTCAAGTACATAAACAAACTGCACTTCTTGGTGTACTTTTATTACAGTACTTCTTGCTTCTCCTTTAGTGTTATTTTGAAGTAACAGTCTTACTTGAGTAAAACATTTGGATACTCTTTCCCCAGAGAGTAAAGCTGTCAGTGACTCAAGTTCGGAAACACTTTATTTTACGCCACCCTTTATACATTGAACCTGCCAAATTTAGTACAATGTAATGTGAAGCAAGGTGTAATAACTTGTACCTGTTTGTTACATACACAATAGAATCATTTGTATTCGTAGTTTGAAGGTACATAATGTAATAAGACATAAGACCCCAACTCTAACCTTTAAGCCCTTTAAGCCCTAACCCTAAGTGATTGGGAGGTTGCGGGTTGAATTCCTTTTAACAAGCAATACAATAGGGGCATTTGTTCTGTTACTAGAGGGGCCTCATCTAATGCCATAGTTGCTCCCCAAAGGTTAATACATTTTATTCCATTGTTTATCTACTACATACACGTTATTGTAGATTGTTAGAAAGCAGATTACAATGCACTAAATTTAGTTTGGTACAATATATCAGGGTAGTGTATAATAAAGTGTGTTGTTTTTTCCGCTTGTTGGATTACAACACCAAAACATCCGGACTTTTACCCTTTGGAGGACTGGCAGTGAGCCTATACTGAAGTTTCATTTCGACCACTTGCTTTTTAACTTCAACTTGAGTAAAAAACTAATTTTCACTGCCTTTTTACTTTGACATGACTTTGACATTACAGAAACGTTAGCCTACATGAGTAAATATTTTTGCTTACTCTTTTTGCCCATGGACTGGACTAAAAGTGGCAGGGATACCACCACTTTGAGCTTGATCTGGTCGTGTCGCCCAGAAATAGGTATTTGCATAAGGTCATAGAATAGTATAGCCTTGGTACCATAATCCTGACAAGCATCCTCCGACTCCCCCCGTCTCTCTTACCAGAGGCGAACCAGTCCCACCCCGATCATGACTCACCGTCGATGGTCTCGTGGTAGCCCTTGGTGAGGAACTGCATGGCCTTAGCGGCTCGCAGCGGGGTCCGGAGCAGCCCCTCTCGGTGCGCGTCCTCCCCGAGCTCCCGGAGGATGCACGTGTACGCCGCCTCGATGGCCGGCAGACGGGACTTGTCCTCGTCATCCTTGCGGGACGTCTCGTGCTTGCGGTGCACGGCGGACTTCTTGGTGTCGATGATGAGGTCGCTGAAGCTGTTGTTGAGGTGGAACTCCTCCACAGCCACGTCGTTGCCGTTGCAGTGTCCGTTCATCGCGTCGTCGTGCGTTTGGAGCGGATTGTGACAAGAAGAGAGAGAGAGATAGAGAGAGGGAGAGAGAGGGAGAGAGAGATGGGTCCTGTTGCGCGCACGATACGAGTTGGGAGGAAGATGCTGAGTGCTGCTCTCACCGAGTGTCCACACCGCCTTTTTATAGCGCGCGCAGCCGCTTCATGCGCACCGGCGTCCCATTGGCCACGGCGCGCACTACGTCAAAGCCCGTCGTTTCGTCCCCGTGGCTGGATGTCATCAGAGTCCGAGCCGTGGACGCGTGATCTGGAGACATTTCTCGCCACTTTGCCGCTCGGGTGTTGCCCTTGGCGTGCTCCACAGTTTCTACGAAAGATGTGTCCTCGTGGAGCTACACGTAGGAAGGTCTTGCTTGTATAACGTGACATTCTTTATCTTTAAAATGCGTAACTTCTTTCAATAAAGTTGGAGTAAAATCACTTTTGTAAGTTGTAGGTCCCCCAAAAGCGCGAAAAAATGTTGCTTGGTGCATTGTTTGGCTGAATGCGTTACTCCACCTTAACCTCTTAACCCCCACTTTAACCGAGCACATTTTCTTATGTTCAGCTTTACCCAAATCTAAAAGCTTCTCACCTGGAGTCTACAGGAGTGACTTTTTTTTTGTTGCTCCATTTTTGTCACATTTTGTCAAAATTTTGTCTCTTTTTGTCTGGTTTTCATAGTTTTTTGTCACTTTTTAACTTGTTGCTTTTTGGTTGCATTTTTTAATTGTGTTTTTCTTGCTTGTTTATTGTGTTTCTGTTGCTCTTTTGTTGCTTTTTGTGGTCACTATGTTGCTGTAGGCCTATTATCATCCTTGTTTTCGTCCCTGTTTTGACGCTTTGTTCAAGAAGCTTTTAGATTTGGGTAAAGCTCAACTGCAGAAAATGTGCTCAGTTCAGGTGGAAGTTAAGAGAATAAAGTGCATTTGACAGGCTTGAATCCTCATGTAATTAGATAGATTTAAATAGGTCTACTTCACTGGAGTCTGCAATTTTAAACCTTGACTTTAGTCTTTAAACTACTTCATCCATTATTCTTAACACCCATTTTTGTTTTTTGTTTTGGTCTTTTTTAAATCTGGCTTAGTCCTGATTTGGACTTGATCCCTAGCATGCGGTTTAGTTCAAATGGGCTATTTACATTGACTTGAAGCTATTTAAAATGCTCTGTCACCCTTTCAGTTCAATGTTCAATGTTTTTTTGACCTAAACAAACCTGCAATGAGCAGCACCCACAAAGCCTAAACTCAAAGTACATCACCACAAGAAAACCAAGTAGGAAATAAGCACTAAAGATTAAAATACAAAATCAAAATAAAGGGGCTCTTGAAATGGTCTAATGTTTGTGGCTGCAGTGCACCCCCTGTTGATTTACACCCACCCCCTATTCAGATTTATAGTAGCCCACGTAATTGCCTGTGGCTCTTGGTTCGGCACCAAGCACAATATTTTCTTTTTGTTATTATTTTTTGTACTATTGTATTTTATTTTATTTTAATTTCTTTTCTTTTGTATTTTATTATGTTTCTTTTATTATATTGACAAATGCATTTTACAGGTTTTACCATTCAAATGTTTATGCAATGAGCACAGGATGAAGTTTTCGGACCTTTGACTTCTGTGATTTTATTTTCTGACCTTTAGATTTAAAGTTTGAGAAGACCATAACTGCGCCACTTCACTCAAAGGGGCTGAAGCAGTATGTCACAGCTCAAACAAGTTCCAAATTACTTTTTTTATTTACCAAAGAATAGAACACCGTTACACCTGTGCCAACAATAAGGCTACTTTCCACCTAGAGTTCTCAATTGCGAGGATCCGCCGCCTTTGAACTCAATCAATGTGAATCAATGCTTACAAAAATAACTGATTTATGAATAACAGAGGCCAGGAAACTGTTTATATAGCTATTGGTTTTGGTTGGATGTCTTACTCTTTGAACATTTTGGCCTGAATAAAATAATAACATTTCTGCAAGGATTTGTAAGAAATTCCATTCAAATGTTAAATATGTTTAGCAGGTCCAGTTTATCGGTCATAGCTACAATTGCAGACTTAGAACCATGGGCCTATTTTCTCAATAAGGCCTATTTATGAGGCCTTTCATTAACTTTTTATAAACCTCTTTTTTACATCTTTACTTGCCTACAACACTTCTACCAATGATTTTATTATTACAATAATTTGTTTGCACAAATGTGGAACAAAACCTTTTGAAACTGAGTTCAAAATAATAAAGTTTCGGAGGAGTCGAGCTGCGAGGGTGAAGTGTAACCACTTGGCGGCGCTGTGATGACGTGAATGACGTCCGAAGTGGTCGAGACGCCGAGGATCCTGGCAATTGAGAAACAGCCAATCAGTTAACGAGGTCTAATTAAGAGACAGGTGCGTGACCCCGCCCCTTTCTGATTGATTCAACCCAAAGCTCTCACAGAAGCGCGCGTGCCCTGGAGAGCTTCACTGAGTGCACGCGAGACACCAAACATGAGCGAAACGGGGCAAAGTGAGGACCCACAGACCGAGAAGAGGGCGGGTGATGATCCACAGACCGAGAAGAGGGCGGGTGATGATCCACAGACCGAGAAGAGGGCGGGTGATGATCCACAGACCGAGAAGAGGGCGGGTGATGATCCACAGACCGAGAAGAGGGCGGGTGATGATCCACAGACCGAGAAGAGGGCGGGTGATGATGGTGATGATCCACAGACCGAGAAGAGGGCGGGTGATGATCCACAGACCGAGAAGAGGGCGGGTGATGATCCACAGACCGAGAAGAGGGCGGGTGATGATCCACAGACCGAGAAGAGGGCGGGTGATGATCCACAGACCGAGAAGAGGGCGGGTGATGATCCACAGACCGAGAAGAGGGCGGGTGATGATCCACAGACCGAGAAGAGGGCGGGTGATGATCCACAGACCGAGAAGAGGGCGGGTGATGATGGTGATGATCCACAGACCGGAGAAGGCGATCACCTGGTCACGCTGACAGTCGACCAGGTCGCGCCATGGAAGACATGCCTGAGAGTGCAGAGAAAGGTGTTCTGTTTGTCTGTTCCGCTGGTAAGAACGCTCTGTTAACTCAGCCTGGCCAGTTTATTATTAGCTATAGCCTCTCTTATTAGCCAATTGCTGGGATGCAGGCTCTAGAATATGATGATGTCATCGGACCCAAGGGGGGGCAGGAGCCATTTTTTCCTACTAACAGCAATACACTTTCACAAGTCGTAGCTAAAGAAAATGTATGAATTTAAAAAATGTATATCATTAATATCAGTCACTGGGTCCATGATCTCTCGGTACAAGACCAAAAATTTCCTCAAAAACAAAATAATTTTTCCTCCATACAATAGTATTGGCCTTTAGAACGCTGTGATGTCACCTGAAACCCAGCAATTAATAAATTCTCCCCCCGTCGGTTTATGCTACGAAATGCGTTGATTTTAGTTTCCCCATGTGTCTCCAAGACTCCACAGCAGGCTCTTCAAGGAGGGCTTAACGTGTCTCGGCACTTAACATAAGCATCCTCTGATCCATCCAAAGTGTAAACGTGGGTTAATTTTTTCTTGCCTGTTTCGATGTTCACCATTTTAGATATCCTATTTTCTCACTGAGACTTTTTTTTTTTTTTTTTTACTTTTTTATTGAATGTAAACCCTTTTCTTTTAGGTCTTCACAGAGACTATGGTCTTCCTGATCGGGCTCTGCAGTACAATATTTTGTGGACAATTCATTGGGAAAACAGAACTCGCAAGTGCAGGCCTGGCAATTGCGGTAATCGGCCTATATACTCTTTTTTTTAATTTTTTTTATTGCTAGTAATGCAGTTACTAGCAATAAAAAGTTACAATGTGCAGTTACAATGTTTTTTTTTTTTGCAGATGATCAATATTTTTGGGATTGCTATTGGCATTGGTATGTCTCAGACGTTTGATACACTCATATCCCAGGTAAAGTTCTTGTTTAAAGCACTTATTTGCCTGTATGGTTCTCAAATCTCAAAGCGCTACACTGTAGACATTAATCATTCATGTCGCAAATCTACAAGTTAAATGGGCTATTAGAGCAAAGTATAAAATAGGCTATTAAAGGCACACTGCGTAACACTTTGGACGGAAGAATGGATTTGGATGTGAACCAATTTAAATCTCAGCTGCTGATTTAAGTCACATCCATGGAGACGAGCTGGAGACGTATCCAATCCTGGTGTAGTCATGTTTTAGGAGAGCTTCTGAAGTTTTGTGTGTGTTGGAATCGTATGTTCTGTCTTTGGTCATAGTGTCACTTGTAAATGGGGTTTGGCACTATACAGACCTCAGCCTAAACCCTTTTGGTCAGGCATCCTTTAGCACTTAAAATACTTTAAGTGACTATATGGAGTTTAAATTTTATATTTTCCTCCCCCTACATGTTCCAGCAATGTGTAGAATGAGCCCAGACCTATTCACAACTGCCTCTAAAATCCTGCACTGTCACTCCAAACGTTGCTACTTCGGGTCCGAATTGGCGTCATGCATGAGCTTAATATAGAAGGTGCAGTTACAGGTATGACCTGAGGTGGCGGTAGTGAGTATAAAATGGCCAACTTGCTTCTAGCCCCTTTTAAAGTACACATGTTGTTTAATGTCCAAGATCTTTGAAGAACATGACATGTGTTCTACCCACTGTGATGGTAATCCTATAGGCGCACACCCTTGTTGTAGGGATTGAGTTAATATCTCATTTCCCCCTCACTATTTTTCCCTTCCAGGGCTCTTAAGGATTGTGTTAACAAAACGGCAACTATTTATTGGAGTCTGACTCGTTCATAATAAAAAAACAAGATGAGTAGAGATTTTAAAACCCGTTTTTCCTGGTCAAGTATCTTTGTAGATTTTCCTCCAATTTGGGCATTTCTCCAGCGTTGACCTTGCAGCCTGTGCTATTCTTTGGCTTTATATACAGTATTATGATGTTGTATATGCTTTGGCTGACAGCTGCGACCTTTTAATGTGTATGTGAAGGCTCTCCTTCATCCAGGGAGTATCCTTCATAGAAAAGGTCAAATCAACTGGAGTTGAGGAAGTTTCGCTTCTAGTCAGAAGCATCTTCCTATAGCTTTTATTATGGTGCCTAGTTTTATTCACATGCCTCGTAAGATTGGATAATTTGAATTAAATTAATGTGGCTATTGTTTTGAGTATTTAGCAGTTTTCTTTAATAAAAAAAAAAAATATATAGTATCAACAATTCTAAAATGTACAATTCCAGAGCGCTCGGAATAAAAAGCCATAAATCTATTGCTATGTTCTGTAGTAAAGCACCAGAGCTGAAGAGAGCAGGGTGCATGAGAGTTTAACTTTTATTTTCATAGTTAAAGGAAATGTACCGTCAAACCTGAGGTTTTGTCCCACAGACCACCGGGAGCGGTAACCTAAAGCGGTCCGGGGTGTATCTACAGAGAGGGATCCTCATCACGTTGTTGTCCTGTTTCCCCTGTTTGGCCCTCCTCATCAACACTGAACCCATTCTGTTACTCTTTCGACAAAACCCCAAGCTGGCCAGGTCTGATCAAAATAAAAGTGCAAAAGTTTTTACTAATTTGAAAAGGGATCCCCATAACGGCTGTATTCAATGAAACATTTATATGCAGTAATGTAGTTTTTTATATATTTTTTTTTTTTTACAAAGTTTACTTTAGGACCAATTGTGACATAATTTAAGACATGATCTAAGTTTAATGCACTTTTAACTTAAACACATTTAAATTAAATGTAGCTTTTGTTTTTCAGCCTTGCCCAGAAATATGTCAATGTGTTCTTGCCAGCCTTACCCGTGAGTAATGGGATGACTTTGCAATGAAGTAGCCAATAGGAAATTTAGGTAACAAAAGTTCTTGTACCTGGTTAATGTAATTTTTTCCCCCCACTGTTTTGCAGGCAACTTTTCTGTTTCAGCTTCAAAAGAAGTATCTTCAAAACCAGGTAATGGCCCAGGTTTTAGGAAAATCCCATATTGGACTTATGGATGTTTTCAATGTTTTTGTTTTCAGAAATATGCTTACGCCATACTTTGGATTGGAGTGTTTATCAACGGCCTAAATGCACTCATGAACTATCTCGCCATACTCGTCTTTCACCTGGGCCTTCTGTGAGTGTCTTACTCAAGAATTTTGACTTGTTGAAGTATTTATTTCTTCTTTACTTGCAGTGCGTCAGCAGCAGCCATGGCAATCTCTCACATTTTGTATGCTGCTTTAGTGTTCGCGTACATCATAGTGTTTGATAAACACAAAAAGACCTGGTCAGGTTGGTCCAAATTATTTTTCTTGCGTTACTGACAAAAAACTTCAAACATGACAATACTTCAGGCATTAAGCAAAGTATTTTTGCAGACTAATTTCACAGGGAACCTTCACTCCCACTGTTTACTTTAAATGGTTGGAAGCACTTAATAAAAATAATCTAGACCAGTGTCCAGGCACACAAACGGCTGTTTGCACAGAAGTCATGTTAAATTCAATGATTAAACACAATTGAAAGTAAAGAATAGAAATATATTATACATTTTAGCTTTTGTGTGAACCATGTGTAAGGCAGAAAAACTCTTTTTAAATTGGCTGCCTTACTATGGGACCTGCATACAACTGCAATGCAATAATTGGGGGGGGAAAAGACAATTGGAAATTGACTATAAATCTGAACATTTCTGTGTAAAAATGTGGCACTATGGGACTAAAAGTTGCCCATAACCTTAATGGTATGTTATGCTGCATTTCTAAAATGCTTTTTCTCCCAGGATGGTCCATTGAATGCCTGCAGAACTGGGGGCCCTACGGCTGCTTGGCCATGCAGAGTGTGTTCATGCTCTGTTTTGAGTTCTGGGTGTTTGAACTTGGGGCTATTGTGGCTGGTTGGAGCGGGGAAGTGGAACTGGGAGCTCAAAGTGTGCTCTACCAAATAAACGTTGTCATTTTTATGGTAAATACAAATACTACAAACTCTAAGGTAACTGGATCTGCACAGCAGGCTTGTACAGATACTTTGAACTATTACTTGAGTCATGGTTCGAAGTATCTGTATTGCCTAAAAATGTGACTAAATTTTCACATGTCAAATTTCTTTTAATTTCAAGACCTTTAATTTTGTAAGTTCTCACTGAAGGTGTTTTATGAATGGACATGTATGGAATTATGCTTTAAACACATGGGGGAAATTCTTCAAAATGGCCGCCTTTTTGATTACTGCTTTGCACACTTGACATTGTGCTTCACGTCACCAAAATATATTTCACAAGACTGTAACCATCTCAGGTGACTACCTTTTGAAGCTCATTGCAAAATGCCAAATAATGGGTGGCAATTAGGCAACTAGTAAGTGTCATTGCACAGCGAATTTCATTTCACCTTTTTTCCACATTCATACATCCATGTGGTGAATAAGGTCTTCAATGAGAATCGTATAATGTAAATGGTGTGTCCAAATTTGACAGGTAGCATAGGTCACGAGTGAACTTTCAGTTACTCAGTAATTGTAGTACTCGTAGCATTGTCTTAAAATATTTAGTCTTGATCAGTTTGTTACCACTACTTGAGTAAATTTTAAAGTAATGCATTGTCCACTCTACCCAGCTCTGTACAGCAGATGTGAGCTTTACTGGATATGTCTGAACAGTCCTTGGTTTAACAAATTCTGTGTAAAATGTAAAAGGACCATGGCATTGTAGTATGATTTATGCTAAAACCACGATGCATGGAGAATCATAAATGTCTTCTCACAGGTCCCGCTGGGAATTGGTCATGCTGGCTGCATCCTTGTTGGGAATGCTCTTGGAGCTGGCAAAATAGAACAGGCAAAGCTGACGGCGAAAGTCTCAATAATTCATGGAGGTAGTTGTGTAAAGTTAATTTAAAAAAAAAAAAATGTAATCTGTAACTTTTTCTGTTTTCAGCTCTAGTTGCAATTGTTTTCGCGGCAGTCATGGCTTGTGTGAGGAAAATAATTGGACAAATTTTCACTTATGACCAGTGAGTTTTTATTTTTATTTTTTTATCAAATTGCAAGAATGTTTGAACTTGGATATTTTTTTTTTTTGTAAAGCTTTGAATTGACATTTTGGAGCAACAATACTGCATTATAAATCTTTAACAATCTCTTTTAGGGAAATATTAGACAGGGTGGCTGAGGTAATGCTGGTTTTCTCTTTAATGCACATCGTGGATGCAGTTGCGGTAAGATTGTAATGTCTTGTTGAAGCTTGGCACAATTACAAATCCCGGCCTCATAATAAAACTGTTTGCAGGGCGTGACCGCAGGTTTGGTCCGAGGAGTGGGGAAACAGAGGATTGGTGCCTGGTGTAATATATCGGCATTTTGGGTCGTTGGTCTCACCACTCTTTTTTGCCTATATCATCTTTTGCACTTGGGCATCATGGGTTAGTCTGACCAGAAGCTGTCTTTTTGTCAGGGCCATATCATTCTTGCACATTTGATCTTCTTTGTAAGATCCAAAAACCCTGTTCCACTTTGCTTGGTTTGTAAAATCATTATACCTTGATCTTAAGCACTATTGCCTTGACATTTGCTTTTCAGGCATTTAAAATTGTACCGTTTATCATGCACCCTCTGCTGGACGTGATGTGCATAAAAATATAAACATTTTCCTAGCCTTGGAGTACCCAGGCTGCTGTGTGCGCTCGAATCATTTCGAACAGCCTAGGGACCATGGCCGAAATTTTGGCATGGATTTGGGAACCAAGGCGTATAACTCACACAGCGGGTGCATCGTGCGTCATACGTCATCGGATACAATTGGCTATGGCTACTTGCAGACACACATGAGACATTCATAGCGCCCAATTAACGACTATGGACGATTGTACACCACACCTCTCCCATGAGAAAATGAATTGATGGTCCCCAGACTAAATATCACTTGTGATGTTTTGTCTGTGTAACATTTTCCCACTTGTGTAGATTTTGCTGTTAATAAATCTTTGTGTTAGCATTCTGGATTGCCATCATCGCAAGTGTGACTGTACAAAGCACTTTCTTAATTGGCTACTTGTGCAGACTTGATTGGGCTGTGGTATCTGCTAAAGTGAGTCTTTCCTAAAAATGTCCACTTGAATATAGTTAGTTTTTAAATGTATTAAACTTGTTCTCTTGTCTAGGCTCGGATAAGGGCAGGTGTCTTGATCAGGAATGAAGAAGAGAGGAACATTAAAGGTAATGTGCTTTATTTGCCCTGTATGATGATTCCAGGTGAATTTAAACTGGTATTTGTCTCATCTCACGGAATCACAAGGAGCCGATTGGGCAGAGATCCCAAACTCCTCCCAAGGAGCCGATGGGGCAGAGATCCCAAACTCCTCCCAAGGAGCCGATGGGGCAGAGATTCCAAACTCCTCCCAGAAAGCAGATGGGGTAGATGTCCCAAAAGCCGATGGGGCAGAGATCCTAAACTCCCAAGAAGCCGATGGGGCAGAGATTCCAAGCTCCTCTCAGGAAGTCAAAGCGGCAGAGAGCCCAAACTCCCAAGAAGCTGATGGGGCGGGGCTCTCAAACTCCCAAGAGGATCTGGTCAACGTCTCCACCCCCCCAGTGAGAGCTGTCCCTTCCCTAAAGCAGCTCCTCAAACGGCGTGCCCTGGTATTGTTGATCATGGTGGCAATTCTCGCTGTGTCAATTGTGATCAACGTTTTATTGGTGAATCTACTGGACTTGGAATGTTTTTAAAATCTGACAAGTTTGCAAAGGTCCCGAACCCTAATAACTGGGTAAATTCACAAAGTTAGCTTTGCCAAGTCCTGCAAGTTGGTGTTGGTGTTATGCATGTTTACATTTTGGTGTGTAGTTTTAGATTTTCGCTTTTTTTTTTTTGTAGTGATATAGAAGTGTTTACAAATGTGTAGATCTTTATGATCAGTGTTATGCTCGACAACAATAGAACCAGTGTTTGCTTGTTCCCAGTAAATCTGTGCCATTCAATCACATGTTCAGAGCAATTGTTCAAATGCTTAGAAAAAGGATTGGATCAGTCTTATACTTTTCCTGTTCCTGAAAGATTGTCTTGGACTGATTTGTGATGGTCTCTATAGCAAATTTTCTATGACCACCATGTCAACAAACACTCTGACATTACCCTTTTGATGCAAGTTGTTTTACTCTTATTGTGACAGCTATCATGTTTTGTACTTTTTAATGCTTCAATAAAACATTTGTGCAACAAAGTTTCCTGATTTGTCTAATCTTTGGATTTTGCCACTTTCACCTTTTCTTCCGTTCCTTGTACTTGTCGCTAACTGGTTATCACCAGGCAACGATATAATGTAAAAAGTTGTTTGAGCCCAGAACTGGTCTGACCTAGTCTCCTTTTTGGTTGCGCCCCACCAGTCTCACTTTCTCCAGTGTTTAGTAAATGGACTTGGGGTTTGAGAAATGATTACTGAAGGTTTTTTTTTCCATGTTACGGAATAGGCCTATATTGCTAAACTGCTAGACAATTTTAAAACGATTACGTTGGCTAAATCTATGGCTGAGAAACGTGTCAAGTGGGCGCTTTGACACTTCCATTCACTACCCGGCTGGATTACTTTAATGCACTTTATTTTGGGGTGAGTCCTGCATTTCCTGACTGCAGCTTCTGCAAAATGTGGCTGTACGTCTTTTAATTGGCACACGGAAATTCGGGCACATCACCCCAAATTTATCTTCGCTTCACTGGCTGCATGTGCACAATATGATCCATTTTAAATTATTTGTTTTTAAATGATTTAATGGTGCTGCCCCATTGTACCTCTGAGCTCCCCAAACCCTACGCTCCCTCTCAGTCTCTTAAGTCGACTGGCTACTCCTCAGCATCCCATGAACAGCATACCTGTTTATAAATCATTTTATTTTGCCGTTTGGTACACCTTAAGATGACATTTTTGAATTTGTGTTGCCTATTTGTTTTTAGTGTATATTTTTTTTTACCTTTTATGTATAAGTCACAACATTTAAGTACCAGCCAGGCCCTGCCCTGCGCGTGATCATCAGCCTAGAAACACCTGGTGAGTGTGATTAGGCACAGGTGTGTCACTCCGCCCGATTGGACCACAGCTAGAAAAGTATTAGCTCTGCAGACCAGATTTCACACAGAGGCCCACATCAAATCATGAACCAAATGGTGGAGGAAGAGGACCGAAAGAGCAGAGAAGTGGCTAGAAACAAAAAAGGGACTGGAGAGGAACAAAATACTGGAGAAGGGAGCGCTAACCGAACTGGGGAAGGGGGTTGTCATGAGCCACAGCCTGAAGAAAAGCCGATCAGGGAAGAGGGCCGACAGTCAGCCGAAGATGATCTACAGAAACCACCTGCAGAGGATGATCCACCACGACTGTCCGCAGAGGATGATCGACCGCGACAGTCCGCAGAGGATGATCGACCTCGACACTCCGCAGATGATGATCGACCTCGACAGTCCGCAGAGGATGATCGACCTCGACTGTCCGCAGAGGATAATCCACCGCGACTGTCCGCAGAGGATGATCGACCTCGACTGTCCGCAGAGGATGATCGACCTCGACAGTCCGCAGAGGATGATCGACCTCGACAGTCCGCAGAGGATGATCGACCGCGACAGTCCGCAGAGGATGATCCACCGCGACTGTCCGCAGAGGATGATCGACCGCGACAGTCCGCAGAGGATGATCGACCTCGACAGTCCGCAGAGGATGATCGACCTCGACAGTCCGCAGAGGATGATCGACCTCGACAGTCCGCAGAGGATGATCGACCTCGACAGTCCGCAGAGGATGATCGACCTCGACAGTCCGCAGAGGATGATCGACCTCGACAGTCCGCAGAGGATGATCGACCTCGACAGTCCGCAGAGGATGATCCACCGCAAAAGCCTTCAAAAGATGATCGACTGCGACAGTCCGCAGAGGATGATCCACCTCGACTGTCCGCAGAGGATGATCGACCTCGACTGTCCGCAGAGGATGATCCACCTCGACTGTCCGCAGAGGATGATTTATCTCAACTGCCTGCACAGGATTATCCACCGCAAGAGCCTGCAGAAAACGTTGGAGAAGGGACAGCAGACAAATCTGCTACCGGAGACCCAGGTAACTAGTACATAGAGCTGCTCATAGATTGCCAATTATTGGCATTCATTGTTTTATAATGAAAAAAAAAAAAAATTGATCATTTTCTAAAGTCTACATGCTCCTTTTAGCAACTGTATCTACCACTTCTTTAATCTACTTTTAACTTCTGCCAATATTATGCTTCAGTGACATTACTGCTAAATGTCCCATGTCATGATTTCTACAAATTGCATGATCACAGCCCTGAACTCGGGGCGGACTGGCCATATGTCCATTGTGGAAGGGCACAGAAGGGCCACTGGCTCTAGGGCTACCGGTCTGGCCTCTCAATTTTCTCCTTAACCTCTTTAACCGAGCTTTACCCAAATCTAAAAGCTTAAAAGAAAAATAGCGACAAAAACGAGGATTAAAATGGAACAAAAATGTGCCGGAAGGGCAACAAAAAAAGTGACAAAAACACAACGAAAAAGTGACAAACACAATGACAAAGCAATGAAAAAGAGACCAAAAAGCAACAAAAATTTGACAAACTGAAAAAAAGTTACAATCACTTTTGTAGGGCTTAGCTTTCAAATGAGGCGTCACACTGTTGCTCTCGAGTCGAAAAGCTTTTAGATTAAGGTAAGGCCGAACTGGAGAAAAGCCACTTGGTTAAGACGGGGAGGTTAGAATATGTCTTTGTGGAAATGTGCATTTACACTAATTTGGGCTAGGCTCGTTTTTTTTTTACTTGTTTTGTTTTGTACTTGAGTAAAATTGTTGTAATTTAGCTAGTTACTTTTTACTACTCTATCCACCTCTTGCAGGACAGAGCCTGGAGCAAGACCCACAGCCTCAAGTGATCAGCCCCATCAAATACATCCCAGCCAATTACTTGATTGAGCTCGCGAAAGTGCTCTTTCTTGGACTCACACTGGTAAGAGATGATATGATCAAGAGGTCGTTAGAAATATACGCCTTTCTGACAAAAGGACACTGCTCCCTCGACCAGAGCATATCTCTACACCTTTACAAAAAAGGTTCTCACGCCTCATCCTGTAGATCTGTTGATGCCACCATGGCTGTTCAGCAGTTTTTCCTTTTGTGATTTGTAATTTTTTTTTCTCCTTTCTAGTTTGTGGTAGAGTTTGAAACCTTCCTGATTGGTTTAGTCAGTACAGCATTTTCTGGTCATCTTGGAGCCGAACAACTTTCAAGTGCAGCTCTGGCTATCGCGGTAATGAAGAGTGTGTGTATGTGTGTGAGTGTGTGATGCACAACAAGTCCAACTTTACTCTATTGTGATGCCACAAACTTGGTTTCAAGCAGTGCCATCGACAGATGTGCTTGGGGCTAAAAGGTTTCACATGTTCCCTAGCAACAACAAACATGCTGCTTTATTGCTCCCCCCCCTTAGTCCTCGTTTCCTGTACCTCCATTGCTGACAGCTCTGGTCTATATATTTTTTTCCTTGCCAGACAAACAATAAAACTTGTGTTCATTGTTGTTGTTTTCTCCCTTTGGCAGATGTTCAATATCGCTGGGCTTTCCATTGCTATGGGTTTTGCTCAAACCTGTGATACGCTCATATCCCAGGTAAACAGTTTTTCTTTTTTCATTTGGTTTCATTTACTTCAGAAAGCTTGAACTCTCCCACAGTTCTTTTTTTTCTGTCCCATGCAGACCTATGGCGGTGGTAACCTGGAGCGGGTAAAGGTGTTAATGCAGAGAGCGTTGCTCTTCATGTTATTGGCGTGTTTCGTCTGTTGTGGCGTTCTTTTCTACACGGAACCTGTTATCCTCCTCCTCAACCAAACCTCAGAGGTGGCCAGGTCTGAAAGAACAAAATGAGTTTAAACATCGCTCCATAACAAATGCATGATGTCTCTCTGATATCCGCACACTAATAACCAGAAGTTTATATTCACTTAATAATATTTTTAAAAAAAAGAAAGATTGTAATTGTTCTAATGTTCCAACCGTATCCCAAAAGCTGTGCAGTGGCTCTATTCTCTTGCTGTTTAACACTACAGTACTGTATGTTCTGATGACGATGAGCGTTTCTTTATTGCAGCATGGCTCAGACGTACGTCTATATCCTAATGCCAGCCGTACCAGTAAGTTTTATACACGTGTTACTGATTTGAAAGTACAAATGGAGTAAAAGAGTACACCTCAACTGAAGTACAATCAAATTTGAAGTCATTTTTTTTTAAAGTACTACGTTTCAAATGCGTATAATTAAAAGCACAGAGCAACATAGAGAAACATAGAACTTATGTGGATGATTCTGACTTCATTTCTTTCCAATACATCATTTTATTACGCTATACCTTTTTATTCATTCACAGGCCTGTTTCATATATCAGCTCCAACTGAGGTGTCTACAAAACCAGGTGAGGTCAAAATCTTATGAATGGCATAAATCTAATAACTTTTTGTGTACGTTTTTCACAGAAAATAGTTTTCCCTCAAATTGCCATTGGAATAGTTGCTTTAATTCTTAATGGGATCATCCATCATCTTTTCCTAAATGTTCTGAAACTGGGCCTTGTGTAAGTGTGGGACAATACATAATTTACTGTCGTACTATACATTCATAAATTGTTCACATTCTTGACTTGCAGTGGGTCAGCATTAGCCGGCATGAGTTCTCACTATTTTTTCGCCGGGTTTCTGTGGCTTTACATCCGATTCAAAAAAATCCACGGAGCAACATGGTCAGGTTAGTCAATATTTACCACTGTTTAGTTTAGATTAGTTTAATTTTATTTGAGCAACTACATTTTCCTGATTTACAAATACACATTAACCAGTCACAGATGCTCAAAAGGAGTAGGCTGAAGCAACATAATAAACATTTACCATTTACAGAAATACATGAGGACTGTATCCACAACCAAGAAGAAGTTTGCACATAAAAACGATATGAGATTACATGAGTGAAACGCATGAACTCCATTGCTTACATTTCCTATTGGATACTGAACAAGTAACAAGAAAATAAGAAAATTCATGTATTCAATTTTCCATACCCAGGCACATACAACTGTGTTTAAGATTTGCATTTATGCTATTGCATACATCAAAATGAGAATTATGATCATACAAACAAATGCATTTGTTATTATTATTAATATTATGAATGTTATTACCATCATTACAATTATTTGTTTTATTATTTTTGATGGCATCCTAGATATTGCTATTGTAATATTATTACAATAATTTACTATTATACAGGCATATTTAATATTCAGAGATTAAATGGAATCTTGTTTACTAGACACAGAGATCCTGATAAAACATTTGTTTTTACTATTGCCACTACGATGTTTATGTACAAGTGTTGGTTGTTGTTATTGTTTTTTTGTTGTTGCCCTATATAGTGTGGTGCATTAAAAAGCCAGGGTGTGGAGTGGGCCAGTTAGGAGAGGGCAGTAGGCCCAACCAACAAGCCCTCCCCCAGCTGCCCTAACTAGTGGACTGTGTTGTTGAGGTGTTGTATCCAAAGCTGTGAGATGCTTTAAAAGACTAGGTTTTATGAGTCTGCTGGGCAGAGAGGGGCCTCTCAGACCATTGATCATTGCTAATTTACTAGATTCCTCTTTGTTCAAAGATTGAATAATTTCTGTGTAAATGTTTGGTCAAAACAATGCTCCTTTTGCTAATCAGAGGGCGACACTGTACTACAAAGCTGGTTGAACATGTCCTGGATTAGTTCCCAGACATGGAGCTTCTGGATGAGTGGTACTACAAAACGTGTTATCAGTCCTTTGAGTTGACCCTGGGTTTTTGAGGATTTGTGAACGCATTCATGTGAAACAGAAGTCTGTGCTAAGCGGCCTTTCACTTCAAAGACAATTGTAGTTTAATTTTCATCTTGCCCCAAGTCATAGGAGAATGATGATCCGGCCCGCGAGATGATTTAATCCGGACCCTGCCCTGTAGAGCATAAATTCCAGAGTATGTCAAAAAAAAAAACAGGAAGTCTCGAGCCCATTCCTGTGCAGAGTTATGAATTTTTAAAGAATAACCAGAATGCTAATTCTAGCCACTAGGGGGCATTAAATAAAAAAAAAAGGATAGAGTTCCACACGTGTCCAGCAGAGGGCACTGACATAAGAGCTCAGGATATGAACAACACATTATATAGCCATGTGGTAAATGGACAGTCTGCCCCAGGGCGGCTGTGGCTTCAATAACAGTTTACCACCACCAAGTGAATGAATAATGACTACTGCACTTTCAGGAACTTGTGACACAGGCTTGTAAAGTGCAATACAAGTGTAAGCCGTTATCATTAATGAAGCTACAGTCAAGTTGGGGCTTTGATCCAATCACAGCTTATTATTATTCATTTATTGGAAACATTTTCTCTATATGTGGCCCGCGAGCCGCCGTGGGAGCTGAATTTCGGCCCGCGACCCAAAATGAGTTTGACACCCCTGAGTTAAAGGGACTATACCGAATTTTAAAAATGTTAAAACTAAGTATTTTCCTCCCCCTACATGTTCCAGCCATGTCCTAATGTGTAGAATGAGCTCAGACCTGTTCACCACAACTGCCTCTAAAATCCTGCACTGTCACTCGAAAAGTTGTTACTTCAGGTCCAAAGTGCCGTCATGCACGAGCTTAATATAGACGCTGCAGTTACGCCTAAGACCTGAGGTGGCAGTAGTGAACATAAAATCACCAACTTGCATCTAGTCTCTTTAATGTAACTGTGACAATAAAATAGTTTTCGGCTTTACGGCATGTTCGTCCCTCAGCCACGTCTTTCAGGATAAAGGAAACTGAAAAAGTGTCTGTTCCATCTGCTAAAGTGTGATTTAATTGAGTAATACACTTTATGTAGTTAAAGCAGTACGAAATAACTCTTGCCCCAGAGGCCATAAGCTCCACCACAGTTGCAATTTTTAACTTATTAATTGTCCATGAGAATAAATACTACACAGAAAAGACAAAGGGAGAGGGGGATATTGTACATCCAATTACACAATGGACACAATTTTTTCACTCAAACTGTAAATACTGTTAAAAGTGGTGCTAGCCCACAGTTAGCGTCTTCTTCGTGAAGTATTAATCATCCCATTAATACTTGTATTACTCCCAGAGGGACTACAAAAGGATTTATTAAGGTAAACAAGTTACCTTTCTCTCCTGATTGGTCTTCTAAGTTCTGATGTAAACCTGGTCCAGAGCAGGTTTTGCGCTACGGGCATGTTTCCATGGAGATCTAGTTATCCAGCTTTGTCGTAGCTGAGCTGAACATTATTTCCTCATGATAAACCTTTCTAGCAGCTCAAAACACTTGCCCCATCTGCTGATATCATGCGGTGCCCCAGTCCATACTGTTTGCACCATAATGAGACGAGGACACACAATAGAACTGTTGGACAAACGGGAGGAGGTTGAATAAATTCAGGTTAGGGCTGGGTAATCAAACTTTTAATCAATCACAATCATCATGGAATTTTATTATAGTTGGGTTTTCAAAGCTAAAATTTAGCTATATCAGGAAAAATAACTAAAACTGAACACATTTTTATGTTGCTTTGGTTGATTCCTTGTACCAAACATTGAAAATCTGGAGGACCTCAGTGATGTTTGAGAAATATTGACTTCTTGCAGTATGGAAATTGATCTATTGGCCAGCTATACTCCCCTTCTTATTCCCTATGCTTCTCGTGCTTATTTTGGGTTTCCAAAGTGTTTAAAATCTTCTCTTCTACACAGGCTGGTCCCTCGACTGTCTTCAGGAGTGGGGGTCCTTTAGCCTAGAGGCTCTTTGCAGTACCGCCATGCTGTGTCTGGAGTTCTGGGTGTTTGAACTGTGGATTTTTCTGGCCGGTTCCATCAGTGAGTTTGAGCTGGGAGTGCAAACTGTGATCTACAATGTGTACATTGCTGTTTTTCTGGTAAATGCAAACCTTGTGTTTTTATTAACATTTTTAAACGCTTTGAGGATTAGAAAAGTATCAATATCAATTCAAAGGTCCCACTGGGACTTTCTGCGGCGGCCAGCATACGTGTTGGGAACGCTCTCGGCGCTAATAATGTAGAGAGAGCAAAACTGTCATCCAAGATCGTCGTGTTTTGTGGAGGTAATACAGAACATTTGTCAAATTTCATGTTTTTGTGTGTTTTTAACAGACGAAAATAATGCATGTATTTTGTTCATCCCAGTTGTAACGGCAGTTGTCTCGGGAGCGCTCATGATTATGCTGAGGAATAAATTTGGACAGTTTTTCTCCAAAGACACGTGAGTTTTTGCCTTATCACCATTAGTCTCTAAATATTTCTAAACATCCACTTAACCCCAGCCTTGACCAACCTTAACCCCGGGCTCGGCTTTACCCAAATCTAAAAGCTTATAGGCCAGTGTAACGCCTCATTTCAAAGGTAAGACCTACAAAACGGATCTAAGATTTTTCTTCTCGTTGCTGCGTTGGAGATCTTTTTGTCGCTTTTGTAATTTTTTTTTTTTACTCTGTTTAGTCACTTTTTTATTGGTATAAAGAAAAAATTGGGGAAATGCCAATAAATGTATAGATTTATCTATATAAATGTATAGGTGATAACGAGAGTATTAGAGTTGAAACAGTTTATGGATACAAAACAGTATTTGTTTTGCTCTCTTTTAGTACATGTCAGACATTTGTTGAAATAACACAATGTATCTATTTATAAAGCGTTTATCAGTTTCATTAACTTGTGGGCTTGTTTTCTAGCATTTTTTTGAAAGTGACCCTGAAAGTTGTGAAATGTTGGACCACAAGAATGTAATTTACTGGCTGCCCCTTTCATTGTTTGTAATAAGAAAGGAAAAAAAACAACTGTTTTAACAAGGCTCAAGGGTTAACCGTCACTGCAAAACACATGGATTGAAAAGACTTTCTTTCGTTGCATTTCTTGTCACAAAAGCTTTTGTTTCAGAATGATACAATTCCTCTCAGTGTGGACAGTACGGGTGTAACATTTGTAGCAACAACACCCTGTAATGATTCAGATGCCCTCTTTTGCTTACAGAGCAGTTATAAGCAAGGCGGCTGATGATATGCTGTTTTTTGCTGCCATATTTTTCGTTGACTCTATTGCGGTAAGTTTGTTTTCTATGTAAATACGGGCAGTTAAAGAACAATCTTTCGCTTCCCAATGAAACCTGTGTTTGCAGTGCGTGCTCGGAGGCGTGATCAGAGGAGCAGGGAAACTGTGGATTGGTGCCCTGAGTCACGCTGTGTGTCACTACCTCATTGGAATCCCAATTTGTTGTTGGTTAATGAGCAAAATGGGCATCCTCGGTAAGCTTTACCTGGAGTTGCCTCTTTATGGGCCTATATTTACATGAGCAATTTTAGGATTTTTGACAGAGCCTCATTTCCAGAGTGTTGTTTTCTAGCAGCACTAAACTAAAGTCTAAAGGACTGCATGAATTAAAAAATATATATCTCGAGAAATCAACAACACTCAGGGTCTCATTTCCTAGTCATCCAATGTCAAAAATCCTGAAATGTCCCTTTTTAAAGCGGTCTCTACAGACATGAAAACTCCCTGTTCATGTGCTGTCATGGGACGGACCTCAGTTTATTTTAAAGTTGCAGCTGAAACATGACATTTATGTGTGTTTCATTATTATAAATGACATGGTTGGTGCTGCAGATGGAAGTTCAAAGTAGAAATACTGAACCAGCATCTCAAGACATCATCCAGTCAGTGGGAGTTTCACAATGGCCTAAATGGGCTCATCCAAACAATTATTATTTTGAGTCATTTGTTTTTAAGAGGGTAGGAAAGTTTGTGGTTTGAAGTGTACCTTGATCCTTTCAGTAGAAATACCTTGAAACTGTTAAGTGCCTGAACCTGCTTGTCTTCCATATGCGCTCTGCTGGCCACAGTTGCATTTCATGCTCTAAACTGGTTCAGAATTGCACAATGATTACGAATGAATTTTTTTTCCTTTGTAGGGATTCAGATTGGCATGGCTGTTGGTGTGGCTTCGCTATTGTCTGTCTTCACTGTCACCTTGTGCAGACTCGATTGGGAAAAGGCTGCTAAAAATGTGAGTACTGGTAGTTTTTCTTTGAGCTAAACGATGTGTTTAAATGCGTACTCAACATAAACTTGTTCTTTTACAGGCTCAGACCACAGCGGGCATCCTGATTAAAGATGAAATAGAGATGAACAATTTAGGTAACAATTGAATATACTGCAGTTCCCATTTCCCATTTTTGTGGCTTGGGAGAATTAGCTTGAGATAATTTATGGCTCTCAGACGTCCATCTGCACTGAAGCACGTACACCCATTCAGTCATTTTTTTCCTATTTTGTATTTTTATTTTTAACTTAAAAATATATATATTCAATATTTTCCAACATACAGTAAATCCCTTCCTTCCTTCCTTCCTTCCATTCTTCCATTCTTCCATTCTTCCTTCCTTCCTTCCTTCCTTCCTTCCTTCCTTCCTTCCTTCCTTCCTTCCTTCCTTCCTTCCTTCCTTCCTTCCTTCCTTCCTTCCTTCCTTCCTTCCTTCCTTCCTTCCTTCCTTCCTTCCTTCCTTCCTTCCTTCCTTCCATTCTCTTCCATTCTCTTCCATGTTTCTGGGTTGTGGGGCGGCCATTGGAGTTGCCCAAATCACATTGCACCAGCCCCCGTGGCTCCTCGTGCAGGTGTTGGGTCCACGGGAGGACGGCCTCATGATTAAACAGGCCTGTTGGTTTCTCATAAGGGGCTTCTGAACCGCTCTTTGTCTGACCCGTCATCTAGGACCCGTTTGCCCTGGGACTAAGGGCACGAGGCCCCTGACAACAGAGCCCAGAGGATCATTCGGGTGCTCAAACCCCTCCACCACGTTAAGGTGGCGGTTGAGGGGCACACACACACAGAAAATATCAAAAACAAAGCGTATGCAATACATTTTTTCAATTAAAGACAATAGTTCTTGCTGTTATTTGCTCCATACGATACACTTCTTTCAGTTTATTTTTCCATCGAGAAATGGTGGGGGGCTGAGGCTTGAGCCAAGAGATGGCAACCATTTTCTTTGCAATTAAGAGTATTATTTTTAGTTGGGAAATGATGCAATTTAATTTGCAAGAGAATATTTCCAATATTATTACTTTTGGTTCCAATAGAATTTCAACACCTAAACATTTTTTAAATTTCATTTTGTATGTCTTTCCAATAATTAGTTGTAGGAGAAGCCCATAATATGTGAGTGTGGTCTCCCACCTGACCACAGCCAGCCCCTCCAACATTGGTCCAAACTTGGATGTGACAAAGGGAGTTCTGAACATGTTTAGCCATTTTGAAACTGTTTGTTACTTCAGCACTTCTGCATTTATCCAGCGCAGTAGGGTCATAATCCATTGATGCAAAAGCATGCTATTGTTTGTTTCTCCGCCTCTTCAGTGGCATACAACATTAGTTATTACATGAAGTTGTATTATCTTTACAGGACCCAGCGCTGAAGCTGCTGTAGTGGAAGACCCGGTCCCGGTCAGAACCACCACAGTCGTGGGAGACGTCCTGTCCGTAAAGCAGCTCATTCTACGCCGTGGCTCGGTATTGTTCTCTGTGATGGTCATCTTTGGTGCGCTAATCATCGGCAGATTTTCTATGAAGTTGTATTTGCCTGTTGCAAATTCCACCACCCCCTTCAACACCACCAACACCACCACCCCACAGGTCCCATTTTAACCATGGATAGTAGTAATTATATATCGCAATGTAATGAAACTTCTGTTATCAGTGCACAAAGGTATTGCAGTATTTGTTGAATCCTTTGATCTCATGGAGGGTTAGAACATATTACAATGTTGTGTTGCACATTACATTTCTAGGCATCATGTTCAAGTGCCTTGTGTGAAATTATCAACATGTGTTTCTTGAATCAGTTTTAGATAGCATGATGTTTAAGACTAACAAATCAACAACCTATCCAGTGCAAATGAAGCCTGGAGAAGCATTGATTATGGTGTCAGTGTAAAATCTGTGTTTTTTTTAACCTATTGTAATGTTGTTTTTTAACTAGATTTTTAACGATTGTTCAATAAAGCAAATACACAAGTGTATCCAATAGCCTAATTTCCCTCATTGGTTTACAGTAGTTTGTTCCAAATGTTCACTGTTTTGGAAGAATATCGCTTTGGGTCTTTTTTGTTTTGATCCAATACTGATACTTGGGTCCAGAGTAGTCGCCAATACAGAGTGCCAGTCCGATACTACAAGTGAATAAAAACAGTAACGGAGCCTGTACATTTTTTTTTTTTAAATGTTAAAACATACAGCACATGTCTCATTGTGCACATTAAAGAAAGTCTGTGCGCTGTGACTTATGCTGCTTGATTCTATGTAGGCAGGAAAAGATTATCAGGGGTTTTATAGTCTGCATAGCCCAAAAAACACTTAATATTGGATAGGTTTGGGTTTAGGTTCTCACCGATACCAGGAAAATCTGTAGCATCAGCATAAACTGTACCGATACTGGCATCGGATTTTAAGAGCAAAAAAAAAAGTTACAGTAGAAAGCAAGAGTGCAGATAAAATACTTTCAGTTGTCATGTGTATGGGTTTGAACATTGTCAGAGTTGAGGCCTTTCTCACATCCTCCTGAAGACTCCTCCAGATTTTAGCTGCATGAAACTGAAACGCAGCCTCACCATGTTTAGTCCCGACTCTGGGAACCACCAGTAGACCTCTTCCTGAAGTTCTCACAGCCCAAAATGGTACATATGGCTCTAACATGTCAGAGATGTAGCTACTTTGGTGCTAAACCATGAAAAGACGGAGCTGTTCTCTGAGGGACAGCTGAGTGCAGAGACCAGAGCACTGGACTAATATGGTCGTATTTCCTGGTTCTTGTCAGGACTCGAGCAGCAGCGTTCCAGATGTACTGCAGCTGTCTGACAGTGAGCAGGCCATTACAGTAGTCTAACACAAATGCATCGGTAATTCTAAGTCTGATTTCGACTCTATACATAAAAACAATTCTATATATGTTCATTCATAAATTAATGCCTTCAGTGAGAATCGACAATGAAATAAAAGAAAAAACAATACATTAAAAACTTCATTAAGCCAAATGTCAAAATACAGTATCCAAAGTAACCTTGTTTTACTAATTAGGCTACATTTTACAGAACGACGTCTTGATGTTGAGGGATTTTGGAGGTCACGGCCTGAACAGTTTGGGAACCCCTGATGTAGACCATACACAGACTGAATGAATATGCTTTTTATGCAGGTATTTTCCCAATACAGCAAAGTTGCAAACTAGAAGCCCCAATGCCATTTTAGATGCGTCAATAAAATGAGGTTTTGTTCTAAATGTACTCACAATTGAACCTTTTTACTCCCAGAGCATTTTGTCCAGTTCAGCTTCACCCAAAACTAAACACTTCTAGCCTGGAAAGCAACAGTGTAATGCCTCATTTGAAAGCTAAGACTGATCCTAACGCAACATTTTTAAAGTGTTTTGTTATGTCTTTGTATTATCTTTTTGTCGCGTTTTTGCTGCTTTTTCATTGTTATTTTGATCTCTTTTTTTTTGCGTTTTCGCCGTGTTTTCATCACGTTTTTGTCACGTTCGCTCTTTTTTTCTCACTTTTGTTGGCTTTTTTTTCATTGCTTTTTCCATCACCTTTTTGTTGCTCTTTTGCCACTTTTTTGTGGCTTTTTTGTAGCATTTCCGTCGCTCTTTTGCCACTTTTTTGTGGCTTTTTTGTAGCATTTCTATTGCTCTTTTGTCACTTTTTTGTGGCTTTTTATCTTTGCCTTTTGGCTGCGTTTTCATCAGCTTTTTGTCGCTCTTTTGTCACTTTTTTTGTCACTTTTTTCGTTGCTTTTTTGTTGCGTTTTCGTCGCTCTTTTGTCACTTTATTCGTGCATTTTTGTCGTTGCTTTTTATGGTGTTTTCCTCACGTTTTCGTTGCCATATTGACACTTTTTTTCAAGCAGCTTTTAGATTTGAGTGACGTCGAACTGGAGAAAATGCGCTCGGTTCAGGCGGGGGTTAAGAGGTTAAATGTTGTAAGTGAAGGAAATAGTTTCTCCATAAATATTAGGCCTGTAGCTACTCAAGTTAAAGTAAAAAGTACTGATCAAGAGGACAGATCGTCTATTACCGACTGCGCAGACGTAGCGTTAGCCACCGAGCTCACATTAGTCTAATTGGAGACACCTGCGCTGTGTGATTGGCGCGCTTTGCAGGTGCGTGACCCCGCCCCCCTCTGATTGATCCACAGGTAGAAAAAGCTCTGCAGCCGCGCCCGTTCCTCACTGAAGGCCCACGACAAAACGCCAAACATGGACGTGGACATGAACCTGCTAGAAGTGGACCAAGAGACAGGAGAACTGATCTTAAGCAGACCTGGGACCGACGATGAAGGAGATAATGGAGACGTGCCCCCGAACCAGGATGCGGGTCAAGATGAGCCACAGCCTGAAGAAGAGCGGAGCGGGGAAGAAGTGCACCGCCGCCGCCGCCGCCACCAGTCTGCAGAAAATGATCTCCAGGAACTGATTGAAGAGGAGTCAGAAGAAGATGGAGTAGCTGGCGACGAGGCCGAGGACACATCGGAGCAAGGAGACAAAGGTGGGCGTTACTTTAGGCTAGTGGATTGCATCTGTGGTTCCAAACAATATTCCCTTAATTGAAGCCTAAGCAAAAAGTGCAGTAGCCTAGCATAAAGGCATTTTATTTATTTTTTTCATTGGAGAATGCAATTGAATGTCCTGTTATGGAGTATTATGACAATAGTTCAAAGTTCTCTAGGAGTTTGTCAAATTGTGAATGAAGGTGGTCTTTAGTGTTGGCATAAAGAACTTGAAAGGAAGGAAAAGCCAACATGTCTCCTACAGAAACATGTCCTATTTCCCCAAAAGTATTTAAAAGGCTAGTTTATAAAAGAGCCTTGTGCTGGGCCTTTTTATTGCAGATTAGATTTCTAAATCTGGGTAAGATATTTCACCATTTTGTACCAGAGTAAAACCTTTAATGTAACTACTGTACCCACTCTTGCAGGAGAGAACCGGGAGCCACAGCCTGAAGAGACGAGTCAGAGGAGCGTGGGAAAACCCCTCCAGTTTTTTACCGAGCTCTGGGCCCTGTCGTACATGGCAGGAACAATGGTAACAGTGGTTAATCGGAGTTGCATGCACCATTGTGTCTTATCCCATCAAACAATGTGGAACATTTATTAAAAAAAAAAAAAGTAAATTATTATGCCACTTTATATTTACTTATTGTGGTGGTGTGAGGGGAGAGATACAGCCATGTCCATATCAATCCTCTGACAATCACAATATAGCCATCAGCGCTGGGCTTTACTTTGTTACCATGGCAATGCCATCTTGAGTTTTAGATCTGTTGGTCCCACCATGACTTTACAAGCTGTGTTTGTTTTTGTTAAATCCCCCCCCTTTTTATTTTTTAAGAGTGTCATACAGCTCATGGTCTTCCTGATTGGTTGGTTCAATTTAATGCATTGTAAGAGAATGGAGCCCATGGAACATACCAGTGCAGCCCTGGCTATTATGGTAATATTTACATTTTAAGCATAATGTTGTCAATTTGATCTGATAAATTGGATGTAGGCTAATGCTTTTTCTTTACCCCTTCCTCAGCTGTTCAATGTTGCTGTGATTTGTATAAGCATCGGTTTGGGTCAAAGCTTTGATACGCTCATATCCCAGGTAATTTCTCTTTAATAGAGGGCAAGCACTTTATTCCAAACAGAGCCTGTAACTTTTCTGGGCACTGCCAGAAATTCTGGTGGGGAAGGACTGCTTTTCTGGGCCCTTGGCATCGTCCTAACCTTCCACCCCCTTACAGGGGCCATGCAAAATTGACTCTATTTTTGTCCCGTACAGACCTTTGGGACTGAGAACCTGTGGCGCATTGGGGTGATTCTGCAGCGAGCGATGCTGTTCGCGTTCTTAGCCTGTTTCCTCTCTTGGTCCGTTCTCCTCTACACAGAACCCTTTTTGCTTTGGCTCGGAAAAACCTCAGATGTGGCCAGGTTTGTTTCAAATTTCATTTTGTAATAGGTTTACAGAGACGATGACCTGCACTTGAGTTCACATTCACTGACTGACCCCATTGTGCAACTGATCATTTATACGATCTTTATCATTTGTCACCCAAACATGGCTTTATCCCATCTGTTAAACCATGTAGTACCAGTATGTTCTAATTTGAGCTTTTTTTTTCCTTTGCAGCAATGCCCAACTGTACATCTATGTCCTTATGGCTGCGGTACCTGTAAGTTTTGACCATGTAGCAAACGATGGTGGTGAAAGTTTGGAGTAAAACAGTTATACAAGAACAATGTAGCTTACTGAAGTTGAATACAAGGCTAATGTAATCGACTCTTTGTGATTGCTGCCCAGTGGAGCAAATCCTTCTAATTGTGTACATCTGATTTTTATTTTAACAGGCGGTTTTCATGTATCAGCTTCAAGTGAAGTATCTCCACAACCAGGTGATGGCCCGTGTCTTGTACAATTTTTAATCAGTGATTCATTTACCGCAATATTGACTTTTGTTTTCAGAGTTTTGCTTGGCCTCAACTTCTTATTGGATTTCTTGGAAACATCTTCAATATCATCCTCACCGAAATCCTTTTGAATAAATTTCAGCTTGGCATTGTGTGAGTGCGACAATGATCCTTATTATCAAATATTATCATTAACGCATTGCTTTCTTTCAGCTGGTCGGCGGTATGCTATACAATTAGCCACAACCTCATGGCTCTGGGCTTGTTTTCTTTGATTCTTTGCAAGGGGTACCATGCCGCCACATGGCCAGGTCGGTGAAATTTATGAAAGTAGTAGCATATACGTTTAATACCATTGCTCCTTGTGCACATCTTGAGGTAAACTAGGCTGAACTGTGCCACTTCCTCATGAAAAACATACTTGAGTGATCTTGCATTTTCTCACTACTCCTATTTAGCATTGTTTAAGCTGCTTCACTCCATGGTGCCTGTATGTTCAGAAAGAAACTCCATTGCTAAGTTAAACTTGATGCTTTTTCTAAATGTCCAAAACATAATCTGCTTCTCTCTCTCTCTCAGGCTTCACCCGCAACTGTCTTCAGGAGTGGAACTTTTGTCGCTGGGCAGTCAGCAGCGTCGTAATAACGTGTCTAGAGTTCTGGGTGTTTGTCATCTGGGTGCTGATCCTTGGTGCCATCCATGAGTTTGATCTGGGAGGGGACGATTTCAGCTACAATGTTTTAATTGGAGTTTTTATGGTAAATTCCAACATAGTTTTATGCAAATGTGGCCCTGCATGGGGTTATGCTAGAGCCCCTGGTCACGTTAACCAATTAATCTTAATTGTGATCTCAATGGAATGCATTGCAATAAAATAGGTAATGGTTTAGTTGCCTTATTAAGAATGTTTGATCTCACAGATCCCAATTGGAATCGCTGCGGCTGCCAGTGTCCGTATTGGGACCGCTCTTGGAGCTAAAAATGTTGAGCAGGCGCGAAAATCATTATGGGTCGCTCTATTTATTTCAGGTAATGTAGGTTTTGACTTTTTGCTCTTTACTGAAAATTACTCATTACTATTTCTTTTTTTTTAGTTGTACTTGGAACCATCGCTGGAACACTCTTGCATCTCTTTGGATTTATCATCCCAAATAAACCGTGAGTCTAATTGTTAAATGTGTCTACACTTATCTGTTGTGGTGTGCCTAGTTAAATCTCACATCAGCTCAGCCCTGGAAAACCTGGCCTCCAGAAGAAGGGAGGCATTTGTAACAAAACTGGTGTAGCTCTGTCCTGCTTGTTTGCAAAGTCATAATCTACTCGGCATCCTCTAAAACCTCATGACCTTATTCCACTTCTCAAAAAAAAGAAGAAAATTGTACGACGCCTTGGAAGGAATAAATGAAAGTTAACTTTTTTTTTTTTTTTTTTTTTCAGGAAAATGAACGCAACACTCGATGCTGGGCTAATTTTCCTCTTCGCATTCATTGTTCATACTGTAGTGGTAAGTTTGCCTTTGTTTTTATATAGTTAAGAATTCATCATAAAGGTGCGTTTGTTTGCAGTGTGCTTACGGAGGCGTGCTCAGAGGAGCGGGGAAACTGAAGACTTGCCTCTTGTGTTACTTCCTGGGTCAGGGCATTGGTCTTGCAGCTGGTTGGCACTTGTATGATGTGAAAAAGGGCATGATTGGTAAGATTTTTATTAACTGGACTTTCGGCAAAAATAAACCAAGAAGTTGGGGGTGCCTGTCCCAGATGTGTTTAAAAAAAAAAGAAAAAAGTAAATTGCAATATTTGTCTACCAGCTTCAATTGTGCCTTACTTTGATAAGCTGTTTATTGTATAAAATCAAGACTTGAAAATATTTAAAACAAAGATGAAAATGGGAAAGTTGAGTAATCTTCTAATACAAGATATTCAAGTAACTCAGAGTGAGGATGTAATTGTCAAACCTTACATTTTCCTTCAGATCGCGTTAATCTTATTTCAGGGATTGGCAAATATTGGTATTCTAACTGATCTTGTGATATTTGTGTTCTTTGTAGGATTTGGGCTTGGCATTTTCGGTGGAGAAGTTCTGCAATTAATAGTCTTCATGGGCGTCTTGTTCAGACTTGATTGGCAACTGGCCGTTAAACGGGTACAAAAAAAAAAACTTGTAATGTGTTGAATTTGTGCTCAACTTGTACTTTTATCAGGCCCAGGCGACAGCCGGAATCCTGGTCAGAGAAGGGATGGAGATGAGCAATACTGGTAAGCCTGCATATTACTAATACTGCATATTACGCTAAAACTGCTGTACCAAATGAGACGGATGTCCCAAACACATTTCTGGCTCTCAAATCCATCTGCACTTCCCAAATAGTGTAGTGTCTTGTACATAATGTTTTGCCAACTGCCGTTTTTTTTTAATTATCATTGCAACACCAACAAATCTAGAATGTAGTCACTTATGCAACAGTGAGTCTAATTTTGCTTTGATCCACCTTTCGGATGACGTTTTCTGTCTACAGGACCCAATGCTGCAGACGCTCTGAACGACCCAGTGTTGACCGGTGGAGTCACAGTTGTGGGAGATGTCCTGTCCCAAAAGCAGCTCATTCAGCGCCGTGGCCTGGCGTTGTTGCTGGTGGTGGTAATCCTCAGTTTAGCAATTGTTGGCAGATTTCTCACACTTAAGTATTTGCCTGTTTCAAATGCCACCATCCTCAACGCCACCAACCTAAATATCACCACCCTCGACACCACAGTGCTCACAGCTTAACTGTGGATAGTGGTCATGTATTGCAATTAAATGAACATGTTAAACTTCTGTCACTGTGCAAGGGTATTGCAGTATATTGAATCTATGATCTAATTTCTAGGCAATGTTCAAATGTCTGCTGGAAAGTGATTAGCTATTGTACTTTGACATTTTTAAAGCATTCTTGGAAATTTGTTAACTGTGCGGCACACTAAAACTTATCCGGTGCTAATGACGTCTGAAACGTGAAAGGCATTGGTGATTGGTTTTAAATGTGTTTTTAACTATTGTCTGTAATGTTCATGAAACGATTGTCGAATAAAGCAAATTCAAAATATTGGTGTATGCAAGAGTCAATTTCCTTCCCATATGCCTTCAGTAGTTAACTGTGCATGCAATAAATATTGTAACATAGCTGCATGTTCAATTTTATTAAATTGCATTTTGTATAGCAGTTGGTGACATGTGATTATGGCCAAACGCGCTGGTGTTGGATCATCCAGCTGAAGCGCATGCTCCTAAAGGGTGGTCTTAGGGTTGACCTAATGTAGCCTTCAAAGGTAAAGAACATTAACTATAAGGCGGAGCCAGGAACAATTTTATTTTGTTTGGAACAATGATTCTATTATGAAATGCTTTGACAATTACGTAATTTTTCTTAACACATCACTCACTTTGCTGCTTTTGCCAGTGATATGAACGTGGCACACTCTAAAGGCAATATTTTTGGTTTCCTGTAACACCTTGTGATGCTTCCACTGTGCTGGAGGTGTGGGAGACTGTTGGTGCCTCTTCAGAAGAAATGTGTAGGTCCCAAATGTCTTGAGCTCTTAAATTGTATGTTCACTGATTACTTCTGGACCATTATGGACTCTTGGCAGTAAAAAATCAAACAAATCTGCTAAACCCCACAAAAACACGACAAAGACGCACAAAAGCATCCAGTAACCATAAATGCATTTCGCAGAAAACGCAGTTGTACCAAGAGAGGGGGAAGTTGCTGCTTGTTTACGCATCACCAAGGATTTTTTATTTTTTGCCTTACGCCATGCATGTGCCGTGCATCTGTCAATCACTGATTAAATTAAGGAGGGAAAAAATATATTTAGCTTTTCCCAAAATGCATTTCCCCGGTACCATACACGTTGCCACGGAAACCCTCTGCAACGCCACTTCCGGGTCCTGCGCGGTCGACGCGGGAGATTGCAGCATGGCGGTGCAGCCGAAGCAGAACTTGTCCATGGACAGCGCAACTGAAAGCGGCTTCCTCAGCTTCTACTTCTCCATGTCCGAGAAGCCAAGCACCACATTCAGAGTATTTGACCGTAACGACTACTACACTGTGCACGGAAAAGACGCCACGTTTGCAGCGAAAGAGGTTTTCAAGACCAATGGAGTTCTGAAGTATCTGGGCTCAGGTAACTGCGGCTAAGTGTGGCTCACGAGCTCAACTCTGAGCAAAGCAACACCTGTGTCCTGTCAGATCCATGTAGCACCAGTTATACGTTCATGAAACACGCTGTCAAATGCATTGGGGTACTATTATAAGTCGTTGCAACTACAGATAATGCAAGCTCAGACATAGGACAGGGCAAATGCTGATATAGCTTTGAGTCAGAATTTCAAACTTACTGCATAACCATATCACCTGTCTGGGCTGCTGTAAGTTTACACGTAGACAGTGGATCTGAGGACAGTTGGTGGTTTCAATCCCGCTCCATTATGTCCTACTGTCCTTGGGCAAGACACCTTACCTACTTTGCTGGTGTCAATCAAGTTTATGAGTCGTGGAGGCTGATGAGGCAGATTAGATTTGTTTAGCATCCTCGCCTCTGTCAGTCTACCCAGGGCAGCTGTGGCTACAGTAGTTTACCACCACATAGTATGGCAGGGATAGGCAACGTCAGGCCCGGGGGCCAAAATCAGCCCTCCATCATCAAACTCTGGCCCTCGAGATGATTTTGAGAAATATTATGACCCAAATCAGAGATCAAATGCTAAATTGTAAAATGTTAAAGTACTCTAAAAATGGTAAAAATTCCTTAAAGAGGGTGTATTATGCTTTTTTCAGTCACATAGTACCAGTCTATATCACACTACAATGATGAAGAAACCTTCTGTTGGTCTGTAAATGCAGTAAATTAGAATAACTGCCTTGTATAAAATTGCTCTCTCAAAATGGCTGTAGCGAATGTCTTGAAATAGGCCTCTGTCTCTTTAAGAACCTCTGACCCTTTCCGACACGTCCCCTCCACACTCTGTCTGTGGCATCAGTGGGGAGGGGGTTCTGCTGAGGAGCAGTGATTGGTTACTCGGCTGGTGACGAAAGCTCGGAGGCGTCTCCCGGAGGTGGGGGCGTTCCTTGGAGGACTCAGGCAAACCTATCCCTAAAATGGATATCAGAGCATCATCAGAGTTTTTACAGATTACTCAAAAATACGTGAATGTGCCAAGGCAACACTTCAGGCATGTTTTTAATGAGGGAATGACATAATAACATGATGTAAAGCTTGAAAAAGTCCATTTTGCATAATACCCCCCCTTTAAAATGTCTTAGCAGAGCACACTTTTAGGCTATAATCCTAAAAAACTACTCTAAGAATACTAAGAAATGACTTAAATCTACTTGAATTAAGAGATTAAATCTAAAGATTGAGTGGATTTGGTCTGGCCTTAAAGCAGATAAAACCTATTCTTGCCAATGGAACAAGCACAAGTTTTTTCTTAATTCAGATTATTTTGTATAATTGGTCCTTTTGGCCCTTGGTCTTTTGACGATGAAGAAAACCGGCCCTCCACCGAGCAAACTTGCCTACCCCTGGTCGTATGGACTAAATAATGACTACAGTGCAGCACTTTGAGAAGCTTGTCAAGCTTTTGAAGCGCAAGTCGTTATTGTTAGATAGTTGTAATGACTATTTTCAAGTTTTGCCATTGGAGGATCCTAAGATTTGTAAACAGTGTCTGAAAATGCTGCCCCATTCCAAGAAACCCATAATAGCATCTCATTTAAATGTATACCATGTTCCGTACGTTTTTGTCTGTTTTTAGGGAACCGCAGACTGGAGAGCGTGGTCCTCAACAAACTCAACTTTGAGACTTTTGTGAGAGACCTGCTGCTGGTGAGACAGTATCGCGTGGAAGTTTACAAGAATCAGAGCAAGAACAGCAAAGAGCAGGACTGGAAACTCGAGTACAAGGTCATTTTGAACACTCGTATTGTTACTGCTTCCTTTGTTCGCTGAGTTTTCATGCGCATGTCTTGTGTTGAGAGCTGCATCTGACTGATTTGAATGGTTGTTGGAGCGACGTTGATACTGCTCTTTTCTCTGAAAGTTTTCCATGAGTGTACCTCCTTTATGACTAATTATTATTAAGTATACAATTGATTACTTAAACATTAAAGCTGATGCTTGCTGCTCCCTTTTTGAAATCCCTGATGTCTTCCATCTGACTGAGATATACACATATTTTTTTATGACAAAGCCTAAAGCAAAAGCACATTTCATTTTAGTCATAATTTTCCTACTTCATATCAATTTAATTCACATTTTTTTATTCAAAACATACATCTCTTCCACACATAGTTTAATGGAGCATATTGTTTTGATCCAGCCCTAACTGACAACATTATTTAATTCCCAATATATCCTTTTTCGTAGGCATCTCCTGGTAATTTGACGCAGTTTGAGGACATCTTGTTTGGCGGTTTGTCCGGAGCAGAGGGATGTGCCGGAGTGGTGGCTGTGCGCTATGCCACTGGCGCAGACGGGCAGCGCGTAGTGGGAGTGGGGTACGTGGACGCGGCAGAAAGGATCATGGGAGTTTGCGAGTTCCCAGACAACGAGATCTTCTCCAACCTGGAGTCTCTGCTCGTCCAAATCAGCGCCAAAGAGTGTCTGCTCCCTCAAGGGGAGTGCAGCAGTGAGGGCAGCAAACTCCGAGAGGTACGTTTTTCTCTGGCCTGGCCCAGATGATATTATGACCATCAGTGGTGGAAGAAGGGCAAAACGTTGGTCCTTTGTCAAAGACAGACCTGGAGTAGTATTTCACAACATTCACACAGTTTTGAGTAATCCTCGGGTAATCCTGTTTGATTAAGCTGTTTCTTCTACCTTGTCAGCACGTCGTTGTGTACTTCCAGGGTACAATTGTGTCATTGTTAAAACCCAAAACAGTTCTCCACATTTTTAGAGCCCATAATCCAACATTATATTGGTGATGAGACGTTCTGCGCTCAGTGGCTTTATCACGCTGTGCTGAATCTGTAAATCATGTCTTAATTTTTTTTTAAAGCAGCTGCCAGAAGGAGGTGCCTCAGTGAAAGTCTTTACCAGCTTTAGCGCCTGAATTTCATTGAGAAATAATTGCATAACATAGTTTTAGTTATAACACGTGAAGAGGCTCCCCAAATGATATTTCTAAGACACACATGCACAATATGTTCACCTTAGGTAAAAGTACACATACATGAGCAACACATTTGCTCAGATTAAAATTCTACTTAAGTCAAAATATAAAGGCATCCAGTCTCTATTGTTTTAACTAAAACATAAAAGTAATTCACGATGTGTTGTATTGTTGTGGAGACTTGTGCTGTCTCTAAACTGTATTAAAATCAAGTCGAACATCAGAGTCTGATTGTGCTGCTGGTGGTTTCTGACTGTATTATTCTTACTTGTCTGATTTAAAATGACCTAAATGCAGCTTTAAACTCACCTGTGCTGCCTGATCTTAAAGAGATCACCTTCATTAAAAAAACCTTTCCGCTCTTGCATTTTTTTTTTGGTTTCAGGTGGTGCAGCGCGGCGGAGTCTTGGTCTCCGATCGGAAACGAGCGGATTTCAACAGCAAAGACATTGTCCAGGACCTGAACCGGCTGCTCAGGTGCCAGAAAGGAGAGACCGTGGCCAGCAACACTCTGCCCGAGCTCGACAAACAGGTACTTAGAATGTCAGGTTTGTCTTTTACGAGCTGGTACTAGGTATAAAAAGTGAACCAGGAAGCATGAATAGATTAAAAGTAACTATAAAGAAATGCTGCTACTCAAAAATCCCTACCCTCGAGCCCTTGTTGGTGTGTCCCGTGTGCAGGTGGCTGTGTCCTGCTTGGCTGCTGTGGTGCGGTTCTTGGAGCTTCTTTCAGATGAGTCCAACTTTAACTCCTTCAGCCTCAAACCGCTGGAGCTGGGACAGTACATGAGGCTGGACAATGCTGCCGTCCGGGCGCTCAATCTGTTCCAGGTGAGAACCACGAGACTAGGACTGAGCCTCAAAAGAAAATACAAGAAGCCAATTATTCTGTTTGAGTCTGGGCTACTGCCTGCTTTTGTCCTGTACATTTATATCGCTATATGCAAGGAAGTTGTTGAACACAGCCTTTTTTTCCATCAATCTTATCGTGTAGTCTTTACCATGGCTGTTATCGTTAAGTAAACCCTGCGAAAACAGTAATGCGCTCTTTTGCAGGGCTCCCCGGACGACCTCAGCGGAGCCCACTCATTGGCCGCTTTGTTGAACAAATGCAGAACTCCTCAGGGTCAGCGCCTCGTGAACCAGTGGATCAAGCAGCCGCTCATGGACAAAACGAAGATCGAGGAGAGGTAAACTCTATTATTCATTGTAAACCTTAAATTCTTGTCTCTTCTCTTGAAATACAATATGTATCCACAACATATAAGCAACTAGACGGTAGGGATGGTACGATAATGAAATTTGGGGTCACGATAATCTTGGCCAAAATAATTGCGATTAACGATATTATCATATGCCTATGGTTTAAAAAAAAATCACTGAAACTGCAGAAATGATGGGGACTGAGCAATTATTAAATATTCCTCTTCATTGTCTGCTGTGTCATATTGAGTGAGTCATAAAGCAAGTATTTAAAGGCACACTGTATAACATTTTGTACTATACTGTTGTCATCAATACAAACCATGCAGCTAATGAGCAGCTGTTTCTGCAGTGGGTAATCAAAGAAGGAATTTAGATGAGGAAAAAAATGTGGCCATCGATTAATTGCCCCATTTTTTTATTGCGATTAACGATATTATTGTTTATCGTGCAATCCATACTAGACGGACCTAAAACCAATGTTATTTTTTGAAGTGGGTTATCAAAATAAAGCCTTTGGAAGAGAACTTTAGATATTTGTTTTGCTACCTGTGGTCAAAGGAAAGTAGCAACATCTCTGTTAGGAATAGCTGTAGATGTCCTACTTCCCAAAAGGTCAAGTCAGAGGAGAGTTTTCACATGTTTCTTGAGGTATTTGTCAATCAAAACATTATTTTATTCTACTCTCTTCTTAATATGTTAATATGTATTAGGGTTGGGCGATGTCCCCTTAATTGGCCGTTGACGATGTTTACAGTGAACCATCGTGATGGACGATGATATCGTCCATTTTTCAGCATTTTTTTTAAAGACATATATATGCTGCATATTACTATGTATGCTAGGAAAATGTGAGATTGCAGGATAAATGGATCTAAACTAAACATGATCTGAACAGAGTCACGGACACAACTTTTGCAAAAGAAATGTGTTAGAACTCGTGCGTAATGAGAGGAGAACGACTTATTCAGAGCGTCAACTCCTCAATACCAAGGCTCTTCTCCACTAATACAAATGTAAATCGGAGCTTATTACTTGCATTTGCTCAGTTTTAACGCAATGTTTAAGAAACAGTGGGTGAACGGGACAATATTTAGAAGTTTGCGTCGTAGCTCACGTTTTTGAAGCCGCTCCACGCGCCGCCCGCTCCGTGAGCTCGTAACCTCTTAACTCCTGCACCGCCTCTTTCTCTCTCCTCGCTCTTTCCTCTCTCGGTCCTTCGTGAGAATAGTCCGCGCGCTCAGCTAGCTCCGATGTGAGAGCTATTCTCGTTATTTTAAAACGGTTTAAGTTTCAATACGCAGCAAAGCAAAGCAAAACCACGCGGTGTTAAACTCTGAGCTGCAGAGAGAGAGCGAGAGAGAGAGCTCCGCGCGTCAGAAACAGCAGCGCTGCGTCTTTACGTTAATAATACGGCCAACACATCGTAGCTTCTGGCAGGCTACTGAAACTAGCATATTAGTTACATCCGTGAATTAATTTACAGTGCAATCCCTGCACAGTTTGTAGGTTTACAAGGCCTACAGAAGACCAGTGCGTGTTTTTGACGGGAGGGGGCGTGGCATCACGATGGTGGCTCTCCATCGTGATGTTGCTCATCCATCGGCGATGGACGATGATATCGTCCATCGGCACAACCCTAATATGTATGTATTTGGATGATGTCTTCTAAATGTTTAATGATGATACATGCCCTCTAATTAGTAATGATCCCGTGTCTCCCATGTCTTCTCAGGCTGGACCTGGTGGAGAGTTTTGTCAGTGACTCGGAGCTCAGACAGACTCTTCAGGACGACCTGTTGCGGCGCGTCCCGGACCTTCACCGCTTGGCCAAAAAGTTCCACCGTCACTCGGCCACGCTGCAGGACTGCTACAGGGTCCACCAGGCCGTGAACCAAATCCCCAACATCATCAGCGCGCTCGAGCGGCACTCAGGTACACGCCACGCTTGTATTAGCAATTATTAAACTGAGACAGAAATTATTGGCTTACTGACCTAATTACCTAATGAAATATCAACCATGCAAATACCTTTTACTCTGAAATCAAACTAAAATCCACTACATTCACTTGAAATAAAGAGCTTTGGTTTGGTTTGGTTTGGTTTGGTTTGGTTTGGTTTGTGGTCATGTTTGGAAGGTTTTGGCAATTTATAGTACAACCATTGAAGTAACAAAGCCAAACATTGTGTTGCTGTAATCACACTTGAGACTAAAAAGCCAATTTCTTTCTCTCTTAAAGGCAGTTACGAGGTTCTTTTGGAGGCCGTGTTTCTGTCTCCATTCAGAGACCTGCAGAACGACTTCACCAAATTTCAAGAGATGATCGAGACGACTTTGGACATGAACCAGGTATTAAAAGTGTTGCTTACTTCATGTGTGCAGATACTATTTTCTACCGTTAAAAAATACCTAGAAAATGAACGAAAAAGTGTGTGTGTTTGCTGTGAACGGCTCATCTCTCCTAGGACCTGATGGTAGCTTTACCTGGAACTTGAATGTCGAATTTGAGATTGAAATACGTTTGGTCTTCATCCGAGTCCACTTTTTTTATTATCCACAGCAAACATAGCATTTTCTGTGTCGAACTGGTCATCAGGAGCAGTATGATCCACAATATGTTGCGTTGTGCGGCCTTAAAAATGTAGCGTAGCATGGGATTTTGCAGTACTAAGTAACACATGCCCCTAGCAGGTGTTGTAGCAAGTTACGTTTTTTTTACTCATTAATTGTCCGTGAGAGTAAATACTACGCTGATAGAAAAGACAAAGGGAGAGAGGGAAATTGTACATCCAATTACACAATGGAAATATATTTTTTTACTCAACCTTGGCTGTAAATACTGCTAAAATGGCGCTAGCCTGCAGTTAGCTTTGCCCGTTAGCCTGTTAGCTTCTTCTTCGTGATTCCATTAGTGTGTATTGGGTCTCTGGGTCGGAGCAGGGAAAGCTGCAAGTGTGGTTTTCTGGCCAGAGACACCAGGGGAAATGAAAGACCCGTCAATCATCCCATTAACACTTGTATTAACATTATTATGGTAAACTTCTCCTTAGTACTCCTTTAAGTGCCTGTTACTGAACAACCTGTGGACCATACAGAAATGTATCAAGATACCCATGGTTTACTCAAATATTTAGTCCTCCTGAAGCTAGCAACCATGCAAAGTATATGTTTTTGGACTCTCACTTAAAGTACAGCAATTTACAATCATTCAGTGACGTTGGTTTCTAAATGAACATGCAACTTGGCAATGAGAGAAAAGTAAAGGCGGGGAATGCAAGCTACATACATTTGGGTTTCGTGAGCTGATCCGAGGATATAATCACACTATTTTTGCTTAGAGATTGGGGAGAAATCCACTCTGCAGAGAACTTGGAGAATGTGGAGAATTTAATGAGATGCTTGTGGTACTGACGAATCGTATATTAAGTGACAAAATCTGTGGTGAATCTCGACTTTCAACGTTAGACAAAGCTTTAGTTATGCACTTTTAGAAACATCTTTTCCTCCTTGTATTTTCCTCTCTGAAGATCGAACACCACGAGTTTCTGGTGAAGGCCTCGTTCGACCCGGTGCTGAGTGAACTGAGAGAGAAGATGGATGATCTGGAGAAGAGCATGCAGAGTGTCCTCAACAGCGCCGCCAGAGAACTTGGTGAGTGTTAACTACAGTCCTCCGTGAAGATAAAGATAAGCCCCCACTGCACAGGACAGGAGTGCGGGGTCTGCTGATGATGGAACGTCATTCGCTGGTGTGACCAAACAAGGTTCAAGACTCAGATCTGTTACGCTACGCTTTTGTCATGTGGTTTCGACTTGACTTTGAGGAGACAGTTGAATCAAAGATTACTGCTGATGTTGAACAATGTCAATTATTAAAGAATATTAAAACTGGGGGGTATTATACAAACTTTGTACCATGTTACAAGGAGTATAACGCCTCTATAAGGATACATTTGAATTGAATGTATAATCTTTCTTTTATCGTCTGTCCAGGACTCGATGCCGGTAAAACGGTGAAGCTGGAGTCGAATGCAGTTCATGGCTATTACCTCAGAGTCACCTGTAAAGAGGAGAAGAGTCTGAGGAACAACAAGAAGTTCACCACTTTGGACGTCCAGAAGAACGGCGTGCGCTTCACAAACAGGTCAATATAAAGAGCTTTCTTTTAGCCAGAACTAGTAGTGTTTTCAGACACATTCCTTAAGTGTCACGTGATTTCACTGTGATGTTTTACACCAAAAACAACATCACAAACATTAGGGGTAAATGGTAAATGGACTCAACTTATATAGCGCTTTTCTGCCTTTATCAGGCCCGAAGCGCTTTACAGTAAGGAACCAGTCACACAGAACCAGTGAACTCGGAATAAACAATCACATTTTAGATAGATACAGACGGAATCTCGTCATAGAAAGGGCCATGGCCTCGCCGAGGGGGACAATAAAATCTTTTGGGAAGCACAATTTTTCATTCTTTTTAGTAATTTTCTGTTGGAATATGAACTTAATTATCACAGACAAATAGAGTCAAGCGTAAATCGGGTCCATATGGATATTTTCTCACAGCAGATTGTTCTGTAGAAGTAAAAAAACGGCAGTCATAGCATTAGCACGCTGCTAACATGTAGCAATCTTTTGAACCACTTTGCTCCTCTCCATGTCTTTGTATCTTTGTTTAGTTGTAAGCTATATTCATAATTCAGCATTTGTTAACAGTTTTCAAACATGACCATACATGGCCGATTCCAGAGATGCCGTCTGTATCTATGAACATACTTATCAGATACTTATTGAATCGAGATGCGTATCTGATCGGCCTTGGTTATCGTGATACGTATCGGATCGTGACAAAAGGGGATTGTCCCAGCCCTATTATTTAGCCATTATATTTCTTGTTTATTGCTTGGATATGAATATGCACTTTCCTGCCTCAAATATATCAAGTTTTCTTTTTGACTGCACCGTTTGAGGATCAAGGCCTCTTCCTCACCTTCATCGATCTATCCGTAACGTTTCGTCTCGGCTGACCTCTGTCCCACTCGTGTCTCTGCAGTAAACTCAGCTCCCTGAACGAGGGCTACACCAAAAGCCGCGAGGAATATGAAGAATCGCAAAACGCCATCGTCAAAGAGATCATCAGCATCGCCTCAGGTTCAAAGTCACATGCCCCTCAATCTCCGGCAGCGCACAACACAAAAAGAATCTCCATTTGGCACACTTTGACTTGATGTGACCTTTTGGTAAAACTGATTGGACGCACATTTCTTTCTGAAGTCTTGTGAACAGGGAAAAAGCTGCGAGGTTACAGTTGTATACCAGTTAATCAGATAGGATTTTTTGAGATTGACCTGACTGTCTTCACACAGTCAGAGGAAAACCTGTTGATAAACTCTTAAATGTGCTGTAATGAAACGTCAAAGCAAAAAGGTCCTTTAGTAGTAATAAGTAAATAATAAAATATTCCTGTAGGGTCAGAAAACTTGAAGGTGTATGTGGTCAATTGTGGGACGTTCTCAAAAACTCATTCATGCCTCCCTGTCCGTGCCACTGCAGGATACGTGGACCCTCTTCAGGCCATGAGTGATGTGATCGCCCAGTTGGACGCGGTGGTCAGTTTTGCCGTGGCGTCCGTCTCTGCCCCCGTCCCGTACGTCAGACCCCAACTCCTGGACAAAGGCGGCGTCCGCAGGTTGGAGCTGGTCCAGGCCCGACATCCGTGTTTGGAGACGGACGCTGACACCGCCTTCATCCCCAACGACGTCCGCTTCGTAAAGGGAGAGAGCAGCTTCTACATCATCACAGGTAGTTTACACTTCTACCTAACAGTTTCTGAAACTGCAGTTCATATTTCAGTCTTCCCTTTAATGTTAAGGCTTTTGAATGGAGAGGCACTGATGATTCATGATGACTAAAACACACAAAGTTTTTCCGAGTACTTCCATTCAATTGTTGGATGTAGATGAGAGTAAAAAATAAATAAAAAGGAGAAGCGGCGTTCGAACCTACCATATGCAGACAGTTGACAAGTTCATTAGCCTGTTCAATTTATTTTTCCTTTAGCAGTTAGTATTTAGCCATCAAACATCGCAGATTATGACCGATCCAGATGTTTTAAGCTGTTCAACCCATCGACCACATTTGGGTGAGGTCAAAGACTGAGCTAAATGCTAAATGCTAATCATCAGTTAAGTTTCTGGGGTCTGAAGCCTATCCAATGCCCTCTAAACATCACCCTGTGGAGAAACCACAGAAATCGTACAAATGCCATGAACAGGACATGTCATACCTCTCTATACTTTAACACAGGGACAGGCTTCACCTTTCATTTGTGTGGGTATAGGACTCGCAATTCAAAGTCAGCACAACAATGTTCTCCTGGTGAAGCAAATTCTATGTTTAGTTTCTTGGACCAAAGCTACTCACTGGACTAAACAAAACTGAAGCTGAACTTCTCTTATCTGTGAAACAAATAACTGCATTACCTTAAACACTTGGTCTTACCCCATCTTTGTAAGCATTAGCCTTTATTATTTTACGATCTAGAAATCCTAGAGCAACTTGCTCTTGAGCTGGACCTGACCCTCCTGTGTTTATTTGGTGAAGTGAGTCGGATTAGCCGCTCAGAGTTTGTGCTCATTTCCCAAAACACCTCCATGCTTACACTCTGGAGGATACAAAGTGGCCTAAGGCTTTCACAAAGCTTTTTAAGAAGCTCATTAAGACAAATGAAACAGCCATATAAACCAATAGAGCTAAATAACATAAATAGGTTTTCAGTGGTTTGTACAATCTAATGTCATGTGGGCCTAAATGTTTACTTTGGGAACTTTTGAAAGCAACGAGTTAAGTTGCAACTTAAAGGTGGTGCGAGGTCGACAAAGTCTTAAAAAGTATGTTTAAGATGATATTTAAAGGGACTATACAAAATTATGTATTTTCCTCCCACTACATGTTCCAACTAGGGTTGGGCGATGTCCCCTTAATTGGTCGTTGACGATGTTTACAGTGAACCATCGTGATGGACGATGATATCGTCCATTTTTCATTATAAGCATTTTTTTTAAAAGACAATAGCCTATATAGAAGCTGCATATTACTATGTATGTTAGGAAAATGTGAGATTGCAGGATAAATGGATCTAAACTAAACACGATCTGAACAGAGTCACAGAACACGACTTTTACAAAAGAAATGTGCTAAAACTCGTGCGTAAAGTCTGAGAGAAGAACGACTTCAGAGCGTCAACTCCTCAATACCAAGGCTCTTATCACACTAATACAAATGTAAATCGGAGCTTATTATTTGCATTTGCTCAGTTTTAACGTAATGTTTAAGAAACAGTGGGTGAACGGGACAATATTTTGAAGTTTGCGTCGTAGCTCACATTTTTGAAGTGGCTCCACGCGCCGCCCGGTCCGTCTGCTCGTAACCTCTTAACTCCTGCACCACCTCTTTCCCCCCTCTCTCTTTCCTCTCTCGGTCCTTCGTGAAAATAGTCCGTGCGCTCAGCTAGCTCCGATGTGAGAGCCATTCTCGTCATTTTAAAACGGTTTAAGTTTCAATACGCAGCAAAGTAAAGCAAAACCACGCGCTGTTAAACTGAGCTGCAGAGAGAGAGAGAGAGAGAGAGAGAGAGAGCCCCGCGCGTCAGAACTAGAGCAGCGCAGCGTCTTTTCGTTAATAATTACGGCCAACACATCGTGGCTTCTGGCAGGTACTGACGCTAGCGCGCATATTAGTTACATCCGTGATTTAATTGACAGTGCAATCCCTGTACAGTTTGTAGGTTTACAAGGCCTACAGAAGACCAGTGCGTGTTTCTGACAGGAGGGGGCGTGGCATCACGATGGTGTCTCTCCATCGTGATGTTGCTCATCCATCGCCGATGGACGATGACATCGTCCATCGGCACAACCCTAGTTCCAACAATGTCCTAATGTGTAGAATGAGCCCAGACCTGTTCACCACAACTGCCTCTAAAATCCTGCACTGTCACTCAAAAAGGTGTTACTTCGGGTCCGAATTGCTGTCATGCACGAGCTTAATATAGAATGTGCAGTTACACATATGACCTGAGGTGGCAGTAGTGAGCATAAAATGGCTAATTTACAGGGATTACAGGGACCATGGACTGGTTTAAGTGACTTTGACAAAAATATGAATTCGACTTCAAACAATATAGTTTCTCCTGGAGAAGCGTAATCAAGTGGTAAAGCATCATAACCCACGATCCCCCTGGGACAACAGGCCGTGACCCAAATAAGAGTTTACTGTAAAATGTAAAATACTGCCTTAAGCATTTAATAAGCCTAAGCTTGAAATCAGAATGAAGAAACTGCATCAGTATTTTTTAAAGACTAAGGTTTTCATTATTAATGTTTAATAATAATCGCATTCACTTAGACAAGATGTGTGAATTGTCTTGCCCAAGTACACAACAATCTTCACACATGGGATGGGATTCAAACTGCAAACCCGTCGCATACTGGACGACCCACTCTGCCATCTGAGCCACTGTTGCCCCATTAAACTTTTGTTGATCAATTTTGACTTTTTTGGGTCTGACAATGGTTCCACAATCCACTTATGGTTCCAGTTGAGAACCATTAGCATGATGGATTTTTTTAAAATGAACATTGCATATTAAAAGGTAATTATCATTGTGGTAATTTTTAAAAGGTCAGCTGAAACGGCTGACTAAAAAAAAAAAAAGGCTCTAAAAAAATGTGACTTTGGTTGCCTAACCACAACCCAATGAGTGATTTTATCTAAATTTGTATGCAGAATACTGTGGAGAAAGAAATATATTTTATTTTTAGTCCATGTGTGGGCTTTCTGTGTGCAGTTTGCATGAAGTGTTCTTTGTACCTGGTTTAGTTGCTATCTTTCAAAGAGATCAAGTCAATTGAGATTTCTCCTGTAACCCGGACTGCCGTTTCTTATTTTGTTTGTCCAGGTCCCAACATGGGCGGCAAGTCCACGTTCATCCGTCAGGTGGGGGTGATCGCGCTCATGGCTCAGATCGGCTGCTTTGTCCCGTGTGAGAGGGCGGAGCTCAGCGTGATCGACAGCGTTTTGGCCCGAGTCGGAGCCGGGGACAGTCAGGTCAAAGGAGTGTCCACGTTCATGTCCGAGATGCTGGAGACGGCGGCTATTTTACGGTAACAATTGTGGCGATACAGAAAACAGATGGTTTTCTTTTTCTTGACAAAATGGTGTAGAGGAGACAAAATATTTACCCAAGTAAGAGAAACGATCTTCTTCTCTCTCCAGTTCTTCAACGGAAAACTCCCTGATCATTATAGACGAACTGGGCAGAGGGACGTCCACGTACGACGGCTTTGGATTGGCCTGGGCCATCAGTGAACACATCGCCTCAAAGATCGGCTGCTTCTGCTTGTTCGCCACGCACTTCCACGAGCTCACGGCCCTCGCAAACCAGCAGGGCACCGTCCACAACCTGCACGTGACCGCCCTCACCTCTCACGACACGCTCACCATGCTCTACAAGGTCAAGCCAGGTCAGTACAGGCCAAGGTCAACACAAATTACTGATCAAATATTGTTTGTAGACGAGTGACACTGAAGATGTGAGCATACATCAGTGTCTCTGTATTATTTTATTTTTCATAAAGGGGAAGTATTATGCTTTTTACTATGTTGCAAGGCTCTCTCATCAAAATATACCCGGAGCTGTGATTTGCACATTTTTGAGTATCTGAGTTTTCTACAGTGGCTTTTCTTAGCTTTATTAAAACAGCTGCGCAGCAACGGGGAGCGTGACGGGCTCATAGGGAGATTTCTTCAAAGCCAGGGAGTGAAACTACTGGATGTTTTGCTGTTTTGGATCAATATTACATTTTCTAACCAACAAAGTGTGAGCTTTATACCCCCTGTATAAAACCAACATGTGCAGCACAAAAGCTGACCGGTTTAAGCCTCTGCACATGCTGTTATTCCAATGTGATGCCTGGGCTCAGTTGATCTGCCGACACCGAATACCAGTCCAATACCACACGTGTGAATGACAACAACCTGTAAAAAAAAAAGAAGGTAATAAAGCACATGACTAATCGTGCTGGTAAACAAACTGCAACTATTTTGTCACATTTTCGAAACGTTTTTGTCGCTTTTTTTGTTGTTGTGTTTTCGTCGTTTATTTGTTGCTTTTTCATCATCCGTCTGGTGACTTTTTTCTGTGATTTTTTTTTTTTTTTTTTGTGTGTGAACTTTTTAATCACAATCCCACAGCCTGGGCACCATGGCCGACATTTTCGCATGGATTTGGGAACCAACCACAGAACGAGGAGGGACGGCAAGATGATGACGAGCTATTTGACATATGGAAGCTTTGTATACGGATAAATATATATATAAATTTACGGATCCAACATGACCGCAGCAGACGCGACTCCATCTTTCGATCAAGCTTTAGACCGTGTTCTAAACAGTTTAGCTCGAAAGTTTACAGCGGGTACGTCATGCATCATCGATACGCTGATACGATTGGCTACGTGCAGACGAATATGATAGACATTTGTGGCGCCCAATAAACGGCTATGGACGATCGTAAACCACACCTCTCCTACGAGAAAGTGCTGGTCCCCAGACTAAATATAACTTGTGATTTTAGGCCAGCCTGAGATTTGGGTAAAACTGGAGAAAATGTCCTTGGTTTAGGTGAGGGTTAAGGACTAAGTGAAGGCAGCAAAGAAGTAAAATAAATACTGTGTCTTTGCGGAGCAGCTTTTCTTTTACGCAGCGCAGACCGGTGATTTTGATCGGGTACTCGAAAGACCCTCGACTCTGCCAACCTCTGCGCCGCCCTGAGACCCATTACTGTTTGCTCTGTCCTTTTACCTCCTTTCACACTGTACTGTCCTGCTGAAACCTGCGTTAAAGTAAATAGAACGGCGCTATTAATCACTGAAATGAACCACATGTCTCTAGGCGTGTGCGACCAGAGTTTTGGGATCCATGTGGCAGAGCTGGCCTGTTTCCCTGCGGCGGTGGTGGCTGCGGCGAGGGAGAAGGCTGAAGACCTGGAGGAGTTTCAGGAGCTCACCGAACCAGAGTCTGACGAGGGACCAGAGGCCAAGAGGAGACGCACCGACAAACAAGTAATACATTTTTACTTCTGCTCGATATTTGTGAAGTTGTCGTTATGGCACAGCTAAAGGAAGCGACGCTTTCTTGGAATTTGAGTCTTTTGTAGTTCTTGGAAGCTGCCCGACATTTATTGTGTCAGTTCATATGATGCGACCCGTGAAGTGTGTCTAAAGAGACATTAGACTTTGACATATTACACAAACACCTGAAATAAAGCTGTGAAATTCACTTGGATCCGCTCAGTTCTTGTGATGTTCAGCCTACAGCACTGACGGTAGACAGATAAGGCCGTATGACATTTGAATAGTTTCCATTATACTGATAATCGTAATGCGGTTTCCAGTGTTGTGTTTAGTTAGTGCATTCATTGTTTTACGTTGAGCCACATTTACAGCTAAATTTACTTTCGATCAACTTTTTATTGTCATTTCCAGGATTGCCAGGCCTGTGGTATTCTCAAGGATTTGGTCGGCTTGGTGTTACCAAGGGGCAGTGGCGTGCACAGGCATTTTCAGGGGCAGGTGCTCAACCCCCCAAAAAAAGACAAAAAAAGTGATTTTTCTGTAATTAGTGAGACTAACCGACCATTGATTAACACAGCAACATAAAATGTCCAATTATGTGAACCTAATGGTAAACTGCATAGACTTTAGAGGACGATGTAGGACTATCACAAGGCTCTGCTCTGCACTGAAGTCTAGCACAAATACAAATAAATGATGCAAATGTACTATAGCCTACACTTAAAACATCTGTCAATATCATGACATGGATGTTTTTGATATTGTCAAAAATATGTTAAAAAACAATCCTGGGCTGTTCATGTTCCTGTGCTCCTCACACAGATGCACAGTGTCCAGAACCCAGGCATCTCCTCACCGTTCTGTCTCCTTAGCTCAGTTCACTCTGCTCTGGCCCTGGTCTACGCTCAGCCCTGACTTAGTCTGAATAATACAGCTCATTTCAGAACATTTTATAGCGCAACAAAATGAACCGCTAAAGTTACTGACTTCTTACCTCTGACTTTGTCCGGATGGTCTCGACACGCGTGGTGGCGCTGACGTCCTCGCCCTGACGGCCCTTTAGTGTCCTTTAGTGTCCTTTCCCCTTAATAATCATCATAAAGTTATTGGATTTACAGTTTACTTTACTCCCGCATCTTACAGAGATGGGCTGTACCATCTTCCCAAACGGGGGAAACGCGGGGACAGCACCGCTGCCCTTCTGGGATCAGGAGCGTCAGCGAGAGGCAGAGGAGGAATGAAGCGCGAGTTGAAGTTGTTGAACATTAAAACTGTACTTTCAGCACATGTTGGCTTCGTAGGGCAAATATCAAAGAATAATAAAAGAATTAATACTTAATATTGGGTAGGGAAAAAAAAACAGGTCTTGAGAAGGGCACTTAAGGGGCAGGTACTTGAGCACCACCTGGGCTCTACCTGTGCACGTCCCTGCCAAGGGGACCCAAAAACATAAAATAAGACATTTCTAGGTTAATGCTTAATAGAAAACACAATTTATCAACGCCTGCAAGGCCAATAGTGTTGCTGCTTATTGATGATCTTTAAATACGCCTAATATACAGTCATAAAACCAACCCAAGAACAGCAGTGATGGGCTTGTTGTTTCAGTCGGAGCTGATTTAGCCGATTGTTTGCTGTCGCTCCATACGTTTCCCACCGCCAGGCGTAGAAAAATGGGAATGGGAAAATGCAGCATACTGGTCACATCGCCAAAGTAAGAACCAGAAAGTTCATGGGTCACATCAATGCAGCACACCCTAACATTCAGTTCACACGACAGGAGGCCAAGGATAATCACTTAGCATTCCTGGACTTTGTTGTGATCATTTGAAGTCTACAGGAAACCCCCACGCACAGATCAATACCGGCTCTTTGATTCAAACCACCCTCTTCAAGTAATAAGAACACTGCCCAGCAAGTACCTACAATGGCAGAGGGAAGAAGAGCATCTGAAGAAATGCTACAGAGGATTTTCAGACAAAACAAGATCCTATTGTATTTCAAACCAGTAAACACAGGCAGAAGTTAGACCATCCTAAAGACAAGACACCGAGCTTCAAGCTGAATAATGTAGTTTACTCTATACAGTGTCAGGACGGTTGCAGTGAGTGAGCACTATCGGTGAAATCAAGCAACCTCTCTTCAAAAGAAGAGGTGGTTCAAAAGGGAAGTCAAGGAAGCTATCCTTGTGAGACAACAGAATGGGCCTGATAAATAAGTATGTTCAGTAACTCTGTTGAGTTTTTTGTAGTTTCTCGCGCATATGTCGGGCTATGCAAACCCGGAAGTAGAGCTGTGACGTCACCACTTAAACTTAATAGGTGTGTTTAAGATGAGAGAGGCGCTGCAGGCGAGTGGTGCATGCCGGTCAGATTCGTGTCCAAGATGGCACTGCCTCGCTCTGACGCAACCTGTGCGACGGTGCCGGTATTCTTGTGAGACCGAGGCAGCTGGAGCGCCTTGGGTAGGCTGCCTGAACTACAAAGGCCAAAGGGATTGTGGGAAATGAAGTGCTGTAAACACGTGCGCTGACAATGGACTGACAGATGATTGGATCTGAGCTGTGTTTAGATCAGAAACGTGTTGCCCTGACGCTCCGCAGCCTCCTGCCTCCCTTTTTCTCATCAGAGATCTACTTTAATCTGCAGAAATGCTTCACAGGGTTCATATTTGACAGAAAGTGCCAGTGTGTTCAACATATGGCCTACATTTAATTAAGCATAAGTTTATTATTCTAATCCTAAACTGTAAGAGGAGAGTTATTTTTACTGTAGCGATGGGGCGTCTATGTGGTGAGTGGGAGAATCACACATGCGTTCAGAAACTTTAAAAATAGTTTTATTCACAAACTCTTTCTAACCAACGCGAGGCTCCTCTCTGTTCTCGGGGCTGAGATGTGTCTTGACATGATTAGAGGCGCCTTTCTCCGCCCTCGGACGCCACCGCCTGGTCTCGTCTGGAATTGAGGCGAGGCGCATTTAATCTTAAACACACCTATTGAGAGCAGGTGAACAACCCCACCCATTAGCCTTTTGGTACAGCTAATGGGTCGTCTACAGCATCACTCAACTAGCAAGGCTTTGTTCTGCTCTACAGCTGAGTCAATGGGTCTAAACGACTTGATTAAGGATGTTTGGCAGTTTTGGCTCCCTCTACCTGCTGGGAGGAGCCTGGGTCTTATTTCCACTTCTCCAGTTTGGGCGAAAGTTTCTTTTCTGACCTAAAGAACTAAGAAGAAGCTGCTGTGATTAGAAGCGAAACCCAGTGCAGTCGATGATTTAGCTTTTCTATGATAACCAGAAAACATCTGTGGTTTAGCTCCTCATGGCTCAAAACTGAAACGCTCTGAAACAATGAGCCGCTTTGAGACGGTGATGCACGACTCGCAGAGTGAAGGCACTTTTCAAGAGTGTGGTTAAACCGTCTCTGGCACAGTGCTTCGAAGAAATCACTAAAGAACCGTCATTGCAACGATAACCTGCAATGCTATGCAAAGTTAATTTACATAGTTGCTATAAATGATAAATGTTGAACCTAATCCTTTATATCAGCGGCAAGATCGTCATCCTGTATTCAAGCAAACCTTTCCAAAACATCTAGGATTCTTTTGACCTCTGTCTCGTTCCTGTCTAGAATTATTTTCATGACGTGTTTGTGATTGCCTATAATGCGGCTTCTAAACATACAAAAGGAATACATTGTTTGTGAAAGGTATTGGAATGCCTAAATAATTGCAGTCGTGGTGATTTGTTAATTTTAAGCTTCCAAATTGTGATTTTTCGATTGTTCAGCCCTGACAAGAGACGTCATGGAATGTGAAATCAGGCCAGTTCTTCACTTTGTAACCATTTTCTCGTTTCAGGTCGGTGAAGGGTTGATCATGGACTTCCTGGAGAAGGTGAAGTCACTTCCTGTTGGCAACATGGCCGACGCGGCGGTGAAGACTGAGCTGAGGAGGATGAAAGATGAACTGGAGGCGAAAAACAACAGCTACATCTCAGAGATCCTCAAAAGATCCTCAAATAAAAGTCCTGTGAGCTCATAAGTAGTGTAAAAAAAGAAGTTTTGTATTTTTTTTCAATAAAAGTTAAATTGTCAAGTTTTTTTTCCCTTTTGTCAAATGTAGTGCATAGTAACTCTTTTTTTCAACTTTGAAATATAGACCAATAGGTGAACTGTGTTTTTAATTTTCTTCATGTACAAAATCAGATCCAAGAATTAAACTAAAAACTAAGATGGCTAAAATACTACCCAACAGTTTTCAGCTGTTTTAATGTCAAGCCCTAGATGTATAGTCTCTCTGAACTTTTCACTTAGCCTATTTCAAAGCAACTGCATCAGAAAAGTCCCAAGTTGATTCATTAGTGCAGCCGTTTGAGATAATCGTGCCCTCTGTAGTTCAAGCACCACATTTGGTATGGATGTAGCTTAGGAACCCCTTTATCGTATAATTTTGTTTTAATGGGTGTAATGAGTTTCACATAGTATATTTGACTTAATAATTGCATGCAGAAACATGTTGAACACTAATATGTGGAACAGTTAACTTCATTTTAACAAATAATTAAGAGTGGCTTCACAACCAAGCCACACTGGAGACAACACTGAACTCAGCATGGCATTAGTGTCGGCTATCGCTACAATAGTTACTACTGTAGTTAAACCATCGTGTAGTGCCCCAAGCGCTATCTAATTAGCCCTATTAATATTTCAACAAATTGTTTAGTATGTTTTACTAATTCAAGTTTATTTGTAGAGCACATTTAAAACAACTTCTGTTAGTCATTTGCTAACATTAGTTGTAGGCTATACAGGTGAAACTCAGAATATTGTGAAAAAAATGTATTTCTATAATTCAGTTTCAAATGTGAAACTAATATGATATAGACTCATTGCAAAGTGACATGTCTAAATGCAAAAATCACAGTATTAGTAACTGCATGTCTGCCATCTTTAATTTTTTAGGTGGCCATCGTGCTTTTCCGAAAGAGGGGGCCCTAAGCTACATCCATATTGGCGCTTGTACCACAAAGTGTACGATTTGGCTCAGATATAGACCTAAACGGCCCCACGTGTAGCTTGACCAAAGGGCAAGGAAGCTCTTTATGGTCCTCATGGCAGGGAGCTGACATTGCTGTAGTACCGCCCCTGGTGGCCAGGGTGACTCCAAAAGATACTTGATAGACGGCGTTCAATGAGCACTTTGACCTTCCCCAAAGCTTGGCTCCAAAGAGTTATTTTTTGACCCATATGATAACACTAGGCGACATATTTTGTACATCAGCACAAAAAAAGCCTTTTCAGTTCACTGTCAACCAAGCTCTGGATCTCTGTGGAGGCTCTGCTCGCCCCATGAGTGCGGGGCTTTGTGCCTTTTTGCCATTTTAAGACACATGCTTCATAGGAGGAGATTGAGCAGCCATATAACGACTAGGAACCATTACAATGGATGGGGCTGAATCGGACCCACTAATCTCTACAAACGGGAGAAAAATCATAGATTTAATAATTAGTCTGTCCATTTAAGGATTGTTTCAGAAATTGTAGACATCAGTGGTTCTCAAACTGTCCCTCATTCAGTCCCTGAATTGACCGAGTGGTTTTGCACTCCTGAATTAATCAACATTTACACTGATCCGGATGGTGGACGACGTTCAATCTTGGGGTTTTCATTCAGTTTAGTAAAAGGGTTTTCAATCTGAAAAGATTAACGACTCCTTGGTTTAAATGAAATTATGTAGCACACAGCCAGCATTAACTGTGGGAGATCTTTGTTGTTTAAATATGCTATACAAATGAAGTGGATTTGACATCCCGAAATCATTTAGCACCGTTTGGACAAAGCATTTTCTCAAACATAAAAACTTCTGTTCACAACCGTGTTTAAAACCATGTGGATTGCATTACAAATGTCCACACAACACAACTGAACTAATAAAGTTTTATTTTCTTAGAAATGGCCAGTTTCCTGTTTCTTTTTTGTCTTTCTAAGAAAGTATACCCCTTTTTGAATTCCACTAGCATCTACATAATGGTTATTGAATACTTCACAATATATTAAGTCTAGATGTTATGGTACATGCATACGATCCAGGCCGCATGAGAGCCACAGTCACCACGATACAGGGGCAGGGGGCAGGGCACAGGCCTCGTGTCCCAGTGAAACAGAGCTGTAGCCTCCTCCTGACGCCTCTCCACAAAACACTGACTGCATTAACACAATACACACAACAAACACACGCACACTGTACAACTGCCCTCACCGAGGAGAGGGCTAGTGTTAAACTCTTTCACAGAAAGAAGTCGAGCACTGGGACCACGAGGCTCTGCGTCACTGGAGAGGGGTGAAGGGAGGCTAAGGAAATAATATAATAATATAATATAATAAAATAAAAGACATTCAAATACAGTCCGCTTTTCGCTCAAAAATACAAAACTACATGAGAAAAGCATCGAAATAAAACCATTGATCAAAACATTTCTTAAAAAAAAAAAAAAACTCAAGTGCTCATCACACACACGACCTATGTCCGTTTACAGAGCCACTCCCCCTTTGCTCTGTTGCCTAGTTACATCCGCCCGGGGAGCCAATGGAACGGCAGCTGCGCCCGGGTCCAGGAAGTCTTGTTCGCGAGGAAAAAGGTGATACAAAGGCTTAACACCAGGGGACGCTCTGCTCACGACCCGTTTGGAGAAATACTCGGAGGAATCTCTTGTGGCCACTGCTGCTGCCCCCTGGTGGAGTGTGCCGGTAATGCAGCTCATTTGGCCCCGTGGGAGCTGTCTGTCAGTCTCTCTGGGCCTTCGGCTGTAGCGTTTTGGAGTCTGTTGTATTATTCTATGTAAGAAGTGACGTCTTAATTGTGTTGTAGCGTGTTGGACTCGATAGGGGGCGCCGAGTCATACAGAGTGTCCGTGTCATGCGTGGGCTCTCCGGCCAAAGTGCAGGGGTTTGACAACGTCCCCGCGCCGCAGTCACAGAAAAACCTGAAAGAGACATGTGAAACAGATGTAAGTGTTCTGAAAAGAGTTCTTCAGCTCCCTCTAGTGGAACAAATGTAGGATACTATAAGTGCATCAGAGTAGTGTGGCATGAAATCTATTCCCGACTCCAAAGGGAATGAAGTCTGACCGATAAAACAGCTCCCCCTAGTGGTACACACGTTTTACACATACATCGACTTAAAGATCTGTGCATTGGTTGTTAGGTAAACCAAATGGGAAATTAAGTTTAATATTTGTGCATTTATTAATCCCAGCTCATTTCTTTTAGCTGTTGTACCTGACTTTTTGTTGTAGTGATGCATTGTCTTCAGCTTAAAAATGTCCAAAACTTCAGTTGTCCTAATTAAGATACATTTTTGCCTCAGTAAGTCTTGTTTGGACACAATTTGCTTGCACATTTTTTAGCATTTAAAAAATGAATGCAGAGATGGGCAGTACTCTGTTACATTTGCATACAGTACATTTAACTTCTACTTAAGCTCTTAACCCCCGCCTTAACCGAGAGCATTTTCTCCAGTTTGGCTTTACCCAAATCTAAAATCTTCTCAACTGGAGAGCAATAGTGTGAGCAACGCCTCATTTGAAAACTTAGACCTACAAAAGTGTTTGTCACATTTTTATTGTTTTTTCATTACTTTTTGGTGGTTCTTTTTGCTGGGAGTTGTCAGGTGACTCCATCTTGCCCCTCGTCGTCAGTGCGCGCAGTTTGGAAATCTTCCATTGAAAGGATTTACAATGTTTGGCCTTTTTGGGACTTCTTTTTTCACTCCACACCTCTCTAACTCTGTGGTGAGTTTTACCATTTCATTTCCTAAATCTACAGTGGGATCATTTGGTTGGTTTATTTAGTTATTTAGTTTATTTGTGTTGCAGTCGCTTGGAACTTCATTAACGGAGCGCACATTTTTAGATTAAGTAATTTTACAAAAGTTCCTTCAAGTTATAAACGACAAGATTAAAGTGTTGAGTGCTCTGAGGTGTTAGCTTGAATTCGGCAGAAACAAAATGGAACTATTGTCCTCGATTCGTAGCTTATACTGTATTAGTTCAAGCCAAGAGCTTATTGTTTTGCTCATCACCTCAGCATTGAATATGAGTTTTTTTTAGAGGGCTGGTCTTGACCCAAAAGTCCTGGGCCGATTTTTTCTGCCAGTCCAGCCCTGTATGTAACGCAATGATCCCCCACTCACTTTGCGTTCACGTTGAAGGCTATATTTCCATTTAGTCTTAAAATGTGCAAACCATCTATAGTGCAGCTTTAACAGAGACACTGTCCAACCTTCAGCTCCATCAAAACAAACCTGAGGAAAGTCTCTCACCTATCGTGCCGTATAAACTCTACGTCATGGCCTTGATGACACTTTTTAATGCAGTTGACACAGATGGCGTTTCTATCCGTGGTGTTACACGTGTGGCACCTGGAAAAGAGGGGACGACGTCATCATTATGAACATTAAAGTATGTCAGGCCCAAATCTGTAACACAAAGTAAACTTGCCGGTAGAAGTCGTGCATGGGGTAACTCGTGTAGCTGGAGATTTTATACAAACACTGCCCCCGACTCACTGCCTTCTCAATGGCGTCTTGATTATTCAAAATTTTATTATCTGATACAAAAAAAAGGGGGACAAAATTGCTCGGTGTTATAAAAAAAAATACTGCAGGGAATTTACAACCGATTCATCGATAACTGGGTTTTTGGGAGGGTCGCCCCATGCAATAAAACATATTTACCTTTCATAGTAACATTGACTCCTGAGGCGAGAAAAAGCCCTCCAAATCTATTGTTAAAGATCTGGTTTCCCTCCAGAGTGGCTGTGGCGTGGTTTGTGATCTCGATACCTGGACAACGAAACATTATTCACTGTGAAATTTAGAGCAATAAGTACTTTAGAGGACTAAACTAAAACTATGCTGAACCTAATCCGGGACAAAACGAGAGCTGAAGTCTAGGTCAGTGGTTCGCAGCTCTGGGGCCACCCTACATGCGCACCCCTATGTATTTTGTTGTATCTGCACTACAACCCAAATGTATTATGTGACTATGTGAATTTCAATGATTAGAGACTCTTTCAACTGGTCACTGAAGGTTGAAATTTGTGAAGAAGGGACAAAACATTTAATTTATTTAAGTAAAAAAAGAAATCGTGACTTTTAGTCCAGAAAAATATTACTTTGACTAAATACACTACCCTTTCTGCAATGTCAAAAGATATAGTGGTGTATTTTTTATTTGGTCAGAAAGTGCATTTTAGTCAACAAAATCAACAGGTCCAAAGGAATTAGGTAATGAAGTAATTGCACCACTGTTTGATATAAATTAATGCTGTTCAAAACATCATACGCAAATCAATTTTAACGGCGTCATTTGTTTTATAGCAGGAAAAATTTGTCTCAATTTGTCGACACAAAACAACCACTGCGTGAGGCCAATGCATGAGCCGCTCTGCTGCACCTCTGTGAACCTGGCCCCTCAACATACACACGTTTGTGTTTGTGTATACATTTCCGTTTTTATGGGGGTGGGGTGGGGGGGCAGCTTCACACAGCTCTCTGCTGCTGCTGTGGGACCGCGTCACGTGACTGCGAGATTACAGGAAGCACATGTGGGTTTGTTTTCCTTCTGCACCATAGACATAATGAGGACAGCTTTGAAATCGCTGATGGACTTATCAGGAAACAAGGAGCAGACACTTTCATCATGAGGTTTTACTTTAAACACGTCATGGACAACTCTTTTTGTTAAAGAAAACGAAGTTTCGAACTAGTGGAGCAGCCTTTAATCTGAGGAGAGCAGCTTTGTAGAGTAAAAACTGTCCCTTCGTAATGTTAGCTCTGTCTTTCTTCTTGCTGCTACATTATTTTCATCTGATGAGCCTTTCACATACTACACGTATGTGCTTGGGCAATGCTGTTGTTGTGCTGCACTTGGAGCAGAAGAGATAAACTCGAGAAAACAAAACTAATGATACGTTTCCCCCATAAAACTGGACCTTCAACAAAACAAGCCTACTTTGAGTGGCATTTATGGATAAAATGAACTTTATGTGGCAAGACAGAACTAAAATGATGATTCAAGGTACATTTAGAATAGATAAAAATGTTTATCTATTATTTTAATCGTTGGACAGCACTAATATAAATGTTTTAAGGACAGACACTACATTACATACAGACACTATTAAGCTTTAATATTGCGACAATAGGAGGGAGAACGAACCTGCAGCGAAGCCGTCGAAGATGCGGTTCTTACGGAGGATGGGGTGGCTGTTGGTGCTGATGAGGACCCCGGCCTGAGCGTTTCGGAAGATGTCGTTCTCTTCTAATAAACCTGCGCAGAGAAGCGGATGCAATCATTAAACGCTGACCGCAAAAGGGATAGAAGTGTGGCTACGGATTAACTTGATCAACTTTTCCCATTTCAAACCATGACAGAGGCAAACGCACACTGAACAAATCCAATGTCCTAAGATCACCAAGTCTCAGTACCTCTGCCGCCGTTGAAGATGCAGATGCCGCCGTCCCGCCCGTCGTGGATCTTGTTCCGCCTCAGAGTCGGGTTACTGTCCGTCTTTATCCACACCCCGGCCATGGCGTTATCGAAGATCTCGTTGTCCTCAATAAAGCCCAAACCTGAAACAAATCAAACACAGTCTGCATTTAGTTAACTGTAGAAGTCGACTCAAATACAGGAAAACAATCTGATTCAAGTCATTTTGAATAACAGCGAGTAACACGGGCCACACCTGAGTTATAGACTAAAATCCCGCCATTCTGTCCGCCCCAGATCTTGTTACGCCGAATCTTTGGGTTGCTTCCCGTCCTGTGAATGACAAATAACAACTTCAATAAAAGGTCAATAAAGCAAAAGACCAGAACAAAACAGTCTCTCGATACTTGGTTAGGAATGGTATTCATAATGTTTAATATCTCTCATTCCAACTGCATCAATTTAGCAAATTTTGCAAATTTAGCGAACCATTACCAGTTATTTCAAACCATCACAGTGTCAATAAACCAAAGAATAGCTTCTCGCATCACGAATAAAGGGATAAACGAATGCACTGAAATAAAGATTGGACTTTATTGATCTCACAATGGAGAAACTGACTTGTTTCATCAGCGCTCAAGAACACTCAGGGGTTGCAATAGTCAACATAAATGAATACAAAACTGTGTACCTTATTTGGACTCCCGAATACATGTGATTGTAGATGTCATTGTCCTCCAATACTCCATGGCCATTGTCATAGAAATATACACCCACCTTAAACGATAAAAACAAGGCTGTAAATGTCACACTGAGGTAGAAAAGGACACGAGTGAACAGGTAAAAGGAGAATCTCATGTGATGTGAACCGAGTCTTGTTATCTATAAGAACATTTATTTCATTAGGCTAAATGGCATTGTGTGACGTATCGGACTGAATGTGCTTTACCTGTTTGCCGCTGTGGATGCGGTTCTTGCGGAGGACGGGAGTGCTGCCGGTCGTCACCCAGACGCCCGCTAACGTGTTACTGTAAACCTCGTTCTCCTCGATCACTCCCTGGCCTTTTTCATGCTGCAAACACACAGCGCAAAGACGGGTTAGTGCCAGAAAATAACCAGCAGGAATTTCCCCTGTGTAATCGATCAGTAACTTTCCCAGAAAACCTTTCATTCTGACCAAGAGGAGCCGTGAAATGTTACCGTTAATGATGCATTTGATGATAAAGTTCAATGAATAAGGCAGCGAGAAGTTTAGGCTTACTGCGTCTTTGTCAGGATTTAGAATGACCAAATACTACACATTAATACCACAAACGTTAAGATTTGCAAACATATGCAGGATAGATGGATTGAGTGACGTTTTGTGTGATGATTTAATACTTTTTATTGACATTTTAATTAAATTTGGCAAACTAATGCTTTATAATGCCCTGCTTAAAGCCTTGTTTGTGCTTTTATAAAGGTTTATATCAGGGAAGCAGCTGCTAGTGGGGCTTTGACATATGCGCGCTGACTCTCCAGGTAAATCATTTATTAATTAATGAAGATACTTCTTATGTTTGAATAAAAGTATGGTAGCTACACTATGATGAATCAGCAAAGTAACAGTAATTGACATCCAACTTGTCCAGGTACAACACCATCATGATTACATTTGGACATTTAAATAGGGATCATTGTGCACATTTCTGTAGAGCATTCTGTTCTCTTTCAGAGCAATGAAGCTGGGAACAGTGTAAGGATGGTGAAGGAGGGATTTATACGCAGTCTGACCATGCTGGAAGAGAGGGGTGTCAAAGTACAGGCCATTGTGACAGACAGACAGACACGGGAGTGCAGAAGTTTACATCTTCTAAGATGTTTTGTATGTGTCCGGGTACAGGCAGTGGCGCAATCGTGCTTTTGTCATGGCAGTGCCTAAATTCACTCCCAGTCCATAACACCCAATGCTGTATTTTTCATTGTTTTTGCCTGTGCTTTTACAGAACATGGCATTTTTATTATATTTTTTCATTAAGAGTTTTTTTTTGTCTCCCAAGATGTAGTTGTAAAGTGCCATAGAAATAAACTTTGATTGATTGGTTATCAACTGGTGTGTTGCACAGTAAACTTCAAGGCAAATTTCAACAAAAAATGTAGAATTATGTATTTTGGCATTTATATACTCTACAATGGTGGTTAAAATGCCAAATATGTATGTACTGAAATTATATATATTTTTTAAGTCAAGTGGCTTTCCATTAAATGTAGGAGGGTCCTGAAACATCAACTTCAGTTGAGAGCCACTGCAACTGAGATAGGCTAATAGATCCCATTCTGTGGCTCGGCATTCCAGTTCTTTTTACGTTCGTTCAATATGGTGCCAGATTTCTTATATCTGATTTAAGCGGATCAGTAAATATAATTATAAAACCCTGCCGCGTCGTCAGAGTTTACCAGCGGTTATAAACTCTGGCGGGCACACGGTGTAGCTCGCGCTAGCGCCGCTCCGCCCCCGCGCCAACGGCCCGACTGTGTCCAGTTCTGTGGGGGTGAACTCTGCTGTTTATGGCCCTGGCGCATCGGTAACCAGCGGGTCCGCGCGGTGCCCGCGAGCAGCCACAGAGTGAGGTTACGAAGAGAGTTTCCCTTGTGTAACGTCTGTCGCTCCAAACTCCTCTGCTCCGTGGTGAGCACTCATTTGCATAAAGCCACAATGTGGAGTTTCAAATTAGCTCCTAAAACAATCTTATTCACATGATTAATTTACCAAATGAACACAAATGCAATTGAACATTTGTAGCTTTCGTTTCCACTAAGAATTTACCAATTAAACTTAAAAAAATAAAATAAAATAATAATAAAATAAAACATGATTAGCAAAGATATCCAAAATCCACTCATAAAACAGTGACAGGCTGACATGACAGAGTTTGCATAACACTAAGTGAGGCGGCCAGAATATTTTTGACTCATGGCTGAAGCGCTCCCAAGGTTGGCAAAAATGCATCTCAAAATACATCAGATTGTTGCTTTAAGATATGGAATTTAAAAATATTTCCCTGAGAGGGGAAATATACTTCTCACCTTTTTCACCCCGATCCGTTTTCATGCCTGAATAATAGCTTGCAGCAAAAAAACAACAAAAAAACTAGAACTATGAACTAGTTCATTTTTGGAACTATGAACGAACTTAACTATAAACAATTATGAACTATGAACGAACTAGTTCATTTTGAAATTTGTGAACTGAACTTTGAACTAGTTCATGTAGAAAATGAACTTTCCCAACAACAGCTGTGACAGCACAGGACGGGATCACCACACGAATGTGATGACCTAGGTAGCCCCAGCACCACCTGACCACATTCCGGTACGCAAGGTGCTGGTAATTGCTGAAAGAAGTGATGTATGTAAAATTTTAAATCAATAGGCTATCCTGCAAAAACTAACCTGTGCACCAACGTCTCTGGCATCTCACCAAAGAGCTGCACGTATGTCCCATACACTGCCTGCAGTAGGTATGGGTTAAGGGCAACTGCCTCGAAACCCAGGTGCTCAGTAATGCAGGTGTTGACACCCACCTGCTGACATCTGTGCATTACCCACCACAAATGGGACAGTTAATGCTAGCGAAAGTTGAGGAGGAAAAAGTCGTAATGTTTTGTGCATATTACTACATAACTATAACCTGGATAACGCCAGACTGCTGTGTGCGCTTGAATTATTTTGAACTGCACAACAGACTGGGGACCATGGCCAAAATTTTCGCATGGATTTGGGAACCAATCACAGAACGAGGAGGGACGGCAAGACAACGACGACCTATTCGATATACGGAAGCTTGTAGTTTAATTACGGATTTAAAAAAAAAAGTTTATTTACAGATCAAACATGACAGCAGCAGACGCAATGCTATTTTTCGAATAGTTTAGCTCGAAAGTTTACAGCGAGTACGTCATACGTCATCGGATACGATGATACGATTGGATGTGGCTACATGCAGACGCATGATAGACATTCGTAGTGCCCAATAAACGACTATGGACGATCGTAAACCACACCTCTCCTATGAGAAAATGAATTGAACAGACTAAATATCACTTGTGATATTTAGTCACAAGTGACTAAATATCACTTGTGACAATATCACAAGTGATTAAATATCACTTGTGATATTTAATCACAAGTGACTAAATATCACTTGTGATTTTAGTCTGGCGTTAGCCAGGCTAACATAACTAAACATTGAATTGTATTATCATGTCTTGTGCTTTTATTTTATTCAATTATACCTTTGGTGTAACCCTGCAGCACACATTCTCCACTGGGGATAATGACGTGCAGTGGCTGCATAAACACCTGTTGATGCAGAGTCATAGCTTACTATGTCTGTATGATACCTCAATATCCATGTATGAACATATCTACAATTTAATATAAATATGAACCTTTCTTTTACGTTTGCTCTAAATCAGATAAACCTAGCGCTAATGCTAACACCAATTTACCATTCGCTAACGGGACCCATCCTTCCACTGACGCCTCGGCGGGCTCGTCAGTGGCCTCGAGCAACGAGCGAGCCATCGGCTCAAACATGAAAATGCACCTCAAACTTTGAGGTGCATTTTCTAACCAAGTATCGTTTGAGATGCAATGTGGAAACAAAAGCGTCTACAGCAGAAGAAAATAAATATCATTGTTTGGAATTTAAATAAATAAATACCACAAATGCAAGTTTGCAAATGCAAGCGCTCACCACATAGATGCCGCCGTGTTGCCCGTCGTGGATCTTGTTGTGCCGGACGATGGGGCAGCTGTTGGTTCGGATCTGAATCCCCGCCAAAGCGTTGCCGTAGATATCGTTACTCTCTATAAGGCCCCGCCCATCCCCAAATATGTACACACCTCCCTGGTTACCGTTAAAAATCGCGTTCGCCCTAAAAGACAAAATTAAAGCAATGATAAGAATGTTTTACGTAGCTTTGAAAAACACAAATCTGTCTTTCGTCCTTACCGTATCGTGGGGTCACTATTCGACGTGATCCAGACGCCGGCGAAGTTATTGGCGTAGATTTTGTTCTCTATAAACTGGCCGCGCCCCTTTTCGTGGACATAGATGCCGCCCGTCTGCCCATGGTGGATCTCGCACCGCACCACGGTCGGGTTGGCGTACGCTTTGACCTCGAAACCGGCGATTCGGTTTCTGTGGATGTTACAGTTCTCAAAGTAACCCTGAAAAACAAGAGCACACATGTCTTTTATTTAATTAATAATACTCCTAAATGCACATATGTATATGTATACTATATGTACAGTATATATATGTATGCACGATTTCAACATCACACTGAACTTGGATCTGGATGTGACTTTTGGATGGATCTTTCATTTTGTGTTGTGGGATTTTGTGATTGGGATTTAAACAGAGTATTATGCTTTTTGTAGGTATTTGGTGTTAAGTTGTGTTTCTCCTACAGCGCATGTGCGCGAGGTTTGCTAAGTACCGCGTTATTACTCGGGTTTGAGCGGTTCAAATGGGGTACTGCAGTGGTGTTCGCCTGTGTGTGTTGTCGATGGAAGTAAACCAAGTTATTCCAAACTAAGTCTGGCCGTAAGCCTCTCCCCTTCGCAACAGTTTCAACAAAGGGCAAAAAAATACATTAAAAAAAGAGCGGGTGGTTTGTGCAGCTGTAATTAAGCTATGATGAGTGATCTCACGTTGCAATGAGAGGATTAACATTAGCAAAAAGAACGAGAGGTGAGGAAATAATTTCATGGATATGTAGGAGAAGCCGTTTAGCAGCTGTCACTGGGCTGTTAACCTCCTAAAAGGATCAGGCCACTGTTTTTACATACTGAGATACCTTACCTTACCTTATGCATGACTGAGCAGACGCTGTTAGCATTTAGCCTCTCCCAGCATATTCCTATAGCTCCAAACTGAGGGGAAGTTAGAAACTAATAAGCTGTTCTACATTTTAAATGCAGTTTAATTTTGTCTAACTAGACTTGGATTGTGTAAGTATTCACGTAACTGCATTTAAATAGGGAAAACGTGGAAGAGCTTGGTTGCTTCTAGCTTCACCCCTATTGGAGCTATAGGAATATGCTGGGATTGGCTAAATTCTAACAAAATGTTAATGGTCTATTTGCGTGACAGTTACGCATCAACTCGTCTAAACTAATGTAAGAAAATATCTCAGTATGGAAAAACAGTGACCTATAATTCCTTTAAGCCCTGCCTTAAAGGAATAGGCCACCGTTTTTACATACCAAGATATGTTCTTACCTAACCTTAGTTAGGTAAGAACATATCATACCTTAGTTAATATATACCAGGTCAGGTCTTTGTCCGTGCGCTCTGTCACTCAAACGGAGCACATACGCAGCCTCTCCCACATGTCATATAGCTCCAAAAAAGCTCACAATAAAAGCTACCAAGCTCTTCCACGTGTTCCCTATTTAAATGAAGTTACGTGAAGTGTTTTCATGCGAAGTATATTTACACAGAAATGTAGCATGTCGATTTTATAAGCAGATAAAAAGGGGTACTATATTGTGAGGCGTAATGATACGAGGAGCACAGCGTCCGCGCAGTAACTCCTAAAGACTTCCCCCGCTCACTTCCGTCAATAGAAGCTGCGTGAGCAAAATTGTAATGCTTAATTTTAAAGCTAAAGCCAACAAAACTGATCCTCATTTTTCAAGTCACATTGTAGCCCCGTTTCTCACATTTTTGACGCTTTTTGTTGCTCATGTTTTAGTATTAATCTTATGTTCGTTTTTGTTGCTTTTCATCTTTATTCGTTGCTTTTTTGTTGCGTTTTCTTCTCGTTTTGCTTGCCGTTTTGATGCTTTTTTTCCCAAGAAGCTTTTAGATTTGGGTAAAGCCAAATGGAGAAAACGTGTTTGGTCCAGGTGGGAGTTAAGAGGTTAAGAATAGTCACTGGAGAAGATTCAAAGATCACTCAAAGATGCGCTAGCTGCTCGAAACATCACTCCAGGCACGTTTTTGACGAGGGAACATTGTCGTAATGTTGTAAAAAGGTAAAAAAGTTGATTTTGCAAAACATCCCCTCTTTAAAATCAAAATGGAGTACAGTTTGGCAGCAATTTAGACATATTTTTTGCTAGCACCACCTAAAACATGAAGAAGCTCAGTTTTAGTCATGATCTTCCTAATTAGCTCCATTTTATCCGTATCAATCAAAAATCTATTATGGTTTACAAAAATATAGCTTTTACCAATAAGAAAAAGAATAACTATAAAACCAAGTTGTAAAATGATTCCTAACATGCATCCCTCTAATGGCGACCGTTTTCTGTAAGGATTAAATGTCATGTTCTTGTGTAATGTTTTTTTACCATGCCGTGGTCAAACGTGAAGACCCCCACGTCCCGCCCGTGGTGAATGTGGTTACGCCTAATGATGGGGTTCCCGTGGTTTTTCACCCAGATTCCCGCTAAAGCGTTGTTACTAATTTCATTGTCTTCATAAATGCCCTGAGACAGACACAAGACGAGCGATTAGTTGGTATTAGTTTAATTTTTAAGAATGAATTGATGAATCAAGTTTGTACCTGCGCGTGGTCCGTGATATAGAGCCCTACGTTTTCACAGTCGCTGATGTTGCAGTGTTTGATGGTGGGACAGGCTCCTTGGCCGCTCACACACACCGCTGAACCCACTGAAGGAGAGAAAAAAAACAATTAGCTGTCAGAAAAGTGCTTTAAATTAGGGATGCACGATAATATCGGCCGCCGATAATTATCGGCATTTATCGGCATTTTGGCGCCATCCCCGATAAAGCCGATAAAAAAAAATTCGGCCGATAATTAGGCCCGATAATTATATTTATAAGCTCAAACTACATTGAATCTGCGGCTCCAGCTCGCTGCCTTTCTCTCGGCGGCGCCGCCCCGCACGTCCTGCAGCCCGGAGCTGCTGCAGACTCAGGACAGCATATTTACAGCAGCAGATATACGCTCTCCACGGCCGACTTCTGCACGGTTTTAGCTGAAAAAATACGACGAGTATTCCAGGGAAACAGCTGTGCAGGCGCTCTCCGGGAAGGAAGAGTTTTTTGACTTTTTACATCGAAGTCACTTCAACATTAGCACCGCAACAAAATGAGAAAAAGACGAGGAAATGCGAACCGCGGACCCGCTCACGTAAGTGAGCATTACTGGAACACAGCGGGGCCTAAAAACCCATGTATTATCTTAGCATTTCTGATCAAATAAACACGACAGCCCCGCGATTAAAGCGCTATGAACGAGAGGAGTTTTACATTGATGAAATGAGCCACGCAGCTAAGAGTTTTTTTTTTTTTTTACCACACGAGGCACAAATGCATAAATGAGCCCAATGCAGGATTATATTCCAGTATTGTAAATAAGAATTCATTAGTATGATGTCAACAAAAAGAAAAATACTAGGAATGAAGTAGTAGTAGTAATATTATTCTAAACTATCTCATGTAAAGCGCTTTGTGACTATATGTCTGTGAAAGGCGCTATATAAATAAATATCTTCTTCTTCTTTTTTTTTTTTTTTTTAATAAGATGTGGCACAGATGAACAGAGTCAGACCTGCTCAGATGATGGAACTGTAAAAAAACAGAGCTTTAGAAAAAGGTGGAGACTCAAACCCAAAGTAAAACTCATTATTTCATTTTTATTTATACACTTGTATATTGCTTGGTAGAGTTAATATATTTTGGGCAGAACTGTGAACTGTTACAGTGAGTTCTTGTCACAAAATAAAGTGCAAATATATATATATAATTATCGGTGTCATTATCGGTTATCGGTATCGGGACATGCGGAATTATCGGTTATCGGTTATCGGTTCAAATTGGCATTATCGTGCATCACTACTTTAAATGCATTATTTTTGTGTGTTTTGATCTTGCCTGTGCACGTGGAGCGGATGATGCAGTGGTCGATGTTGGGGCTACAGTTGACGGTGATCTCCAGACAGTGGTGGGCGTTATGGTGCTGCGCCGACTTATCGTCAGGGTTAAACTGTGGACACAAGAGGGCAGCACCGAGACAGGGAGGCAGATGTTATTATCAACACATCAAACAAACCTCTCAGACCGTGACCCCCAGGATTACCATGTGAACAACACATTTAAAACCAGTTTAATCTTCTATATTTACATTTACAGTCTGTGGACTTCGAGTGTTTTCTATTAGGAATGACATTAGATACATGGGGTGGGCGATATTGCCAAAAATTAATATCTCAATGACGATAATGAAGCAATATTTTAGCAAATCATCTTAATTCATGTTGCTTTGTTGCTCAAAAAGGTTGATAGTCTTAACCTCTTATTTCCCACCTTAGCTGAGCGCATTTTCTGGAGTTTCTGGACTGGAGTTTACAACCTATAGGCCAATTTTTTGTCGCTTTGGTTTTGTAGGTTTTTTTGGTCACATTTTTGTTGCTTGTCATCGCTTTTTTTTCCCCTTGTTTTTTTGACACATTTTTGTCATTTTTTGTCACTTGTTTAGTTGTTGTTGCTATTCCAGCATGTTTTTGTTGTTCTTGTGTGGATTTTCCATCACTTGAGTCGTGTTTTTGTCACTTTCTTTGATCACTTTTGTTGAGCCTTCATCCTCCTTTTAGTCGCTGCTTTGACGCTTTGTTCAAGGAGCTTTTAGATTTCGGTAAAGTCGAACTGGAGAAAATGTGCTCAGTTCAGGCGGGGGTTAAGAGTAGGGCAGGGCGATGTGGCCTAAAATCTACATCACGTTATAAAAAAGAAATATCACAATAACGATATAATTGACAACGGACAAATTACTTCAAAATCCCAGCATTACGCCTATTGGGAAGATTAATTAAGCACCTGTCCCTGCGCTCTACAGTCAGTGTTTGTGCTGCTCTGATGGAGCTGAGCGGATCATAAATTATATTGTGTCCACAACGATGTAAAAAATTACAACGATATCAAAAAATTATAGCGCTATAACGATACGCGAAACGATATGGCCCACCCCTAGTTAAGAGGTCAAGTATATTTATGTTTAGGCACCAGTTTATGCAACTTTATTTTGATATAAAGATTTTGTGTAGACGGTATATTGCACACGTATATATAAAAAAAAAAAAAAAATACCATTTTTTTTTTGGTTGTGAAGTCTAAATTGTTTAAATCCTTAATGCTTGTGTTAACTTTCGTTGATGAGAAAAGTCATGAGAATTACTGCTTTTCAAATGGCATCAATAATAAAACACTACAGCAGCGTAGTTTGTAAGTTTTAAAGAAGTAAACATTTCATAAAAAGGAAAGAATTCTACTATCCTAAATGCAGCTGCTGTGTTTAGAAGTGCCCTACAGTAGCCTCAGAGGGTCATATTTCAACATTTGCATATGTTGATGGAGCAAATGTAAACGCAAAAAAGGAAAAGCTGGACAGCAGAATTTTCTTTTGCATAAAGAAACGGACATGTAAATACTTTTGTCTCGTCTGAGCTGAGAGTGAAATGACAATAGCAGCTTTAAATCACACTGCAAAATCATTATAGGGTTTAGTTTAGTTAAGTTATTACAGACTAATATATTACCCATTACCATATCTAGGACTGTCACTTTGTTTTATAATAAATGACTGAAAAGACTTACCCTAATAGTCATGTATCCTACGTAGGCGTCTTCTGAGCCCTCCATAAAAACAAATGTTGAATCTCTAGTATTTTCTATCACTACTTTGTCAGCGACTTTCCCCGGAGCTAGAATGAAAGAAATGTTGATTTACTGACTGCCACACACAGGTGAAAACGCTTCATTACTGTGTAGTTGTTAAAGCCGTTTCCCACCTGCTCCAATCATGGTGATGGGAGACTCTATGTAAATCCACTCGTCGGTGTAGATCCCCGAGTGAACGAAAATTAAACCGTCGAAATGGGCCTCCTGTACCCCACCGAGAGCGTCCTCAATGGTGTCGTAATACTGGAAACAAGACAAAACCATAAACACCAAAGTAAAAGAGACACTCATCGAAACATGGCATGGACTAAATTAGCTTAGGTTTCATTTTAATCAGCAAAAATATCACGAAACATACAAGTTGATGATAGAACGGAGCAAAACGGAGAGGACAGGAGTATCATGTGCTCACCAGCATGTTCTCTCTGCCCTTGTACCGGCCGGGGTTACTGTAAAAGTGCTCCGCGAAGCCTGGTTTCACATGGGCTCCTTTGTACTGCAACAACACAATAAACAAGTGGAGGTTATACAGGTGAGAAAGTGAGGCATGGCAAATGGTCATGGCGAGATTGTAAATTGAATGTACGCAGTGGATATTGAGCAAAACCAAGGCCTTCAAAGTCTACAAGCAACATTTTTTATTATAATCGCAGCGGACTCATCTAACAACTTCTGACCTTTCTTTGTAATGATAATTAAACAGAATTATTGGGTGGAATAACAGGTAGCACAGTCAGGGTCAGCTTTACGCCTTTATAATGCATGACATCTTGTTGAATTACATTACATGCAGCTGGGGAATAACAATGGACCAGCTGTGCCCATAACGACAAAAGGCTAATGTGGCCTTGATTTCAGCTAAACATCAAGGTGAGAATGACCTTGGTGAAGTTCACACTGTTAAGTTCTCATTCAGAGTTCAGGTCAGAGTCGTCCAAGTTGAGTCAGTTTTATCACATCCATGTTCTAAGGCTTTTAATTTTCTAAAATGATACATCCGTTAACTTCAACAAACAAACCTGGATTATTTGTGCAAACACAACACATTACAGAAACACTAAGCCCCAATGATCAACAAGACTTTGTGACGGAGCAAAGTCTTGCAGCTCTTTTGTTATTAACTTGAGGTTCTTTTTGAAATGGGGTGCCAGTCAGGTATCCCTCAGGACACAAGTCCGCACATTACTGGATGTAGACCCCTTGTTTTGTTTTAAAGCAGAGTGAATGACCACAGGAACACACAATATACCGTATTTTCATGTTTTAAGTGTATTTTCATAAAAGAGTTCACGTAATTTCCCACCAAAAGTTCATAAATCCATTGCAATCTGCAGCTCAATCCAAATGTCTGACAGTTTGAACTCCCCCCAGGTATAATTTAAGTTATTTGAATTTAATTGAGTTCTTGTACTTTCTTCAGTGTATGTACAACAAAGCTCCACAATGAGCCAGGGCGTGTGTGATGACGTCACTGGCATGTGGACTCAGGCAAACGGCCGTTTCCACAAGATAGTCTGGGTAAGTCACGTGACAGGTTGATGCTACGGCCTCGACGTTTGGGCTGACTTCCATGTTTTGGTCGGACAGACGCAAATGATACGGATAGCTTTGCAAATAGATCCTTGTGCGAGGATGAGTTTCGGAGGATGGCTTAGGTAGAGAGATTTATTGGCCTCACAAACTTTGCTTAAAATAAGAGTGTTGCTCCGAGCTCACGCAGGACTGCGGCTACTGCTGCACTGAGCACTATGCCACTTTCAGGAAAGGGATGGTTTTAGTGGTGGCGCGAATGAAGAACTAATGGGTGAGTATGAGAAGTGAGTTGTGAGGTTAGAGCTGGCTGACACATGATGACACTAGAACAATAGGAAAGGCTGTAAAAAGACGCCAAGCCCGAGAGCATTTACGTGTTCTATGTGATGATCAGAGCTTTAAGAGTCTGCAGAGTCCTAAGAGCCAGTATTTATGTTGATGTGAGCGTAAGCCGTGGCACATTGTACAGCTGCGGCTCTCATCTATACATTTACAAAAACAGTGAGGTATTGTATTGGTTTTGGTTCAGGAACTCTATACAGATACTTCAAAAATCTGTTAGAAATATGTGGCATAATCTTGTTAATCGTCATTATTCATTCACGCCAAACTCGGTGGTGGCAAGCTGCTGTTGTAGCCACAGCTACCCTGGAAGCTACTTACGGAAGCAAGGCTACCAGTCTGTGCCATCGGCCCCTCCAACCACCACCAACCACTCACTCACTCACTCACTCACTCACTCCATTCGCCCAGGCTTCCTAAACAGCCTCCCATCCAAGTACCAACCAGGCCCTTCCCTGCCTAGCTTCCAAGATCTGACATGCTCGGTATGGAAGAGTTTGTGCCAAGAAGTGATAAGTATATGCACAAAAAATAAAAATCCCAATAACCACAACTGCAATTCGATGCTTTTCAAAATTGTTCAGACCCTGCTATGATTGTGTCATAGACTTTGTTGAGTCTCGTATTACCTTGAAGAAGAATTTTAGTCAAATATGCCAAATAACAAGCTCTACCTCATTCCTTTTCCATGGACCAAGCAGCCAAGCAACACAACAACCCCTTCTTTAAATCCGTGTCTTTGTGTGGTTAGCCCATTGTCCCACGGTCACGTCCCTGTCCCGCTCTGCTTTGTCCTTTGGGGGGCGTGTTAATAAAACTGTGCAGGTGCTCCTTAATTGGGCGCCTGGCGGAGGTCATTCACTTCAGGGAGCCCTGTTCAACGCTGCCAGACAAAGACGACGGCAATAAAGGAAACAAAAACTAAAGTGGACCTTTACGAGCTGCTACCGAGAGATGTCAGGACTTTGAGATCGCGATTATAGAGGTCACAATATAATGTCAAATAAGATTACAGGGAGCATAACCTTCAGTGTGAGCATATGGAATAAAAGATTTGAGGCCAGTACACAGCACAATTGTTGGGGCTGGTGGCACTTTGCAAACTGACAAAAGTGCAAGTGAGATAATTGTTTGAATAATAAATTCAGTAGGTCAATTCGGGCTCAGATAACTATGAATATTTTGTCCAAAAAAAAAGAAAAAAAAGAGGGATTTCACTAATGTTCTGTTGATGTCAAGAATTATGGAAGTTGAAAGGATGGAAGGATGTTTTCTCCCACGATAATCCAAACACGTAAGTCTGGTCCTCACCAGCTGCTGAAAGCTCTCCTTCCAGGGGTTGGGGTGTTCGTGCTCCTCGGGGCTGATCTGGTAAAACCGACCCGGCTCAGGGTGCATCATGGGACGCGTGTACTCGAACACCTCCATGTACAGCCGCTTCCTACAGAGACAACATTGAGCAACTTTCGCTGACGTTTCCGCTTTCGCCGAGTTTGAAATTCCATGAAAACATCAAAAAGCTTACAGATTTTAAAGCATCCACTTCTCATTGATGATTATACTTTTACTGTCTTGATAAAACTAAACTACAATTATACTGAAACTTTCAAATAAAGCTATGATTAAGGGTGCCAAAACAAATTATCATCATAAAGATTCTCAAATCTCTAATACTAATTTATCCCCAAATGCCTAAAAGTGCAGTTTGTATTGCACCTTTCCCTACACAGATCTTAAAAAATCATTAATAAAGCCCTGTAAATAGCTGTAACCTACATGTAAAGCAAAAACCAACACCCATTGATTGGATTTGGCAAATATTGACGTGTTTAAGTGCAGAGCAACATTGACATGCTCTCATTGTGACTTCCATCATGTGTAGCTGCAGCTGGTCATTCAGAAATCCCACATGTGCTACTACAACATTATAGAATCCATACAGCAGAGCACTGGTGTTTGAAACAAATAGTATTGTTAATAACGTGTGTTGCACTGACCAGAGAATAGGGTCGTTGGCAAGTTGGCTGAACCTCTTGCAGACACAGGCGGCCTGACAGAGGTCCTGCTCCAGAAGATACGAGAAGATTTTTAAAACAACCTCGTCCGGGAGCTTCTGCTGGAGGTACTGCTCGGCGGGAGCGGCTATCGGGTGAACAGAAAGACCCAGTGTAACCATCATATAAAAACAAGGCACACACAGATATAGTAGACAGACATCAAGAAACATAAATGTCTAATATTGCATCATATAAATGTGCACATATCATTGATCTTTATATTTCAAATTCTAAACTCCTGAATCGCAGACATAGTGATTTTATCCACGAACACTCACCCGGGAGGTCTTGGCTCTTCCCGGACACTCGCGCCCGTTTGGCTCGATGACCAAAGGCTTCTGTCGACGAAGTGGAAGCTCCCTGTGAAAAAAAAAAAACATTTGGACTTCAACATAAAGGCCGAGCTCAGAAGATGAGATCATTTGAACTGAACTGCTTTCTTTTCGATCAAGGAACTTCACCAGACACATTTAACGTCTCAGGTACGTGTCTGGTTCTTGGTAAATTTGTCGTCTGAATCTGTGAAATAATAACAATATTTGAAACACCAAGTTGCATGTAATTTCACTGAGAATGATTGGAAACATTTTTGACAAAACTAGAAAATAGGGATGTTCATAGTTAACCCGGTTTATTGTCACTTCAAATCACAACAACGCCGCCCAAGAAGTGACTTCCTGTTTCGATCCAGCACACCAAAATAAAAAAAACATCTTATTCATTAGTTCAGCAGTTCATTAGTTCGACTTTCTTTCTGCCTATTAACAGACAAAACACTTAAAATGTGCGTGTTTAATTATATTCTTGTAATGTTGCAAGTACCTAATGAACTCCTCAATGAGACGAGCTGTGTGCTTTTATTTTGAAGTGCTGGATCAAAACATGAAGTCACTTGTTGGACGGCGTTGTTATGATTTGATGTTATGCATAGAGTCAATCGCGTAACCGGTTAAGAGCCCGTTGCCCGGTTAACTGCGAGTTTCACATGTCAGCTTCTTCTGATATACAGAATGAAGTACTCCTGGGCAAAAATATAACTCTACCCTTCTTCACACCGTTATATAATTTTCACAAGATTCATGACGTTTGGCCACACATTTACTCTTCTAATCAGCGGACACTGACAGACAGTCGGCGTATCCACACTTCACACACACATAAGCACAATCACCTGTCCTTCCACCTGTTAACATGACGTTCAATTCAAATATCTGGCATTTTTAAGCGAGTAAAACAAAGCCCCGTGGAGACAAAAACACGTCAGGCCCCTATTTAACTTACTGCACTGTTCAATGATGACAGCGGAGGGATACATGTGATGAGGCAACGGGATATGTCCCAAACCCGGCTACAAAAGAGCACCAAGGGAAAAAAGGGAAGTCCTGCCTTTACAAATGGAGAGCATGGATCAATCATCGCTCTATCAAATCCTCTGCATGAAGTGAAGAGTAAGATCAGGGGGAAAGGCTGTATGGTAGATCTGCCCATAAACAAGCGAGCGAACGAAGAAATGACCTGATGCGTCTTAGTCACGGTGATACAAATGCTCATGTTATCGCTCTTCAATCTAAAGCAACTAAACAAACTGAATTAGAACAAGAGAAAAGTGACTAAAGGTGTGTGGGATGTTTGGGAGAGGTACAAGGTGCACACCGACATCAGCTGGACTCTGCATCGGACCAAGTTGACATTTGAGCACTCCATGAATCACAACCAGGCGCTCCTTAAACAAGCCATAGAGGTGATAGTACACTTAAGCAACGGCTTCAATTTGAATGTGAGGATTAAACAGTTAACAAATCATTAAGGGACTACCGGCTAAAGAAAAATAAGAACAGTTATGTGATTGTAAGTTCATTGGTTGGGATTGCAGAGAGCGGTCTGACCTCCATGGGGCTCTTGCTGGGGCAGGCAGAGGCGGCGGCAGAGGCAGCAGCGGTTCTTTTGGGCAGCAGCGTTTTTCGGCGAAGCTGGTACGGACTGTTCTGGGCACCGGGACCGGACTCTTCAATGGCCATTTCTGCAGCAGCGGCGGCAGGAGCCTCCTCATCTGAGCAACACAGAAACAGAGAGATTATATGACTTGTTCTCAACAAATGTGAAGTTAGTGGCACAGCAGGAGCTTTACTATAATGATAAATAATACAGAGGCTGCATGAGTTTGGAGGACAATGCAATTGCAATATTTTTCTTGCAATTTGTGACTGCAATTAGATTAGCCATCTTACTATATTATTATGTGAATATTCCCTTTTACAACATTTCAAAGAGTAAGGCTGCAAGATTTAGGCAATACTATCACATTGCAATTCTTCTGTCAAGGTCCGCAATAATAAAATGAACTGCAAAACAAATACAGGAATCACATGCTTTTCAGAACTCAGTTGAAAGCTCTAAACCTAGATTGGAGTTCAAACAGTCAACAAGTATATAGGAATCATTCCCCTGTGACTTAAAACAATAATCTCAATGTACATACGCACAAGCTGGTAGGTGGTATGTCTAGTGCATACACGAGATGAATGACAGAGTCCATAAGACAGCTGTGTTATGTCATTACAGTTTGGGTAAATCGGGTCACAATAATAAAATATATTTGTTTCCATTTTCATTCAGTTATCTTGTTTGCACTACTTCCTTCCGAATATACAGTGAAAGATAATTAAAGCAGATATACTATTGTTTATAACCCCTTGATTAATGCAGCCCGACCTAAAAAGACCTCAGTGCCATGTTTACATGATACAGAGGGCTCAGGGAGTTGTTCGACCTCTTTTGGATAATTTATTACAGCAGTTAGTGCAATTACATATTTTGTTTTGGTGAAAAAAAATATACACTGATCAACCTACAACATCCCTGAAGAATATGGGGGAAAAATAAACTTGATAGTGACAGAAGTAGTCAGACAACACAACAACTGGAGACCCATGTCATTGGTGTCAGTTGCATTTGGTTTCTTTTGTTCATCATCCATCCATCCATTTTCTTCCACTTTTCCGTTGCCGGGTCGTGGGGGCAGCTGTTGGAGTTGCCCAAATCACATTGCACCAGCCCCTTATGGCTCCTCCTGCAGGTGGTGGGTCCACAGAAGGACGGCCTCACGATTCTAACCGGGCCTGTTGTTCTCCCATAAGGGGCTTCTGAACCGCTCTATGTCTGACCCGTCACCTAGGACCAGTTTGCTATGGGAGACCCTACCAGGGGCACCAAGGAACCCAGGATAACTTGGGTGCTCAAACCCCTCCACCACGTTAAGGTGGCGGTTCTAGGAGGTGATGTAAAATCCAATGACATTAATTACTCACCATAGAGAAAGGTAAAGAGCGTAGATATCATTTAGGAATCAAACTTTAATATGGACACTTCCTGAACACACTGCACATGCTGAAAAAACACTGAATGTTGAAGCTGCAGAGTTTCACATTGTTTATTTTTTAAACATAATGGGCAATATGCATCAACTTAAGATGTCAACAATGTTACGGAAGGTGTAAATAATATACAATTTCTAGGAGAACTTCCCCAAACAGCATAAAATCACATCTCGCTGTCCCACATACACTGTGTACATCAATTATAATACAATGCCAGAACTTGTGCTCTTCAGACATACCACCTTTAGGCAGACTCTTCTTTCAGTTAAGGGGCTGTAACATCTGGAACAGCATCCCTCTCGCTTTAAGAGAATGCCCCACGTTTAACACATTTAGGACTCAATTAAAAAACTGGTTGAAATCCAATCAACGATGTGTTCATTAGACCCTATACAGATCTCCTGCAGGACTGAGCCCAGTGTCCGGATCCTCTGCACGGTTGTTGTAAATAATAACTGTACATAATATTTATCTTTATAATGTCCCATGTTTGAACTGTATGACCTGTCCTGTATGCACCAAAATCTCCATTCTTGTGTGCAAGTCACAGATCGAACATTCAGATGCTATTAATGTATGAATTGTATCAACATCTGCTATGCAAGTATGTAGCCTCAACGGTTTACGTTTTGTAATTGTCGTTGGCAGTATACACCTTACCCAGGGACAACAGTTGAAAACTAGCATTGCAGCTAATACTGACACATTTACAGAGATGTTCATTAATGTGTGCTGTCCCTGTCAAATAAACTAATAAATACAAACAAATTAAAAAATCTTAAACCTCGACACAATCAGTTCCCATTGCCAATGCTGCAAGGAGCTTCATACTGCAATTTTGAGATATATAAGCAAAAACATCATAGATAGGGCACTTCAATGCTTTCTGACACAAAGCTTAGCATTCCCCTCACATGCATCACGGCACTGCGCAGCTTAACAGACCGGCTAAAATAGACAAAGGTTAGTAGTAGTTGATAAAAGCAAATGAAACCCCTGCAAAATCGTTTACATTGTCTTTACGAGTTCCAGTCAATAACTACATAAAACGACAACATGTTCTTTACATATTGCACGGACACACAATCTCAGTGTTTCACGTTTGCAGCTGTCAATTAAAGGGACGCGTCTATTAGGTCGGCAGGGGCTAATGCTACAGAGGGAACTGCGCAGCAAGACAAATCCGCGGTGTAAACAAATCCTGCCAGGGGCTAATTTTCGCCGTGAGCAAGACGCTGGTTGAAAGCCTAGTGGTTAAACATTGTGACCAAAGTGTAAGCAAACTATATCCGACATAAGGGAGCTTATTAAAAGACACAACAGCTGATTCGCGGAGCTAGCAAGAGCCGGGGGTAGCTAGTTAGCATTGCCCCCCGATTGCGGCTAATGTTTTTGTTACACCCCAAAAATGGCAGTGCAAAGACGCTGCAGATTTACACCCTGGTAGTCAATAGTGACAGCTGGGCCAATGCTAGGCCAATGAACACGGGGGAAAATCCGCAAAATTACAATAAAAACAACCCTGTCATATCAGAGCAGCCTTAAACAAGTCATTTAAGCATTAGCTTCATTACATTTAAGCGAAGACAACCCCCAACCCGACACCAAAGCAAGCCAAACAAAGCGCGGCCTATGGTGCAAGAAGCCTCGGGTTTTCCTGCTACTCCTGCGTTTTTGCAGCTGGGGGATAATCTAGCACGCAGGTTGGCGTGTTATTAGTGGTCTAGTACAGCCTGACACCTCTCGGGTATGTGGTGTTAGCCAGCGCGAGCCGCTTGCTCACCTCTCTCCCCGTTGTTTCGCTCAGGCTGCACCGGGCGCGGCCTCGACACTCGCCTAGGTCTCCTGTTGGTGGGTCTCAGGGAGTTCATCTGGCGAGCTGGTTCCGTCGGGGGCGAAAATGCGCTGCTATTCTCCGAGTATACCCCCCAGGCCTACACTACGAGCGGGGTAAGCCTTTCACCCGCACAATCGCGCCAGTTGTCAGGGTTAAACTGCTCGTTTTGTACGTGGTAGCGATGTTACAGCTCCCCCCGTATCGCCTCTTGCTGCCTGCTCCGTTTCAGACCGTAGCAGGAGGAGCCATCAAATCGCACGGGAAACAATCGCGAGAAAGAAAAATAGCAAGGAAGGTATTTCAACCAATCGCGCTCGCCATTTCATAATCCTTCTTAGCCTCGACCAATCAATGATCTTCTTGTATAATTAACTTTACCATCCACCAATCAGAAGCGTCGTAGCAGGCGGCCATGACAACCCTCCATGTTGGTGTTACAGATCGGGCAGCAATTACCGCAAAATGGTAAATAAATAGAAATTAGCAAAAGAGACGCTTGAAGTTCTTCAGTAATCACACCACATGGCTAGTTTAGTTGTCCAAAATTGCTGAATAAGCTTTGTGCAAACATTGTGTCTGCAGTGTTGCAGTTCATGCATAGGCAGTTGCTGGGACCAGCTACACCGGCTGCCTGATCTGTCTCATTCATGTCATGTTGTGGCTTCATTTATTTCTCGGGTCGCTTTGTTCTCTTGTGGGCTCTCCTCTTGTTTGGGGTCTGTTTATATATAGGTGTTGAAATCGTCTTGTTTTTCTTTAATTGTGTTTTCATACTTGTTTTGTTAATTTCTTATTCTTGTAAGGTAATTATTGCTCAATGAAAATAATTATGCCAATTATGTCAGGATTTGTAATACAATACAATGAAATTAAACATGTTTGTGTATATATAGCCTAAATGTTACACTTTATACAGGCTAATACTCTTAGTTTGTTTATATAACGCTCTTAATTATTTTTAATTACTACCCGTAATACACACGAGAACCACTAGATGACACTGTTATTTTAGAATTAAAATAATAAAAGGCCTTTTTCAGGTATCGTTTGGGGCAAATTTGAAAATCTCAATCAAAGTGAGAAATCCAACCGTTTCATCTGGCCTAATTCCTTATAAATATAGTCCACTTTTCAAAGTTGCAAGCTTAGCCACTTACAGATTTAGAAATGCCAGTGATTTAGAAATTATTGATAATTCAGATTGATATAGGCTGCACACAGATGCTCCCACTCACTCACTCACTCGAGATTCGCAAAATGTGCCCCAGTTCTACCACATGAACAGTGATATTTACGCACCTGAAAGTGCAAGCAACTCTTCTCGTTGAAAAGGTAAAATGTTTAGTATAGCCCAACAGCGCTATCTCGTGGTCAACACATATACAGCATGCTGTCATTACCTTCTGCTGCCGGTAGGAGCCGCCATCTTCATACAGTTACAGTATTAATGCCAATCGCTTGTATTCAGTGCTGGATCTGCCACAGCCTTGAATCTCACTGAATAGAGCCGGTGCGTGTTATCCAGAGTCTTGAATCGGCAGCAAAGGCAGCTGTGTCCGCCTCCTCTCTACACCTTTGTAAACAGAGCTGAGGTGGGTCGCTCTACTCTGTCCTTGAGCTTTTGGATGCTCCGAAGGACACATTTTCCAGATAATATACAGGTCCAGGCACCGTTTTGCAAAACAAAACATTCAGATTCCATTCAAGGAAATGGCATTACAAAACGTCTAATAAATTACACATACCTAATGAATGACAATCACATGATGGTTAACATTACTGGGTCATGGATTCTTTGTGCTAATCCAAGCTGAAAAACTTCGGCAACTTATTGGCCGAATTTAGTCTAAAATTAATTACTGTTGAAAAATAAAAGGCGAGATGTTCTCAGTTGTATTTACTCCGGTATCAGTACGTTTTTTCTCGAGTTTAGGCCCAGTTCCGATATATAGCTAGGCTACTATTCATTTTGACTTGAGTATTTGAATACTCAAGTTCTTTGAACCTGTTGTGATAAAATATGTCATATAAAAGTGTTAAAGGAATAGGCCACCGTTTTTACATACTGAGATATGTTCTTGCCTGAGCTTAGACCAGTTGATATGTGTCTGGTCTTTGTGCGTGCCCCCCTTTGTGCGTGCATGACCAAAGATGTTCTTGGCATTTGGCTTCTCCCAGTTTATTCCTATAGCTCCAAACGGGGGTGAAGTTGGAAGCAACCACGCTCTTCCACGGGCACGCACAAAGACCAGACGGGTACGTATCAACTTGTCTAAGCTCAGGTAAGAACATATCACAGTATGAACGAACTGTGTGCCCTCAGTCACACAAAAAGACCAAAGATGTTGTTAGCATTTGGCCTCTCCCAGCATATTCCTACAGCTCCAAACGGGGTGAAGTTGGAAGCTAAGACGCTCTTCCACGGGCACACACAAAGACCAGACAAGACCGCATCAGCTCGTCTAAACTCAGGTAAGAACATACAGTATCTCAGTATGTAAAAACGGTGGCCTGTTCCTTTAAGATAAGTAAACATTTATTTGTCTCACTTTGGCCAATTTGCCTGCTGGATGCTGCACTTTAGACACAGCCGTAGCCTTATTCAAAAGGGACTTAATCGAAAATGTATAAAAAGCATAAAAAGGACCGGAGCTGTTGGAGTCAGTGCTGGAAGAACTTTTCCCACTCTCTTTTGGACTTGCAATGAAATATTTTGGCTTCTCTGTCCATCTTTGCCTATACGCCTCGCCACCCACATAGCTTCCCCTTTAGTCATTTATTCTCCAAGTACCCCCTACCTTAACGATCTTGCCAATAATATTACAAAGTGACCAACTAAACTAAGATTATTCAGTATTTCATAGTGTGTCAAACCTTTTACAGAAAAATATAATTAAAGCTAACTTTCCTTTTGAAATTAATATTGAAATTCAACTCAGTTTGACTTCTTGTTTTAATCTGAACTTACCCTCTAATTACTCAAGTACCCCTGGTTTAGAGCACAGTAGGTTTTGCTTATGAAAACAGAACACACACTGGCTTTATTAATATGGAAATAAGATCCCAAATACCATGATATTTCCAACCTACTACTATGTTACAACTGTGCTTTAAAGTGTGACTGAAATATGAAACAAATCAAACAAATCCCAATTGTTGAATGTGAGCGCGTTCCTCTCAGCAGGGGGCAAGAATACATTACTCTTATTAATGGTGTTGATGGTATTGAAATCTTTCAATGTTGAACTTTTTTTTTTTACAGCATCTCTCAATTAAAAACATTCCAGGCCCGTATGACGCCGTCTAGACCCCAGGAACTTCATGCGTTTGTTTTCTTTATTTTGGGAGGTTTATTTCCAACCGTTGCTTTGCATATTCACCCCTGCGTGTTCCCGGGGCCCCTGACAGAACTGGGACAGCTCTTTGACCCAGATCTGAGCAGCCATAGGTGGTCTCTCTCATGCTATATCCGTGCATGGATTTACTCCACAAGCAGGGCTTTTTTCAGTTTTATTTTTGTTTGTCTTTTTTTCTGTATTGGTTTATAGGCTCAATAACAGGTGCAGTGGCTTCAGAAACTTCTTCAATGACGTAGCCAGAAATCTAAACCTGTCCAAGATTTGGGCTCAGCTTGGAATATAATTTAAAAAAAAAAACAGGCTGATGTCCAGTGACTGTAAATATCTCAGATTCAGCACTTGATTATTTCCTCCTGTGCTATATTTTAGGAACTCAGATGAAGTTATCATTCTGTCTCGGGTCAGACATCTGTTCAGTATTCTGCATACGCTCCGTCTGCTCAACTGTTTTTACGGAGGAATCCATCAATAAACAAGAAAGCTCAAACAGGGATTCAGCAAACCAAGACGTCAGTGAGAAATACACCATGAGATCCATATTTTTGAAAACTTTATTTTCTCTCACTATTGGTAAAAAAACAAAACAAAACGACACATATTTAACACACAGATGCAGCACAGAAGAACTCTACAGGAATAATGTACAAAGGTTCATATCACGAGCTATACACCGACACACATATATACAGATATATACAAGTTTTAAGTGTGCTCTCTCATAGAAGTGGGGGAGACCGGGTATGGTTGTAACATGGGGAGAGTTGTAACACCACCAATTCCACCACTCAGGGATAAGATGGGAGTCAAATGATCATATCAGTGTTTATGCAGATTCTATAGAGGAAAAAAAATGATTTTGAGGTAAGAAAGTACATTTTTTGACCAAGATATTTTGTTTAGTGCAGATGCTATTGCGCATAAAACCATATGACTTACATTAGATTAAATTGTAGTTTCTCAGGCAAAATGTGATGCACATTCCCCCTGCTAATTTCAAACCACTATGCTTATAGAGCTAGCTGAACAGTGGCTGACAGGGGTGGGGTGGGTTGTAACAGTCCCCATACATACACCTAATGACACTTTCTTGATTTTAATACTCTTACAGAATGCCAAGGCAGTGGAAAAGAAAGACTGACAGAGGTGCAAGTCAGTTCCACAGTGGCTAAGGCACATGGGATTGAGCAGATACTGCAAAACACAGCAGAAGTTGAGAGAACAGGGGTCCATGTAGGTTATTGGAGCATCAACAAGTCAGGTTTTCTCTGAAGTGCAGGAGGAAGTGTTGGCTGACTATTTGACTCAGGCAGCAGACCTGTATTATGGACTCCACGTGAGGGTAAGCATATGACTGGTTAGAGAGAGAGAGACATTGTTTCTGTTTTCTTTTGTTTAACTGTTACAACTTACCCCAGCATGTGTTACAACCTAGTGGGGTTGGTTGCAACAAAGGAACACCACGTATTTGACATCAACTCACAAGGTCTGTGATGTTCTTGCAGAGGTTTGAATTGGTGCCATTAGTAAACAGAGGTGGGTACTCTGTATGAAAATTTGAGAACTCTAGCTCAAAAATTCTGTGAGTTACAGGTGCTGAAGCAAAAAGTCTTTCAACCATATCCGGTCTCCCCTAGTCGTAAACAGGATGCACTTGAATTTACACCTCACAACAGGCTTTGTCAGTGTATGCAATAACTTTCTAATATTCACATCTGATTCACAATGCAATGTACATTTCTGAATCTATAAAAGAAAAAAGTAGAACTTATCCATATTTGATGTGATCCAGGCAGGTGGTTTCTTTTTAATAACCACCATACTGCCATAGCACCTTGCGAATGCTCGATCTTGTCTCAGAAGCTAAACAGGATTGGGCCTGAACCGTGAGGGAATAATCCCAGGTCACTTGGGTGAGTCGTGAGTGAGTGGCTATTGTTAGTCTGAGGGGATGATGCAGATCAGGGCGGCCTCGCTTCTGTCGATCTACCCAAAGAGCAGCTGTTGTTGCACGTAGCTTACCACCGCCGAGTGGGGAATGAATGACGTGTTGTCACAGATGGCACCATCTCAAGCTATAATGTGGATGCCTAGTTTTTGGTTTTGAAAAGATTTATGTAACAGTATAACTTGTACCTATGGGCTAGATAAACAATTAAATAATATGTAGTTTGGAAGTACATAATGTAATAAGACGTATGACCCTAACTCTAAACCCTAAAGATCTTATTTCATTATGCACCTCCAGAGTATTAATACACATTATTCCATTGTGTATGTACTACATAAGTTATTACAGATTGTTACAAAGCAGCTAACACTATACTAAATTTAGTTAGGTGCAATGTATCAAGGTAGTGTAAAATAAAGTGTAACCAAAAAGGAAATTATGTCATAGAGCAGAGGTAGAGAAGTTTTCTTGGTGAAGAGCTGATTTTCTTCATTGTCAAAAGACCAAGGGCGGTACCCTCGAATTGTAGGTCAAGGTATTACATCACTTTCTACAAATGCTAAGGAATTCACAGTGTTTTTCACATTTCTGGAGTACTTTAACAGGCATTTGATCTCTGATGTGTGTAATAATGTTCTTTTTGGTTTTAACGTTGCCTAACCCCTGTCATATAGTGCAGAACTAAATCACCATTTATCACATCACCATTATGCCATATAGCCATAACTTCGTCTCTCAGGCACCTGCTCTCAGGCGCTGTATATTTTGGCTTGCGTAATATCAGTATGACGCACAACAGAGGATACTAACCCCTTTTCACGAGGAAGCACAACCAGACTCGAATGGCCAGACTATAGCGCAATGTCTCGAGTTCATGTTTTCGGGTTCCGCACTGAAGATAAATAAAGTCCTCTTGCAAAAGACATTCGGACTCCTGCAGATGAACCTACGATGCTGCAAGGCCGGATTCATGCAGGGGCTTACAAGGGCTAAGCCAAGGGGCCCAGCAGGTTTAATAATAAACCAGGTCTAATGAACCAGGACTAAGCCAGGACTAAACCAGGATTAAGCCAGGTCTAATAAACCAGGACTAAGCCAGGACTGAGCCAGGACTAAACCAGGATAAAACCAGGTCTAATAAGCCAGGACTGAGTCAGGACTAAATCAGGATAAAATCAGGGCTAATAAGCCAGGACTGAGCCAGGATTAAACCAGGGCTAATAAGCCAGGACTGAGCCAGGATTAAACCAGGATAAAACCAGGGCTAATAAGTCAGGACTGAGCCAGGACTAAACCAGGATAAAACCAGGGCTAATAAGCAAGGACTAAGCCAGGACTGAGCCAGGACTAAACCAGGATAAAACCAGGTCTAATAAACCAGGACTAAGCCAGGACTGAGCAAGGACTAAGCCAGGACTAAGCCGGGTCTAAACCAGTTCTAAACAAGGTCTGAGCCATTTTCATTTCATTGACACTGGGGAAAAAATACCTGTTGGTCTGCTAAAATGCATGAAAACGCACCATTAACATAAATAAAAATCTCTGTAGGAGGACCCCCAGACCCCCCTTTTAAATGTGTTCCCCACCAGTGTATGGGGGGGCCCCTGAAAAAACTTAAGCACCGGGGCCCATTTTACTTAAATCCGGCCCTGCTGATGCGGGCAAAGTCTTTTGTGAATTGTCTTTTAACATAACAACATAACTTTGCACAGAGAAGTCAGAGTTACTGTGAAGGCAGCTATTTTTTTAAATTAAAGAAACAAACATTAGTGTTGGTGGGGAAGAGGAGGCTGATGGTTTTGCTGCTGCGGGGCGGGTCATGGAAAGCAGGGTTGTGGATTGTAGCTGACAGGAGGTAAAAGGTTGAATTTATGCTCACATCTTCATGACTTGACATGTGAATTTGATAACATGTCCTTCAACGCCATCATCACCACAAGCTGTTTTAAAGCCCACTCCCATAAATCAGAAGTCCTGTTTGCCGTCTATGCTGTGCAGCGTGTTGGCCAGTGAGTAGAGCAAGATGTGGCTGCTTTTAGGAGAGGTCCAGGCGGGCTGCTGACAGGACGACGTCTCGGTCCTGTAGATCTGCGCCCTCGTTTTGCACACGCCGAACCGCGCCGCCATGACAAAGAAATCCCTCCTGAACTTGCGGGTGCAGAAAGCGTACAGGAACGGATTGGAGCACGAGTTGATGGGGTAAAACAGGACCAAGAGGAATTTGGAGTCCGTGACGGTGATGAGGGGCAGTTTGAGAGCGGCAGACAGGGCGAAGAAGGAGATGGGAGCCATGCACAGGAAGTCGGTGAAGATGAGGAGGGCCATGCGTTTGGCCACCCGCGTGTCGGCGCGGGCCGGCGCGGAGCGGGGGTTTCGGATGGTGAAGTAGATGCTGAGGTAACAGGCGCAGACGCATAGAAAGGCCAGAACGTTCAAGAGGAGCAACGAGACGACGTAAATCTGAGAGACAACCGAGTCCACATCCATGGGCAGGCAGATGCTCACCTGCGGAGGACAAGAGCAGGGGATTCTGTGATGTCAATGAGCAGAGATAACAACACCCCTTTGATACTCATCTTTAAAGGAGACAGATCAAGCAAAAGCACATTTTAGCACTTTAGCCATGTGATCATCCTGTTCCCTTGTTATAATATTTGGTTTCATTTACGGAGTTTGGAGAAAGCGCTGTGATCTCTATTCCTCAGATTTGATTGTGTTCTAAAGGGAATATAAAACTGTCCTCCACATTTGAAGCCCATGATTTATCATCAGATCTCTTTTTTTTTTCTTCACTGTTTTATTGTGTGTCATTCCCAGAGAGCAGTTTACTTTGAACATTGTACCTAGATTGTACCTACCATGCAATGTGCTGTGTACCAAACTGTACACAGCGGTGTATAACCAATTGGTTATACACCGTGGAATAATATGTATTTGTAGTTTGCAGTGTTGCCACAGATTACTTGAAAAAGTTATATGACTACTGATTACTCCTTTAAAAAGTAACTTACTTACAGTACAGTACAGTTACAGTTACTTTACTGATTACTTGATTTTAAAAGTAACTAAGTTATATTACAAGTTACTTTATTTGTTACATTCAGCAGCTGCCGACAACATCTCCAGAGCTCAAGACACTAATGACAAACCCTTTCACCAACACTCACTTTATTGGAAATACATTTTAACAGTAACATCAACAAAGCTGACTCTGAAAAGGTGATGTATTTCCATCTCTCTCCTCTACCAATGTTTGTGTCCTTGGGCTGAAGACGTGACTTGTCACATTATGTTATGTTTCGAGACGCAGAAACAATCTTATTTATTTTTTTTAAAGAAAAATGACAAAATACTAACATAGGGATTTGGAAAAGTAACTTTAATCTGATTACTTGTTTGGAAATAGTAATGTGTTAGAATTAATGAACACAATTTGTACTTGAGTACACTTTATAGCATCCATATCATTAAGTACTTATCTAAAGTAAAACTTTACACTTTTAAATGTTTTTTTTGTTGTTGTTGAAAGTTTTACACTTACAAAATTGTATTCATGTCTAGTTTGCAGCAGTGCTTGTTGGAAAAGTGTGTTCTCATAGAGGTGGAACTAACTAAACATTTATCTTTTTTGAGAGTGTCTTTCCCATTCCTCTCAGGGCAGACCTTTTTCTCAGGGATATTTTCACAGCTTTTAACATGTGAGAGTTTGCCTTAAAATCCACTGCATAAAAACACACCCTGCAGTCACACTGTTGCCCTTTGGGACCTGGTCATTGTAAAAAACCCTTCCACTAATGGAGCACATAACCCTGCTAAAATCTCTCCTCTGTGCACTGAAGCCTCACCTTTCCATAGCTGCTGACCCCCAGAGTTGGGAGGAGCGCCGCGATGAGAGAGAAGAGCCACCCCCCGGCCATGACGAAGCAGGCGTGCCTCAGCCGGAGCTTCCTGTCCAGCCGCAGCGCGTGGGTGATGGTGTGCCAGCGCTCCAGAGTGATGGCTGTCAGTGTGAAGACCGACAACTCACTGGCAAAAACCTGCAGGTAGGAGAACAGCCGAGTCATACAACAGCTAGTACCTGCGAAGAGAGGCGCAAATATTTACATTGGAAATAGATAAAATATAAGAGAAAGCCAAAAAAAGAGAATTTCATCACATTCTCTGCTTTTTGTAGCATACACATCGCAAACCTTATTCAGGGCAGCCTCAGTGAACCAGCAGCAAATTGATGGATGCAAAGAGTGCTAAGCCAGATGCCTCTCCAGTGTTCTCAACCAGGCCTTCAGGGACCTCTGAGGGTACTTACCTCAGATTAAAAAAAGATGAAAGTTTCAATGATGCTTTTCAGTGGGAGGTTTGCAGCTTTATTTGGAACATTACACTCTACTAATCACTCGTAAATCTCAGTTTAGTTGATTACTTTGGGAAAATATACGGGATCCTTGAGGTGGGGAGTGCTCAGAGTGCAGTTGAATGACTGAAGAGCGAATGAAGAGCATGCGGGACAAAAACTCTCCCCTATTTTGAACCAGTTGCATGGAAAGATGTTTATGCCACGTTCCGGGAAACCTCTTTACCCAGAGACACAACAGCAGTATAGCGATAATACAAGACGAGGTAAGATAGAACTATATTGATCCCACAATGGAGAAATTTACTTGTAATAACAACTCTCAAGAAACACTCAGTCAGGAAAATGTGCATCAATCTTATATACAATGAATAATAAAAAGTCAAAGAATATACATGGTTAAGCGAGAGTTGATCCTGTGACCTTCGGTGCGGCCTATACTTACCGTCTTACACAGGTTTACAGACATTTTCTTTACAATTTTAATAGCGCTGGATAAAACCTTTTGTTGCTATCGATGCTAATGGAAGGATTTGGTTGTAGGGCTGGAGAACTTACTTCTCATTGTAATATAAAGTTAATAACTGTCTGCGAGGATTTGAAGGTTTAACTGAATACACTATGTCTACTGCACTCACACTGAAGAATCCAGCTGCGCTGCAGCCCAGCCCGGTCTGCCAGTCGATGGCGTAGTTGTAGTATTGTCCTCGAGTGAACATGTCGACTGCCGCTATGACGACCAGGTAGACGCCCATACAGAGATCGGCGAAGGCCAGGTGACACATGAGGAACCGCGGCACGGTCAGCTTCGCCCTGGTGCCTGGACGTGAGGAGAGACAGTAAAATATGTCATAGAAGTGTAGAAAAGCCAGCATTAAACACACTTTAAAACTTTCTAACCTCAGATGGGTCAGCCAATTTACTTTGCATGGAACAGAAACGCTCCCAATGATACTTGTGCTGGCAATGTATAATGCAGTGGGGACATAAAATGTTTAAAGCAAGAGACTGCTTTATTATTTAGGTTTAAACAGCACACCCCTAGCATTTCCTCCTCTATTCATGTTCAAATGTCATGTAATATTCACTAATCTTCTCTTGCCTTTTTGTGTTATGGGCTGCACAAGGCTAGAGAATATACCCACCACCACCTTTGGCCTTGGGGCAGCTTGCCCTCCACAGTAATGAGAACAGAAATGGGAAAAACAATACATTTTACATGTATTCTCTTTATGCAGACTTGCCATTGGCCCAACCTTGTTTACTCTATGCTCTTACAACCCACGCTGTACAAATAAGTTGAAAACGCTTCTACAGTTTTTTTTTTATTTTTTATTTTAGCCATTTAGATTTACATTTTTTATTTTAGAAAGGGTAAGAAGCAGGAAAACCCCACAGGCATGAGGAGTAGCAGTATTCCCTCAAAGTACAAAGGTCCTCAGACATGATTATCTCTTATGCTTATGTAATGCATATTAATTCAATGTTTTTTATGGCTTGGTTTGGATTATACCCAGTTTAGATATGATTTAGTCTAATTTAGATCCATTTTTAGACCTTATTTGATTAATCTAATTGGAATTCTAATCATGTTTTTAATATGTATGAATGTAAATGAGACGGCGTGAGGAATGATGGTCTACTTATAATAGATAATGTCTATGCTTGACACCTTGAATGTCAAAAATAATGAGGTGATATTTGGAGCGTAGCGTTTTAGAGCCACTGATCTACATAATTTCACTTGTATGTAAAATAAATGACTTAACTTTCCTGCTTGTTGGATAAATAATATGGCACTTGTTTCTCGCATACCCAAGAGCACCAGCAGCACTGCAGTGTTCCCGAGCAGAGCCAGGATGGATATGACCCAGATGAGCACCCGTAGGAACAACGAGTTCATGATGTCCTCACAGGGGTTGAAGGCGTCGGGGGCGGGGTTGCAGGACGAGAGGCTCACACAGTGGTCTCTGTAGAAGTGAGGGTCCGTCAGGGCTTGGGGGTCGGAGCAGAACTGGTGCTCCTTGGACCTGACAAAAGAAAATGGAGGACGAAAGAATGAGCAGGTCATTTATTTCATCTACAATTCCACAAAGGCCTCAGATACTTAGCGACATAAAGCCCAGACTCCACTGCGGATCTTCACCTGTTGTCGTACATGTACTGAAGGGCGCAGCAGTGGGAGGGGTAGGTGAGCTCCGCTTCGCTCAATCTCGTGAAGAGGGGGAACTGCTTCAGGCTGAAGGCAGATCTGGCGATGATTCTGCGGAGGCTCCCGAGGATAGAGCCAGGCACCGCGTGCAGGGCCGTGGAGGAGATGTCTCTGCAGAAACAACACACAAAAAATAAACGCAACGTAAAGTGCATCCAAAACTGAAAATGTGTCTCGTTAAGTGTGAATTTCAGGAATTCAGCTTCTATAGTTTGGATCTATGAATATTTTTTACTGCCATCACTTGGAAGGCAGCACTGTATGTAACACACTTTATAGTATAGGAGCATCTTAGCAGCAGATAAGTTTTAGACGCTTGCCAGCCCCAGAAAAAAGCATTTTGTGGGAACAGTGATTTGATTTTAAATGACAGGTGCTAATTACAGTTACCCAACAGTCGCTTATGAATGTTTAATAGACTTCGGGATGGATATGCTAGGGGACTTGCCACAGACTGTAAGTTAAGAATGGACTAATTATAGCCTCTTTCTTCATGAAGCCTCAGGAAATGGGGGCAGGCCTTGTAAGTTCCTTGCTATAAAGGACTTACCATTCTAACCTTTTTTGTCTCTCTTAAAGTCATTATTTAAAACAGACTTGTCATTCTGCCCTACTTGTGTTTGTCTCCCTATTTTTTTCTGCCCTATTCTACATAACGAAGCAGGCTCCAAAAAGAAACAGCATTTTGCTAGCATGAATGAGCTTCAGCTAGCCCAAGCTGGACTCTATAGGGGACCACCTTCATTTAGTCCATTCCCAATTTACTCTCTATGATACTATTGTCCTTAGACTAAAAAATAGTTTACTATTGTCTACATATGAACAATGACTCCAGTATTTACCTTTCCATTAGTTTATTATGGAAAATGTTAGCTGCTTATATGCTTTGCGAACAGATCAGCTCACATTTCCCGATGAGACACACCTACTCTTTCATTCAAGTAAATTTTAGTCAGTGCAGGAATAATACTGCAAGCCTTAAATTAGCATTGTAGTGTTTTTGACATCCAACAATATCACACGAAAACTATATAGTGAATAATAGACATGTAAATATAGGAATCTAAATGACCTGTAATAAAGCTGCAATTATGGGCTTCTCCGGGTGCTCTCATTTCCCTGCTCAACCAAACAATCTAAGATAAAACAAAAAGATAAAAGAGTAGCCTAATTGTCCAGAAAGGCGCTCCGACATACAATACATATATAAATAGCTCAGGATCTGGAGCTGGCTCTCCGGGCGCTGCACTGCCCCTGTCCCTTATGCTAATGCATTCAGCTTATGTACACATACCATACTATTCCAAGGCCGCCGTATTGTTTACTCACACTCCAGGGGCCCACATCTTCTCCTCTCTCTCTGTTTATTGCCTGTTTAACCACTTTGAGAAGAGACGGGCACTGAATGAGGCGGTAGGTATGCGATCGCGGCCTTGACTTCTCTGCGCGCCACATATTTTTACAGTCGCAGGCGTTTTTTCCGAAACACATTTATAGAACCCGCTCCGGCGTCTCCATGGAAACGCTATCCACAAGTATACTATACTCTCTGTCAGACGGTTCTTGAGCGAAATATAGAGATGTTTTTCAATAGCTTTTGTGATGTAAGTTCATGAAGGTGACAGACACTTTAGTATGCTGTGTGGAGTTGACATTACAGATACAATGCATGTCGGTGGAGTTTTTGTGCTTTGTGAGCAGGATGTAAAAAAAAAAAAGTGGATTTCTCAGCACCACTGAGACTAGACCAAATCCAAACTAAAATGGGTTAAAAAGACCTAAAAATAAAAAGACTGAATCATGACAAATAGCAGGTCTCAAGCAAGATGTGACTGCAACACGATACAAAAGTCACAATTCATATGTTTGTGATGGGAATGCATGACTTTTTCAGTTTCACAGTGGCTTTTTCGATTCATCACATTAATTCACTTGTCAAATTAAATTTTTCTCCCGTCACGGTGGTCTCTATCAGCATAACATGGATGCTTTTTGTAGAACATTTGCTACTACATTCCATCCGGGAACATCACGGACCAAGATTACAGCGCAAACGCCAAATCCAGGTTTAATATGGAGCGGATCGTGTTTCCCAAAGATATTACTGAGAGTATGAAGGTGATTCTTATTTGAAACATGTCATCTGTTTGATTTTAACCTCTTAACCCTGCCCTAACCAAGTGCATTTACTCCAGTTCAGCTCTACCCAAATCTAAAAGCTTACAGACTATAGGCCAGTGTAACGCCTCATTTGACTCACCTAAACGGATCATTTTGTCATTGCCTCTTTTGACACGTTTTTGTGGCATTTTCATCCTTGTTTTTGTTAGCCTGGCATAAATCCAGACTGACTTTATTCATGTATTTATAAATACATATAAAAACAATGTGGAATTGTGGTAAAAGGACACGATTTCCAAATCGAGACTTGAGGTGGGGCTAAGAAGAGAGAACCAATCAAACACAAAGCGACCTGCGTTTACGTCCTACGCTATGATTGTTTGTAGTCCACAAACGATCATGGCGTGCAGTCGAGTAAATGTTCTGGTGAAAGTCCTCAGAGCAGCTTCTCGCTGTGGCTTTAAGGACAAGTCCAGCTCATAGATCGTTGTGTCACGGCGCTGTGTTTTATGGGAAATCCTGGCGTGGAAGATGATGTCGTTAAAGCAGTACTAAGTAACTTGTTTACCTTCATAAATCCTTTACGCTGTCCCTCTGGGGGGAATATAAGTGTTAATGGGATGATTGGGGGGTCTCTGGCCAGAAAACCAAAATTGCAGCTTTCCTGCCTACGGGTCAGAGTCACCCATACACACTAATGGAATCACAAAGAAGAAGGTAACAGGCTAACGGGCAAAGCTAACTGCGGGCTAGCGCCACTTAAACAGTATTTACAGCCAAGTTTGAGTGAAAAAAATGATCTCCTTGTGTAATTGGATGTACAATGTCCATTGTCTTTTCTGTCAGCGTAGTATTTACTCTCACGGACAATTAAAAATAACGCAACATTCTACGACACCTGCAGTGGCGCTTTTGGCCTCTGGGGGCATGAGTTACTTAGTTCTGCTTTAACTCCCGCCTCCCGTGCTATGATTGGCTCGTCTTGGCTTTGCCGGAGTCAGCGAAATTCAAATCGCACACTACCAGACTGCATCCCCATGTAGCTAGGATCAGCCTAGCTTGTGCAAGGCTACGTTTTCGTCACATTTTTGTCTCTTTTTCGTCACATTTTTGACTCTTTTCTGTTGCTCTTTTGTGGCTTTTTTGTTGCATTTTCACCACTTTTTGTCATGTTTTTGTGGCTCTTTTGTTGCATTTTCATCGTCAAGAAGCTTTCAGATTTGGGTAAAGCCAAACTGGCAAACATGTTTTTATTAGTATGGTTAATTCCATGTGTTTATAATGATACAAGAAGCAAACAGCATAATTTCCTATCCCAATTTATTGTTCAGCTTGGTTTAGACTTGGTTTATGGGGGCGACTGTAGTCTCTTCTATTAATGAGAAACACTGGGAATATCTATTTAAAAGATATTTAGATGAATGGGGACCATCAAGCTCGTGGTGGACTAACTTTTAGCTTTTTATTCACCAAACTTTTTATTCACCAAACTAAGAAATCTCCTCTACATTTCCCTGCCCATGTCAGTGGTAAAATCATGTGTGTAGGCTTGCATTAGTTACTGTGTTTGCTTACAGTACCACCAACTCACTGGGCCCGGCAAAGGCGTCGGCGCTGAAGTGACTAAGCTGCTTGTTGCCCCCGAGAAACCTGCAAATGCCACAGACACATACGTTGGTTAATAGACTCTTTTTTAGACTGTTGTCTTTGCATGTTTACGGTCTCGCGTGACTCACAATCTGCGCATCCTGGTGCCGTTGAAGGCGTCACTTGCCACCCTCTCGATGCCGTTTCTGGTCAGCCGGCTGTCAGCGCAAAGGGAGAGCCAAGTTACAGTCACACGCAACAGAACAAAGCGCAGACAGTAAGGGCTAATTTTAGCAGACAGGTTTTAAGTTATTCAAATTGCGACTGAGCTTGAAAGACTGTTGACTACACTTCATTTCCAAAATAACAATGCATATTTGGTTGGAATAGGACCCTGGGTGTGGGACCCTGGGTTATCTTTGCAAGATGGGCATGAAGAAGTAGAAAAAGAAGAAGAAGAAGAAGAAGAAGAAGAAGAAGAAGAAGAAGAAGAAGAAGAAGAAGAAGAAGAAGAAGAAGAAGAAGAAGAAGAAGAAGAAGAAGAAGAAGAAGAAGAAGAAGAACTCATTGATAATGAATTGTTTTCATGGTAGACACAGACTGAAAACATTTTGCATTAGCACTAAAAGCCTGTTTACTTTAAAGGAACAGGCTACCATTTTTACATACTGAGATATGTTCTTACCTTAGACGAGTTAATGCGTACCTGTACCATGGTCTTGGAAACCAAAGATGTTGTTAACATTTGGCCTCTCCCAACATATTCCTATAGCTCCAAACGGGGGTGAAGTTGGAAGCAAACCAAGCTCTTCCACGGGAACGCACAAAGACCAGACAGTTATGTATCAACTCGTCTAAGCTCAGGTAAGAAGATATCACAGTATGGAAGGACTGTGTGCCCTCAGTCACGCAAAACGACCAAAGATGTTGTTAGCATTTGGCCTCTCCCAGTGTATTCCAATAGCTCCAAACGGTGGAGAGTTAGAAGCGACAAAACTCTTCCACGGGCACAAAGACAGGTACGTATCAACTCGTCTAAGCTCAGGTAAGAACATATCTCAGTATCTCTACGTGGGAAACAATTTGAAAACTATCCCTCTAAGGAAAACAAGTTCCTGTCCCTATATGGAAATGGGATATCTCTAAGTAAGACGTAACTAAAGTCATCTGCTGCTTCTGAAATTTCACACTTTACTGTGAATGGTAAAATCAGCCAGTCAGCGCGTGACGGGATTGATCAATAGGAGGAGTGAGTGGGGGAAAATGTGTTTAGGCATAAAGCTGCGTTAAAGATCACAACGTTGCCACAGGGAACAGATTACCACAGGATTATTATTGTCACATCGCTCTGGTGCAGGGGATAATAGCAGTGCCAGTTGTTGTAAGCTGTTAGGACGGAGTAGTTGTCTGTACATGCATAATATATCATCGGCCTCACACATTAACCAATAAAACAACTTATCTCTCTTACATTTCTGTGATCGTCTGGGAGCACAGGCCTCTGAACACGTTGGGAGGGACTTCCGTGATGTAGCTGTTGTCGTGGAAGTCACTGAGACAGGGACGAGAAAGAAACACTATTACTTGGTCCAAACAGGCATTAACATCACAACTATTAGTAGCAATATTCAGAATAGTGTCTGTGCTGAAGGACAATCCTGGTTTTTCAGCCTAATGGGCAACTAATAGAACATACTGGCCTAACCCTCTCTGCAATGACGAATATCAACTTCACTACAGGCACAGTAGTATAAACAGATACACTGAACAATTACTTGTATGAAATGAAAGAAAGCCGGGCACATACAAGATGAATTCAGCCGCTGAGGAGTGGATCTGTCCAAAGTTTGGGAACAGGTTCAGGCCGGTGTTGGAAATGAGCCTGAAAATGTAACACTTGTTAAAACATCAAAGCTTACGCCGAAAACAGCCCGCAGTAAAGGAGAAAGTGTCCAACTACAGCGGTGAATTCATAACAAGTAATGGTTTTACTTTGTAGACATCTAATCTATTTTTGCGAAAAGAAAGCGTTGCCTTCCTGAAGATATTTGAATTATTTATAACAGTATAGATTTAAGCAGAGGAGAACAAGATGTAGCAGGCGCGGGAGAAGAGATAATAGGAGTTTCCAACTATTAGAAAACATATGAAGGCTTGATTGGTACAGAGGAAGCCACTGTTGCCAGCAGAGGGCGCAAGAACACAGATAAATCAATAGTAGTGTAGGCAATTTGGGTGTCGGAATGGTCAGAATGGGACAGATGAAGGTCAATGGGGATTAGAAACTGAGATTAAGACTTAATGACATCACAATGAGGGACGGATCGTTGCTCAAACAGTAGTGGAAGTAGTAATTCCGAGGAAGCAGATGGTGAAAGTAGTAGATGCAGATAGAGATACAAGCGATTAGGGGTTTTATTAGTGTCTGCTAGAAATTATCTTGGAAATATGAGACACAAAATCAGAGCCGCCTCCACTGTTGGAGCGAGAGTGTCCAATTCAGACAAAGAGGCATTCACGGAAATAAAACAGACAGAAAGTAACAAGTGAACGGACATTGGCAGAAGCAGAATAACACCGTGTTCCCAAAAGTGCAACTGTATCACGTTTAAAGACAGCGCTGATGGAGTCTGTGTTCAGGAGTCACATAAGGACACTCTGAAACAGACCTTGAAACATACAGGCAACAATGAATGAAACTAAGTGATGTGTGGAACGATTTTGAGCAAATATCTTGTCACATTTGTTCTGATGGATAATGGTGTTTTTCTCCCTTTATTCATTGCCAACAGAGGCCGCAAGGACTCAACAATAGCTGTTAAAATTCATATAGGAATTGTTGAAATGGTTGGACAGAATGTGATCTACAGTGTAAGGGTGAATGGAGGAGAATTTTCTGGATGATCACAAGTGGGAGCTGAGCGTTTTGGACTCTGGAGAGGGAAATGGACAACATATGAGCGACAATAAATGGTAGAAGTAGAAGTAAAAACACCCGTGGAGGCAGTGAAAGCAGACTTGAGAAGAAGACAGCAAATGGTTATGCTGAATTATGAATACATTTTTCGACTAAAATATACAAACAGAGGCACGGTGAAGAGGAGCAAAGTGGTTTAACAGCCCATAAATACAAAACAGACAAAAATACATTATGTGTTACATCACGCACAATAACAAGCTATACTTCCGGGTCCAAACTGTTGAGAGCTCCATAGATAAACACAGCAACAAACACACTTTATCTGAATCTCCTGCTGAAATGACAACAGATAAAAGGCCAACGACTGTTTTACACCTAATTCGGACAATATAGCTCGTCCATTTTCCGGGAAAAACTAAAATATCTTATTAGCCTTCATTAGTATGGAAAAAACAATTTGATAATTTGCGGCAGAAAAGCACTACTATTGAAAATTCAGAGGAAATGTAATATTTCTTTGCAATCAGAAGTTTAGAAAGAGCTGTGTAGTCGGCTCAGGTTAAAATCAGCTAAATCCCATTAGGGCTAAAGCTCCATTGGACCCGGAATTTTGGCTTGACTTTATTTGACTAAAGGGTGAAAAATTGTGATTCCATGAGAGGTTTTCATCCCCGACGGCTATGCTAGGCGATCTCATCTGTATGGCAACACTATATCTGAGCACTTTGTGATACTTTCCTGTATGAAAAGCGCTCTACAAATAAAGTTTTGATTAATTGACAAATGGTTTGGTCAGGGCTACTTTGCCATCGGATTTGTCTATTGAGCATGATGATAAGGGAATAAGGGAATCCGGGACATCCAGAAAAAACCCAACCAGACACAGGTACAACATTCAAATAACATTCAAGGTCCCGGCAGTCCGGAAATTGAATCTGGGATCTTCTTATGTGAGGCAAGAATTCAATCTACTCAGCCACTGTGCTTCCGAATTATATGCAGCTATATGGCTATGATTAGTTTATAACAGCTCAGAGAGAGTCCTGTGGGTGATGGGTTAAGATAAATCACTGTGTTTTGTGCACAGTAACATTCGTTTCAGAGCAAAAAAAAAAAATCTATAGTGAAAGCAAAGAAAATAAGAGCAAACCGAGTGATTTGGTTTAATGAAATGATTGTGTCTACAAATGTTTCTTCCTATAGTGTCCGCTGATCCAAGAAAACAATACAGTACTGTTTTATTTATGACTCTCCCTATGTTTGGCCCTATTTCAACTGTGAAGTGAAAGGACTGTGGATGAAGTTTCCCGAGTGAGGAAAGAAGTTTTGACACTTGGCATCTCTTTTTGAGGAATCCAACCTAATTAAAAAATGATGCAGGGCGCCTCAGAAATAGGCCTGTCACCCATGACCCATTTTGGACTTTACAACACAAGCACAATCTGAATGAAATGTTTTCTCCCCATTTCCCTGCCGCACGGTGTGTTCTTCCCAGAGGTACTCACAGATAACGCAGTTTCGGGAGGTTCCTGAAAGCACCGCGCTCGATCTGCTGCAGGTGTTTGGCCTTAGTTATTGTTCTGGAAGGGAAAGGAGGCAGTTCATGTCATTCAAGTGTATTTGAGGTGCACAGAGCTCACACAACCCCGCTCTGGTTCAGACTAGTGTAAAGGCCAGTAGGCTTTCTGCATTTCTTCACGTGCCAGATAAGTTACATTTTGAACATATCTCCTTCTTGTTGTGAACATTTTGGACAGAATCTGCAACTCAGTAAAGTACAAGGACAAAGTTCAAGTCATTTTTTTATACTTTGTTGAAATTTTGGCTACTAACTCTTCAGGTCTGCTCCTTTTAAGTCGCGTAGTGTCTTCAAAGTATAGCTTATGATGGTTTCATTAAGTAAAAGTAGCTCATGAGCTATACTGACAAAAGAGCAAAAAACTGGCCCTGGAAATAGATGGATAAATTCCCCAAATAATTCCGAAAGTTCATAAAGCTTCAATTAAAATTTGAGTTAAAATGTGTTGTGTTATGGCTACCACATTCCTTTAGAATTCCTTCCTAGAATTCCTTTCTTAACCTCTTAACCCCCACCTGAACCGAGCACATTTTCTCCATTTTGGCCTTATGCAAATCTGACAGCTGCTTAAACAAAATGTCAAAATAGCGATAAAAATGAGACGAAAACAAGGATGAAACTGTGATGGAAATATGTGGCAGAAACACAACAAAATTATTATTATTATTATTTTTTTAAGTGACGACAACCTCAAGAAAAATATCCGTTTAGATGTGTCTTAGCTTTCAAATGACGCGTTACACTGGCCTATACGCTGTAACCTTAAAGGGATATTTCAGGATTTTACTCAGGGCCTCATTTCCTAGTTATCCAGAGTGTTGTTGTTTGTTTGTTTGTTTGTTTATTTGAGCAACAGATGCATACAAGTATAGTATACGTGTAACATACAGAATTCTTCACAACATAAGAGGTTACTGCTGCTCAAAGGGAGTAGGAAGAAGTTAGTTATAACTTATAAGGCCCTACCCCTCCTTTCAGACTTACACAACTTAAACTACTGCTCACGGCACAATATTTTTAATGTATAATTAGGCTTTAACCATGAGATCTATGCGGCAATTCCAGACTGAGGAATTGCCTTAGTAGCGAATTAAATCAACAAAAACGGCTCCACTCAGCAAATCCCAAACAGTAAAGTAATTAGTTCATAACATTCTTGTGTTGCTCTTGCATAAGGTTGAAGGTGCACATTCTGGACATCACATAATAAATCCGGATTCATCACATACTTCTCATTATCAAACATACTTCTCATTATTGATTTCTGAAGATTTATATATATTTTTAATTCATGCAGTCCTTATATTTGAATAGTTTATTGGTGCTAGGCTAGTGCTAGGCTAGCGCATGTCTATAGTAACTAGTAGCCTGCATTAAAAACAGTCTGACTCAAGCACAGTGCACCTGAGGCAAATCACTTATAACACCAGACTACCCATATAAATGTCTGTGTTGATGGATTTTTTTTTTTTTTTAATAAAACCATTTTACATTTAAAATAACTTTTATTTGAGCAGCATCAGTTTCCTGGTTGTAAGCTACGCAGCGGCAGAGTGATCTGCTAGGTTACCGGATCTACAGTAGTTTGTTTACCTGCGGCCGGCACGTGGAATTCACAAAAGAGCTTTCTACAAATCAGATATGGCAACGTTTGGAGGACGACCCCATGATTTTGAAGTAGTTTTTAATGCAGGCTACTAGTTACCATAGACATGCACTAGCCTAGCACTAGCCTAGCACTAGCCTAGCACCACTAAACTCTTCAAATATAAGGACTGCATGAATTAAATATATATATATATATATATCTCCAGAAATCAACAACACTCTGGACAACTAGGAAATAAAAAATCCTGAAATATCCCTTTAAAGATTTGGGTATAGCTGAACTGGAGAAAAAAAGAAAAAAGTGTACTGGGAAAATGAGAGGGAAATCCACTTCATCATCAGATTCTGGCAGCCAAAACAAAAGTTGAATGCCGTTATGTTTTTAGTGAAGGGACAATATTTTCCAGCTCAAAATAGTCGCTGCACCTTTTACAGTGCCGTAAGCAAAATGGAAATAAAAACGGCCAATGTTGAGATTGTTGTGTAATACACAAACTGAAAATATTTGCATGGGTTTTGCGTGACAGATTTGAAGTGGGAGTCAATGGGAGTCGGGCCAAGGCTCTCAATCACCACGGATTTCTCATCCCACTAACATGGCAGCATTGTCTGTTTTATACTTACATTTCCGTGAGCTCGGGGAGATTAGAGAAGGCAAACGCTCCTATTTTCTTCAGTGCAACGTTTTCAGAGACAAATCTAAGAGAAAACAGCAGACAAAACAAGTAGCAAGGTTCAGAAATGCTCCTTTGAACCGTAAACGCTCCACTTATTATTTGACGAATTGTGTTGTGCCGACTATAGCAGCAGTCGCGGCTCCCCGGTGCTTTCGTTCCACATCAAAGACCAAACAAAGCCTTATATACTCACAGAGAGGAGAGGCGAGGGAGGTTTGAGAAAGCATAGGCATCGATGATCTCCAGCACTTCGTTTTGTAGTATAGTGCTGCAATTAAAAAGAAGAAACTAATATATTATCTTAAGACTCATCCATTAACACACATTTAAGCCTTCATGTCCAAACCACCTCAGAAGAAACACCTTTTATTTAATTGCATCAACTTTGCTTTATATACATTTATACGGGAATACGGTAACTGCAAAGGTCATTTTCTCAAAATAGTAGTAATAATTTCCTCAAATACTAAATCTGCTCTGTAAAACGCTATGAACAAAACAAACATGAGAATTGAAATGCCGCAATATTACTTAAATATAATCTGACATAAATACAAGATTATGTCAGATTATGTGGACATAAATAAGATTATATCTATGTCCGTAAAGATGGATCCAAATGGATGTCTTTTTCCTGTAATGTACTCAATCCTAATCCAATTCCAAAGCTCAGCAGCTCTGATAGATTTTGCTCATGGGAACAGCAGTATGAGGTTTGCATTTTTTAGAGGTCAAACATCACTACCAAATGTATTTATAGTTGACATTAAGTAACCGTTTTTCATAACACTAGAATACAACATCCACTTGAGACCAAAACATAATTGCACCACCAAAGCACATGAGTGCATCCCCAAGGCTACATCTGGCACGTGGAATCTTCAAATCAAAATCATTAATTGAGTGGTCACAAATGAACAGGCCTCTCGGGTCTACAAAACCCTAACCCTACAATTTAGACCTCTACAAACATGATTTAAAATGCATGAGATTCGAAAATTAAAATTTCTCTCAAGTCCTTGGTGTGGGGCGGGGGGCTGTGGGTGAGGGGTGGGAGGAGAGGGAAGGGAGGGAGTTCAGCTTCATCAAGTGATGAATATTAGGCGATAAATCACAAAATCTCTTAGATCTTCAGTCTTACAAAGATTTAAACATTGTTTTCAAACACTGCCTGCAAGATAAACTCTTTGAAACTTGAAAATGTCCAATAGTTTAGTTCGGATTTTGCTTATTTTGTTGCATTTTACCACTGTTTTGTTCCCGACTTTGTATGTTAAAGGAATCGGCCACCGTTTTTCCATACCCGAGACATGTTCTTACCTGAGCTTAGACGAGCTGATGCGTACCCGTCTGGTCTTTGTGTGTGCGCTCAGTCACGCAAAACGACCAAAGATGCTGTTAACATTTGGCCTTTCTCAACATATTCCTATAGCTCCAAACGGGGATGAAGCTAGAAGCGAACACGGGCACGCACATAGACCACACAGGTACGTATCAACTCGTCTAAGCTCAGGTAAGAACATATCTCAGTATGGAAAAACGGTACCCTCTTCCTTTAAGTCATTGAATTATAATTACTTATGATAGTAAAATGCTGCACTTGTATTCTTATTGGAAATTCAAGCTTGTTATCAATAATCGCAATTTCTTCACCTATTGTGCAGCAAATCAAAATCGCAAACTTGTCAGAAAAACCTCTCATTCCCCCCTCAACGATAATGTTTGTGTTGTGACTCGTTTTGTGCTTTCAGTTCTTGATTAAAACGTCAACATTTCGGGCTCACACTTTCTCGAGGCGCTCCAGGCGGAAGAGGACGCCCCCGGGAACCACCCGAACGTGCGTCTGCTTCACCTCCCTGTGGCACACACGCAAAAATATCATCATCCGGTTTGACGAGGACGCACTCGTTATAGGTGCAGCTTCTCCACACGCCGAGGTAAAGCTGCTAATGATAATAAAAAAAAGAAAGAAGACAAGCTTGTTAGATTTCAAATGACTCCACAACATTGTATGAGCATGTTTAACTGGAGCATTTTGTGTTTTGCTCATACAGGGCAGCGGGGGTTTAGCGGTTGGAGCATTTTCCCTCTTAAAAGAAAGCTGTGGCATGCTGCTGCTTTGTTCATGGGCAGGACCCTTTGTCAAGCTCGCCTACGTGAGCGCGGTGTGTCCAATGATTCGATACAGCTGGCTATTTTCTTGATTTAGACATGGCAGTTTTGAGAGTATAACCCTGAATGTTCTTCTCTCTTGCAATATTGTGGGACTTCAGTGGACGATCCTGGCCCTGCGATGGAGCGAGTTGTGTGTTCTCAAAACTGAAGGCCATCTGGGTCAAGAAACTGTCCAGCTGTATTGATGCGTTGGACTTTGTTTTGCTCGGGACAGCTGTGGTGAAGCTTATCGCCGCAGAGAATGGAGAGAGAAGGAACTCTACCATGCGGGTTTCCGATGGGCACAAGAAGTCTGGTATTGTGGCTGCTCTGGTTTCAAAATACATGGTAAAAAAATACATGGCAAAGTCCTATATTAATATGTTGTTGCTATCCCATACAAAACAACCCTAATCAGTCTGACTTAGTTGATGCAGTTTCCCATTTATTCTACTAAAAAGCCGCAAAATATCGTGGTTACTTGATAGATTAGCAACACCCCACACTTGATAAGAGAAGTGTTTCATATTTTACATGCGTTGAGTGTTTGTGCACAATTCCCTGTGCCGTGTTTGAAGTGCATGTGACGTCCAAAGAAAGTGTAGTTGTAGCCTTTTCGGGTTTGTTTAGACTGTGCGCTGAAGACGAGCCCCTCTGGTGTTGGCTGCACTTGTAAATATCCCACTGTCTCCAGCCTTGGCCTTTACGATCCCAGAGGAGAACACACACAACGCTGCATTTCAAAAAAGTCTTGGAATGATTTGGCAAAAGAATAAGAAGACGCCGGTTCAAAAGGCTTCGATTTCGCTGTAAAAGTCACATAGGAGGGATGGGAGATGTAGCATGCACACAATGGTAAAAGGCCGGACTAGAACCTTGGACAAAACATATATTTGATATGTTTCTTTTTACGGAAATTAATATTACTTGGGGGAATCAGCTTTTTGGATCCTGTTTAGAGAAATCACATTGTACAAATGACAACAGGGGGACAGCTGTTTTTATATGGCCTCTATTAACCCAGGACAGTTCCACTAAGATTTCAGATTCTCTTTTTCAGGAGATTCCTGGCCCTGAAGGAGAAGCTAATGTACATATTTTTAGTTGGTGGTAAATGTTAAAGGGGGGGTATTATGCAAAAACGACTTTTTCAAGCTTTACATCATGTCATTATGTCATTCCCTCATTAAAAACATGCCTGAAGTGCCTTGGCACATTCACGTTTTTTTGAGTAATCTCTAAAAACTCTGATGGCAGCCATTTTAGGGATAGGTTTGCCTGAGTCCTCCTAGGAACGCCCCCACCTCCTGGAGACGCCTCCGAGCTTTCGTCACCAGCCGAGTAACCAACCACTGCTCCTCAGCAGAACCCCCTCCCCACTGATGCCACAGACGGCGTGTGGAGGGGGCGTGTCGGAAAGGGTCAGAGATTCTTAAAGAGATAGGGGCCTATTTCAAGACAATCGCTACAGCCATTTTGAGAGAGCAATTTTATACAAGGCAGTTATTCTAATTTACTGCAACAGAAGGTTTGGTCATCATTGTAGTGTGCTATAGACTGGTGCTATGTGATTGAAAAAAGCATAATACCCCCTCTAAGGAGCTTAGATGAGTTGATGCGTACCCGTTTGGTCTTTACGCGTGCCCTCAGTCACGTAAAAACACCAAACATGTTGTTAGCATTTAGAATAACACTCTAGGAGCACCTCGACTTTACTGCACGGACGTCGAAGTGCTCCTGTATCATTACGCCTTACAATATAGTTCCCCTTTTTATCCGCTTAGAAAATTGACATGTTTAATTTTGTGTAACTATACTTGGATCGTGAAGAAACTCACATAGCCATATTTAAACAGGGGAAACGAGGAAGAGCTTGGTCGCTTCTAACTTCACCCCCTTTTGGCCCCATAGAGGAGAGGAGGAGAAGCTAAATGCTAACAACATGTTCGGTGTTTTTGCGTGACTGAGCACACGCATAAAGACCAGACAGGTACACATCAACTCGCCTAAGCTCAGATAGAACATATCTCTGTATGGAAAAACGGTGGCCCGAGGGGGTCAGGCTATCTATATTCACACTTCAGAGTACTTCAGAAAAGGATCCCAAATCAAACAAAAATGGTCTACCTTCCCTTTTATTTGATTTTTTTTTTTTAAAGGAACTACTCACCCATTCACACTCTCATTCATACACCAATGTGCACAGACTGGAGGCAAGGAGGGTGAAGTGTCTTGCCCACGGACTGAACCTGGGATAACCCCCCCAGTGACTCAAATGGCAGAGCACCAAAAAGTTGGTGATTTGACTCCATTTGTGTCACTGGGCCAAGATACTTCATCCAAACTTCATGTGAATGTAGTCTGTGAGTTAATGAGTGGCTGTCGGTGCAGACTGGCAGCCTCACTTCCGCCAATCTGCCCCGGGGCAGCTCTACCCTAACCCCCTTAGACTAGCGCGGCGTGAATGAATAATGACAGCCCTTCGAGAAACGTGTCAGCCCAAGCCTGCAAAGCACCATCCAATGTGAGCCACTTGTCAAACGGGAACATCATGGAATGGGAGACAGAGGTAGGGACGACTGTGCAGCGCAGCCGAAAGAAGGGCCGATGGTCTTGCTCAAGGACACAAGGACACAAGCAGGATTTGAACGCCTACGCTACCATCTGTGTGCTTTTTGCTGTCTGCTCTCAAATCTCCTTGGATGTTAAAGCTACAGAGAGAGAGAGCGAGAGAGAGAGAGAGAGGAAAAAAAAAAACACTTGTCATTTTTTGAGAGTGACTTTTCTCCTTGCTCCACTCTCAGAGACCGCCTGACAGCCTTGAGATTCCTCCAAAAATGTCTCGGCTGCAACAATAACAGGTTAGTGTATCTGTTTACTCGGTAGAAGTGCCACAGTAACAGCTCGATTCCGCCCGATGTGTCAATTTCATAACACCTTGGGAGAAGAGGCAGGCAAAACAATGCGCCTCCGAAGTTTAATTGGTTTGGGTTAGATCAATGGCGAAAGTGCACCGAGTTCTTTGGGTTTTTCCTCTATTCGTGTAGCAAAGATTTCTGTTAAAACATAATAACCCAGTGTAAACCAAATTACAGGGAGTTAATGGGTTTAGAATAAAATGCAATATTTCCTCAGACCTGCCAAACATGAGACTCAAATGGAAAAGGTCCGGGGGCCGAATAGCAGAAATATCAATTGGCCGCTTCCCCCTTCAATCACCAGCTATCACTCACACTACACACACACACACACAGGCCAGGCAGTCAAAGTGTCTTGCCCAAGGGCGCAATAAAGAGCGTCTGCGCTATAGCGGGAGCTGGGATAAAACCGTCAGCTTTGGTTCAATGAGTTTAAGTGTTTAAAGTTTATTGCGATATGATACTGTCTTTTTGAGTGTTTCCTCCGAGCTGGTGCACACTGTTGTTGTGTCCTTGGGCAAGGCACTTCAACCCACCTTGTTTTGAATGAGCGGTTGTCAGAGAAGCCCGTCGTCAATTGGCAGAGTCATACTTCCGTCGGTTTATAGCCCAGAGCTGCTATAATAGTAGCTTTCCACCAAGTATCAAGGTCTTATAAACCTTGAGTCAATACAGTCAGAGTCAGTACCGCAAGCTTTCCATACTGACGATTTTCCCCCGAAACAGTTTGGCTTTGTACTTACAGGTACGTGGTGTTGATGGAGATATTCGCGGGAATCTGCTTCACCTCTGGCCCCTGAAGGCGGCAGTCCGACTCCCTCCGAATCAGGCTGGAAAACACCATCTCCAGTCCACAAGCCAGCGCCAGCTTTGCCATAACTGTGAGTATGACCAAAATCCCAAGCATTGTCTTCATAAAATGCCTGTATTGAATCATCGAATCACATAAAGACTTTAGCCTCAGATGTCACGGCAACACACACACCATCAAGCATGCATTTAGGCCAGTCTGAAAAGTTGGTAGTGGAGCTTTAGGGGCGTGCGAAAAGTTTTAAAGCAGGATGGAGGAGAAAAAAAGTGGGAGGAGGTCTCCGAATGTTGGGCGACGCGGCTTGTGTTGGGAAGAGGGCACGAACAGGAAATGATGCAGCGGGGATAAATAAATAAGCAGGATAATGTTGTGATGTGGAGATTGTTGTGAGAAAAAGTTGTCGGGGGCGACCTTGAGGGCTTGCGTCATGAAAGGGTAAAGTCAGAAAGCTTTGTTATCAAGCGAGGAAGCGGCGTCTCCAAACAAAACATCGCTAAACCTATTTTTATTCTATTTGGGTCGACAATACAAATACTGTTTGGGTAATTTGGGTCACCCGTGCACGGTTTCCCAGCTCTGTGCTTCAAACTTTTGCCGCACGGTTGGGTTTGAAGTAATTGCATTTTGAGAAGACCAAATCAAAGTACTCAATATACAGTCAGGAGTTGATTTCTCTGACTTTTTATTAAGCGTGATGATGTGGGATCGAGCCAATAGGATTGCATGAAATGATTGGTCACTTACGGATCACAGGCAGTTCATAATGATGCACGCTGTGTTCGACTGAAAACAGTGGGGAAAAAACTTCAAATACTCATAAAAATCTGATCTTTCTTTGCTGTAACTTTTTCAATAGCAGTTCCATTAAAAGTAGTTCAAGAGCATTACTATTAACGATTGCTGCAAGAAGCTTTTGGTGCTGAACATTATCGAAACATTTCTGTAATTTTCCGCCTTTTGTACATCGCCTTCTTTTTCTCAATATTCTCTTTACGAACCTCTTCTCTTTTATTCTTCTTACCTATTGTCTGATCAACCTTTATCTCCACCACTTGCCGCGATAATTACCGTCAAGGCCACGGTGGCTTTCATTGCCATCCCCTTTCTTCTTCAGTCAAACTAAAAACACAATGACATGCCAAAGTAGCACGACAGCGTACACTCCCCCCGCTGTAGATTAGAATTACCAGGGTCGTTCCTCGATGAGTTGTTTGGCCAGTGCAGTGCTGTTTACAGGCCTAATACTTGCAGACACTGAACCACAACAATAACATGGTATCTGGTTGAAGATAGCGCTGTTCCTGAAGTAGCATCATTGTAAACAGGGGAACTATGAAAATGATGTTTTCATGGTAATACAAAAAATTCTAGCTCTAAACTTAACCCAGTCCAGTCCAGTGTGCGGGAAATGGTTGAGATCATGAATGTTCCCAGACTATATGTCAGGGGTAGGCAACGTCAGGCCCGAGGGCCAAATCCGGCCTTTCAGCACAGAACCTCTGGCCCTCAAGATGATTTTGAGAAACATTATCACACAGATCAGAGAGTACTTTTAACATTATTAGAGTTAAGTGGGAGAAAAAAAGGTAGAAATACTGTCAATACATCCAATGAGGTCATATGTTATGTACAACACTGGCATTTGAAGGAAGTGCACTGGAAGAAGAATAATCTATTTAAAGGAATAGGCCACCGTTTTTACATGCTGAGATATGCTCTTACCTCACTTTAGCCGAGTTAATATATCCCCGTCTGGTCTTTGTCCGTGCGCTCTGTCACGCAAACGGAGCACATACGCAGCCTCTCCCACATGTCACATAGCTCCAAAAAAGCTCACGATAGAAGCTACCAAGCTCTTCCACGTGTTCCCTATTTAAATAAAGTTACGTGAAGTGTTTTCATGCAAAGTATATTTACACAGAAATGTAGCATGTCGATTTTATAAGCAGATAAAAAGGGGGACTATATTGTGAGGCGTAATGATACGAGGAGCAAAACGTCCGCGCAGTAACTCCTAAAGGTTATTGACGGAAGTGAGCGGGGGGGGAGTCTCTAGGAGTTACTGCGCTTGGTAGCTTCTATCGTGAGCTTTTTTGGAGCTATGTGACATATGGGAGAGGCTGCGTATGTGCTCCGTTTGCGTGACAGAGCGCACGGACAAAGACCAGACGGGTATATATTAACTCGGCTAAAGTGAGGTAAGAACATATCTCAGTATGTAAAAACGGTGGCCTTTTCCTTTAAGGAAGAAATGATGAATCTACTTGAATCAAGAGTTTAATTCTAAGGTTTGAGAAGATTTGGTCTGGTTTTAGATTATATAAAATCTCTAGTAGTCGTTATTCTCTTAATTCAGATAATTTTGTGTCATTTCAAGTGAAAAACAATTGTCTGATTTCAAGTGGGTTTCTTGTTCCATTGGCGCTATAGCATTTGTATCTTGGATTAGTTCAAACCAACTCAAATTCAACATAGAAGAACTTTTATTCAAGCAATTTTAAGTCATTTATCTCATTTAAGATGGTCATGTTTCCAGTGCTGTGCTTTACTTTGGGCCAAAAATCAGTCTATTTACAATACAGAAAATTGTCCCTCCTTGCCTACCCCTGCTATATGTCTTTGAAATATCTATGAAAAAGCATGTAGTTTGGCCGGCCTGGCAAGAACTCCAGCTATTTGCTGCACTGTTGACTACTTACACAAAAGTCTGAGCTTTTTTATTTTTTACACATTCTGTTCGAAAACAACTGACTCTGAAATACACTAGTGAGCTGATGATTTGCATAAAGTCCTCTGAATTTATAACTTTAAGTTCACAAGTTTAGTGTTAGCGCCAGCGTTTAGTCATTCTCACCCTTTATGTTGAAGTAACAACAAAAGAACTGGAACATTTGTAGTTTGTGCCGGAGTATGCATTATCTAAAGTTCATCAAGCATCATTTAAAACGTATCTTCTCGCAGTTATCTGGCTTTTGTTTTCCAGAGAGTCAGCCTTCGGGTAAATGTCAATAAAAAATATATCTAAAGACTGTCAGTCAACAAGTAGCATAAGGCTAAGGTTAACTTTATTGTAGTGAAATTATTTGGATTTTCTTCATATTAAAGGGGCTAGATGCAAGTTAGCCATTTGATACTCCCTACTGCCACCTCAGGTCATACATGTAACTGCACCTTCTATATGAAGCTCGTGCGAATTAACACCTTTTGAGTGACAGTGCAGGATTTTAGAGGCAGTTGTGGTGAACAGGTCTGAGCTCATTCTACACATTCGGACATTGTTGGAACATGTAGGGGAAGGAAAAAACATAATTTTGACATTTTTAAACGCTGTGTATAGTCCCTTGAATGTGGCAACAGGGCTACAAAATTCAGAATCTCTTGCTAATTAATTTTCATGCAATGTCCATCCATTTGCCACGATGAGTACAACTAATGTGATTCAGCATAAAAAATGGGCTTATTATCAGAGGAAACCGCTGGAAAATGTAACCTTGAGAGGCCCTAGTTTGCGCGGGACCCTGGGCTTTCAGCTTATGGCAAAAAAAATGTCACTGAGACTAACTTAACTTTAAACCTGTTTTCAATGCACCAGTGTCATTGACGGAACAATATAACATTACTAAAGGGAACATTTAGTGTTTAGTCTCCTGTCTATTATTTTTGCCAAAAGATGGGCACATTGCGATAGGAATGGACACAATATACCAAAGACAGCCCGACAAGGACACAGTATTCACACACCTAATAAGTACTAAGCTGTTTGCCTATTGACACTGTTGCCTTTAAATGCCACAAAGTCAAACGTCAAATCTGCTTTTCAGATTTTCTAAACAAAAAAAAAAAGATTTATTGCAGCCTTGAGCTCTTGACACAGACCACACACACACACACACACACACACACACACACATACGGCAAAAAAACATTTTCTCCCACAGTTTGCGAGACAGAAGCCAGAAGGACACAGTCATTCAGCGCAAGATAAGGCAGGTGCACATAGGAGTAGAGCCCTGGATAAAGAAAGCACTGATTTATAGCATATTTTGTGCACAATACGAGTCTGTGGATGAAGCCGTTGCACCTGCGCGAGGGAGAGGCAGGGATACTTGTTTTCGAAGGCAGCAGCGGAATCAAGTCGATAAGACAGGAGGACGAAATGATAATGTTGTTGAAAATGGCGGTTTATGTTATGGTCATTGGAAATATTTACCTGCTGATTGACTGGAGATGGCAGGTGATGATGAAATAGAGTGTGGTCTCTAAATTGATGGTGAATAACCCCAAACACAATCCACTTATGTGTGAAGTGAATACATGGGAATTAAGCTCAATGGGGTTAAGATCTGGACTCTGTGGCGGCCAATCCATGTGTGAAAATGATGTCTCTTTCACAATGTGAGCCCCATGAATCCTGGCATTGTCATCTTGGAATATGCTCATGCCATCAGGGATGAAGAAATCCAGTGATGGAATAACCTGGTCATTCAGGATGTCCAGGTAGGCGGCTGGTCTCATTCTTTGGGCACATGGTGTTGCTGAATCCAACTACAGCAGCCCCAGGTCAAAACAGTTAAATCCAAGAGGCAACTTTGTTTTTGTTTATGGTCTCAACTTTTGTGGAATAGAATAGAATAGAATATAACTTTATTGTCTGTTCAAAGTTGCAGAAATTTGTCTTTCAAAATATAGCGCTTTTCCAATAGGCACTTAGAACGCTTTACAGCAAGGAATCAGTCACCCATTTACATTTTTTCTCCCTTTCATACACCAATGTGCGCAGACACTGAAGGAAAGGTGGGTGATGTGTCTTGCCCATGGACACAATGACTACGTGCACCATCAGGAGGCGGGATTCGAACCCCCAACCTTCTGATAATGGGACAACCCACTCTACCATCGGTGCCACTGTCGCTCCCAGGCTGTTTGCTTAGTCTGTTCATCAAAACTAACACATAAATCATGCTTTTCCACTCAAACATCCATCCATTCTGCTTTACCCGGGTGCGAGGCAGCAGTTTGAGGAGGCAGCAGTTTGAGCAGAAATGCCCAGACTTCCTGATCCACGCACACCTCCTCCAGCTGTTCTGGGGGGACCCCGAGGCGACATCAGGCCAGCTCAGAAGCATAGTCCCTCCAGCGTGTCCGGGGTCATCTGCGAGGCCTCCACTCAAACAGTTCCCAAGAAATATTTTCAGCTCTTTCCACTTTAATTGGGTAATAATTTGAGAAACTATGCTTAACTTCTTCTTGTGTAAAGTCATTTTAAAGTAGGATAATGTTACTCTTACTTAAACGTGCAACTTTTTACGTGAAAAAAAAAGGAGATATTTGTGCGTATTTGACCTTGTACTGACCCAGCGGCTGTACTGTACAAGTTATCAGCGTGGTGCCTTTACTTTCTTCACAGTGGCCTTTAGGAGGCTTCAGGATCAATTGTCTGTATGGTTTTCTGGTGAGCAGCTCCGTCAGCAGTGAAAACCTTCCAAACAATTGATCCTGGAGTGTCCTAGAGACTACTCAGATCAAAAGTAAAGGCGCCATGCTGATAACTTATACAGTACAGCCGCTGGGTCAGTACAAGGTCAAATATGCACAAATATGGATTTTTTTCCCCGCATAATGTAACTTGAAGTTTTTTTTTCTTTAAGTTTGTTTTTCACACACACCCACATACAAAAAGACAATAAACAAAACAAAAAAGTAAATAAATCAAATAATGAACAATCTAAGAAACAAACAAACAAACAAACAAACATTGGCCGGTACAAACAATGACATGTTTCACTTTAAAATGCAAATGCTAATTTAACAGTAGCACCTCCAGTCCGATATCAGGAAAAGTTCCCAAGTCTTTCGAAAAACCTCCTTGTGATTCACCCGACAAGTCAAATGATCAAGGGAAATGTTTGTGAAAACAGTTCTATGCCATTCTGTTCTAGTGGGAATCCGGTCCGAAGTCCAGTTAACAAGCCATTTCCTGGCACAGAAAGTAAGCGTTTTTATAATATTTGTTGGTGACCACAGGGTCAGTTAATCCAAGCTGTAAAAACAAAGGGTTTCAATTTAAATTAACCGAAAATATTTTTTCCATTTCTTGTCCAATCATTTGCCAGAAACTCTACACTTCCAGCACAGTGGGGAGGAATTAGGCTTACATTTGTAGCATAGAAAAGGAGGAATGAGGACTCTACAGAGAATCATAAGTTTAGTTACTTTAACTCTATTACAGACACATAATGTTTTCACATTAGTCTTTTCCCACGTATCCTCAGTTCCTTCACCCACAGTGTGGGTTCAACTGCATTGTGTTAACTGAGGGGCACCCTTGAAGGATTAGTTATAAAATATTCTAGTAGACTGATTTGTTTAAGAAAATGTGTCTCTCCTTGTTTGAACCTTCAAGTGTCTTGAAATTGCAACTAAGGATGAACCAGACTTGTGCTTCCAAGGACATGATGTCGTCATCTCAGCTTTCCCATATTGTTTAAAGGTATAGTAATCTTTGTGTATGCAAACTTCTCACTTTGTAAAATTGAACAAAAACATTTCTAAAAAAACATATATCTCATTCTTCTGGCATTTTGCAAATACAAATGATTCTAATTGACCTAAAAAAGTAAAAGTTAATTCTGGTTTCATATCAGACAGTGAGAAAAAAATGCAAATGTGTCTTTTTATAAAGTGTATGTAAACATGTGGCTCCCACTGTATATCCTGAATCTCTCCTAGGAATGTCATACTTCTCAATTACCTGGTTAAATGACATAAGATATATATTATATAAAAAAAAGTCCTGTAATTTAAATAAATCTTTATGTGCCAAATTTTGACATCTGTTATCCGACATACTGGATACAAACTCAGGATACTTCCATATTGGCGTAAATTAAACAAAGAAGTTGCATTAGACCGTCCTTCTAGTGTTTTTTGCATTCGCCATGCCATAGCTGTAGTGAAAGTAATGGGATTGGAACAAGCAAGTTTAAAGGATCTGATCTTTCAAAGACATAATAATGTTGCTTATGGCCATGTAGACATGGAGCTTTCTATATCCACAGTGACGCAGGTCTTTTACCTAGTCTGACATGATACGCAAATGTGTGCTAATTTGGCAATGTTTAATAGCTGGAAGATCAAGACCTCCTTCTGCTGAAAACGTTATATTTTTGACAACTCTGCATCTCTGTATTTTGCATGAGAAGAGTGAGAAGCTATTGGACATACTGCTGCATGGTAAGTAAAGTGAGTATATTATGCATTGTATGATATCCTTTCTATTTAACAAACCATACTCTTACTTTGCCATCTGTTTATGTCGTCTTCCATTTACTCCACTGTATTTTTCTCTATTTGAGTGAAATCTGGTCAAGGACACGCCGCAGCTTGGCAGATGGCTACACAATCCGCGCCTGGTCTCCCTGCGCACAAACTGTTCAGCAAAACGTCGAGAGGAATTTGATTGGGGAAAAAAAAAAAAAAAAAACTCTGAAAAACATGGCGACTGGGTTTATTGTGTTGAATCTCTTGTTGTTCAAGCTGGTCCTTGTTGCCTTCTTCTCACACCTGAGGGACGCGGCGGACTAAACTTTGCCTGCGCCGTCTCAGGGACCTTTCTCTTTTCATCCAAGCGAAAAAAAAGAAAGAAAGAGGCAGCTAAATCTACAGAGACCGAGTAGCTTTGAGTCATACTTCAAAAAGCTCTGCGCTCGGTGTCTGAGAAGAGAAAAAAAAAATGCAACTGGCCCAGTTTAGCCAAGTTGGACTGTATAATAAGAGTCGGGAGTTTCCTATCCTGTAACTTTGATAAAATTGGATAGAGACAAAAATAAGGTGTTTGTAGTAACATAATTTTGTTCTTTGTGGCTTTACATGAGATAATACACTGCCTTTGCAAACCTCTGCCTAGGCAACAGTCGCCGCTTAGCAACTAGTTTGCAAAATACTGTAGATCTTCAGTCAGTCCAATATCTTTTGCAAACAATGTAAACATTGTATATACAAAAAATCTAAAACTTCTATTGGTTTAGCAGTTCATACTTCTTTTCTCATTTCTGCTCCTGTTCATGCATGTCAAGTTTTCCCATATAGGGTAATGCAAATGTTAAATACTGTATTTGAAGAGCTCATTTGTAAAAGCAGCTATTTCCGTGAAGAATTTCTTTAAAAAATCGTTTTGGGTATTTCTTCCTGTCTGTACTTTACAGATGAAAATTGTTGAAATATTGGGAGGATTGAGAGTTGTAACCCAATCCCCCTATATTTTACACCGATGGTAAGATACACAATGGATAATATGTATTTGTAGTTTGGAGGTACTGTAATAAGACATAACCTTAACTTTTTACATTATGTACCTCCGAGCTACTAATTCACATTATTCCATTGTATATGTACTACATAGGTACTCGTTATTACAGATTGATACAAAGCAGATTACATTGTACTACATTTTGTTTGGAACAATGTATCAAGGGTAGTGTAAAATAAAGTGTAACCAACATGTTTGGAGCAGTGGGCGACCGCAGGGCATTGCTAATCTCTAGAATGTATGCTAGGTTTGGTCAGGAATGCATATAGCTAAAGGATCAGCCTATTGTGCATGTTTTGTGTTGATATCATACACACAGTACAACGTTCAAGCTCCACTTAGAAAGGCCACAAGGTCTGGAAATTGTAGAAATAACACATGTTGTCATTTGAGCCCTAAATTGGCAACTGTGTCTCAGACAAAATGGCCATGACCAGTGGAGTCCCCCAGGGGTCAATCTTGGGACCCATCTTATTCAACTTGTACATGCCTCCATTGGGTCAGCTAATAAACAGCAACAATGTGTCGCACCACAACTACGCAGATGATACTCAAATCTACGTGTCACTGACGGCTGGTGAACATGGGCCCCTATATACACTCTGTCACTGCAACTAAACTCAGACAAAACTGAGATCATTGTTTTTGGCTCACAGACATCAGCAGCTTTTTACCATATGAAAAACATTGCTAAGATCAGAGGAATAGTGTCAAAACCAGACTTAGAGAGACTTATCCATGCATTTGTCTCCAGCAGGTTAGACTATTGTAACGGCCTGCTCAATGTTGCAGAACATCCAGAACGCTGCTGCTTGAGTCCTGACAAGAACCAGAAAATACGACCATATTAGTCCAGTGCTCCGGTCTCTGCACTGAGAATAGAATTTAAAACAGCTCTGCATGTGTACAAGTCTTTTCATGGTTTAGCGCCGAGGTACATATTACAGCAGTATGAACCATCTCGGGCCCTGAGAACTTCAGGGAGGGGCCTCCTGGTGGTTCCCAGAGTCAATAATAAACACAGTGAGGTTGCGTTTCAGTTTCATGCAGCTAAAATCTGGAACAGTCTTCACGAGGATGTGAGACAGGCCTCAACTCGGACAATGTTCAAATCCAGGCTGAAAACAGTTCTTTTTGCCCATGCATATGACTGAAAGTATTTTATCTGCACTCTTGCCTTTTACTGTAATTCATTAATTTTATGTTGATGTTTTTATTGATTTTATCTGTTTTCTTGTAATTTTACTCAACTGTGAAGCACTTTGAATTGCCTTGTGTATGAATTGTGCTCCACAAATAAACTTGCATTGCATTACCTGTTTATTATCTATTTATTAACAATCCCTTTTGGCTGATGACCCACTTCCTGTTATGCTCTTGACTGAAAACCTCTCTTAATTCTCCCATGATGCATTTCTTGGGTGATAAGTGTGCATGTTCTACACACGATAAATCAGTACAGACTTTTCCAACACAGTAACCCACTCAGGGCTCACTTGGGTAATATTTTATTTACTCAGTAATCTTCAAAACTATTTTTCATAATAAATTTCCACTTTATGTTCATCAAAGAACCGTAACAATAAAAATAAAAGTAAATACTGTAGAAAAATCGTACATATAGAAAATAAACATGGTTAATGAAAAACACCTATAGATGTAAAACTTCCACTTTTGACACCTCCGTTTTGCTCCAACACAAGAGAAAGAAATCCATAGGGCGACAATTAGGGAGTAAGACGTCCAAAAACGGCATTATGTTTAGTATTTCATGACATTAAACTCTTAAAATCTCACTCGCAGCGTCCATTGTAGAGGCATGTCTCTCTCCCGATACGATTTCGCATGCATTCAATTGGTTTTGTCGCTTGGAAGAACCAAAAAAATGGGGGGGCGGGGCTTCTTGTTCATGTCATGGCACAGTTTTTCGTATTGATTAGTTATTATGCAGCTACAATTAGTCAACACTTTATAAAAAAAAAAAGTCCAAGAAACAACATAAACGAAGCCCCTGTAGGAAAAACCATACAGTATGTCCGTCTGTGACCAACAATTAAAGTCTGGGAAATGCCGAAACCAGAGCAAGCCAATGGAGTTTCCTGTTATTATTTAGCCACACGGTTTAATTTTCTTTCGCTTCTTTTGGCCTGATTAGACATGGAAAGACCTGGGAGTGATCAATCACGTTGTGGGCGAAGTTTGAAAGTAGGACGCAGCCTTTACAGGGAGCACACTTCCCTTGGCCCTGGGCTACCAAGGTGCTATGAGGTTAATGAGGATCATCCACAATAATATATAGAGGTGTCATCAAGCTGGTACACTTTTAACGCGAGCGAAAGGTTAAAGACAAGTCGTTTTTAATTAAATCGCTCTGGGATATTAGGACCTTGCGAGATAATGTGATTCTTTTGGCACTTAGGAAAATTTACAGACACAATTGAACCACTTTGGAGAAAGGACACGATCGAGCAATGTTATAGTCATGTTGTCCACGTTGGAAAACTTAATTAAATTTTTACTTTGCATTTAGACGTCAGGAACTTTTCATACCTTGTCGTACCAATGTGTTTATGAGTATATAGTATATATTTTTTTTCTGCCAGATAATTGCCTTAAAGCAGAACTAAGTAACTCAGGTCCCTAGAAGCCATTAGCGCCACTGCAGGTGTCGTAGCATGTTACGCTTTTTTACTCATTAATTGTCCGTGAGAGTAAATACTACGCTGACAGGAAAGGCAAAGGGAGAGAGGGATATTGTACATCCAATTACACAATGGAGATTATTTTTTTCACTCAAACTTGGCTGTAAATACTGTTTAAGTGGCGCAAGCCCACAGTTAGCTTTGCCCGCTAGCCTGTTAGCTTCTTATTCGTGTGTATTGGTGCAGGCAAAGTTGCAATTGTGGTTTTCTGGCCAGAGACACCGGGGGGAGATGAAAGACCCCCCAATCATCACATTAACACTTGTATTACCCCCAGAGGGACAACGAAAAGGATTTATTAAGACAAACAAGTTACTTAGTACTGCTTTAACATGGGCTTTGGCTGGAAAGCAACTCAGTCTATGCAAAAGGTTGACAGTTATCCCGTGTGAAAAACATGGAAAACGATAGGGTATTTATTTCACACCTTTTTTGGGGGGGTATCCTGCTTGATTCCTAACATTTTCAGCAGTCTGCGAAGCATCCTATAATCCTTTGATAGCACAGGGCCAATGACATTACATCGTCGCACTTGTCGACTCCCCTTTTTCGGCCAATCTGCAGACCCATTCGCTCTTTCTTGATCTCCATTGGCTGAAAACCGATTCAGAGTTGTTCAGGAAAAGCATTTTTATGTCTTCGACGTTTTTGAAGTTCTTTGTATAAACCACACGGAGTAAGATAATTCACGTGCATTGGACCCCCTCCCCCTCCCTGTTTTTCCTTTTTGAACCCCCTCAATGTTCATCCATGTGTTTTGCCATTTGATCACGAATGGTCTTTTTTTCCGTCTTCTTCTTGTGCAGTCACTGTTGTCTGAAGATCGCGGGGTCTCTCCTCTTGCAGTGATCGCTAAGTCTGCGTTGATTGTTCGTATTTTTAACATGTGGATATGCCATGTATGCGTGTGCTTGGTGTCTGTAGGTAGCATCGTACAGTAAGTCTCTCAAGTCCCTATAGCGTCCATCGTGTATGCAGTTTTAAAACTCCACCAGGGCTTACTTGCTTTGTCATTTTTTTTGTCCGCATACTCATCGCGTCCCAACCCCGACTGTTGGATCGAGACGAGCTCGGATGAGTCCATCAAATACTTTTGTACTTTTGCACAGTTTTCAAGTCCGACTCTATCAAAGGGGGGGGATTTGTGTCTCGTCTGGCATCTCCCCTCCTTCAAAGTCGCACCGGTGCTTTTTGAAACTGGAATGGTGGGTTATTCGTAAAACAAATCTCTATTCTTGTACATAGAGTCTCCTCGTTGGTAGATACTGTACAATGAAGTCCCTGCCCCATTTCTAGGCCAGTCACAATTGTATGCGTGTGCTTCGTTGTGATGTACTGAAATGTGCTTGGGGGGGGGGGATGTTCTGCCGTGTTTTGTGCTTGCAATTTCGAGTAAACATCATGTAAATCTGTCTGTGTGTGTTGAGTTTTGGATATATCTATTTATGTACATATACCGTTTACTATATAAATCTCCAAGTCTTCAAACGTAATACTCCTTGTCCTTGTTTTTCTTGTTTTTCGAGATTTTGGCGATGCCCAGCGGCTTGTCCTTGGCGCTCCCGTTGGGCTGGGTGGCGGAGTTGCTGATGTAGTTCCGGCTCTCGTCCACGTGGTAGGAGCCCTCGTCGCGGTTGCGGTACTTGTACATGGCGTAGAGGAGGATGAGGATGCACAGGGCGGCCGCGGCCACGATCCCCACCACCATCCCCGTGGTGCTGCTGCTCTCCCGCACCTCTCCGACCGGGCCGGTGATCACTCTGATCTCGGGCAGCGGCGGGCGGGCTGTGGGGCGAAGACAGAGGGGGAGTTACGGTATAACTGGGTTTAATTCAGCATTATATAATACACTTAAAGTCCTCTATGAGATGAGATAACACGCCGTGACCCAACTACGACTTAGCCTTGTGAAATAAAAGTTTTTTCCCCAAAAGATATTGTTGAATAAGCATTAAAGGGACTATACAGAGTTTAAAGATGTTAAAATTATGTATTTTCCTCCCCCTACATGTTCCTCCATGTCCTAATGTGTAGAATGAGCCCAGACCTGTTCACCACAACTGCCTCTAAAATCCTGCACTGTCACTCAAAAACGTGTTACTTCGGGTCCGAAGTGCCGTCATGCATGGGCTTAATATAGAAGGTGCAGTTACATGTATGACCTGAGGTGGCAGTAGTGAGTATAAAATGGCTAACTTGCATCTAGCCCATTTAAACAAGCCAAAAAAGCTGAAATTATGATAATAATTTCAGTCACTCTGCCTTAACCAAGTGCATTTTCTCCAGTTTTCTCTCCAGCTTTACCCAAATCTAAAAGCTTCTTGTAGCCTATAGGCCAGTGTCACGCCTCATTTGAAAGCTATGGCCAACAAAACTGATCTATAGGTAAATGGATCTTTAATCTTTTTTTGTTGCTGTGTTTATTTCATCGCCTTTTTGTCACTTTTTTGTCACATTCTTGTTGTTCTTTCGTGGCTTTTGTGTTGCATTCTCATCATGTTTTCGTCACTGTTTTGGATGTTTTTTTCATCTCCTTTTGTGACTTTTTTGCCCACCATTCTATCACTTTCTTGTTACGTTTTTGACACTTTCTTGTTGTTCTTTTGTGAGTTTGTTGCGTTTTCATCCTTTTTATAAAAAATCTTTTTTTCATTGCCTTTTTGTCAATTTTGTTGCGTTTTTTATCATTTTGTTGTCACTTTCTTGTAGCTTTTTTGTCGTGTTTTTCATCCTCCTTTTTGTCTCGTCTTTGTCGCAATTTTGACCCATTTTCAAGAAGCCAAACTGGAGAAAATGCACTCGGTTATATGTTTTCTGGGAAAGGCTCGCGTCCCACTGAAAACGGTTCTTGCTCCATGACTTAGTGCGGAGATGTTTAGGTTGTCATGTGTTTAGAGAAGTAGATGCATCATCTTTCACCACAAAGGCTTTGCTTACACTGAAATTACAAGTAGCAGGCTTCTCTGCAGCCCTTTTCTAAAATGTACGAGAGCCTACACAAACGTCCTGCATTATGCTTGATCAACTAGTTTTTTGCCATGTTCTGTTGTTGTTCCCTACTCACCTTATTAAATGTACTGTGAGTGATTCTCTATCCTCAGAGCTCAAAATGCTCATTTCCACCATGTGATTTCATTCTTTTGTGCTTTTAAAATGAATTCAGTTAACTTTCACTCAGCTCAGACGCCACCTACACTTAACCTACATCTCAATTTCAAAGCAAGTAGCATTATTTCAGCTGCATGGCTTGGATTGTGGAAAAAATATCAAGTTTACTAAAAATAAAATGCTTTTTATATCATAATGTTAATGGCTGTGTTGGAAAAGTCTGTACTATCAATCAACAGGCTCATCCTCTTCATAAGTAAATGTCAACTTAAAGTGCATATGACAGGTTTTAATGCTTTTGAAAATATGACTTATTGAGAAGGATAACATCAGCTGTAAGTTTATCAGTTGCATAATTATCATTTTATTCGGTGAAGCAGCTATTTTAATGAAGATAATTATTTTTAGTGGAATTTTTAATCCTCCTGACAGGAAGTGACATAAAAGATAGTAATGGTGCGATCCAGGCAAACGCACAGCTAAAGTTCCAGAGCAGTTAGATACTCATTTCACATTGACTTAACATGGTCGGCAACAGTTTAAAATAGCTAACCTTCATCTGTGTCACGTCCTGTCTGTGTCCAATAAGGAAGTGAAACTATAAACATCATGTCTAATGTGTCTAATGTGTCATGTGCACTTTAAAGCACTATATAATGGTATCACTTGTCATTTTCTACTGCTAATGTTTTAGTGTTAGGGCTGCTGAAAAACCGTGACTGTCTAAGTAGAGTCTGCATTTTGCCACTGTTCTTGTGAAGTTTCTCAGGCTCGCTGTCCAAATTTATGCATAAAATTATTCTTGTTTGTTCCAAGAGAATGACTGGCTGTCTATCCTTGTTTCCGTCTTAGTCCTGCATGCAAAAAAAAGATACCAAATGGGCTAAAGCTTGCCCTGCCAAAAGCCTTAAGAAGCTTTCCCCGATTAACCAAAGAGGATGTCACCAACATTTTTGGAAACTCCCCACCTTGGACATCGATTGCGGTGTTTTCTAAAGGCGCAAAAGGCGGAAAAAACATTGAAAAGCGCGGCTACCAAAATACAGCCGCCTACGTTTGGACACGCTGTAACAGTGTAGGGAATGTTGCACAAGAGTCCATAGAGAAAGGATCCGTGTTTATACAGCGCTATTCTCGGGCAAATCTAAAGAGTTACTGAGGTAGAACGCGGCAGGATGGTCAACAACTGTGCAACCATGTAAGAATGTGAGACCAGTTCAAAAACGGACACGAGCAATTATGTATCACACTCTCTTGGATTGGGAACAAACACGCTCACATAAACAACTCAAGAGATGAGCTAAACGAAGATTAGATAAGAGGGAGTACACAAAAGCAAGACCAAATTGGCAACAGCTACACTGCCAGACTAAAATAAAGTCATAACTAACGGTTATTATCTGGGGTCGCTGTAGTTGGTCAGGTCAGGAATGAGATAAGATGACGACCTGAACATCCTGAATCACGAGGTTATTCCATCACCAGTTCTTCCCTGATGGCACAGGCATGTTGCAAGATGACAAGGCCAGGATTCATCAGGGCTCACTTTGTAAAAGAGTGGTTCAGGAACATAGATATAATATAATAAAGATGAGTGGGTCCCATTCAGCCCCATTCATTGAAAAAGGTCCCGTGTCCTGTCTGAAATTAAATGGCCTCTCTGTCTCTAGCCTGTTCCTTATAAGGGCAAAAAGGCGGGAAGCCCTGCACTCGAGGAGCGGGTGGTGCCTCCACAGAGCTCTTGAGCTTGATTGACAGGCTCTGGAGCCAGTCAGTGTACTGAAAATGCTTCCAAATTTCGGGCTGATAAACAAAAACTTGATTACAAAAACGTGATTAAAAATATAACACCTACCCCAGCGTTGTCACATGGGTCATAGTGTTTTTTAGAAAAAGAAAAACTCTTTGGAGCCAGGCTTTAAGCCGTTCTTGGGACGTTTGAAGTCCAATTAGAATCAATGCGGCCAAGTGTCTCTTGGAGTCGCCCCTGCCCACCAGGGGGTGATATTACAGCAATGTCAGCTCTCCACCATAAGGACCATACAGAAGCACGATCCTCGCCCATTGTTCAAGAAGCATGAGGTGGATTGGCCAACAGCGAGTCCAGATCTTAACCCCATTGAGAATGTTTGGGATGTGCTGGAGAAGGCTTTGCGCAGTGGTTGCACTCTTTCATCATCAAAACAATATCTCGGTGAGCGTGTGCTGTAATCAAAGCTAAAGGCGGTCCAACCAAATATCAAAGCGTGTGACCTTTTCTGTGACTATTTCTTTGGTCAGGCAGTGTTGTATTTAAACCACTTCAAATACCAAATAGGTGGCCACCAACAAAATAAAAGGTTGTTCGGCACTTTTGATTACAGCACGCACTCTCTGTGGCATTGTTTTCGATACCGTCCAACACCGTCCAACGCAATTTGTTTTCACCAAGATCTTGCAATGATGACGGAAAAGTTCTCCGCCGCATCCCAAAGATTCTCAACGGGGTTAAGCTCTGCCCTCTGTCTGAAAACGAAACGTCCCATGCTCCCTGAACCACTCCTTCTCAATTTGACCCTGATGAATTCTGTCACTGTCGTCTTGAAACACGCCCTTTGGACCCGCGAGGAAAGACATCTCCACGAAAAGTTCAATTAGTTAGCATCAATAATCCTTCTGCCGCATGACACTTGTACTCCACCTTGTTAGCAGCCTCTCTATACTAATGACGTGCACACTGTTATAGCCTCCAACTTGCATTATTAATTGTAATGGCACATTGAGGGAGTGGGAGGAGAGCTGCTGCCGCTGCTGTGGCTGCTGCGGCGCCCAGATACAATGCATCATCATGACAAACTATTTGACATGCAGTTCTAGGTATAATACGACGGGCTGCCAGGAGTGGGACGCCGCTCGGGGCTAGGGCTGTTTGTGCACATCGTCACGTAACGCATAAAAAGATTATATTACCATCAGCCAAGAAGGAGAAGAGGGGAGAGGCAAGGTGCGGGGCCGGGCGCTGCATTTATCAATTTTTATTGGAGATGTTTGACACTTAACGACAACAGCAGACAGGGAGCGCAGGGGTGTGGAGATTTATGCCGTCTTATTAAATCACTGTGGGTAAAGGAATTAGCGCGGCGGTAACAAGGTGTAGCGAGCAAGGAGGGGAAAGCAAATAAAAGATACGCCAGGGTAATTAAAAGAGGGAACCTGCTGCATGATGGCTAGGGGTGATTTCGGAGCCCTGCATGCGACAAACTGGGACACATTCGGTAATAGGACGTGAACGAGAATGATCGGATCCAGAAAATCCTCATCCATTTTCTCGGCTTCGAACACTTTGAGAAGAAACTTGCTGTCTAATGAATCCACACACTAATATGGGCCGTGTCTTCACCTGTCAGTCGTCATATTGCAATGCTAATGCAGGCTCTTACATGGAAAGCTATTACAGTCCTAAGCCTTCAATTCCCTCCATAGTAATACTGGATAAAGACAAATCAATAACGGGGCTATTTACTTTGAGCTGTCTCCCAGTGGTAAATTTAATGCATTTTACATCGATGCCTATACAAGTGAATGTAGTTATGGCCTCCTAATAAGCAAAAATAAGGAATGAGAAGATTGATTTGGAGTGAAAGCTTACAAATGATATCGTGAGTCAATAATCTCCAGCCAGTAGGCCTACAAAAGCATTTCTACACGGGAATGACATTTTATACGCATCCAAAAAGATTCACATTCTGTTTAGAGTGTTGAAATATTGTCTTGGCTACTTGTCTCCTATACGAACCTCAGTCACCTTTACAATTAGCAGAGTGATTATTCGAGCAGTATTGCTAAACGTGTACATTGCATGTTATTTTTGTTTTGTTTCAAGCAGCTAAAAGTACAGTAATATAATGAGTAGGACTTTACAATACTGGGTTTGTACAGGCAGAAGAAAGTCAAAATGCATGCTTTTTAGTGCCATTTGTAATGCTCAAATAGTAGATTCAGATTTTACTTGATCTTATAATACTAGCTAATCTGTTCTTATATTGTTTGTACTACATTCTTACTCTTTTGTCAGTAATTAAAACTCCACTTCTTATTCCACTTTCTAGAACATTAGTGAATATGTTATCAGCTATCATAAATACTATATTTTAATGGGGGGATATAATCTATAATTTCTTAAAGCAGAACTAAGTAACTCATGCCCCTAGAGGCCATAGGCGCCACTGCAGGTGTCGTAGCATGTTGCGTTTTTTTACTCATTAATTGTCCGTGAGAGTAAATACTACGCTGACAGAAAAGACAAAGGGAGAGAGGGATATTGTACATCCAATTACACAATGGAGATAATTTTTTTCACTCAAACTTGGCTGTAAATACTGTTTAAGTGGCGCTAGCCCACAGTTAGCTTGCTCGTTAGCCTGTTAGCTTCAGAGGGACTACAGAAAGGATTTAGACCTGATTTGGACTGGTTAAGATCAAGTTTGGACTGCGTCTTTTGACAACTTTAAGACTGGTTTAGCCAAGGTACAGACTGGTTTATACTGGTCTATGCTGGTTTAGACCAGTTTGAGACTGATTTAGATCAGGTTTGGAACAGTTTAAAAAAAACAAAAACAAAAAAACATTGTTGCTTGTTTCCCAAATGGTTAGAAAATACTTTTTTTTTTAATGGTTGTGGGGGCAACATTAAAGGGTTATGGCCTTGATTTTGGCATTTTACATGAATGACTTTTAATGCCCCGTGGAAACCCTGAGTACAGTCATGAGTAAGACCAAGGAATAACGTGATATCTATGAAAAGGACTTACAGGACACACAATATATTACCTTTCCCTGCAAAGTCTGAAAAACTACCTGGAAACTTGATGAGCAATCTGGAAAAAATGCCTGGAATATGCATTATCCTTTAGTTGCCATGCGATTTCAGTCCTATTAACATAAAGCTGTCAAGTAAAGAAACTGTCTAATACCCAAAGAACTCACTGAAACTCCCACACAGTCCCCCTTACTGGCTAATTTTAAAACTTTTTGTCCGACATGCCGTCCGTCGTTTGTGTCTGTGATCTTGTTGCCTTTGAAAAGTGTCATCGTGATGTGTGTCTTCTTTATTTATAGAAAGGTGAGTGTATTTTTTTTTACCTGAGCTCGGGTCACACGGGTCAATGTCCTCATCATCGCTGGGACACTCCGCTGACGCCACCAAGAGGTCATCTGTGGACTGCGACGACAGAAAGAGAGGAGCAAACAGGTCAGGATCATGATCAAAGATGAATTTCTGTCTATGCTGGGGAATAAAACGTGTTTCTCATCTCATCTATATCCTGTTTGACAACGGCGTCAGTCCACTCCTTGACACAACGCCAAAGAACTCCCGTCTCCTCGTTGTCGGAACCCTCATAACGGCTGAATAATTTCGCCAACATTTAAATATTTCTGTTTATTTATGCCATGTGTGAGCAGATAGCACCGCTCGCTGTCGCCCACCCGATTTTTTTTTCCCACTTTGTCACAAACATGTCCGCCTGTTAGCGATGGGCGCGGCGCCAGAACTGGAGCAGAGATCTGAGGAGGAGGAGGCGAGTCATTTGGATCTTGAAGCTCGCCACAACTTTCGCACTGTGCCTGCGGCTAAATTGCACGTACTATAGTATATGCTCAGAAAGTCGGGCTCGTTTGCTGAATGAAAGGTACAAATAATACGAACAGTGCGGCAAACAACTGAAAACATGGCGATTCAAATAGAAAATTAAGGACTTAACGCAGGCCTCACCCTCCTTTATATCTGCTGTTTTCCTGCTCAAGTGTAATTTGGTATATTACAGTTTCTAATCAAGCACTTTGAAGCTTGGTTTAGTCTATTTTAGTCCTGGATTAGACCGGGTTTAATCCTGCTTTTGGACTTGGTTCAGTTTTGTTTTATTTGGCTCCAACCTGGTTTTGCCTTGATCCTAATCTATTCAATCTGGATTATTAGTAGGCCATAGTAAGTTATAACTGGTTTCCTCATCTGCAAGACTGGTTCAGAACAAGTTAAGGTTTTAGTCTGAATCTGGATTTGATTTAGCACGGATTCAGCTGGTCAGACTTGTTTATTTTCTGCTCGATTCTTGGTTTGGTCCTGGATAATCCTAGCATAGTCCCCGATAGAGTTCAGGAGAATATGATGCCATGTTGCAAAGCTTTATGGGCTTAAAACACTGGAGTTGTTGTTCGCATGAAAGCATTTGGACACCACAATGTGTTGGATATATTTACCAGCAGTGACTCGGCAGCTGATCCACGGCTCTTTTGTCTACTTTTTATTTCGGTTTTAGCTAATGGACGCAAAGATGGTGGATGGCGGATTTCCATGGTAACGGTTCATTCATGACATTCCATCTTGAACTCAATAAGTTCTAGTTTAGCTGTTTTACACTGGCTTAAAAGCTCTTAACCCTCGCAGTCTCCAGTTCAGCTTTACCCAAATCTAAAAGCTTTTCGACTGGAGCTTACAGCCTATAGGCCAGAGCAACGCCTCATTTGAAAGCTAAGGCCTATAAAACTCATTGTGCATTTTTGTCATGTTTTCGGTTCACTTTTGTCATGTTTTCGGCTTGTTTTGGTCATTTTTTGTTGCTTCCTTCAATGCTTTTTTTCCTTTATTTTTGATGTTTTTTTTGGGTCATGTTTTCGTCAAGTTCTTTGGAACTTTTAGTTGTGTTTTTGTAGCGTTTTAATTGTGTTGCTGTTGTTTTTCTGGCACGTTTTTGTCGCTTTTTTCATCACTTCAATGATCGTGTTTTTGTTGCTTTTTTGTTGTATTTTCATCCTTTTTTCAAGAAGCTTTTAGATTTGGATAATGACAAACTGCTTGGTTCAAGTGGGAGTTAAAGCAGTACTGAGTAGCTCATGCCCCTAAAAGCCATTAACGCCACTGCAGGTGTCGTAGCATGTTTTTTTACTTTAATTAAATCGCTCTGGGATATTAGGACCTTGCAAGATAATGTGATTCTTTTGGCACTTAGGAAAATTTACAGACACAATTGAACCACTTTGGAGAAAGGACACGATCGAGCAATGTTTTAGTCATGTTGTCCACGTTGGAAAATGTAATAAAGTTTTTACTTTGCATTTAGACGTCAGGAACTTCTCATACCTAATTGCCTTAAAGCAGAACTAAGTAACTCAGGTCCCTAGAAGCCATTAGCGCCACTGCAGGTCTCGTAGCATGGTACGCTTTTTTACTCATTAATTGTCCGTGAGAGTAAATACTACGCTGACAGGAAAGGCAAAGGGAGAGAGGAATATTGTACATCCAATTACACAATGGAGATAATTTTTTTCACTCAAACTTGGCTGTAAATACTGTTTAAGTGGCGCTAGCCCGCAGTTAGCTTTGCCCGCTAGCCTGTTAGCTTTTTCTTTGTGATTCCATTAAAGCTGCAAGTGTGATTAGACCAACCAATCATCACATTAACACTTGTATTACCCCCAGAGGGACTATGGAAAGGATTTATTAAGGTAAACAAGTTACTAAGTACTGCTTTAGGAGGTTATTACTACTCACATCCTGGTTGGGTTCTTGTTCAACCTAGTTTGGCCTCTCGTCCTGCAGACATTTTGCTTTTAACACGGGTACAACACACTTTGCTGCCCTCATTCCACTTTATTTTGGATTACACCTTGTTTTGTGCGAGTCAAGTCCCGCTGCAGACCTGGTTTACTTCATTTATAGCCTCCAACGTTTGATTCCGTCATTGTTCTTTTCCATTCTAACCATCCATGCATAGTTTATGGACACCTTTTGTTAAATAAAACATAAAAGGTAGCTTGTTTGCCGTCTTCCAAGTCTTGTGGCACAAATCACACAGGGCCAGGTTAGTCGTTATCCCCCCCCTCCCTCTTCTTCTTCTTCCCCTTTCCTCTCATGAATTTTCGATCCGTCACACACTCATTATTTCCTCTCTGCGCCAAAGGATTCTCACATAAATAAATAAAACTACATTTCCCAAAGCTTTCATTAGGAATTCCACTCGATTCCAATCTCCCGTTATTTAGCAGCGGGTCAATAACGCGCTCACAGCTGAGTAATAACCAACAATAATGTGGCGCTCACACTCGGCCAGCTTTCTTTACACGGGGCGAGGTTTTACGCTGGTGAAAAATGTGTGAATTAAAGAGAAATGACAAAACACAGAGGCTTTCACTCACAAAGACTAAACAGCTGCGCTAAAATTCATGATGGAACATCGCGGACACATTTCTAAAGACAAGGAATGCTATGAATTTATAGAGAAAAGTACAAATAAAACGAGTAAAAGGAAGAAAATAGCCTCTAAACCCATTGTAATCCACAAACATGACTGACATTCATATTGTATAGAAGCAGTTTTTCTATCATGGATGCCGTTATGAGGAGAAACATCTACAGAAATGCTTTGGATTATTTATGACTATGGCAAATACAATCCACAGCTGGATCCCATCTTAAACAGAACACAGGGTCAATTGTCTTAAAGCCACAATGCGGAACATTCCAGGTTAATATGTCGCTTTGTCAACAACCTTTTCCGCATTTTCTCCCGGTCAGCTTCACCCAAATCTAAAAGCTTCTCGACTAAAGTTACAGCCTATAGGCCAGAGCAACGCCTCATTTGAAAGCCACAAACTGATCTTTTTCCTTGTGTTGTTGCCGTGCTGCTGCTTTTGTCACATTTTCGTCACTCTTGTTGTGTTTTCTTTTCTTTTGTTGGTCTTTTGTGTGTTTGTTTTTACCTGTGTTTTTTTTTTTTTTCACTTTTTGTTGTCACATTTTGCTCACTCCTTTGTTGCTTCTTTATCACATTTTTGTCACTCTTTTGTTGCTTTTTCATCACTTTATGGTGACATTTTGGTCACTCTTTTGTTGCCAATTTATTGTCACTTTTTTGTCACGATTTTGCTGCTTTTTTCACTTTTTTTCCCCTCACTTTTTTGTCACTGTTTCATCACTTTTTTGTCACATTTTGTTGCATTTTCATCACTTTTTTGTCTTTTAAATTTGGGTCTTGCCAAACTTGAGAAAAAATGTGTTCATTCAGGTGTGAGGTAAGGGGTTAACAAACGAGTCAGAGTCAGTAACTCTCGGCTTTTGTAAGAGGGTTTCTAATGCATTTAACTCTCATGCTTGGCATCTACATCTCCATGGAAACGAGCCGGCGATGTCCCGCTTCCAGCTGAAGTCGTGGCCTGAGGACTGAGGAGAGGCGAGCCCACTCACAGCAAAGACTCTCCAATGAAAATAAAAAAAACACCCGCGATTCAACAAATGCTTGGATTGTTTTGTGTCCTCTATTTATTTGGTGGAACGTCACATACTACTTTCCATTTAGTTTGAGAATCTTATGATATTTTTTTCGTTTTCCCCCAGAATCGCTTCCCCCCGAATCAAAATAACTCTGTATCTCTTGGCATCTCCACTTTGCAGCTCCCTTTGGACAACGATCTCTTCCTCTATTCCTTTCTCTCTCTCTCTCTCTCTCTCGCTCTCTCTTTCCATCCCTGCTCCTCTTGTTGCCATGGTAACACTAAGTTCAGAGCGGTGGAAAAAAAAAAGAGGGAGAGATCGGGAATAAAAACGAGGGGGGGGAAAACATAAAGGGGTGTGCACACATCTATGGGGACCAAGTACTACATTGATTCGTGATTCTAGCCCGAGCCGAGTTCACGGTGTTAAGGCAGGGGGTCGGGGAGAAAGAGAGAGATGGATAAAGGAATTGGATTGGGGTAAAGAAGTAAAGCAAGCAACTTCAAAGCATCTCGGGGTCTTTAGTCAACATCTACTCCTCAGCGCATATTCATGAAGCGGTGTTAAAACATTGGCCTGCCCGTGACGAGAGATTTTGTGCCAAAGAGCACGATGAAGTCCCCCCGAACACACACACGCTCGCACATACAAAGGCGTTGGGTGTAGCTCGCTGCCAGAGCTAAATTAAAATTGGATTGTGATGCATTGCAGCAGACATTAGTATGAAGAAAAAAAGACGGGAGAGGAGCGGCAGCTGAGGTCTACATTACAACTAGACCGGAATAAACGACAGCGCCAAAGCGGTGTAAAGTGACAAAGTGACATCTGCTTTGTCCGCAAACTTGCATAAATCATCGAGACACTGCATATCATCAGCTTCCTCGCTTAATTGCCAAAGTAAGTTACGGCCAAATTGAGATTTTTGTTTCATTTTACTCTCCAAGCATTGATGCAGGTTTAGGTATAATTGGCAATTTCCTCTGGAAGATGGAGCTTTGTTACAATCAAAGAAACGCCGTCTGAACCAGGCAGTTTTAAACGGGCATGCAGCAATCTATAGAGAAAGCGACATGGGAACACATGAGTGAGCATAGTGGTCTGCAGTGAGAGAAATCTGTAGCCAAACTTGCAATTTGTATTAAAACATTATTAGAAATGATGGAAGATTGGATAACAAAAAGGCATGAGGTAAGCAGCCAACAGTGCAAACTTGCAAATATTAAAAAATTCTGTATCATTTGCATTTGTAGCCCACAATATTTCTTAACTCTTAAATGTTATGTGTGGAAGAATATTTTTTCTTATATGCAATAACTATCCCTGAAACAGTCTTTGCAATTTGCAATGCAGACTAAGGTGTCTGTTGTGACGAAGAGAAATCTGTTTTGTCAACAAACTCCCAGGTCCTTCTAACGTGACAGAGCTCTGTGCCGTAATGGCACAGCCAGAGGAGGTGAGTAAGTTTATGATTAGCCAGAAAAAGAAGCCATGGGCTAAGCCTGTGGTCTGTCGTAACAAGAGAAAACCCATTGTATCCAACACAGTATATAAATATTGCATAAGTACACCACATCGCTGCAGCGCTCCAAGTAAAGGGAGCTGATGTGGCCAAGAAAGAAAATCCGTGCGCTGAGCAGACTATGATGACAAGCTCCAATCCTCATTTTCTTTGAGCATGTTTTAATATTGTGTAAGTGTCCCCTGTTGCAGCAACCGGCAAGCATTATCCAAGTAAAGGAAGATTGCAATTAGCCGAGATAATAACGCGCAATCTCCAGGGACGAGACACATTTATGTACCAGCATTGCTTTATTCATTAATATTTGAAAAAGACAAAGTGCACCCTAATGTAACACCCAGATCTGAGTAAAAAAAAGAAATGTAGGCACAAACCAGAGTATTGTGAACCACTGCGCTGGAAAATTACAAATGTTTGCAAACAGGTATACGCTAAGTGCTCCATTTGTGGCATGAGAAAAGAAAGTGAGTGGCAAATGTGCTTTAGATAATGGAACTCTGTACTCATAACTACATACAATTAAAGAGGAAGCATGTATGCACAGATCAGTGGAGTGGAAAGTGTTGTATCCATTATCAAACCTTGCTCTGTATGTGCTTTTCAATATTGCATAAGGACTACTGTAACAACCAGCCCGCTTTACCCAAGTGTGAAGAAAAAAAAGAAAAAGAGCGGCTTGGTGTGGTCCTGCTCTGCTTCTTGACAAGTCTACTGCACTTGCCCTATAACATGCATCCGATTATAGACGCCTGACTTGGTCTTTTCCCTCTGATGCCTTTTTTTGCAATCCGTTCTGCCTACTGGGTTGTCAAAAAAAAAGCCGTGGCCGCTGGAAAAGGGCCAGTCAATAAAGCGGAGTTGCCAAGTCCTAAATTGCCCGTAGAGGACGCGGGGCCCGCGTTACAGCAGGAGACACCCCATCACCGAACGGGTCGAGCCGCCGAGTCGAGGAAATCGATTTTAAAAGAGGCACCTACAAGTACACGCTCATTGGGAGAGTGCCAATTTCGCCCTGACATGCAAGCCACGCCCCCCCCCCCCCACGCCTCTAACCCGTGACATCACCCCGTCAGCTGACCGTGCCGCCTCCTTGGGTAGTTGTCAATGGGGCAATCGATCGAACTGTCGAGGGCGGACGGCGAAGCGGAGCAAAAAAAAACAAAACATGCTAAACACACAATTTAGGCTCGAGTAGCGGCCGTGCAACTTTGTCATGGCATGCCTTTCTGCTCTCGCCAACAATCATGCATACAAGTTCATTTCAATAAGTAAAACAGTACTGTGTGCATGCGTGAGTATAGTCAAAGCATCTACCTGTGCAGCCGTACAATGCCAGCGACCGTCAATGCCGCCCTGACCGCCTATTTCACACATTTTTTTTTTGTTTTTGTTTGGGCAAATTTAGCGCTAATGTGAAAAAAAAAAAACTACTACTACAAAAACGGCTTCAGCGTTCGCCGGCAAACCTCCATAGGCCTATTTTCCTACAGACATGCATCCACTACTCAAAACTTGTGAGGGAGAGATGAAGAGATCCTGTCGTGAAACGAGAGGGAAAAAAGCGAAAGAGGAGAGAGGAGAGAGAAGCAGGCGAGCTCCACTAGTGCAGATGGTGAGATAGAGCCTGCATTAACAGCCTATCACTGAAGAGTTAGGCGAACGGGAGGGAGCGGGAGAGGGGGGGGGGGGGGATGGAGAGGGGAGGGCGTAGAGTAAATATGGAAAAGATATGGAAAGGCAGATAGGACCGGGCTGGAGGAGGAGGCAGTGGGAGATGGATCGGAGGCTGGGGACGAGAGAGAGAAAGATGGAGAGATAATATATAATACGAAGGCAGCGAGAGACAAAAGGACAGACTGGCTCAGGTCATGTGATGATCTGATGCTTTTTTTTTTCTTCTTTCCTTTTCCGATGTCTGTATTTTATAATGACACTACATGCTAATGAACGTGCATTGAACAAATTAATATGAACAGGCCTGTTTGTAGCTACAGGCTCATTTGCATCCATTGCCCAAGGACACAACAGGCAACACGCATAAACAAATACATGCATCAAAATCCATAACAAAGATTTCCTTTCCAGCAACAAAAAGAAAACATCGAGCAGGTGATAACGTAAATCTCATTTGTTGCATTTGCTTTTCGCTCACACAGTGTCACCAAACAAAAATGAATCTTTGAAAATCCTAGGAGTACGTGAAGTGATTCCCAATGTGGATCATGTTTTGTCTTTCCGTAATGAGCAAGTAAACATGTTCTTATTCGAATATATTAGTATGCCACAATGTCCACACGCGAGCTGTGTTGGCTAGTTTAGTCTGAATGCAAATTGTTGTTTTTCCAAGCGTCCTATTGATGTTCTGTCTTCAAAGTTAGCAAATACCTCAATTAAGACGTCCTTACTTGATGTGCTTTCTAAAACTCTAATAAGTGGCAACATTTGTAAGCTATGGTTTCTCTTTTTCACTCTGCAAAATCGTACGTCTTACTTCGCACAATATCCCGAAAAGCTGTGTTTGAAGTTAAAACTACTTTTTTGATCATATTGAAGATCTAGCAAAAAAAAAAAAACACACCACGGAAAATGTGCGCTTCGATAACCAATTAGACACTGTTTAAATTTGCAAGCCATGTTCTCTCATGTCAGTCCTTCCATCAACTATACGCACATCCCGAACATCAAACCCAAAAAATATCTATCCGTTCTGTGCGTCAGAGCTGCCCCTAGCATCAACACTATCTCTGTTCTCTCCGCTGCTGAAGCCGCTATCATGCATTATTAATCTCCTCTCCACTTTTCCATCCAACACACTAAAAAAAAGAGATTTCAATAAATTGTGGACTTCTGCATGGAGAAATAGGACAGCCTTTTTTTTTTTTACGGTGTAGGGATGTGGGATTAATTGCGATCAAAATCACAATTAAAAAACGGCTGCAAATAGTAAATCAAAGTGAACACAATCTTTCAGAACTTTAGAAGCGTGTTCTCAAACGCTTGTTTTACTTTAGTTTTCTGTGAAATGCTGATGCTTAGAAAAAGGGTGTGTTTGGACATTTCTTACTGAGATGCTTTAAAGGAACAGGCTACCCTTTTTCCATACTGAGATATGTTCTTACCTGAGCTGAGTTGATGCGTACCTGTCTGGTCTTTGTACTTGACTGAGACCAAAGATGTTGTTAGCATTTGGTCTCTCCCAGCATATTCCTATAGCTCCAAATGGGGGTGGAGTTGGAAGCTACCACGCTCTTCCACGGGCACAAAGACCAGACAGGTACGCATCAACTCGTCTAAGCTCACGTAAGAACATATCTCAGTATGGAAGAACGGTGGCCTGTTCCTTTAAAGAGGACATATCATGCACATATTTCTAAAGCCTATAAAACCAGAGCCATTCTGCGCTCAAACTGCCCTTATCACGGCACAATGGATTTGCTAGCATGCCGTTGGGTAAAAAACAGAGGGCTCGCGTACAGTTTTGGTTTCGCATGTTTGACTCCCCCTGTGGCCAGCCGTGGACACACAATGCAAACATAGCCCTGGGGATAATGCCTTCTTTGTCTAATGAAGTTATATAGAGTTCGGGATATTCCACAGTTACCATGGAGATCCGCTATCTTTGCAGCTGTTAGCACACATTTCCATTGACTAACATTAGCTAAAAAGTGGACAAAATAGCCGTGGAACAACTCTGTTACTGCTGGTAAATACATCTAACACACTGTGGTGTCCATGGGCCCGATCTTGTGCATCAAAACGGAGACGATAGCGTGACATTTTGCGCTCAGTAGGAGCGCACTTTGTGATCTTGCCACTCCAGCGCATTTAAGTGGGTGGAGACACACATTTTCCTCCAAACAGATCGACTCCGCATCCAGGAGAGTGATTGTGTGGGAGTGGGGGGTGAACATGTGCTTTTGTTTTGCTTCGCGTTCACGCCAAGCGCCACAGCGGACGCTGTAGCTCTTTTTCTCTCGAGACGTGAACATCGTTTAGCTCACGATGGGGTAAATAAAGTTTTTAGTTTGACCGGTGAGAGCCTTAAGAAAGAACGCAAGACAGCGCAATGTAAAGGAGGAAGTGAATGTCAGCCGTGTTTCCATCAGTGCAGTCACCTCCTCTTGTGACGCCCCCTCACAGGTGGCGGAGGCGAATGGCACATATAGCGCCGCCACTCGGAAAATAATTCGCCAAGAGCCTGCGCCGCCCCGTGCGCCGCCACAAGATCTGGCCCCAAGTGTTTTAATGTGAACAATAACTTTTAAAATCTCCATTAGTTTACAATTGCTGCTAATCCCATAATGCTTAGCGATATGAATCATAGACACTTTATAGACCCTCTATAGACCCTTTAATTGTTTGTAAACATTCTGGGCTTATCTGAAGACAGGAATCTAGCTTCCTGTTTCCATTGTAGCTGTTGTGATAGTAACGATAAACAAATGTCTGTTGTCAGAAATATCAGATAAACCTTATTTTATCGTCTAAAATGTCATTCCTCTTGTTCTTGTACCTTATAATAGCTAGTTTTAGTTTAATCTTAAATTTCTCTTGATCACTTCCTGCCTCCAGCTGATGTCCCTGATGATGTAAGCAGCGAAAGGGTCTATACAAAAAATATCACCGCTGAAGTACATGGAAGCAGGTTTATGAGCCACAATTATGCTTATGTCCAACAACAAAAATTGACATGGGAATTAAATGTTGATGGTCTGAGCTTGCACACATAAATTTGTGGTTATTCATGACCATTCCTCCATGTTATCTGTTATTGTTTGGTGATAAAACAACAAAAATCTCACATTTAAGCACCACTCCAAGACATTGCACTTCGAAACTTTTCCCAAATTTCCTCCCGCTCAGACACACACACACGCGCAAAGAATTCAATCATTCGTGGACTTCTGCATGGCGGAACAGGACGGCACATACTGTACAACACACTGCCACTGCTGCGCCAAACACTTTGAGGGTGAAGAAGACTAAACCACGCGGGGGACTTGGGAAGCTCGCGTTAAAAATCGATTGAGGCTGGATGCTGGTTGATGTCTCTGGCGGGGCGCTCCTCTGATGCAATGTGCTGCAATTCGAGCCCCATTGTTCTCGATCCACCTGTGCCTCCTGCGCGCCTTTGAATGCTAGCGCTGGTTAAGGCCAAGGCTCGGTTGCCAGGAAACAGTAGACAGCGGCGCGATGGATGAGCCGTGGATCGCTCTTAAACAAGACAAACATAACACTGCTTATGGGGACCGCGGGGAACCGGCTGATTTAACACAGACCGGAGGGGGAAGAGTGTCTGGGAGCCGACTGGGTATGAGAGTGGGTTTTGTATGAGCAATGGCACTTGGAATTTGATCTTCAGAGGCATTGGATATGACACAGTGCAGCAAAGACTGTGGCAATATCTACTATGTGCAAAGTATCGGCACTTTTTGATACAGCAAGGATCGATTTCTGCTGTGGTCTAAAATAGGGCTGCACAATATGAGAAAATAATGGATAACTGTAGTGATGGGCATAAAGCCTGGATCTCTAGAGCTTGTATCTTCTATCTTCCTGAAGCAGAAATCTTCGAAGCACTGTACCAAAACAGCTGGTCACGTGACTCGAGTGTCAAATGTCTCAAAGTGCTTCACTCTGTGAGTCGTGTGTCAGTGTGTCAAAGCGGCTCATTGGCTCTAAGCGTTTCAGTGTGCTGCCTTGACAGCTTTGAGCGGCGAGGCGCTACACCACGGATGTTTTCTGATCCATGCTTTGGAGATGTAAACCGTGAGTGATAAATAAATGTGCTGCATTTCCTGCAGTTTCATATTTAACCAAATTCAAATGGTGCATGGACTCTGAGCCTGGCTGTGGGAAACGTAAGGAGCGCAATCTACAGCAAGTAGTTGGCAAAATGAGCTAAACTGATGTCCTGCCCTGTTAATATAATACATCCATGATCCTGTCTTGGAGCAGCAGGTGACGGAGTCGGCCCTGCCCACTGGAGCTCCATGGAACAGCCTCTTATTTATTGCCCTATGATTATTGGTCTGATCATTCAAACATTGTGCAAATAATGAAATGGTAAATGTACAACTTACATAGCCTTTTTCTACCTTTATCAGGCCCAAAGCGCTTTACAGTAAGGAACCGGTCACCCATTCACACTCTCATTCATACACCAGACACTAGAGGCAATTAGGGTGAAGTGTCTTGCCCAAGGACACAACGTCAGTGTGCATTTGCGGGAGCTGGGATGCGAACCCACGACCTTCCTATCCAAAGACAACACGCTCTACCACCTGCGCCACCGTCGCCTGTTTGAAATTTCTATTGCACACATGATTGATTGTGTTGGCTCTCATGTTCACGAGAAGTCGCAATAATAAGGTTTGTCCACAAGAGGTCAGTGTTCAAACAGAGTGAAGCAGCTCTGAAGCTCCGAAACCCTCATGAGACATTTTGCCAGAAAAACCTTGAAGTGTCACAAGGCTTCACTCACCCATCACTTGTAATTTTAGGCAACTGTGTGTGAAGCACTGCCCTTTCCTTTGTCTGAATTGTGCTCTGCAAATAACCCTGCCTTGCCTTGTCTTACAATCAAACTCGATAACAAAAAAAAATCCTGACTCACATGCGTTGTGGCTGTTTGCGATATGAATCCTTTTATGTGTAACAGACCTGGCAAGACTTTTTTTTAGCTTCTCCCATCGCACTTACAAGAAGCCGAGCATAAACTTCGCAGCTGCAGGGAACAAACTTTTGACGGGTCTGTCTGGGAGTAGAGCGGTTGTAAGAATGCGTTTTATATGAGAAATGGCACATGAAATTGGATCTATAGAGGCACTGGATATGGCGTATTACGGCAATAGCAGGAAGTGTCCCCACAAGGCACAAGCTAAAGCAAAGCACAATTTTACCCAAAAATATGGATGGCTCCAGAAATGACAAAGTTATAGCCAAAGCGAAGACTTCTTCAGTGATATCTTTAGTAGCAGAAGCCGCCATAGAAGTCTTAACTCGCCCCCTCTCGCTTTCACAAACAACGGTGCTTTAGGGACGGCAGGGACTGATTTAACACAAACCGGAGGGGGAGGACGCACAGACACAAAACAAGAGAGTCCGGGAGGAGACTGGGTAGATGAAGAGTGGGATTTTAGCAGCGCTATACTTTGAAATAAATACTGTTGTGAATATGGCGCCGCAGTGACAATGACAACCTTCTGGCCACCGATTTTTCAACACACAGGAAAGAAAATGTACACCTTACATCATTTGTGCGGGCAGAGAACACGTTTAACTTGGTGCCAATGCTGGTTTTATGTGAATAGGCCCATGAATTACGGATGCATCAACCATAAGAGACATCAGCATTTATACTCTTGAGCAGTAGCAGAACCAGGACTAGTTTTTAGATTTGTTCTGCTCCACCCCATTTAGTTTCATATTTAAAAGCACCATTGCAAATAGTCAGTGTAGACATTTATTTGCCAGGTGAGTGTTCTGCCAAGAAGAAAAATAAAAACGTCATCACTATTATGTGGTCTTTGTCTCAGAGGCGGCGACATAAAAGCGCTCCACGATGACTCCACAACACGGACTTCTACACGGCCAATTTTTTTTTTAGTTTTAAATTGCTTCGTCAATAAAGTAAGGACGCGCTTGTCTCTGAAATACACCTACAAAAGGCTAAGTACCAGTGTTGCTGCAGTCATTAGTCTTATTTTGGCTCGGGAATAACACGCTGCAAACAAATGCCATAGGGCTGTGTGGTAATTTTAACTCCCCAAACAATGCACGCTCAGCAAACGGCTAACTACGGGGCACTGGAGGACGGCGGAACACATTTATAACAAAAGTGTTGTTAATCAGTGCGGTAATAAGCAGAGGGGGATAACATTCAAGCAAGACACCGGAGTGATGTGCCGGCTCATTCAGAATTTACACCCCTGACTCCTGTGACTTAATCAATGAAAAACACTTGCACTCTTTTTATGGAAAGACATCCGAACTTGTACAATCAATGGGCTTCATCACAAGTGGATTTTGTCTATTCACGGTGAACTGGATCTTGATTAAAAAGAACAATCAAACTAATCAGTTACATATTTTCCTCAATCATTCACCTTTGCACAATATAAATAGTTAAAAAAGGGTCTGTATTCCCTCTGAACTCTTCCTCTTGGGGCTCTCATCCATCAAACACCTGTCACTCCCTGATCCGCCAGTCAATTATTTTCCCCGGTCTCCGGTCCCGGCGAAACCTGAATAATAATTTCGGCTCGCGCCCGGCCCATCCCTTGTTACTGCTGCAGCGCGTAGTTAGTCTGACCTAGTTCCCATACTGAGATATTGACTCCAGCTCCGCTCTGCTGCCTGCACACCACATTCATCATCACGGCATCAATAGACGGTGGTAATAATGACTTACATTTACTTTGTTATGCGTTTGAAATCCTTCTGTGAACTCAGGTACAAAAGTCTACATGAGAATTTTGGTAACTGCATGGCTGTAAAGAATCTTAAATAAAATATAAATGAGGGGTATTCAGACGTGTGTGCCATGCATTAGCTTTGAAATTGTATTATGAGAGTCTTTTTTCTTTATAAATTATCCATCCATCCATCCATCCATCCATCCATCCATCCATCCATCCATCCATCCATCCATCCATCCATCCATCCATCCATCCATCCATCTTCTTCCACTTGTCCGTTGCATCACATTGCACCAGTCCCCCTCCTGCAGGTGGTGGGTCCACAGAAGGACCGCCTTACGATTCAAACCAGGCCTGTTTGTCTCTCATAAGGGGCTTCTGAACTGCTCTTTGTCTGACCTGTCAATTTGGACCTGTTTGCCATGGGAGACCCTACCAGGAGCACGAAGCCCCCGACAACTGGGCCCCCAGGATCATTCGGGTGCTCAAACCCCTCCACCACGTTAAGGTGGCGGTTCCAGGAGATGTCTTTATATATTAGTGTCCCTTTAATTACAGAAATAATTACTCAAGTAAAAGTACTAAGTCAGAGAGTCTTCCCAAGAGTTAAGTAACTGCTTCCACATTAAAGCTATTTTATTTGTCTTTAAAGCAGTACTAAGTAACTCTTGCCCCTAGAGGCCATAAGCACCACTGCAGGTGTCGGAGCAAGTTGCAATTTTTTAACTTATTAATTGTCCCAAGAGTAAATACTACGCTGATAAAAAAAAAAGGCGAAGGGAGAGAGGGATATTGTACATCCAATTACACAATAGAAATATTTTTTTTCACTCAAACTTGGCTGTAAATCCTGTTTAAGTGGTGCTAGCCCACAGTTAGCTTTGCCCGTTAGCCTGTTAGCTTCTTCCTCGTGATTCTATTAGTGTGTAATGGTTGCTCCGATCTGGTGGCAGTCAAGCTGCAATTGTGGTTTTCTGGCCAGAGACACCAGGGGGAGATGAAAGACCCTCCAATCATCCCATTAACACTTGTATTACCCCCAGAGGGACTATGAAAAGGATTTATTATGGTAAACAAGTTACTTAGTACTGCTTTAATCAAACCAGGAAATTCCCACTAATGCTGTGTTCCAGGTAACTGATCATTTCCAGCCACAAAGGTGGAAAAAATGCTTCGAAACGGCCCTTGAAAAGTTAATTACAACAAGAAACAAACAACACAGAGATTATCAGAGTAGTTTGAGTTCAGATGCGAGATGAAGACAGCAGTGGCGGCCCCCGGTGGAGAGGTGTAGCTACAGTGCTCAAACATGAACAAAACCACTGCATCAGGGAAGTGAACCTTGAATTTTAGCAGTAGGGGAAATCGGAGAAGACACGGGGAGAACAAGCAACCAGAAACACACAGAAAAACCCACTCAGCACAGGAACAAAACCCGAGACCTTATCCTTGACACCATTCAAGCAATTACAATTAGATTTGCGGTGTATTTTTCCAACCATGCCTCACTCAGTACCGACATTAACATTCAAGAAAAGACTGAAATATGAACTACTAAACCAAACTACAGGGATAACAAGCTTCCATCATATTAAGACAGACCTCCTCTAGGTAGGATTTTAGGATTTTCAGCTATGTGCTCTGAACTTTCCCCAAAAATAATTACAGCTTTTGTGCATAATCTGGCAGACCCTGGAAAAGGTTACTAATCTCATCCCGCGTCAGCATATCCCTGTCTAGTTTTGAAAGCACCGAAGCTCGCCTCTCTCTCGACATGGTGCGAGGTGTCAGAGGGGTGAAGTGTGAGGAGAGGGCCAGAATCCACAGCTCTGCATTCATTATTGATGCCTGTGGGCTCTGCTCTCAGCTCTCTGCGCTCCATTATTTATGCCTGAAACAGCTGGCGGTTGAATCACAGTGGAGCTGGTCTCAAAAGGGAGTCTGGGCAGATGAGAGAAAGATGGAGATGGGGGGGAATAGATAGTTAGATAGATAGATAGATAGATAAATAGATAGATAGATAGATAGATAGATAGATAGATAGATAGATAGATAGATAGATAGATAGATAGATAGATAGATAGATAGAGAGATAGATAGAGAGATAGAGATAGATAGATAGATAGATAGATAGATAGAGAGAGAGAGAGAGAGAGATAGATAGATAGATAGATAGATAGAGAGAGAGAGAGAGAGAGAGAGAGGGAGATAGAGTGATTGAGAGATAGATAGATAGAAAGTTAGAGAGATAGATGGGTAGATAGATAGATAGATAGATAGATAGATAGATAGATAGATTGATAGATAGAGAGTTAGATAGATGGGTAGATAGATAGATAGATAGATAGATAGAGAGATAGACAGATGGGTAGATAGATAGAGTTAGATAGATAGATAGATAGATAGATAGAGATAGAGATATAGATAGATAGATAGAGAGAGATAGATAGAGTTAGAGAGATTGAGAGATAGATAGATAGAAAGTTAGAGAGATAGATGGGTAGATAGATAGATAGATAGATAGAGATAGATCGATAGAGATATATAGATGGGTAGATAGATAGATAGATAGAGAGATGGGTAGATAGATAGAGAGATAGATTGATAGATAGATAGTTAGAGAGCTAGATGGGTAGATAGATAGATAGAGAGATAGAGTTAGACAGATTGATATAGAGATAGATAGATAGATAGATAGATAGATAGATAGATAGATAGATTGATTGAGAGATAGACAGATGGGTAGATAGATAGAGAGATAGATTGATAGATAGATAGTTAGAGAGCTAGATGGGTAGATAGATAGAGAGAGATAGAGAGATAGAGTTTGACAGATCGATATAGAGATAGATAGATAGATAGATCGATAGATAGATAGATAGACAGATTGATATAGAGATAGATAGATAGATAGATAGATAGATAGACAGACAGATGGGTAGATAGATAGAGTTAGATAGATAGATAGATAGATAGATAGATAGATAGAGAGATAGATTGATTGATAGATAGATAGTTAGAGAGATAGATGGGTAGATAGATAGATAGAGAGAGATAGATAGATAGAGAGATAGAGTTAGACAGATTGATATAGAGATAGATAGGTATAAAGAAGATGAGAGGGTTCGCTGTTATCTCCATGGAAACCAGCGCCATTCGTGAACCAAATTAAATCTTTGCAAACCTCAGCAGTGGTATTTTTCTTTACTACCGTGCTGTATACACAGATTTGTTTAGCTCTAACCACACATTTCCCTGACACTTTATTGGCCCCAAATAAGTATGCAGTTTGTCTTGTTTCTTGTTTACAACGCGAAGAGAAGCACATTCTCAAAAGCTGTGTGTCTGCAAAATATAACAATCTAAAAAGTCTGCTTCTTGTCGGGCCCAGGGGGATGTTATATAACAACAAAGTGAAACAGTAACCTCTTAACCCCCACCAGAACCGAAGACTTTTTATCTAGTTTGGCTTTACGCAAATCTAAAGGTTTCTCGAACAAAAGCGGCAAAATAACAAGGATGAAAACGCATCAAAAAAGCGATGAAAGAGCGAGGAAAAGATGACAGAAAAGCAACGAAAAAGACACAAAAAGGTGACATAAAAGTGACAAAAGAAGCAACATAAAGCGTGCCATAAAAGCAACACTAACACAACAAAAAAGTGACAAAAAACCTGACAACAACGTGTAAGTCTTAGCTTTCAAATGAGACATTACACTGTTGCTCTCCAGTCGAGAAGCTTCTAGAAGCCAAACTGGAGAAAATGTGGTCGGTTAACCTCTTAACCCCTACCTGAGCCGAGCAATTTGGCTTTAACCAAATCTAAAAGCAACAAAGTGGCAAAAAATGAAAAAAAAAAAAAAAAAGACTTCCAAAATGTGTCAAAAACGCGGCAAAAGAGCGACAAAAAAGTGCTGGAAAAGCAACAGTAACATGACTAAATTATGATGAAAAAGCAACAGGAAAGAGCGACAAAAAGGTGACGAAAACACGACAAAAAAAAAATACTGCTAAAGTTGTGATCCATTGCGAAGGTCTTAGCTTTCAAATGAGCTGCTTTCTGTCCATGCCCCGTCCAGAGCACTTCGCTCAGCTGACCGGGCTCCATCTGGATGTGCCCACATGAAAACCAGACAGAGCTTTTTCCCCGGCTGTGGACCGGTCTGCCCTCACCATCCGTTTGGCCCCGACTCTAAGCAGTTTTAAGTCCTCCCTTAAAACCCACCTGCTAACACAGACTTTTTAATATGCTCAGCTGTTTCTCCATTGTATTTTTTATTTAATTGTTTTTGAAGTTATAGCTAGTTTTTATCATCTGTTTGTGTTGTGAAGCACTTTGGGCAGCCGTGGTTGTTGTAAATGTGCTATAGAAATAAAGCTGACCATGGCCTTGACCTCGAGTCCAGAAGCTTTAAGATTTGAGTAAAATCGAACTGGAGAAAAAGCGCTCGGTTAAGGCGGGGATTAAGAGGTTTAAAAACATCTTAGGGACTAACAGTGGACATATACATAACACTGGTTTACAACTTGGGCTCCCAACTATTGATATTTTTATATTATAACGTACATAATGCATGGAAAAGACCTTTGATGAGTAAAGACTGCTCTATTACATTCCTGTGTAGAGCGCCCATCGCTGGCAGCAGGCGGAATTACAATGGAAAGAACTCAAATCTTAGCCTGGCATCCAGAATGACACCCCTCTCTATATTCAAAGCACTACTAAGTAACTCTTCCCCCTAGAGGCCATAAGCGCAACTGCAGGTGTAGTAGCAAGTTACGATTTTTAATTGTCTTGGAGAGTAAATACGACGCTGACAGGAAAGGCGAAGGGGGGGAGTGTTACTGTGCATCCAATTATACAATGGAAATATTTTTTTTCACTCAAACTTGGCTGTAAATACTGTTTAAAGTGACGCTAGCCCGCAGTTAGCTTTGCCCATTAGCATGTTAGCTTCTTCTTCGTGATTCCATTAGTGTGTATTGCTTGCTCCGGACCGGTGGCAGTCAAGTTGCAAACATGGTTTTCTGGACAGAGACACCAGGGGGAGATGAAAGACCCTCCAATCATCCCATAAACACTTGTATTACCCCCACAGGGACTACGGGAAGGATTTATTAAGGTAAACACGTTACTTTGTACTGCTTTAATACACAGAGTTTATTTTTCTAATCAGCGGTAAATGACCAAAAACACATCAGGTGAGTTTTGTGATTCATCATTTTGTTTGAATATTACCGCGAAACCGTTTAATTACTCTACTTCCTGTTTGCTCGCATATGCTACGCTGTAGAAATCAAGTTGATGCGGACTCTTACCAAACTCACATGCTGGTACTTAGTCTGGATTTTTCCAGGCAACTAAAATCTTTAGACATGGGGCTAGATGCAAGTTTGCCATTTTATACTCACTACTGCCACCTCAGGTCATACGTGTAACTGCAGCTTCTATTGTGCATGACGGCACTTCGGACCCGAATTAACACCTTTTTGAGTGACAGTGCAGGATTTTAGAGGCAGTTGTGGTGAACAGGTCTGAGCTCATTCTACACCTTAGGACATTGTTGGAACATGTAGGGGGAGGAAAATACTTAATTTGAACATTTTTAAACTCTGTACAGTCCCTTTAATGGTGCTGTGATGACGGCAGTTTGAGTACAGAGCAACTGAAATTGGCGATGTTCGAGTCCACTGAGTCGTCTAAAAGTTACCACAGGATCTCCAACGTTGGGTAGATGAATAAATAATGAGTAAATAAAACAGGCTACATTTATATTCCTGTCACTTTATCACAAGTCATCATAGGCTACATTTATCAATTTCCTTTCACATTTGATCTGATTTGATAATGGCAACCCTGATTAAAATGAACAAAACACTCCTTGTTCCCTGCATAGAAATTCATAGGTATTTCCCTGCGCCTTCCTGACTCTGAAAGCAGCTCTCGAGCCCGAAACATGGAGGTTTCAAAAATGCCCCTACACTTTAAGAGGGTATGTGCACATGCGTTCTTCTCATTACCAGCAAAGCCCTTCAAGTCAGAGTGTCAAAACAAAAAACAGCGACTCCACATCGGCTCTGATTTGTTTACTGTTGATCTGCTGTTGCCACGCTTCAATGTCACTTTAACAAACTGGAGCGCTTTAACAATAGAGGAAACGGCCAATTTAAACATGAATGAAGCACAAGTCCAGGTATGTAACTTTGAAAGGTCAGAAAAAGCAGATTTGTCGTGATGATTCTTAATGGCAATAGAGGAAACTTTCTATTCTATGCCCCCATTAGGAACCATTCAGGAAATCCTCTGGTTGACAGCCATAACACGCAGTATAATACGTCCTAATAACTTCTCTGTTTCTATCTCCAGTTCCCCATTGCATCATATGAGAGTGAAGCTATTACAGCCTCCATTAACGAGAACATTGTTTGCCCTCTTACAGTCAGAGAGGGACCCACGCTGCGGAGCTTTATCTACTCAGGCCGAGCCCGTCTCCGCGCGATCGACCCCGTTTGATGATACGCTAATTTTAAACTAATGATAAGAGCGCGCGGATCTTATGACTCGCGTTAAATTATTTTAGATCAAAACAATTAAAAAAACGAAGGTGTTTATTTTAGGATGGGCATTGTAGACGTGACATTGATACTTTATGAATTGCCTTTCCAAATTAGACGCCGTACGGAAGGATCTTTTCTCAAAATAACAGCGGATATTTAGGGTTGTGAGGTTCAAGGACAAAGCTTTGAAACGGCAGTACAACAGGAAGTTATGGGAATGTTTGTAAACTGTATATAACCACACACTGAACTCACATGATGCATTGGCTAAAGAATGTGACCAGCAATAATTCACTTATTTCAAAGAGTATGTAATGTTTCATCTCATAATGCTACACAACGATTTTCATATATTAGTATCTATGAGCTACTGAGATTTTAAGGCACTGCAGGTGAATAGGGAAAAAAAAATAATGTAGAGATATCAATTTGAAACGTTTGCTGAACATTACTGATATAAATATGAGTAAAAAATGTATTGCATTTTTCTGTCATTTTATGTTTTCATATAAAAATTAGGCATTTTGTGCATGAAAATGGCCCTATATTATGGGCAACGAAATCCAAATAATGGATTGAGCCAGATAAAAATTTATGGTTCTTTTTTATTGACGTATTAGCAACAAAGATTTTTTCAGAGGGGATTTTGTTGTCTTGTTTGGTTTTCAGTCTTTTGACGAAAATGTAATTAAATTTTAGTCGAGATTTAGTCAAAAAAACATCTTCAATTTTAGACGACTTTAGTCGACTTTGCATTTATAATATTCATTATAATCATATTTAATCAAGGTCCTCTGGTTCATGGAGCTGCTCCACATGAACAAAACTCAGAGCTTTTCCTTTGGCAGAGGATTTACATGATATGGGGCTCTTTCAGACGGACAATTGACGTTTGGATGATTTTAGTCTCTCCTTTTCATTTTTATTTAGTCTTGTTTAAGTCGACTAAAATATCTGGACATTTTAGTCATAGTTTTAGTCTCATGAATGAGTAGCAGCAGCTACTTCCGGGTTACCTCCCCCCGCAGGCGACAAAACATTATAAAATAAGCATCATACGGGGTGAGTTTTGTCATCTTTGTACTCATGAAAACAAAGATGTAACAGGAGGAAAATAGATAAAAATCTCCTCTTCGACCACTGCGTGAAAAATCAATGCTTTCAGCTGTCGTGTATCGCCTTAAATATAATTAAACAAAAACACATAAAGTAAACCTTTGGAGGCCCATCTGCAGTGTCAGGGGTCCATGTTAAGCCCTTAACCCCCAACACCCTGAACCGAGCACATTTTCTTCAGTCCGGCTTTACCCAAATCTAAAAGCTTCTTGAAAAAAGTGTCAAAATAGACACAAAAACGAGGATGAAAAAGCAATGGAGAAAAAGCAATGAAAAAGCGACAAAAATAGCATAAAAATGTGATGAGAACGCAACAAAAAGCAACAAAAACATGCTAGAAAAGCAACAAAAAGTGACAAAAACATGACCAAAGAAAGGGGCAAATAAGACACAAAAAAGAGACAAAAAAGTGACAAAAAAGTGGCAAAAACACGACAAGAAATCAACATGGAAAGCAATGAAAACCGACAAAAACAAAAAGTGACAAAAAAAGCAATGACAAAGCAGCAAAAGGCGACAAAAACACGACAAAAAAGCATCAAAAGAGAGACAAAAAACGGGACAAAAATGCTTCAAAAACCGCAGCGAGAACGCCACAAAAAAGTTATGATCACTTTTGTAAGTTACGCTGACTCTCCAGTCGAGAAGCTTTTAGATTTGGGTAAAGCCTAACTGGAGAAAGGATAAGAGGGGGTGCGCTGACAGGGCAAACACAACCATCTCACACGCTCATCATCACTGACCTGTTGCGTGGCGCCCGTCTTCCTGTTGGTGGCCGTGGTGGTGGTGATGTCGCTGATGGAGGGGGCGGAGTCGGAGCGGTTGCCCCCGGCGGCGGCGCTGGACTGGGGCGTCATGGAGGAGGACGGCATGTCGCCCACCAGCCGCGCGCTGCCCTCCACGCGGATGTGCGGGTGGCCCTCGGCCGCCATGTTGAGGATGCGCAGCCCGTTGTAGTACAGGCCCGAGAGCTGGCCTTGGAACATGGCCGACCCGCGCTCGGCCCCGCCCACGCGCACCGTCGTCTGGCTGTTGAAGATGGTCAGCTGACGACCTACGGGGAGTGGTGGTGTTCAGGGGGGGTGGGGGGTGGATCAATCAAACGCACCCAGGGGAGAGAGAGAGACATAGGGAGGGAGAGAATGGACAGACACGCAACAAAAGTACCAGCGGTCAAAACCAGGCTTACAACAAAGATTTCCTCTTTTTTTTTTCATTTTTTTTTTTCAATGAGTTACACAATTCACCACCCCCAAGCCATGGTGAAAGGATGGGACAGATTAAGCGTGGCAGAGCAAATCATAGGAGAAAGAGCGTGAGAGGAGAACAGACCGGAGATAGATAAGAAAATACATATAGCCGAGAGTGGAAACAACAACCAAAAAAATATATATATTAAAGAGGGAGAGATAAGACGTGTGAGGGAGAGGGGGGGATGAAGAAGCAGCAGATGAGAGAAAAGTCAGACGGAGCTGGTGGGGAAATCAAAATGGCCGACAGATGGTTGTTATGGAGCGGCACGACGTGTTTTAGAGACAGGCAGAGACAAAGAGAGAGAGATCTGAGTGGAACAGCCCTATGAAACATGCACAGGTTAAAAGCTCTGCTCACTGTTAAAGGGACTAGAGGCTAATTTAACGAGCTTACGTTTATGACTGAAACTTTTTGGCTGTTGTCGTCGTTACATTTTTGTTTAAATAATTCAACAAGAGAAAAAAAAGGTCTATTTCAAATTTACTTTGATTTACACAATATTTGACTGTTACTTTGACAATGTTTTAGTGAATGCTTTATTGTTTACAATTTGATGGTAAAAATTTATTATAAAGCATCTTTTATCCGTAATTCTATTTTTCTCATTTAATCACATTTATTTTCTCCATCGTCCCTTTAACCTGACATTACACACTAACATCACAGGCACTACAGTTTACACAGTATTGCACACTACAGCTGCCCATTTTAAATACTTAGTTATGATTTAGAACTTTTAGATAGTTAGTTGATGGTGCACAATATAATAATAAACTGCCTGCGTATCTTTTTTAAGCTGAAAGTTTTAAGGAATTTTAATCAGGGTTTTTACCTTTGTCGAGTAGCCAATCGTCAACTACTCGACCGAGCCGATAGGGGATTCGCTGTCTGGCGATGGCCAGGCGCTCGTTATCAATGTTGCCTTTAATTTAGAGATGAGAAGACAGTAGTAATTACATCCAAACGTTACAGGAGCTGGATACAAACACAACAGCAATGAAAAGAAAGTAATGGTCTGCTCGTTGTTCTGCCGAGGTTAAGTCCAGCGTCAGAGGCTGTGGATCTGTGTGAGCGGACTCTTACTCTCTGTTCATTGGGTTTGGTTTAAAGACATTTCAGGTTTAACATAAGAACATTCTGCACAGTCTGAGTTTAGAGCTACATACACACACACCTCACAACAACTAGCATTTAGCATTTTAGCTACGTGCTAACCCTCGCCATGTTATTACCTACTATTACCACTTTATGTAAAAACAAACAAATAGCCAACAAAAACATACATCTTTTTTACTCTCTTTTACTTATTTTGACTCTCTAGTTAAACATTTGACTCAAAGTAAGACATCTTTTTAAATTATTGTTTGACCAAATGCACCGACTATTATTATTGGCTTTTAAAACACAACCTGCTTGGCTATTTTCATCATTTACCTTTATCACTATTTAATTAACAGGCCTATCATGACATAACTGGCTAAAGTACATGTAACTATTAACTCTTAAACATTTTATGGTTTAAAAAGTCATTTTCATATAAGATCACACAGGTTTCATTTCCAACACAATAAACACAAAACAAAAGCTGCAATTTAAACTGCATTATTTAATTAAAAAGAACATTGATAGGGGACAATAATTGGGGAAGGGGTTGGTTTGAACTCAAAGTGTGTCGTGGCTGGAGTGTCAGTGGGCGGGGTATAATAGGGAGGGGTATGTGTGGGCGGGGCTCGGCGTACCTGAGGGGTAGCGCTCGATGACGGGCAGGTCGTCCAGCTGCAGGGTGGCGTTCCCTCCGCTGCGAGTGAAGCGCACGATGTGGTATTTCCCATCGTTCACAAACTTGGAGCTCTCCTCGATGTTGATGTCGTCGGTGCCAACGTTGAACACCACTCGGATGTTGCCCTTGTCCTGAAATAGACAGACGGTTAGGGAAATGACAGCAATGTGTTTTAGACTTTCTCCAATTAACAGGAACATAACTCATTTTTTTCAGCTTGAATAACAAGAGAAGGAAAATATCTAGCTAATAGTTGTGCTGCTTTGTAAAACATGCTCATAAACTCTCCCCTTGAAGATGTTTGAAATGAAATAAGAAAGTTAGAAAAGCAATTTGAAAATTAAACAGAACTTTTTTATCATTTGAAAACAAAACAAACAATTAACGACAGGTACAGCTCCTCTAATTAGACGGGAGAGTAATTGCAGGAAGAAGATTGGTGAGATACATGCAGTATATCAAATTTGTGGAGACGAGAATTGAACTCAAGACGCTGAAGAAGGTACAGAGCCCTGTGTGTGCACTAGAGTGCTGCAACACATCCGACGTCTGACGGGACCCGTCGGAACCCGACAGACTCGGTCGGACTCGGACAAATATTTAGAACTTATTTTCGGGCTCGGGTCGGACTCGGACACATCAGCACGATAATAAAAAATGAAAATAAAATGGGTCTGTTTCATTTCATGCATTGCAAGTGTTCATTTGTCAAAAAACTAAATAAATAAATAAATAGAAGATGCGGCATTTAAACCCGCTTATGCACTGCGCAGTGTGCACGCAGTAATGCTTTTAAGAAGTTGTGAACTGCTGTGACAACGAAACACGTGTAGTGACCGCACAGGTAAAACTGTTGCTCCGCGTGCGTGTGTGCGTGCAGCTGTGCGTGCTCCGCTCATCTGTGTTGACGTTCCGAATGCCTTTTGATGGATAAAATCTGACTTTTTCCACACAAACAATATCGTATCCTACTGTGTAGGCTTATGGAAATATTGTGATTTTAAATGTGTGGGGCTCGGTCTGACTCGGACACAAATATCTTAATGCCTGTCGAGCTCGGTTCGGATTTGATCACTGCTCTGTCGGACGAGGGCCGGACTCGGACAGAAAAAATCGGCCCGATCCGCACTCTAGTGTGCACTGTGAGGAAATGCCTTGACTAAAATCAGTCATTTTTAAACTGTTCCAAGTAATGATAATGATATAGGGCTGGGCGATATATCGATATTTAAGATATATCGATATACAGTATTTTAAAACGAGATATGGAATTGGATCGTGGCTGGTTCTTATTTATAGTTTTTAATGTGTTTTTATTTATATTTATTCTTTTAAACTGTTTTATTTATATTTATTGTTTTACACTCATATAGCGGTAGAGCTCATTTGTATTGTTTTGGTTTTATTGATTTTGTTGTTGCGTGTGCAGCACTTTGGAAACGTTTTGTTGTTTAAATGTGCTATATAAATAAAGTGGATTGGATTGGATCATATTGTATATATCGATATAGTTCAAATTTGCGCTGTAATACTTATTTTATAGGAGCTTTGTTATACAATGTTTATGTTTACATTTATAGTGAAGTCTAAGTTTATTCATTTCACAGCTCTCACTTTGTGAAAAAAACATCAGGAAATATATCGTATATCAATATTCAACCTAAATATATCGGAATATGACCATATCGCCCAGCCCTATAATGATAGTCGACTACATTTGAGGAAAGACGGCAAATTGCATTTGGGCAGAACACACAATATATACTGCATTCAATTATCTGAGGGAGAACTTAACTTAAAGACCCTAAACCTGATGATGGAACAGGGAGCACTAAGATTTTACATTTTTGTGATCCAAAATCATTCTTAGCATTATTTCTTTACAGAAGTAATGTGTCTAAAAACATTGACAACTTTTAGAGGGTTTAAACAAGTATTCCTGTCGGGTCACAGATAACACTCTGGATAGAAGTGTAATTTGCAGATTGTTACCAAATCATGGCGCAGGACATAAACTCATTACTGCACTTACTTCCACAGTATTGATGGAGGTATACACCATATTACATTAAAAATAGTGCAATGGGATTTTTCGCCTTCAGCTAAAACAGTCACATTGGAATAATGCAAATTCTCATTGCACTAACTCTGCTGCTGCCAGGAGCCTATTACTATCTATAACACTCACCCGCAGAGCTGTCTCAGCAATATTAAAATACACTGTCATCAACATGCAGAGAGACTGCTCCCTGCATTCGCTATAATGGTTTTTCATACAGTTTGTGGAAAAGACGAGTGGAGACCTGGCTATTTCTGGACCTGCAGTCGCTGTTCACTTGCTTTCCCCGTCAGTCTGGTCACGGGTTCAATCGTCACTTCGTCCTTTTGTGTTTAAAGTATCAATAGATAGGGAAGTAATGGCAAAAAATAAAAACAGGGTTGACAAGATTGCCTGGTGATGGACACATGTTGTTTCCTAGTACAAAGACCGGGGCCACTTTCTATAAATAGTAGAATTGTTCTACTTGGTCTTGAATTGTTTTAATTGATCCTGAATCCTGAAAAACTTGCTCATATTTCAGTTTACTCTTTAGTGTTGATACGTCTGGCTGTGTTTAAAATGTCCCGTGTTAAAGTCGCTCTTACTATCTGCAGCTGTAGGTAGTCTCCCAGCCCCGAGGCGCTGTCCACTCTGAGGAGGATGGCGTGCTTCTGTTGGGTGCTGAAGCCCAGGGCCAGCCGGTCTGCCCTGGTGCTCGGGCGCTCGTTCGGGGGCCAAGTGTAGATCACCACACCCCCGTCCCGACCGAAGATATAAGTGGTGCCGGCTAAGAACACAAATACAAGCATTTGAAGGTATTTGTTTTCATGGCTGGTTAATGTGTGAAACCTTTAAACGATCTCTAACCTGATATTTTTGGTTGACAACAAGTTGAAACTTTCAGTAGCGGAACAAACTCATTCCCAACAACACATTTCTAACTTCCCAATTCTTCACTTTTCGTTCACTTTTCAGGGTTCCAGTCACAGTAATGTTGACAAAAACAATTCTTTATCATAACATGCTTTATAATTAATGGACAGTCTTCTTTTCACAGACAACTGCATTTTAATATACAGTAGTTAATTTGTGTGTATCTACATTATATGTTATATATGTGTGTATATATGCATGTGTTTATGAATATATGTTGTGCTTATGTATGTATATTCATAATGTATACATGAACACAGAAATAAGTATACATATATAGATGCATGTGTGTATGAGTCTACTTTGTACATAGAGTGCCAACTTTCTTCGTTATATCTGTGATGTAGTGTTATACTAGAAAAGGTATTGTGTTGTATGCACTATGTTACACCAGTGGTTCTCAAACATCTCACACCAAGTACCTTTCAAAACACTTGATCCTTGAAGCACCTTCATGATGTGTTTAAAAATAAAAATAAAAATAATGTAAAATTAACCTAAAAATAGTTTAAAATGTGTCTAGTGGCATAAACTGGTGACTGGTTCATTACTATGGAGCGTTTTGGACCTAATGGGGGGTGGAAAGCGCTGTATAAGTTGTGTCCATTTACCATAAACACTACAGTTTGGAAAGCACTGTACTCCTTCGATGATAGGTGGGGAGGTGAAATATGAGAGCTAGTGTGTGTGTGTGTGTGTGTTAAGGTTTTGTTTACTATTATTATTTAGTTTTTTATTTTATTATTATTACTATTATCATTTGATTTGATTTGATTGCATCTACTCTGCTGTTTTCTGTTCTATTTTTCTTGGACATATCTTGAGGACCCCCCAAGAAAACGAGATGATTCATCTCTTGGGGCTGATCCTCCAATAAAATGTTCATAAATAAAAATAAATCCAAAAATAAATAAATAAGTCCAGGTTAGAAAGCCGCAGATCCAGTAGCGTTTGGCGATCATAGACCAGCGGAGAATTGACTTTTACTGCAGCAAATGTCGGGATTGCCACAAACAAAAACAGAGTGCAAAGTGACAGACGGCGAACCAAACACACTGGCGCCATCTTGCTGCTTCTACACGCCGTAGAATGGTACAGAAGAAAAAAACTACGGTGTTCTCGCTTCACAGCTAGAAGGTCCAGGGTTCGATTCCCACCTGGACGGGGCCTTTCTGTGTGGAGTTTGTATGTTCTCCCCGTGTCTGCGTAGGCTTCCTCCGGGTACTCCGGTTTCCCCTACCACTAAAAACATGTACAATAGGCCAGGATGAATGACGCGTGTATGGTGGTGGTCAGAGGGACCGTTGGCGCAGATGTGTGCAGTCGCGACAGCTCTTCTGTCAGTCTCCTCTAGGGGAAACTGAAGCTACAAACGTAGTTTACCACCACTGAGTATGGAGTGAATGTACAATTGTCTCATGTAAAGCGCTTTGTGACTATATGTCTGTGAAAGGCGCTATATAAATAAAGATCTTCTTCTTATTCTTCACAGCATTCTAAAGGCCTATACTATTATATAGAGGAAAAAATATTTTGTTTGGTCTTGTAGAGAGAGGTCATGGGCCCAGTGACTCATATTAATGATCATTTTTCTAACCGGGATGAAGTTAGACGCGACTAAGTTCTTCCACGGGCATGCACAAAGACCAAACAGGTATCAACTTGTCTAAGCTCAGGTAAAAACATATCTCAGTATGGAAAAACGGTGGCCTGTTCCTTTAACGCTCTAAAGCGTTTGCCTGAGAGCAGGGGCTCATACAGTGAGTGTCCGGGACGTGCCATGTCCCTGTAAATGTTTGTTCCCCGCCTGTTCATCTGTGTGGCAAATACAGAGCTCCAGTCCCACCGTGACCCTGTATGAGTGGTCAGTGTGGCACCTTTACTTTCCATCATGGTGGTCTCTACAACGCTCCAGGATCACTTGCTTTGTAGGTTTTCTGGTGAGAGGATCTGTCAGAAGTGAAAACCTTCCAAACAATTGATCCTGGAGCATCCTATAGACCACAGTGATGGAAAGTAAAGGCGCCATGCTGACCACTCATACAGCCGCTGGGACACTACAAGGTCAAATAGGCACAAACATCAACTTTTTTTCCATATAAAAAGTTGCATAATGCACCTTTTACTGCTAGTAAAAATGCTACTATTCTACTTCTAATTTCTTAGGTAAAAGTAGAAGTAAAATAGTAGTTGCTTATTTGAGTGATAAGTGATCATTTTTAATGATACCGGTACTTCATCAATACTTGGTTTTCGACACTGATGCCTGAATGATGCTTTTTTGATACCTATACAAAAAAAAATGTCATCTAGAACCAGATAACAAAAAAATATGTTCATTCATTCCGGAAAATAATCTTTCCTTTCAACCAAGTCATTTCATTTAATGGTGTCCCTGGAACCAACAAACATCAGCACTTATTATCTTTTCCTTTTTTCGATACCAGTAGTATCTAAACTTTTTTCACATATCACACTGGTTTCGTTTAACAGTACCCATCTCTATATTTGAGTTAGCATAAGCATTGCATAATAATTCTCATGCTCATGTCACTACAACTACTACCACTACTACTAGACAGGAAAAAATTCGAAGATCCATGTCACATTTTACTGTTACTTCTAATACCTCTACTATACTGTCATTACCACTAGTACCTCTACTACAGCAGCTATAGCTTTAGCTTTAAGTCTTGTCTGCCAACCTTCCTACATAAACAAGCCCTAAACCTGTCTAAATTGTATTCCTTCCGTCGGCTTATTCAACACGTCAGAATCGACAGATGCCAGTGCCCTCCCGTGGCAGCTCTGACAAAATACACTGACTTTGAGTGACGGGCTCTACAGTCTGTTACCTAGACACCTTCAACGCACACTGTTCTGGATTTTGCCTTGAGACTTACAATTTCTAAAGCTGTGCTGCGCCGCATTGTTGTCCAAATCTTAAGGTAATCACAAAAGCAAATCCACCTCCAACCAATTTGTGGCGCGGAATTGCAAATGTCTTCCTCTTGTCCTTTCGATTTTCTCTTTTTATTCAAATATTCCACGCTGATTTATGCATAAGTACAACTGAAGAACAACTCATCTTTTATTTTCATTATTCAAGAGATAAAGAGTGAAGTAAGTGTGAAAATCGTGCTTTTACACCAGTGTATGATTCACACGTGATTCACAAGCTTAGAAATATTATTAAAAAGCCATTAAAAAATAATGAAACGAAATGTATCATTTGTAAGTTTCTGTGATTGAGTGATTAAAGCCTATAGGAACAATATCTATATCATGTACTACTATTTAAAGCCATACTGCGGAACATTTCACCCAATAAATGGAATAAAATAAGAGCATGTACATAAAAAAACCCTGCATCTTTACTTTGAGTCGACTCCTCTCCTCAGAACTGACTAGGACATCACCAGCTTGTCCCCATGGAAACGTTGCTTTGACTAGACACATTAAACATTTAATATGCCTTGATATGCTTTACTTTGGTCACCCGCTGAATTTGTTTCATGTTTTGGGTCTCTGAGCATTGCAACGTATGACTGCAAATGTTCCAAAGTGTGGCTTTAACTTCTGCACCCCCATTTTCTCCAGTCCAGCTTTACCCAAATCTAAAAGCCTCTCCACTGGAGCATCAGGCCAGTGTAACGCTTCATTTGAAAACTAAGACCTCCAAAACTGATCTCATGTTTGTCGTGTTCTTGTCTTTAACTTGTCTGTTTTTTGTATTGTCAATTTTTGTGTTGTAGTTTCATCATGTTTTTATCATTTTTTAGTCACGTTTTTGTCTCTTTTTATTGCGTTATTGTTGCTTTACTGACATGTTTCTGTTGCATTTTTGTGGCTCTTTTTCATCACTTTTTTATTGTGTTTTTGTCACTCTTTTGTTGCTTTTTCCCACCTTTTTTCATCCTCTTTTTTCTCACTATTTTGTCTTTTTCCGAGAAGCTTAAAGAGACTAGATGCAAGTTGATTATGTTATGCTCACTACTGCCACCTCAGGTCATATGTGTAACTGCAGTCTCTATATTAAGACCCGAAGTAACACCTTTTTGGAGTGACAGTGCAGGATTTTAGAGGCAGTTGTGGTGAACAGGTCTGGGCTCATTCTAGGGGATGAAAATACTTAGTTTTAACATTTTTAAACTCTGTATAGGCCCTTTAAAGAAGCAAACCCTTATATACTGTACATCCTGAAACACTTGGCACTCACCATCGTTGCAGAGCGGCCCGGCGTATGAGGTCATGCTACAGTCACATGTGAATCCCTCCCACTGCTGCAAACACACGCCCTGGTTGGAGCAGGAGTCCTCTTGGCATGTGGTACTGGGACCTGGGGCGGGGAGAAGAGGAGGTGACAGACAGACATGTTTAGACTACATAAAGTAAGATATTTCCAATTTGTTCAGAGGCAAGAAAGTCAAGATGAGAGAAAGTCAAGTTAAGTCACGTCTTCGAGTGAACTCCATGGGAGCCTGCACAACACGACAGGTGAGGAATCTGGGCAAATACAGTAAATGTAAGAAATAATCTACTTTTGAATTTGGCCACAGAGGCAGACATGTGAGCTGTAGCAGTTTATGCACACGTAGAGAAAGGTGGTTTTGCTAAACTGGCTGTTGCAGGGCAGAGATAGATGTATTCTTCTTAAAAGCAGACACTTGGACGTCCAAATCCTGCTGTCGCATTGACTGTGTCAGTGGTTCTCAAACTTTTCACACCAAGTACTGTCACATAAAATATAAAACCTGCTGAATGCCTCCAGGCTTAGATTGAGCTCACATCAAGTCTCAAAACCAAACTAAGATGCATTACTGAATATCTCTAATGAATAATGACTACTGTGGATCTGTTTGAGAAGTTTGGAGAGTGCAGTGCAAGTGTAAGCCATAATTATTGTTATTACAGCAAAGCAATATGCTCTAACTTCATGTCCTGCTTCCCTTTACCCCTACATATTCTTTTTGGTTTTCCTCAAGGCCTTTTGTTCCCTGGCAGCTGTAAACTCGGCACAGTTTTTCCCATTACTAAGAGAGAAAACGGTGTCCCCATTGTCTAATTTCCCCTCTCATGGTCTAACAATAAAATGCACAATAACTCAGCATGATGAATGATACCTTGTGCTTCGTAAATGATTGTAAATATATACAATTATACAACACTAATAGAAAAGAGGTGTTTAAAGATTAAATGGAGGAAAGAAGATAATAACATTTTTACTCCCTCCATGGCTTGGCCCAACGCCCTTTGGAGGAATTCATTAAAAGAAAAGACAGGAAGCTTAGAACCAGATCAGTCACCAGAGGTGACTGTGAGGTTCCATTCAGACGAACCTCCACTGGACAAGACATCTGTCCTGGAATAGTCTTCCAATTACTATTGGAGAATCCTCCACCTTTACAGTGTTTAAAAAAGAGCTTAAACTGTGGTTAAAAGCTAATCAATTTTGTGATCACTTGTAAGATTTACTGTTATAGATTGGGAAACTGATTAACTAATGTGTTGTAAATAGTGTAAATACTGTATGTCCATGTTTGTTTGGACTTTGGATTGGATGGAAAGCAGCCCATGGCTAAATCTGGCACATTTACACAAAGTAACTGTACTGAGTGTTCATTAATGTGGACTCTCCTATCCAAATGAACAAATAAAATATCTATATAAGTTCTCTATGCATGTCCAAGCCATGTTAATCTGGTTTCTCAGGGTGGATCTTCACAATATCTTCACAACTGGAGATGTCCCTCTCATGGAATAATTCCTAAGCTATTCATCTCTGTCCCACAGAGTCCACTCGAAAATACCTGCCATTGTCACATCCCACAAGTTTAAGTAAGTTTGTCGTTTTATGTCACCACACAGTTGCAATAGCGGGACATTAGACGTCCCTCAACAAGAGTTGAAAGGGTTTTCACTGCAAAAGAATAGCCACAAGTTAAAATAAGAATCATGCAGGTGAAGCTTAATGAATGGGTTAAGGACAAGAGAAGAAATTAAAAAATAAGGTTGTGTTTAAAATTTTTGTCATTTCAAAAATTTTCTCTCAATACTCTACCTACTGCCAAATCTTGTGTGAGAAGTGCACAAGGCCTTGGCAAAAATGTATTGAGCATTTCAGTAAAGAGGGTAACACGACATGCTGCAACTAAAGCCAGGTCTATGCTAATGTCACTACGGTGGCTGGGAGAGGACATTTCACCTCAGATGTTTAGGTTTCGGACCACTTAAAGAAACAAAATTGGGGGAGTCTTAAGAACAGATAGCCTTTCTTTTGAATATCTCTCATGCAAAGATATACCTTGCAAGTCAGCTTTCATCAATGAAACTTTTGTCAGCCAAACGAAAAAAGCAAACAAGCGAGTTAGATGGTTAGTCGACGCACACAGACGCTGTCGAGAAGATGGGACACACAGAGCGACACAGAAAGACGTGTATGAAGCGAAAACCTCCAAAAATAAAAGACCAGTGGCAGTGTTAGTGAGTTAATATCAAAGTAAAAGCATGGACTGGACGGGCAACACTTTATAACAACCACACACGTATGAAGCAGGAAGAAAAAGAGTGTGTTGATCAAAATCGCAGAGGCCAGAAACACCTCCGCCAAGGCACGGGTCCGGTCTTGCAATGGTAAGAAATATATTGCTCAGACTTTAAGTTTCAGTTAAAAGTCCAATGTAGCGAGCCTGAATAGATACAGACGCCAATAAGTCATAAGAAGGGGCATATAAGCATATTTTGCACACACACAAATAAAGCAAAGTCAAATTCGGATCATGGATGTTTTGTTCACTAGAAGCTGTTGCAGCAAGGAGGCTAACGTTAGCATTATGGTTAGCATTCTCCGTTATTTATGTAATTATGGGCTGTTGAACAACTTTGCTACTCTCCATGGCTCTGTATCTTTATTTAAGAAAATACATCCATAATTCAGCATTTGTTAAAGTGATGGTGGAGAAATAAGTGAAAGATTTGTTCTTTTTCCTCTTAGTTTCCCCCCCACGACGGCCATTTGAAGGCGTTCCCTATGATGGCGTCTGTATCTAGACGCTTGTTAAGCGTGACGTCACGACTTCCGCTTCCGGGTACTAGCAGACCGGCAAATATGCGAGAAAGAAACATAAAAAACTACATAGATACAGACGGCATCTCTGGAAAACAGCTAAGGGGGAAAACAATTTGGAGAAAAATCGAAAACGTTCTTTAATTATTCAAAAACTACTTTAACAAAGGCTGAATTATAAATATAGTTTTCTACTAAATAAAGATACAAAGACATGGGGAGGAGCAAAGTGGTTCAACAGCCCATAAAAACATAAATAACAGAGAATGTAAACTTGATGCTTTATGTTAGCATCGGGCTAATGCTAACGGTTAGCTAGCACTAGCTACAACTGCCGTTTTTTCCACATCTACTGAACAATCTGCTGTGAATAAATATCCACATGGACCTGATTTAGACTTGACTTTATTTATGTGTGGTAAAAAAGGAAATGTCTAAAAAGAAAGAAGTTTCTCTAAAGATTCTATTTCCCCCCTTGGCGAAGCCACGCCCCCCTTCTATGACGAGATGCCGTCTGTATCTAGCGCTTCGTAAAAAACATTTGAGCAATACTTGGTTGTGTGTAGATCTTATGAAATGTTTCTGTTCAATGACAAAACAAAGAATAAAGCATAGTATGGTGCTCGGTAGCAGTCTTTATTAAAGCGTGTGTCCTTCACCTTCACAGCCCCTCTCCACTTGTCCCACAGTGGCCAAGGCATCAGCTAAAAGGTCCGGGAGTCGTCCGTTGAGATCGACGGTTGCGAGGCAGCCCTGGAAGCCCTCCCGAGAGTGAACCAGTTTAGGCAGGTCCCGGTACATCTCTTTGGACACTCCCCCAATGTACAAGTCACCTGTGGGTAAAGAAGATCCATTGACATTATTAAATACTTGCCTACAGCTAGTGTGAACCCTCAGTTAGGCGAACAATTACCTTCACCAGACAATAGCCTTGTTGCACATCTTACTGCAATGAACCAATGCACGAAATGGAGAGCAGAAAACATAGCCGGACGAGAAAAGGAAACTTTTCAGCATGTTAAATCCAAAAATCATTATTCCTGTCGGCTAAATGGTCTAACTGCTAAAAAAAAAAAAAGGCAGTAAGAAGCTTTCTAATTCGGCTTTAAAGCATTGTTCTCTTTTCGATTCAATAGATTTGAGCCTCTCGGCCATTTTCTTACCGAACGACTTAAAGATTTACTTCCTGCTCTTGATCAAAGATGCTGCGAAGCGTAGAGGCCATTTTGTCAGCCCCTAATGGCTATTGTCTCTATTGATTAGTCTGATGATTAGCCTCGCAATTAATCAATTAGTCATTTCACTGGATTGTCAGAGGAGTTCATGTGAGAAATAGCTCGGCAAACGCAGGGCATGGCGACTTTTCCAGTCACCAGTTACCGCAGGATAATATGTGCATACATTAGCAGCAGATTACAAGGAGACACTGTACGTTTTTCCTGTACGGTCAATTAGAAATCCTAACTAAAATGATCATGCAGTAGTTATTATTGCCCTAGATTCACAAGAAATTATCTAAGTGTTGGATACATAAATCCTATAGCTTCTTCCTTTTCTTATGATGTGTTCTGCTCACAATCTACTCAACTGGGTATAAAAATCTACACTTCTTTTCCAGTAAATAAGATTAAACTTCCTGTACAATGGTCTATCACTGTAAAGACTGTGTTTATGGAGGCTCTCAGGCAATGTAAATCCTTTCATACTAAATTGGTATATAATCACCCAGGTGCCTCTTGAGGTGGCAAAATGTCTTTGACACTAAAAACTTTAAAAATATCTTACACAAGTGATCTCGACTCCACTGCAGCTGGTACGTGACGAGGCATAATCAAGGGTCAAGTCCTTCTGACAAAGCTCGGATACATTTCCAACATTAACAACATGAATCATTTATATCAAAACCATTGCTGTGGCAGTGTGATGTGTCGTTGTATGCACAGGAGCACTTGCCCTCCCACACTCCACTGTACTTACCCATGACCTACTTAAATAATGACCCACTCAGGGCTTGTTAATGCACAGAGTACGCGCTGCTGCCAAAGTGTAATCACGGCTGGTACGCGGGCAGACCCTTGAGGATGAGATTTGTAGCGTCTACGGTAGTCGGGAGCGTCAAAGTTAACCAATTGAATTTGATTTATAGTGCCGAGTTCCCTGCTTTTCAAGTCTCCCTCAATTCAGAGGCAGCTGTAAATGGCTTTGCCCTACTTTGGGATCGGGCCTGTTAGAGTGACTTAAATCCTAGTTTAGTTCAACTTTTGATCTGGTTTAGTACTTTCATAGACCTGGAGGAGATCTACCTGTGCTAGGAAAAGTCTTCTTAGGTGGTGTTTAGTGCCAAAGAATAAAGAACCACTGCCTAAGGAGACCACACAGACCAAACATAGCATACCTACTGGACTCAAACTCGGAATTTTATATTTCTATTGGCCAATTCTGCCCGGTTTTGGTCGAAATTTAGTCATGGTTTAGTTCTAGTCCTGCTTTTGTCCCAGTCTGGATCTGGTTTGGTGCTACACCAGACCCCTCAAGACATGGTTAAAGGGGCTAGATGCTAGATTGCCATTTTATACTCACTACTGCCACCTCAGGTCATGCCTATAACTGCACCGTCTATATTAAGCTTGTGCATGGCGGCAATTCGGACCTGAAGTAACAACTTTTTGAGTGACAGTGCGGGATTTTAGAGGCAGTTGTGGTGAATAGGTCTGAGCTCATCACATCAGGACATTGCTAGAATATGTAGGGGGAGGAAAATACATAATTTTAACATTTCTAAACTCCGTATAGTCCCTTTAAGTTCATACACTCACATAACACCTCCCAATTGTATAAAATTGGCTAAGAATAAAGTAAGTTGTGGTTTGTGAGTATAATACAGTGCAATCCCTTTCCCCCGTTACCTTTGAGGTCGAGGTTCTTAGCGCCCATGGTGGTCTGCGTGGTGACTTTGGTGTCGATCTTCACCACGTGCAGGTTGTTTGTGTCTCTGGAGATGTGGACGTTGTGCCAGTGGTTGTCGTTCAGGGGAGAGTTGGAGTTTCCTTTGATCAAGTGAGCGCCATTTCCCAGGTCTGAGATGTAGTGGAGGTAACTGGAGGGAGGAGAGGGGGGGGGGAGGGGGAGATATTACCGTGGTGCTTTGAAAAGGTGAAAATGCTTCATCTTCTTGGTGGATAAACTCTGTGTATAGTGCTTTTCGTACATCTTACTTCGTTCTGTAATCCGGCTTCTTGTTTTGCATATTCTAGTCTCAATTCTTATGGCCACTTTTGGAATTATACATTTGTTACATGCCTGCACACTGCAGGCATGTAACAAATGCGTAACTTTTGGAATATACTTTTCCCTGAATATACTGTTAGACACAGAAAATGATATTTTTGCAATGGATAATAATAAAAAGAATGGATTTGGATGAGGACCTAGCTTCTCATTTGGCTGCCTTTAGTTAAAATCTGACACTGACAAAGGGTAAAAAGCGCACAATTGAGTGGATATTAATAACTATTTTTATAGGAGTCATTCAGAAGTTTCTGTTGTAGTAGAGATATAGAGCGGATGTCCTCACCAGAATTTAAATACTGGTGACCAAGTCTTGCACCGGAAAAAGTATCATCTTGAATGAAATGAATGACTTAAAATCTCTTGCATTACAGTACTTTATGTTTAAAGCAGTACAATGTCACTTGTTTACCTTAATAAATCCTTTCCATAGTCCCTCTGGTGGTAATACAAGTGTTAATGGGATGACTGGGGGGTCTTTCGTCTCCCCCTGGTGTCTCTGGCCAGAAAACCACAATTGCAGCCTTCCTGCACCGGGTCGGAGGCCCCAATACACACTAATGGAATGATGAAGAAGAAGCTAACAGGCTAACGGGCAAAGCTAACTGCAAGCTAGCGCCACTTAAACAGTATTTACAGCCAAGTTTGAGTGAAAAAAGATATCTCCATTGAGTAAATGGATGTACAATATCCCTCTCTCCCTTTGTGTTTTCTGTCAGCGTAGTATTTACTCTCACGGACAATTACGGAGTAAAAAAACGTAACATGCTACAACACTTGCAGTGGCGCTTATGGCCTCTAGGGGCATGAGTTACTTAGTACTGCTTTAATTTGTATCTGTTTGAACTAATCTAAAAAAAAGGCCAATGAAACAAGCATAAATCCCACTTGGAATCAGACAAATATTTATCTTTCACTTGAAATGATGCAAAACAATATGAATTCAGGAAACATTTGCTTGTTTCGTTGGCAATAAGAGGTTGTTATCTTATCTATGGCCAGACCAAACTTACATAAACTTTAGATTTAAACTCTTAATTCAAGCAATTTTATGTCATCTCTTCTTAAGTTGATCATTCTTTCTCCAGTGAATCAGAAGAGCGAGATAAAGCCTCTCAGTAAGAAAAAACTCTTCTACAGTGCTAGTATTACAAGAAAAGCAATTACAGAGAAGTCTTGAATCGAGAATTGAAGAATGTGAGACAGAGGCGAAACTCACCCTTTGACCAGCTCGACCACGATGAAGTCATTCCCGTCCCCTCGGTTGTAGAGAATGAGCCCGTCCGGCGAGGTGGTTTTGAACTGCATGAAGAGGTGCATGGAGTAATAGGCCTGCAGCGTGGGCAGCGTCACGAAACTCGACCGCGACCTGAACGTCACCGGGTCCGCCACGATGCTCTTGTAGCCGATCACCGCGTTGAGCTCGCAGTAGTCGATGTCTCCGTTCTTGCACAGGTCGATGTAGGGCATGCCGTTCAGCGTGAGGCCCTGGAGGTGCCCGATGAAGTTGGAGGGCACCGCGGGCATGAAGCGCTTCTCCGTCACGATGCCGGTCTCGACGTTGTGGAACTCCAGCTGAGTGTGGTCGCCCGCCATTTGACCTGGGTAAACTCAACACGTGAGCGCTGGGCGAAACTTAAAAGCACTGAAAATGTCAGAGTAATGCACAAAATGTCTATGATTCAAAAGCAAAAGACAGGAAGCAAAGAACAAAAACAATACACTATCTAAGTGCACATTGTTTTTTCAAAGTTGCCTCATTCCTTATTGTGAGAAAGTGATCAAAATGTGAGGCAGTATATATACATTTCCCAACATGTACTCAAAGGTCGAATCCATGGCAACACAATAGCCACATAACTGCTAGCATGTACGGGCAGGGAACATATACATTTTTTCTTTCAGTCCTTCAAAATGCTTGGTTTAAGATACCGGTACCTAAAAAATACTTTTGTCCCAACTTGCACTACATTATTTGTTATCTAGCACCAGAAAACAGAACAATCATGGTAAAGTATTCCATAATATATATATATATATTTTATTTTTCACCATTTACTTAAGCTGGAACAGCCATGTTACTTTCTTTAGTGCTGTGTCACAAATCACTGGTCATCCTTACTTAGTATAATGAGAATAATATATCAAGACTGGTATTGTTTAAAGTGCATGTGCTTTTGAAAATATGACTTATTTAGAAGGATTACATTAGTTGCAAGTTCATCAGTTGCCTAATTGACTCTGTGAATTACTTCAAACCATAACAACTGACTTCCTGTTTTGATCCAACACACCAAAATAAAAGCACCATCTTATTCATTAGTTCAACTTTCTTTCTGCCTAACTATTAACAGATAAAACACTTAAAATGTGTGTATTTAATTATATTCTTGCAATGGTGCAAGTACCTGTTGAACTAATCAATGAGACGAGCTCTGTGCTTTTATTTTGGAGTGCTGGATCGAAACAGGAAGTCACTTCTTGGGCGGCGTTGTTTTGATTTGAAGTTATGCGCAGAGTCAATTATCATTTTATGTCAATGAAGCAGCAATCTTAATGAAGAAATATTGGGCAGAAAGTTATTTTTATTTTAATTTTTTAGATGATGACAGGAAGTGACATAGATATAGGTAAAGTTTGACTCACTAATTTCACATTGACATAACATGGTTGGCACGGCAATGGTTTAAAATTGTTTGCCTTCATCTATGTCACTTCCTGTCGGTGTCCAATGAGGAAGTGAAACTATAAAGATCACAAAAATGGCCAAAGTAAAGAAAGCTGGGCACAATCTTTAGCAAAATCTTAAATATAATTGTGTTAACTATGTTTTAGCAAAAATTGTGTCTAATATGTCTTATATGCACTTTAAGGATACCCAGCCCAGTCTGTCCCTTTGTTTTGTGTTGTTCTGTTTCAACATAAATCATAAGCGAGTCTACATGACAAGCACTCACTACAGATGGTTGAAGAAAGCCTAAACATGAATCTTTCATTATTTCAGTGAGGCTAATACAAATCAGCAGCCTCTTGTCATAATATATGTACAAACAAAGCCAGACTTTTGCTTAACTTGATGAAACAGAACTTCACGTTGGCTCTTGGGTTTTGATCTCCAAGAATATCACTTGAAAACTATAGTGTGCAGCTGTATACTTGTTGTTGTCTTGTAGTTAGTTGTAGTTTATAGTCACAACAAAAAGCTATTAGCATACACTATAATGACATGTTTGATTACCTTCTACAGGCTGCAGGTCGTCCACCATGAGTTTAAGGCCCTTTCCTCGCCGCACCACTCTGACCGTGTGCCATTCGTTATCATTGAGGGCGGAACCGGCAAAGATTGTCTCTGGACCTTTACCTACACATATAGTCCAGATCACCATTAACAAGAGCACAACACAATGCCGGGACATAGACAGAAAGTAGAGCTTGTGCAGAGAGAGAGAGCGAGAGAGAGAGAGAGAGAGAGAGAGAGAGAGAAAGGGCGAAGGGACAGGGTTCAGAATGAGCAGAAGAAGAAGAAGAAGAAGAAGAAGAAGCCAGGAAGTTGAAATTCAAGGACAAAAATTGGGGAGAAGTGGCAGGGGACGGTGAATAGAAGGGAGGACAAGCACTCACTCAGATAGACAGACATGGCTATTTGGAGATAAGACACATGAAAAGACATAGACGGACAGCTAGACTGACATAAATGGATGATGTCGTGGGGCTGAGATGGAGTCTGAGTCACAAAGAGCCCACGTCGGGGCGACCCATCAGCGAATCCGAATGAGTTTTGCACAAAAATGACGAGCTATCTCTGCCCACACAACAGAATAGATTGATAAAAAAAAAAAAAAAAAGAAGTATTAGCATATGACATGTGCTTGCGTTTAAATTTTGCTTCGTAAAATGACTGCCACTTGGAATAATTCAAAAGCGGCAGACCTTTTCAAATCCTGTCCTCTTTCACTACATCCTCAATGTCCACTTGGGTCCACTTTCCAGGCTTCCAGTTCTAACCTTAGCTTCTTTCCACACATATTTCGCTATCCCCCTCCGGACATTCACAAATAACACGAACTGTCCCTTTGGCGCACTCACTCATAATCCTATCCATTCCAAAAGACAACCTCAACATCCTCTTTTAAGCCATTAATTTCCCCCCCACTATTTGATAATGTCCATTTGAACCCTAATAGGATCAGCGCAGGGTGTAAGGCTTGTTAAAATTGCTTCCTAATGTATATTTCATGGCTGGTGTGTTCATACATGTTGATAATTTGTAAGGAGGAAGCCGAAAAGCGATTAAGCCTCCCCACAGAACTCGCCCACACATATTTACATAAATCATCGGGCATCCCACTGGAGCGCAATACCTCCCAGAGCCTCTTGGTGGCAGTGTTGATACAGGATACATAGACGGAGCTGTCCAAGGTGCTGACACGCTAGGAAAAAGAGAGGGAAGAAAAAAAAAAAAAAAGCCTACAAGCTAGCTGTCCTTTTTTGTGATGTCTCTCTTCCCTGGGCTCGCCTAACCTCTTCCTATCTGCTTATAGTCGACTGCACATATTTGACAGACCGGCAGCTTCTTAAAACCTCCCTGTTCCCTTCGTGGTGGCTAAACCGAGGCATCCTAACCAGCCCGTGTTCCGCGAGCGTTGCTGTGCATGGGATGGCGACAATAATGGGGTCCGAAAAACATCTGAATCCGCAATGATATTACGGAGATGGCCAATTTTAAACGAGCCGCTGTCTCAAAATCGTGCTGTGTCCTTCCTGCTGGTACCACAAGGTTTGTTTTTACGTGGGATTGAGACAGTACGGAGGTCCAAAAAACTGTCTAAACTTGAATGCTTTTGCAAAAAAAAAAAAGAGATTTAAAGGGGAAGGCAGCATCCTGAAAACACGCTGTCAGTCCTGCAAGTTTTATAGGACATAGCAATCTTTGACCAACAGGGTTTGGGCATTGCTTTACATAAGGTTTCACATTTTGACAGATTTTTGACCCTAAAAAAAAGGGACTTTCACAAACTATGTCATCAAATCGTCATCACACAGCATTGCTACAGGCATTATCGGAAAGCCAAATGATTTAATTTAAAAATTGCTCCATCTGCTTCAGGTTAATTACATGAAAACTGAAGTAATGTACCTCCAATACTCAATATCAATACAATCAGGTTTTCTAGGGGGCCATACGCTGATTGCAATTAGATAGAAGAGATGGATGATCGACTTATTATGAAGCAACTGTGCTATTCAATAGCTATAGTCTAACTCCAGAGAAATGTGTAGGGGTTGCCGCGTTTAACTTTACGGGCCCCGATGGCGGGACACATTTGAGGAGACATTTTAGAGCCACTTCATTTTAAATTACATTGGTCGTACCAGCTAAAATATACGAACCGCCATCTTTACAGTCCTCTAAGCTCTATTGGTTTTGGGAGAAAGAGAGAGCGGCCGGTGACCTATAAGGAGGTAATGGCGTCGAGGGGGAGGTGAGAAGTAAACTGACCCGAACGAATTCCGCTGTAGAAAATGTCAAGGCTGGCTCCATCAGTCAGCGAGGCACGCAAGCACGAAATCAGAGCCAGAAATACGGAGGAGGGGGGGGGGAAAGCGCTGCAAATCTACTTAAACTAACAGGGATTGCAGAACTAGAGAGCACCGTGCGGGTATTGGGTATGGTAAGTGGAGAAAGTAGCGGGAAAAGTCCTAAATAGGGCAAAATCGAAATACACTTTGTCTCGACATACTGCATTTGCGTAGGCTGTAGATATCTGCGGAGCCATAGGGCTGCAACTACTGGTAAAAGTACTACTACTACAACTGCTACAGGGTTTACACTGGTAGCAGCAAGTCAAATGTAATGTCATTTCAATACTATACTTAGTGCCACAAATGCAAAAAAACTGAGAAATGAGAGGCAATTTTGACATTCAAAAGCAAATTGGACCATGTTTTGACTCTGCTTTCTTATGCTTTTGCCAAAAAGGGTCGAGCAATGTCATTATATTCCAAGAGACTTAGATTTAACGGCACTTTGAATCCCATTCGATGCTTTTTAGTGTCATCTAAGCCAGGCCTTGTTTTTGGCACAATCGATTAAATGACTCTTAATGCCCCGAAGAATTACGCAAATGCTTCTAAAGACTGCCCCTGTATTTACTGGAAGTACAACTAAGAATCAAACCACAAAAAGCAAATACAGTAGCAATGATCACAAGGTGCTTTTACCAACTAGTGCTGCTGCTACAATTATTACTACTAATACACGTACTGCTACAACAACAGCGACCACAATGAGTATTATTACAGGGGATACTACTGAAAATCATACACAAAAAAAAGATTAACAAAGCAACAAGCTGGAATGGAAAGATGCTTCTATTGTGCTTATTCATCTCAGTTTTAGTCAATATTTAGTAAGACTATCCTTTTAAGTTTCAGTCAGCTTTACATAATATTACACTCAAACATATTCACAGCTTCATGGAGCTTCTCCCACATGTTCCTTTGGCAGTGAAGTCCAGATGTTTTTAGTCATTTTTCGGTTGTTGTTTGATTTTAGTCATAGGTTTACTCTAATTAACTACGATGCCACAATCAACTGTGTACTGCTGCAACCACTGCTACCACAACCACTAATATGACGAGTACTAATGTCAGAGCAAGTGTATCCACGTTGACGGTAGGATAGAGAGCGGTGAATAATTGCATGTGTTTTTAAAGCTAAATTCGGGCATTGGCGAGCGGGCGGCGGGGTCCCCCGAGGAGCCTCAGCTGTGCTCTGGGCATGAGCATCCATCCTGTTACCATGGATCACTGCCCGCTGTGGGAGAGGCAGCCTGTGTGTGTGTGTGTGTGTGTGTGTGTGTGTGTGTGTGTGTGTGTGTGTGTGTGTGTGTGTGTGTGTGTGTGTGTGTGCGTGTGTGTGTGTGTGAGTGTTTTTACATGTACGGAGCGAAAGAGGGAAAGAGAGATATCTGCCAACCTGGGAGCACACCGACGATACGATTCATTTTGGGTCATTGCGCAGACATAACAGAGACGGCGGATAGATAGTGGACAATCGCATTGGCGTTATTGCCAATTGCAGTCACGGACGGCGCTGTATTTGAGGAGCTTTGATGGACGGCAGGGGCCAATAGAGTTCAGGATCGACCGCTGCAAATGGAAGGTTACCATAAAAATATGCCGTTTTCTGAGAAACTAGCAAACCTCCAGACTCTGTCGACTTGGAACAACTCCATCAACTGGTGTTTGAAATCTGTACTTGTTTATTAGTATAGTATGATAAACTTGATGCATGGAGTTATTGTTCCTGCACAATATCTCAATAAAGCTAAGCCTGATCATCACTTATTAGGGATCGGATCTGCATTAAGCTGTTAAGCAACTATTGACAGGACATCCATCCATCTTTCAATTTTCTTCCACTTGTCCGTTGCCGGGTCATGGGGGCACCAGCCCCTTATGGCCTCCTGCAGGTGGTGGGTCCACAGAAGGACAGCCTCATGGTTCTGACCAGGCCTGTTGGTCTCTCATAAGGGGCTTCTGAACCGCTTTTTGTCTGACCCGTCACCTAGGACCTGTTTGCCCTGGGAGACCCTACCAGGGGCACGAAGCCCCCGACAACAGAGCTCCCAGGATCATTCGAGTGCTCAAATCCCTCCACCACGCTAAGGTGGCGGTTCCAGGAGGGAATTAACAGGACATTGATTATCAATTTTCCAGTAATTATTACATTTTCTTCAGTTCGACTTCACCCAAATCTAAAAGCTTCTCGACTGGAGAGCAACAGTGTAATGCCTCATTTGAAAGTTAAGGCCAACAAAACTGATCCTAACCTTTTTGTCGCGTTGTCATCACGTTTGCCACATTTTTGAAGTGTCTTGATCGCTTTTTTGTCGTAGCTTTTTTGTTGCTTTTCATTGTTTTTTTGTCGCTTTGTCACCACATTTTTGTTGTGTTTTCACCACAAGTTTGTCACCTTTTTTGTCTTTCATTTGTTAAGTTTTTGTCACTTCTTTGTTCTGCTCTTTTGTCACATTTTTGTTACGTTTTCATCCTCGTTTTTGTTGCTATTTTGACACTTTTTTCCCAAGAAGCTTTTAGATTTTAGATTGCTTGGTTAAATTGTAACCTTTCCTCCACTACAACATTAAAGTGTAGGCTGTGAAGAAGATAATGATGCCTCGTAATTGCAGCCAATACATAATGCATTATGTTTTTTTTTTTTGTGAGCTTCAAACTTTATTGCTGAGTTCCAGTAATTCACTTCATTCATGCTAACGTTATGAAGCCGTTTCTTCTTGCGAAATAGATAAAAACCCAGAACTGTCCTGTACATGTCCCATAATCCATGAATCATCACAGGACTCATTCGGAGAAGTTCTTTGTGTTTTCATCACAACGCCATTGATTTGCTCGCATTTCCATAAAAACGATGAACCTCTTAACCCCCGCCTGAACCGAGCACATTTTCTCCAGTTTGGCTTTACCCAAATCTGAAAGCTTCTTGAAAAAAGTGACGAAATAGCAACAAAACGAGGATGAACAAAAGAAAGACACGAATGTGAGAAAAAAATCGATGAAAAAGTGACCAAAATGTGGCAAAAAAGTGACAACAGAGAAACACAAAAGTGACAAAAAAAAACTATGAAAATGGAACAAAGAGCAACAGAGAAGTGATGAAAAGGTGACAAAAACACAACAAAAAAGTGACAAAAAAACGAAGAAAAAGTGAATTAAAAAAATGTCAACAACGTCATGACAACGCGGCAACAAAACAAGGAAAAAGATTTGTTGAACGGAAGAAAATGCACAAGATTAAGGCGGGGCTTAGGGTGTCTCATTCCTACTGACGCCTGCAGAGGGCGCTCCGGCTTCAAAATCCCGACCTACACAATCTTCACTTCTTCTATATCAACATTAAAGAGACTAGATGCAAGTTAGCTATTTTATACTCACTACTGCCACCTCAGGTCACACGTATAACTGCACCTTCTATATTAAAGGGGCTAGATGCAAGTTAGCCATTTTATACTCACTACTGCCACCTCAGGTCATACGTGTAACTGCGCCTTCTATATTAAGCTCGTGCATGACGGCACTTCAGACCCAAAGTAATTACTTTTTGAGTGACAGTGCAGGATTTTAAGGCAGTTGTGGTGAACAGGTCTGGGCTCATTCTACATATTAGGACATGGCTGGAACATTTTTAAACTCTGTATAGTCCCTTTAAGTTATAAAATATGAAAATCAATGTTGCGGTGCCCAAAAGAGTCCCATTTACACACATCAAATCACTTTCTACAGTCTTTCCATTTCCAAATATGACCATTCATTCTGGCTACATACATTTTAACTCCACCGCAGCCTTCATCACAGTTAAGCTCCCTAATTCTGCTGTCTCTAATGGCTGCGTTTTTACTCGTATCTATTTCAAGGGGCTTTGGATCTCGAGACAACTCCGACGCCGGGGCTTACTGCCGATGAACTGAATTGAATTGCAATTTAAACAAAGATTGCAGAGACAGGGGGGAAGACAGAGGAGGGCTGTTTGCAAATAAATATTTCAGATCACACACACCCAACACCCAAAGCTGGCGCAGATTATAAGCAGTGGGATAATGGCGGTGACAAAAACTCTTTTCATCTTTCATTAGCTTCAAATAACAAATGGCCTTTTCTACCGGATAAGCCCGGAATATCGCTCAAGTGTGCTAGCTTTTATTTGAGTGCTGAGCTGGCTGTTTCGCGTGGCGCCTGGCTTTTAAATACATTTTTCACCACTCCCCACCGCCTCCCCTCCGGCTCCTCCATCTTGAATATCAAATGTATAATTCATTGTATGCACACACACACACACACACACACACACACACACACACACACACACACACACACACACACACACACACACACACACACACACACACACACACACACAAACACGCACACACACACACACACAGGGAAGAGAGAGGGAAAAGAGTGCCCTACTAAAATGTTCATTGGGACAAGCGGGGTTTAGAATAGGGCTGTAAGACTCGGCGAGGGAAGCGATGTTAATGACTTTGTGTTGTAATTAAACTCATTGTGAGAAATCAATGAAGGCATCTATACCAGTTTAACGACCCATAATGGTTATATCGACTATAAGGCTGCGCAATATATCACCAAATCATTGTTATCGCAAAATAAGCTGACGGAAATCCATATCACAAGATCCAGCAGTCTTCAACTTTGCGGACACATGACACATAATGTCACAGGTGTAAGTGGGGTTGGGCATTATAAGTCTTGACTTCAGCCGAAACCACATGTGTCAAGGTCAAGGCCCACGAGATGATTTAATGTGGCCCTTTGAGGAGCATGAATTCCTGAGCAAAAAAAAGTAAGTCTCAAGCTCATTCCTGTGTAGAGTTATGATTTTTTTTTAAGAAATAGCCAGAATGCTCACTCCAGCCACTAGGGGGCAGCTTAAATTTAAAAAAAAAGGAAGGATTCCACACGTGTCCAGCAGAGGACGCTGACACAATAAGAGATCGGGATATAAACAGCATGTTATAGCCATATAACATAAAATACTACTACTAGGACTACTATGCAATCAAACAATTTTAAATTATTGGAAAGTACTAAGATTTTTTTGTCACATTTCATTGATTTCAGTCACTTTTTTTTTTCTTTTCTTGTAGTGCAATGTTAACTGATCGAACCACAAAACTGTGACCAAAACATGTCAAAAAAGCAACGAAAACATGATGAAAACACAACCAAAAACGGCAGACACAACAAGGAAGAAGCTGAGATGAGTTTTGTGGTTCTTAGCTTTCAATTGAGGCTGTAAGCTCCAGTTAAGTTGGGTAAAACTCGAGAAATGTCCTTGGTTAAGACAGTTATATATAGCAGCATATACAGCATGTTTAGGCCAAGTTTTCTTTGTTTTCTCTCTCATAAAACAAGCAACAAAATTCCATTGAAAAACATAGTGGCTGAAAATGACAATGCAATATATTGGAGAGGTTTTTTTTTTCAGTACAGCTAATTAATTAATCATGTTAGTTTAACGCTGACAGACGTGGCATTTCCTTAGGCCAAACTGGACATTTGGATGGATCTGTAACAACACAACATCAAAAAAAGACCAGAAGGAACACACTAGGACTACCCTGAATCGCCGAAGAGTTAAACTTGGACTTAACAAGAACTGAGCTGAGACTAAGCCAGATCTAGACCAGGATTAAGCCGGGTCTTGACTATACAAGAGCTAAATATAGACTAAAGATAGGCCTGCAACAGATTTAAACTGGGACTGTAAAAAAACTCACAAAAACTACCTCAAAATCTACCCATCAGCACTTAAAACTAAAAAACTCCAGACTGAACATTACAGAAACAGCTTCATTCCCCCTGTCGTACCCGCCCGGCGTCTCCAGAGCCCCCTGTGTTTAAATTACGGTCTAAAATTGGCCCGTCAGACATGCGGCAGAGACAGCGGCGTTGATATCTCTCCCATTGGTTTCCGCGCGTGTGGCTAGCTAGCCCCGTTTCTATGGCAACTGCAGTCGTCCATTTCAGCACCTCTCCTCCGTCACCGAGCGCGTTTCTATTTTTTTTTTTCCTCTTCTCCTTCTCCCAACCCCGTCCTTACTTTTTCCCCTGCTTTTTCTTTTTTTTTTTTCTCCCTTCTTCTTCTCATCCCCGATGCGGTCGTCGTGACAAGAGAGAGGAGCGAAGCCACGTGAGGGTATTAGCAAATCGACAGCGTCACGGGGGGATTCAGAGGCGGCGCGCTCGAGAAGGGAAGATATTTACGTGTATAATGAAATCAATGGGAGTCGAGTAACAGTGGGAAGCACCCTGTAAATAGACAAACACAGATGAGCAGACGACTGGAACAACGCATTACTAATTTATTTGATCTGGTCGTTGTCACAATATGCATCCTCGCTGTTATAGTCATTTTCAGCCTTTTATTTTCTATTTCAGCCTTTACTCATGCAGAAACCACACATGCTAGAAACTCAAGCCTCTTAGTTTGCAGTTGTAAAAGCGTGATTCATTTGGTGAAATAGAGAGGGTTGTCGGCAATGGGGTTCACAACCAGAACAAGTACTCTGAGACCTTCAGCGGTTTTAGTCGCCATTCATTTTGTTATTCTTTCTACCTAACAAATGAACATTACTTAAAGCTGGTTTACCTGATTTTTCCTGTTCAAACAGTGACATGTTTTCTGTTTTGGCCCAAACTGGTTTCTAGCTCTCACAGTCCCTCCTGTGTATTGTTCAAAGAATATAATTATACGCACATTTCACACCCATATACAGCATTGAGAGGTGACAAAGTGAAGCAGGGACGTTCACCCCCAAGTAAATTCCACTCATTTAGATAAGACTTCTGTCATCCATTGCTCAATAAAACGTTAGGTGAAGACAATAGAACAAGGTCTGTGTTTTGCTGTGTTTACGACATGCTCTGAGGTGGAAAAAATAAATGTATTCTACAACAAAATTAGACACCACAGCTTTAGCCTTGTATGAGGATGTAAATTGTGTTAAAGCATCGTAGTGAAGCGCAAATAGTCGACTGGACTGAGTTGAGCTGAGGATGTTTTGCTTCTATTCGCAGAAGCTTCTTCTTAGCTCCTGTGGTCAAAAAGTGTGACAACTGAACCCAAGTTAGAGTGGTCTTAGAAGAGCCAGAGTCCCAGCCTCCGTTATGTGCAACTTCTACAGAGGGACGATAGAGAGCATCCTGACCAGCTCCATCACTGTGTGGTTCTTCTACAGAGGGATTATAGAGAGCATCCTGCCCATCACTGTGTGGCACGGCGCCAGCACTGCCTCCTGCCTCCAGTGCATCGTGAGAGCAGCGGAGAAGATCTGCGGCGCCCCTCTCCCCTCTATTAAGGACATGTTCTCCACCCGTCTCACCCGCAAAGCCGTCAGAATCGCCAGGGACCCTTCGCACCATCACACAGTCTCTTCAAGGTTATGCCTTCAGGGAGGAGACTGCGGAATCTACGGGTCAGTTCCAGTCGACTAAGGAACAGTTTCTTACACAGGACCATCGGGAAGCTGAACTCCCTACCCTCCCTCCAACCCCTCTTCCCCCTCCCCCCGCTCCACAATCAAGGATGAGAGAATCATAATTTCAAACCATTCACATGGTTTGACAAACAACAAATCTTGAATCTTATATAAGACTCAGGCACAAGTCAAAGGGACTCTAGTAAAAGAGATTTTTTTTTTATCTCAATGCAATGATCTTTCCTGGTAAAATAAAGGTTTGAATGAATGAAGTCTGACAACACTCTCTACTGGTTGCTTAAAGTATCACTCAATTTGCAAGTCTTTGCTCTGCTATAGAGACAGAGGGCCGAGACGCCCCATTATCATTAGCAAAGGAAGGTTGTTCACCTGATCTTGTTAAAGTCCAGTCCACGATTTAAGCTTCTCTACAATAAACACATTGTGCCAAAGATCATCATATATAAAGCATCCTGAGAATGTATTTAAAACAATGAGCCACTGGCCAGAACAAATTGTTCTCTTCAACAAATCCCCTGCCTCCTACTGAAGCATACGGCGATCATTTCTAATGGACTAAGCCATGGAAAAAGTAGTATAGAAAGCAATATAATGTGCTGGTACACATAAAGGTAAGACGGAAGAAAGATAATAATAATTTGGAAAACAAAAGCCATGCTGGTTCTTGTGCTTGGTGTTAGCGTCGGTGTAAAATTGCACAAATAAAAGATCAGTCTCTTTGCTCAAATAAGATTCAATCAAACCCGATCAATAGTCGCTCGTAAGACTCGGTCACGAACACAACACTCTGCAACACTGTCGCCAAAATCCCTCATGTATAGTTTGTCGAGAATCAAAACAACAAACTCAGAAATCCACTCGGCATCTGCCGGGATAAAGGTGCGACAGACGGCAAAGCTCGGCGTGCGTCTGCGCCATGAAGGATCCGTAATTAGCCACATCCGAGAGCGCTCGCTTAACCGCCAGCTATAGAGCTATGGCTCCTACGTCCTGCCTCCTCGCGCCTCGATCCCTTTTCTATCTCTTTGTCTATTCGATCATAATTTCCCACAGCCCGCACTCCACCTGAACGCCTCGCTCTCGACTCAAGCCCCGAAGCGCGGCTAAAAATTGTACTCGAATCTTTCAAAAGCTCAAGAGCCATGGGTGCAATTAAAACGGGGTTGCTAATTCCAGTCACGTTAGAAGACGGCGGCGGGATATAGAGGTTACTTTGGGTGAGTTGTAAATGCTTGTAAAGGTGGGCAGCCCATTATTCTAGGAGACGTCAATATGTCTTTCTTCCGCCTCAGTCATGTTTCGGGAGCTCCTTGACTTGGTTTACACCGAGTATTATCATAAATTACACAATGTTCAACTTGTTCCAGCCGCATTTCAGACCTTGTTAAGACCAAAGCTAGTTTTTGGCTAAGCCTGGTGCTAAAGATTTTGTGTTTGGCGTGAAAAGGTTTGAAAACAATGATCTACACTGTGGTTTGTTGTACATGGCAATCATCTTAAGTGCAATAACAGTTGGACATTTTCAAACTTTTCAAAATAGCAAAAATCATTTGTCAAACATACAACTTTCCTGACTTTATATACTATACCTGTGTCTCTTCCACTGTGTAAAGTTCTAGGAGAATATGAAGCATTTCTGTCCTTGTTACAGCTCCAAGCTTTGAAAAACCACATATGTATCGAAACAGCAGGACACAAACGGATCAGAACCATTGTTTGCTGCCTCCCATTGACTTCAATTAAATTATTTCTGTCTGCTTTCGGACCCATGCAGAGACTTCGGAGCGTGACATGGGCTTGCTATAAAACTAGCTCCCTGTTACTGTCAACTCCTTCATACTTTTAAGTTAAAAATACTGTTTGCACTAATAATATTATTTCCCACCTTCCTTTCCTTTGATCCGAATCCTTAATTCACCCTTTCTTCGAACTGAATACTAATTAATTCTTGTACTATACTTTTGGCTTTTTACCACAACAAAAGACTCAAATATTACCCGGATGCAAATGTTTATCCAGGCTTTGGAGAGACACAAAGGACGAGTTAGAAAACATTTCTCTTTAGAGCCGGGGTGTCCACGCTTTTTTTCACGGAGGGCCACATATTGACATGTATACAGTATAGAGGGCCACAGATCGGTGGTCAGTGCCCCAGGGCCCCAGTGCCAGCTTGGTCTCCTAATAAGAGGTTTTATTGTGTGGAATTATTAAGATTGCAGTAAAAAGTACCATCTCTGGTGATGTGTGCCAATATAACCTGAGGGTCGCATTTGGCCCCCGGGCCACACTTTGGACATGCCTGCTTTACAGTACACGTAGCTAACACACGTTTTCCTTTTTGTTTCATGATTACTAATTTACTTCTTCACAAGGAATTGACTTGTAAGAGTAATATTTTGAAGTAACTGTACTTGATTTATTCATTTATTTTGGAGATTTGGAGATTATTGTGGAGAAATTGTATTCTACAAAAATACAACATTGTGCTACTCTTTCTATCGCAAATTAAAGTGATAGTCTGTAAGTTTGCAAAATGAGGAGAGATAGAGTGAAATTTCAAAGTAAACAATCATACCTCCCCTCTTTAACCAGAAAGCCCTTCTTAGTTTGCAAAATGAGGAGAGCGGGAACAGAACTGTCAACAATCAAGCCCCTCCCCCTCCCTCCTGATTGGACCTGGTAATTATTACTTACTTTACATCAAAATGCAAGACCAGGTGGTCAATTTTCAACATTTTGTAAAATCTATAACACATGTAGACTTCCAGACTATCATTTTAATCTGTAAATGACAAAAGACATCCATCCATCCATTTTCTTCCACTTGTCCGTTGCCGGGTCGTGGGGGCAGCCATTGGAGCTGCCCAAATAACATTGCACCAGCCCCCTATGGCTCCTCCAGCAGGTGGTGGTCCCATAGAAGGACGGCCTCACTATTCTAACCGGGCCTGTTGGTCTCTCATAAGGGGCTTCTGAACCGCTCTTTGTCTGACCCGTCACCTAGGACCTGTTTGCCATGGGAGACCCTACGAGGGGCACGACGCCCCCGACTACAGAGCCCCCAGGATCATTCGGGTCCTCAAACCCCTCAACCATGATAAGGTGGCGGGGGCATGAGAGACATGAAAATGAATTAAAAAATCATTTTAATGTAATTAATTATAGAAAAGTTTTGTTCTATATTTAAGCTTTTGTAGAAAGGAAAAACACTTAAATAGAATTTTCACCTCATACTCTTTCACTTTAACTTTGAGACTTTGCAACTACCTAATTCTACTTGAGTAAACTTCTTTTAAAGTAATGTTACTCTTACTCGAGTCATTCTTTTGGCTCATCCTCGCAGCTCTGTCACTTTAGTCATAACAATATTCCTTAGCACTTTGTTTTGTCGAAGCCTCGTGGCTTTTGTGGAGAAATATGTATCTTTTTTACATTAATTTCAGCACATTTTCCCCCTGCCTTATCTTTTGTTTGTCTCTTGGCTGCATTTCACATTTATCAGATTCAGACAGAGCCCACATACAAAGCAGTTGGATAAACATTTGCCTGTTTGTGATGCTTAAAATGAAAAGACAAACTCCGGCGATTTATTCAGCACAAAATACTTTTTCCCTCGTCCATTTCTCAAATTCTTTCTAGCCTTTTGTGTTATTTACCTCTTTCTTTTCTTCATTTTTATCAACATCACACACCCTTAGAAGTTACTACGTCTTTGTAGCATTGTGAATTAATTAAAATCTCACAAATTGAAAAAGAAAATCAACTTTTTTGAACTTTAAACCATGCTATAACATTGCTCCCTTGTCAAAACGCATCCATGCATTTGTCATAGCATGTTGTTGAGTCAAAATGGAGGCTTGCATACTTAATTTTTGCTATTTTAATTTGCCGTGATGTCAAAAGAAGGTGCTCTAGCCAAACTTTGAGACGCAAACCAACATAGCCCTGGGTGTTTACGCTCAAGTGCCCAAAAGCAGGTTAATATGAGACAATTATGCATAATATTTCCACATTAATTGCCTTCCTCGGCTCCTCACACTTCACATTGTCATTAATTCCATTCATCCTGACATTCTGTTCCCTTTCCTCTCTTTCATCACTTCTTCTGCTCATACTTTTTGCTACTCCTCCCCTGCCTGCTCCACAGTATATTTTTCTGCCATCATTTTTCTTGCTTTTACGGCCGCCTCGAGTCCCCGCACTGTCCTCCCCTCTGCTCCTCTTCTATCCATCGCTCTTCACTAAAATGGCCGCCCTGGAAAAACTCTGGCCCTCAGCAAAAATCTCACGACTCCTGTGGCGCGGTATGGAGACCTGCACACGCTCGCTCTCTCTCTCTCTCACTCCCTCTTTCCCCGCCGGCGGCGCCAACACACAAACTTAATGCACGCAGACACATTAGAAACTGAAATGAGTTGAATCAGGGCTTAAAGGGACACTAGCCAGTATCTCAATCACATAGTTGGCAAATAAAAAAATAAAAAAAATCATCCTACTTCAAATATTCAAACAGCTTAAACAAATACAATTATTTCACTAGAGAAATGATTCTAAGGGTGGCAGTGGTCAGCTGATATTAGAAGGTTTTATATATGACTCTATAGCTAACACCGTATAGGGCTGTTGAAAATGAGAAATTGAAATTAGGGATGCCCCAATCCGATACTGGTATCCGATATCGGAGCCGATGCCCGAAAAAATGCAATAACGGGTAGTGATGGGCGGTGCTACATTTTTTGGAATCGATACGATGCTACTTTTCGGGTAATTTTGGTCGATACTGTTAATTTCATATGGGTGAATGCATTTCAATCAATATACATCTCTAAAATTGGTTATTTTACATTATATATATATATGCAAATTAACTGGGCTCATTCTAAACATTAGGACATGGCTGGAACATGCAGAGGGATGAAAATACTTAGTTTTGACATTGCTAAACTCCGTATAGTCCCTTTAAAGAATAACATATTTTTATGCACAAGTTGAGATCAATTTATGTGAGTTGTTCATAATAATGAATTTTTAATTAATGTCACTTTTGTTTGCAAGAAAAAATTTGACTATATTGATCTCACAATGGGGACCAACTTTTTCACTCAGAGCAACTACTATAAAGAAAATCTCTTGGACTTTTGTGTTTTAGCAATGCAGCAATGGTTGAATACTTGACTGTGCTCAAATATGCCAATCAATGTGTCATTTATGAAAGAAAAGATAACCCAGGGCACTCTTCCTACATCAGTATTGTCAAAGAAATCTTCCTTTTAAGAGGCTTATTGACTTAAAATCTTTAAAAAACATTGCATGATGAAGAAGGCTGGATGCAAATATGGAATTTTGTTGTTCACTCACCAGTTTTTGCTCCCTAAGGGCCAAAGAGGACGTTCACCAGCAATTAAAGCACAATTACTTGACAAAAACTTGGGTATTGGACCAAGTAAAATGAAATAAACCGCAGTGTGTTCCAGTAAGGGTTTGAAAATGTCATTTTTGTAAACACTGGGTTAAAATAATTGTATGTAGATTTATATTTGTATTGTTTTTGGTCAACCCTCGATATAAATAAACCAAATCTCGGGTAGTGTGCCTTTAAGAGAAGCCCGACAATATGGCAACAGTAAAAATAGCCGTAGAGTGACAGAGAGACCCACTCATTCACACGGGGACGGGGGGGAGGAGGGAGGGGTGAGACGGGAGGAGGGGGGGGGGGTTAGGTGAGGTGTAGGGCGACTTACTGGCGGTACAGTTAATCCTGATACAGTCTGGAGGAAGAGCAGAGCAGAGGGTTAGAGCTGCACAAGCAACAAGACAGAGCCCACGCCCCGGGGACGCTCCCGACGACACACCGGCGTTTGTCAGACAGGCCCCGGCGCACACTGGGACTGGCAAACTCTCCTGTAGTGTTTGGATGCCTTTCATGTATGTGCAAATGACACTGATTACAGAAGTCGAGCCAAAGACCTTATGCCACGTCCGAGCTTTTTGGTAGAAGCCACAGTGCGGAATAGATTATGCTATGTCCTATTAGCTTATAATTGTATAACTTGCTTTAGCTGCATAACTAACTATGTCTCACAAAGTACAGTATTTGCATTTCACTCTTGGGGTGGATAATAACAAACCAGATTTTTAGTTTCTTTGAATTTTACAGGCAGAAGTCATGCTTTTTAATGCCCAAATACTATATTTTAAAGGGGCTAAATGCAAGTTGGCCATTTTATACTCACTACTGCCACCTCAGGTCATACATGTAACTGCACCTTCTATATTAAGCTCGTGCATGATGGCAATTCGGACCCGAAGTAACAACTTTTTGAGTGACAGTGCAGGATTTTAGAGGCTCCATATAGTCCGTTGCCACAAATGCTGAAAAAAATATGTGCATATTTGATATCTTTAGATTTGCAAACATTTAATCAAACAGTGGGAAGAGAATTGAACAAAATGGGCAACTTTAAAGCGAAACAAATTTGGTAATTTCAGCCAAAACTGCAACTGAATACGTTTTAGACCATCATTTTGGTATTTTCAATAAAGTTGTACAGTAAAAAATTGATCAGCAAAGTCACATTTTTCCAACATGTTTAGATTTAATGCCAGTTTGAATCCAGCTTGATGCCGTTTTATGATTTAATTCATCTAAGGACTAATGCAGAAATCCTACTACTAAATATTGTCTGCTTTAATCTCTCACAACCACAATAAGTAAAAGTATTCCTGAATTTCCATGAGTTTTCAGCCCCAGTGTGCGCTCGGTGCCTATTGGCTGCTTTGGTTTGAGCGACACCTCCAGCCTCCAATCACAATCCTCCGGAGGCTGAGATGGGCCAATGGCGTCAGAGAGAGTACAGTGACATCGACACGTCCCATGTTTCTGTCGCTCACCCAAAGCGCAAATCTCCACCAACCAACAAACAAACGGGAGATTCGGAAACGGTCGGTCATTGACAAGTTTTTTACCCAGGATGCCTTGGTGTGTCGTGGGGCGTCAACCGCAGAGGAGGCGCGGCTGCAGACAACCAGAGACCAAAATGTGCACCAAAAATAAAACATAGTGGATGTGATTATGTGCCTATTGAGAGGAGTGCCTATCTGTGTGTCACATTTGAAGCTTTTCAATCCAGTACTCAGTCTTACGAACAGTATCTATACTTAACAATAACATTCTCCATATTCAGTATAATTTTCAAGCCAGAATTTCCATGGTTTTCAGTCATGTGACTTTACTGTAATGAATGCCATTTTTGAGGACATTTGACCATTCAAAAGATAGATCAGCGGCTGCTATGACAACATTCTTGAAAATCATGGATATTGTTGTCAAATTTGAAACTATTGGCAAGATCCTCATTAGTTTTAATCCATCACAAGCCCATAAACCAAGCATTAACGCAGTACTAAGTAACTCACACCCCTAGAGGCTATAAGCGCCACTACATGTGTCATAGCATGTTATGGTTTTTTACTCATTCATTGTCCGTGAGAGTAAATACTACGCTGACAAAAAAGACAAAGGGAGAGAGGGATATTGTACATTCAATTACACAATGGAGATAATTTTCTTCACTCAAACTTGGCAGTAAATACTGTTTAAGTAGTAGCTTTGCCCGTTAGCCTGTTAGCTTCTCCTTCGTGATTCCATTAGTGTGTATTGGTGGCTCCAACCCGGTGGCAGGGAAGTTCAATCATCCCATTATCACTTGTATTACCCCCAGAGGGACTACGAAAAGGATTTATTAAGGTAGACAAGTTACTTTGTACTGCTTTAAGTTTACAATTGCATTTTTCTTGTTCAGGATCGTATTTTTGGGGAGATTTCAAGCAATACTAATGACTGAAAATCTCTGTAATAAAAAAAAAGTGAATATATTGTGCCTTGAAACTCGTGTGTGTGTTCTGTTGCGTGATTTGTGAGTGACAGGGTGAAGAGGTCTCCTGGTAGTGAGCAGAGAATGCAGCTGGAAGCGTCACCCTCTGTTCAACAACAATCTATTGACATCTATCATCGCTGTTTAACTACAGACACAAACAGAAGGGCTGGGCGATATGTCAATCCAACGATACAGTATGGAGTTAAGGCGCACTATATCAAACGTGACAACAATTGTTTCTTCTTTTTCGCTGAGGTCGACATAGAGTCAAGGCTACGGCTATACTGCTGCGTCATGAGGAGTTTGAACAATGACTACGGAGAGAAATGCGACTATAAGTACTAGTATTTCTGCCATATTCGGCCTTAATAGATACACAATACATACTTTTGAGTGCAATAATTATCGTCAGGCGCCTCAAAAAATACTCAAATTGTGTTTAATTGTGCTTCTGGCTTTTAATTGACTCTAAGAACTAGATGTACTGTAATTTTCTTGCTTTTGGGAAACAATTTCAGTGGCATAAAATGGCCCTTGATGCTTATTCAGTTTACTGCTTTATTTTTCAGCCTCGATATATTGCATTTAAAAGTTTGTTTTCGACTATTGCTACTTTTACTAGCCACTCATGCAAACACGGCGACTGCTATGTCTTGGTTGAACAACATGCAGAAAAGAGTTTTATTCTTCTGATCAATATGCTAAAACTGATTATTATTATAAAATCAGCAGTAGCTATATCGCCCAGCCCGATTGTACCCATTATTATAACCTAATCATCCTTACAAAGCAAACAAATACAAGGTAATTTCCTAAACATGTGACTTTTAGGACATGCAATCTTTTACTTCCTGTGTCCCGCGTCTGAAATACGGATCAAACGTAATGGTGCGTACCTAAGTTGACGGTGAGGCGCACCCTGCCCCCGTCCAGCTCCAGTCGGAGGGTGTCGGCCGAGTTCCGGGACGTCGTTGCCATGAGGATCCCGTAGGCGCGCTGGGACCTGAACCGCAGAGACACGTCCTCCGCCTCCGTGTGCATCGCTACGGGCAACTGCACCTTCATGAACTTACTGCCGTCGTAGGAAAGGATGGTGGCGTCTGGAAAAGAGAGAGAAAGGCGAGTTTAATTAGGGGCTCATATTTTAGACATAGAATCGAACTCATAAAGGCAACTTTAAGTTCTCAGTAAAATTGCACTCTGTGAATATATTATATTATAGTTTATATGACAGTTTTAGTGTACCTTACAGGATATTTTTTGGGTTTGTTTGTGTGGGGCCAGCTGGCTTATGGACTATTGTAGTTCTATTTACAGTATAAGCAGCTGTGCAATTCCTTGGTGTGGAAGTTTTTGCATTATTACGTCCTAATGCAATTATGTAAAATAAAAAAATAAAACATAAAATAAAATTGGCGACTGCTTAAGCCAAGTGTCTGTATTTTAGTTTAAGAAATAACTGATCTAATATATTTGTAATGATCAGATCACTTCATGTGAGTAGTTTATATTAAAGGGACTATACGGAGTTAAAATTATGTATTTTCCTCCCCCTACATGTTCTAACAATGTGTAGAATGAGCTCAGACCTGTTCACCGCAACTGCCTCTAAAATCCTGCACTGTCACTCAAAAACGTGTTACTTTGGGTCTGAAGTGCCGTCATGCACGAGCTTAATATAGAAGCTGCAGTTACACGTAAGACCTGAGGTGGCAGTAGTGAGTATAAAATGGCAAACTTGCATCTAGCCCCTTTAATGTAACCTAAAGCCTGTCATATACCCAAGGACATTAAGTGCAGAAACGTCATCCTTGTTAAATGTTTTCCCAAGATTACATCAATAGATATAATTGATCTGTAACATGACAATAACATATGACTTTATTGATCTTACAATGGAGAAGAGTCAATTAAATATTTCACTCAGAGAATGCCACTTTTAAGACTCTCTTGGTATCAGTAAATATCGGCAGACACTCAAACCCCAATATCGGCAGCAGTACCGGGAGCAAAAAAGCTAGATCGGTGCATCTCTAGTAAGCACGACTTGCTGGGTCACTTTTCAGGGTTACTTGCTCGAGAGAGTTTACAATATACAGGAGGACAAAACAAAATTCATTCCATTACTTGGGAGAAAAAAATCTGACATATCAAATTAGTGTTTTATCTGCGATTCTGTCATTTCTGTCTGCAGTGTATAAAAAACAGAGCCAACATATTTTTCCAGCAACTTCTAAACCCAAGACCATTTAAAAAAGGTTAAGAATCTGGAAATTTGATTATCACCGACAGGAAATACAGTATGTCTTGTCCGGCCCAGCCCCGGCCATCTGCCACTTCCACAAGTTACGCTGGTACAAGAGTCCGCTCTGCGCTCTCGTATGCAGACCAGATTGAACATTGATTGGGGTCCGCCATTTTCATTCCTGGAGCCACCGCTCACACTTTAAAATGACATTTCTCTTGAGCATGACGGCCTTGTGGGCAGAAACCGTTGTCAGCGCAGAGTGACAGGCTGACAGCAGCAGGCGAGAGCAGACAAAGCCCTTCTGAATCAGCGTTATATGACATGCATGTTGTTCACTTGTCCTTTGCCGCGTCATCTCTTGGAAAATCTCCCAGAAACTTTGAGAATTTAGTCCAATATTCACCTTTTGTCTCCTGCATAAACTCTTACCATCATTAGCCACAACTTCACAATATTTCCACTTATTTTAACTTAAACAAAGCCATTGGTGGAAGAAGTATAATTGCTGTACAACACTGGACTATAATTTATTTATTAATCATATACACATCTTTCTTACTTTTATCTACACATCTACATTCGCCAAACCCCATTTTCTCTTTCTCTCTGTCTGCAGTTCCAAGTGTAAAAATAGCCACGGATGGTTGGCTGGTCCGATTATACGGCTGAATCTAAATGCATAGCGATGAGTGTGTTCGCCGCCGCTCTGACATCCCGGACCCTGGAGTCATAAAGTAACAAGCTCAGGTGATCCCGCCTTTCATCATTTACATTCTCATCTACATATTTATAAAGTCCTTTTTGCCCGTACCTGCTACAGGGCTCGTCCACGGTGTTTACCTCCAGGGGCTTGCTGGTCAATTACATATAAGCCTGGCTATAAAAAGCTTATAATAAAGTACTTTTGGACGCCTGAGCATTGTTATTTTATGCTTTAAAACTTAAAAATGTGACAGAAGTTGGAGAGGTTTTCAAAGTTGACTGGTTTGTTTGAGTTGAGGATCTTTTCAATCTTGGTAATCAAGCAAGATTTAAGATCTCCTCCAAGAGAAGGGGCGGCATCTGCCATAGACCCGTGTCTCTGTAGGCCTGAGCCTCAGTTAAAGGGGATGTGTCAGGCAAAATCAATCTTCTTTATTAGAGCATTGTTCCTTGATCAAAAACGCCTTAAGCGAGACACTGCAGGTAAGAATGTTTTCACATAAAAATAAAAGATAAAAATTGCCAAAATGGCCTATATTTTCATTGAGGAAATCAAAATGACGGATAGAGCCAGGTTTAAATGCATGGTTTTGTTGAAATTTAACTTACAAGCACATTTATCAGAGAGGTTTTGGATATGTTGTTTAGTTTTTGAGAAGGAAAATGACCATATTTGGATTATAGCGTCATCTCAGTCGCCTTTAGTGCTACAACTGGACACCAAATATGTCAATATCTATGAAACAAGCCAGTGCAACACAATGTTTTAGTTATATCCCGGAAATCTCCAGCTCGCAAGCGGACAAAGCATCACAAACTAAGCATTGCAAAGGGTGAGGTTTTGTATTTTTATTTTTTACCCATGTTAAAGCAGTACAAAGTAACTCTTGCCCCTAGAGGCCATAAGCGCAACTGCAGGTGTCGTAGCAAGTTGCAATTTTTTAACTTATTAATTGTCCGTGAGAGTAAATACTATGCTGACAGAAAAGACAAAGGGAGAGAGGCATATTGTACATCCAATTACACAATGGACAAACATTTTTTCACTTAAACTTGGCTGTAAATGCTGTTTAAAGTGATCCTAGCCCACAGTTAGCTTTGCCCGTTAACCTGCTAGCTTTGTGATTCTATTAGTGTGTATTGGTGGCTCCGGTCCGGTGGCAGCCAAGTTGCAAGTGTTGTTTTCTGGCCAGAGACACCAGGGGGAGATGACAGACCCCCAAATCATACCATTAACACTTGTATTACCCCCAAAGGGCCTATGAAAAGGATTTATTAAGGCAAACAAGTTGCTTAGTACTGCTTTAAGTGAGAAAACTCGCTAAAAATCTCAACATTGACCACTGCATGAATGAAATATCGATGTTATTATCACCTGCCATCAATGCTGTGCCCAAAAGCAAGTTTATAACCCAGAATTATGCATGGTACGTCCCCTTTTAATACGTGTATAAATTCAAAATTCTCCAAGTGAGAGTGTAAAAGTGTTACTCGTCTAAATAGAAAACAAAAATAAATTGGCTAGTGTTGTTGCCAATCCCGTGTTACTGAACAGCTTTCCGTGTCGCCATCTTTATTATATTTATCTATGTGGCTCTATTAGTTGCCGGGGGAGACGATTCGAGCCAAGGAACAGGAAGTAAGGGAGGTTGCATGCATACAAATGAGCGAACGGCTGTTTTTTTTGTTTTTTTTTACCCCCCTTATTTTATTTAGTGTGAACCGAAACAGCATTTGGTTAAGGCGAGAAGAGGGAGAGAAAGCAGGGGCAGCAAAAGACAAAAACGCTCCTGGCTAAAAATGCAAATGCTCTCATTAAGTTGAGGAGGAAAAAAGGGAGGTGGTTGGCCTGGTATATTACAGATAACATAACTAACAGACACGTGCGCAGTTAGGCAGACAGAGAGAGAGAGACAGCTGACGACGTCTTCCTCACCTGAGGCTGGTCTCCTCAAAGATAGATTGTGACTAAAAAAAAAACACCAAGGCTCAGCTGGAGCGCAAACGTTTTAGTTCCTGGCAACGGTGCAAAGGACTGAGGGTGAATCAAAAGTTTTGTGGAAGAGAAGGAATGAAAAGGAAGAATGACCCAAAGCTACAAACACCACAGCAGACTGCCATTTTGTTTTTCAGTTGCTGCTAAAAACATCTCGGGCTTTCCCGGTTTACTTCGTGTCAGTGTGCTCATATTTGCACATATATTTGAAGAACGTTAAAATACATTGTTTTCGTGCCATAACAATATCTGGATTCTCGTACGCCGTTTCAAAGGCAGAAGAAAACATGGAAAGGTGTGCAATGAATTTGAATCAAATCGATGGTCAGTCTCAATTGTCGGCACAATACTTCTTTTGTTCCTGTCTGTGGCCAAACTCTCTCCATCGCACTGATTAGGATGTTTGCCAGTGACTATAATTTTCCAAATTTTCATTTTAGCACTGCTGTCCTTTTCAAATAAGTACTCGAGGAAAGATGGCGCCTTCTGCTAGTGCTCTGTAGTGTTCTGCTAGTGCTCTAAATGTAATAACATTGTACGTCCAGGGGTATTTTCTATACAAATACTTTATAACTAGGGCTGGGTACATTACATTATTTTTATACTGGTATTTTAGATGCCGATACCTGAACAATACTTTTTTCGATACCTACACGAACATATTAGGGTAGGTTTTTTTACACTACCCTTGACACATTGTACCTAACTAAATTTAGCACAATGTAATGAGCTCTGTAACAATGTGTAATAACTTGTACCTATGGGTCAGATACACAATGGAATAATATGTATTGTAGTTTGTAGGTACTTAACGTAATAAAATATAACTCTAACCTTAACCTTAAGAGTCTCGTGTCCTATTACATTATGTACCTACAAAGTACTAATACAAGTTATTCCACTCTGTATCTAACCCAAGTTATTACAGATTGTTACAGAGTAGATTACATTATACTAAATTTAGTTAGGTACAATGTATTAAGGTAGTATAAAATAAAGTGATACCAATGTTAGTCATCTAGAACCAACAGAACAATTATTCCATATAATTGATCTTGTGTTAAAAAAAAAAAATGTTGCGCTTAGTAGGAGCAGACTTTGAGATCTTGCAGAGCCTTTTTCCACCAACCAGCCTCAATGGACACGGACAGCATTTAACTCAAGCACTTAGTTTGAACAATAGAGCTTACAAAAGCCTATAATGCTACAGGTAGAACACGAGGCAGTGTGATGTACACGAGGAAATGAATGTAAGGTTGAGAAGAGCAGTGATCTGTGCTGCTTGTTATAAACCACACCTCAGTCGAGCTCTTCTTTTTGTACATGTCGCCTGTAGCGAGATGACACCTGTCTAACGACACGTTTGGAGCAGGGCTGTCCTCACACCAGGCACAAGATCTGACCCTAGTTCTTTAAAATGTGTATCACTTATTTGAGCTGAAACAACTAACTCCTTTAATGCCGTCACTGGACTAACTTGGTCTCTAAAGATATAATGTTTTTCTCTGTACCTGCTTTTGATATTTTCATTTTTCGATACCGGGTATTGTTTAATGATACCCAGCCTTAATAAAAACAAATTAAACTACAAAACAACACCAACACCATCTAAAGTAGTCGTCATAGCCATAATAAAGCATTTAAAATACTTTTAAACTGCAATACCACTTCTACTTCTCACTCAATGGCAACTCACACTACCTTTCTTTGTTCCCACTCCGGTCTGTTTCTCACTGAAGGCATGACTAAGCTGTACGTCAGGGGACCTAGACATCCAAACGGCAGCATCTTTTTATCAGTATGATGCAATGCGGTGTCATGGTATAGTAATGGGGGCTACGCCGGGTGCCTCTGCTGAAAAATACAGGCCGCTCGCAAGACCTGGCACTTTGGGCAGAGGCGGGTTTGTAAAGTCAGAAACACCGAGGGATATTTGAATCGAAATTTATTGCGTTCATCTTGTTCATGGGGCAATAAAGTTTTTATTGGTTGTACCTTTAAGTTATGATTTATTTCCTTTAAAAAGAGCCCTTCCTAAAACAAGCGCGGCCCGTTTTATATTAGATAAGAGTGAGGAGAGAGCGCAGAGAGATTTACGGCTAATAAAGACAGGGAAATATTACTTTTTGAATGGATAAGGTGTGAAGACTGTGGCTTTATACAGCTATCAGGAGACACTAAGGGGGTAGAAAATACAACACTGTGTTATACAGTTGCTGAACAAGTATCCCCATGAGCTGAAATCGGAGAATATAGGACTTTTCTTTCTCTATATGCAAAATGTAGGCTTCAGGTGGAATAAATAGTTCACATATAGGATTGTTATCCAGCTACACAAAAGGTAGCTAGACAAAACACCATCCTAGAGTGTGGATCTCTATCTGCAGGCACAGAGCAAAGAGAAGCCATTTGGAATCAACGGCGTGCAAACTTGCCAAGTTGTAGCGCAGGTAATTTGAGCACTGCAATGACAAGAACCATAGAATCAATCACAGAGATTCTACACAGAGAAGTATACATGTGAAAATTATTAAGTGTGTTCAAAACCCAGAGGATTTGAGATGCAAAAGATTGCCACGGTTAGTTTCTTCAAACAGCTATGCCGCACCTATTTGCACACGGCATTGACCCGGGCGAGCCCTATACGTCTCCGGTGCGTACGTGCCTATAGATAATCAATTAGCTTATTAGTTTACTGAAAGCGCAGGTGAGGCTTGAAGGTCCCTGTGCGTCTGTGCCTGACGAAAACACATCGCTTTTGGTGCAAAGCAGGTGTCGATGGGGGCTATACATTTTGCAGCATGTGAGCCTCCGGATTACTGTGATAACAACATTTCACAGCCAACTCTGCTCTGTCTGTGGAGAAACACTTCGGTTTACAATCTGAATAAGGACTTCCTGTATGTAAAAATGACTCATGATGAAAAACTAACAATTTTAATCATAAGAAGAAGAACAAAGTGTTTCTCCACCTCGTCTTTGTTGTGTGTCTGTAAGTATCATTTTGTTATTGTTTCACACCGTTACAAACACATGCGACTGCCATGTAATTCTCACAACTGTTCATGGAAACCCACCCACAAACCGGGAGAATATGCAACAAAAAAAAAAGGGTCACAAGCTCTAATATTTCATTGGGCTGCCTTTAGCCTTGATTACTCGCGCTGTTTCAAAAAGCTTCAACAATGTCAAAAAATTCAGTGTTGCATTATTGTTTTACCCAGGATCTTCCCCTCTCCAGCACATCCCAAAGATCCTCAATGGGGATAAGATCTGGATTCTGTGGTGGTGTGTGGTCTCTTTCAATGTGAGCCTGAATAATCCTGGTATTGTCATCATGGAATATGCCCGTGCGATCAGGGAAGAAGAAATCCATAGTGTTGCAGAGCCTAGACCTGACCGACTGTAGTAACCCCAGATCAGAACAGTAAGTTGAATACAGGTGGGTCAGGCAGTGCCAGATGGCAGTACCATATGTCGTTTAACAATTAGTTGTTCATATATTTGTATATTTGTATATAGTAATTTAAAGGGGGTACAATGTTAAAATTCTGTATTTTCCATTTCCTACATGCTCCAGTAATGTCCTAATGTGTAGAATGAGCCCAGACCTGTTCACCACAGCTGTCGCTAAAAGCTGCACTGTCACTCAAAAAAGGGGCCGAAATACCAACTATCTTCACCGTCATGCACAAGCTTAACTTAGAGACTGCAGTTGTGCGTAAGACCTGAGGTGGCAGTGATGAGTAAAAGACAAATGACAATTTCCATCTAGTCCCTTTAAAGTAATGTTTGTAATGTAATTTTACAAACAGTAATCTGTCAAACGAGCGACAAACTGAAGCCACTGTCATGGGTTAATGTGAACTCCATTCAAACTAGGGCTGCAACAAACAATTATTGTGGTAATCGATTAATCTACCGATTTTTTTCTACGATTATTCAATTAGCTTAAATTGAATTTGAATTGAGGACATGTTGATGGAGTAAACTTAAAGTGACCGTTTGTAGGAGACTCTTTGCGCTAATTCTGATTTCTGAGTGGATGAGATATTGGACGGATATTTATGAAATTTACAATGTACAAAACACTACAGACCCTAACTTTAAAAACAAAGTAGGTTTTCATCAAAAATACATAATTGTCATGTCATTTTTGCTCTGTGTTAACAAGAAAACGATTAATCGATTACTAAAACAGTTGTCGACTATTTCAATAATTGATTCGTTGTTTCAGCCCTAATTCAAACCAATGTCCTTCTTCCAAAACGTCCTTCGTAATTTCCTGGACAGCATTCCCTCATTGTACGGGACAGTTTTCCAACATTTAGCATATGAACTGTAGTGGTGAGACAAGCTGGATATGTGCCATCGTTTTATTTCATATCAATTGTTGTTGACCCAAGCACCTGGTTCGAAAAGGAATCAGTCCAAAGCATTTCACCCTCTTTTCAAACACAGATAAATAAGTTGGGTGGCCATAAGCCCATGGTTGTAGATTGCCAATGCTGTTTAGAAATGTGTTTAACATCTGCAGCAGCTGAAGGCAAATGCACTGGGCTGGAACCACCGTGACGTGAGGTGCAGGCGAAGAAAACCCTATGAATTCAAGAGCGGTAATGGGACCGAAGAGTTTGAGATTGGCAGAGGAGGGGGGAGCAGATAGGGCCAGTGTGAAAGAGGCATTTGAGATGGAGCCAGACAAGAGCGAGAAAGGAAATGTTGTTTGTGGCACTGACGCGTCTCCAGCGATGATTGTACTATCAGAGAACAGCGACACGCACCGCTCACAAAGATATGAATGTGTTGTCAACGGATACGAGGAGTGTGCTTAGGGTAAAGATGACGAGCGTGAGGGACAGGAGAATGCAGTGAATGCACTTCAGAAATCGTATTGTGAGTAATGGACGATCCTATAACTAAGGATGACGAAAAAGAGCACAACAAAATATTTACAATAGAAAATATATAGTATTATAAAAAATAGTGTATGGCGATTCTAGTATGGCAACTCTATTTTTGGCCAAATGTTTTAGGTCCTGTTTCATGTCTTGTGAAACATAGAAGTGCATTATTTGTCACTGTGCAACTGTACAATTGTGTTCAGGTGTTAGTCCTGAGCCGCTGCGACTGAGTGTGGGTAAACCTGACTAGCATGTTTTTGGAGGTAGGGGAAACCGTAGCACCCGGGAGGAAACCTGGCTGGCTGCCTTCGGTCCTCCTCTGATCGTCTGAAACGGTGCAGCGCCTCCTGGGTTTGTCCCTGTCTCAGGGCGTGGTGTCCCACACTGGTCAGCTCCTCCACCTCCTCATTCATCTTCCTCCTGCGCAGCTCCCTCCACTCCACAACAGTCTTTCACCATCTTCACCTCATTTGTCCCTTCCCTGTTTCCTGCAGCGCCTCTTGTGACGCCTGTGTGCTGCAGGTGTCGGGGGCTCTTGGTGCCTCTTCAGTGTTTCAGAAGTTGTCCGTCTCAAATGCGTTTAGCTCATAAGCTAGCTGTTTGTTTACGTCTAAAAAGCTGCTTTCTTCAGGACCATAACGGACTCTCTGCAGTAAAATAATCCGCCGAACCCCACACAAACACAGGAAAGACGTACAAAAGGGTCCAGCAAAACAAGCGTGGAACACAGAAACCACAAATGCGGCTAGCAAAAAACGCAGCTGTACCAAGACAGGAGAAGTGGCTGCTTGTTTACGCGTCACCATAAGTCATGGTTTTAACAAATCCATTGCAATATGGCTGCTCTGTATCAAAAAAATTGCGATAATGCAATAATGATGATAGTGCAGCCCTAGTTTGCATCAAACGCGGAACTTGTGGTGCTCCATTTTCTTTTAGAGCATGACTTCATTTTTACTTGCTCATATCCATTACTTACTCTCCCTCCCTCCCTCCCTCTCCCTGTGCCTGTGTTCCCGTGTGCACTGAGGGGTCACTAACTGGTGGTTGGGTGGATTTGAAGGAAGCACAGATGGAGGAGCAGATGGAGTTGGTGATTGGATGAGTTTGCTCCTTCTACCTGCCGTTTTTCTCTCTCCCCCACACACACACACACAGACGCACACACACACACACACACGCACACAATGCTTACTCCGGCTTTGTTTCCCCCCGTGAACAAAGATGGCGGATGCACTCGGGCTCCAACAAGATGAATTTCTGTTCGCGCTCATGCATTTCTTTAACACATTCCTGGTCTCTAGTCGCATGTTCGATTTGGCTGTCGTATTTTTCCCCCCGCTAAGCCCAATCATTGCCCGCTCCTGAGAAACTATGAATATTTCAACGGCTACTACTATCACTCCCAGGTACTTATTGCAGCACTACGAAGTATTATCGCAACTGCAGTGCAAGAATAACCCTTTTTCTCCCTCTCAGCCTTTTTGTCATTTTCAAACACCAGATTATTCTCCTATTACTCCATTAATATCTCCCATTTCTCCTTCAACTGCTCCTCTCCCAGTTCCCCTAAGTGCCCTCGTCGTTGCGTCCTTGGGCAAGACACTTCACCCAGAGTCTGTGGAGTATGAGTGTGAATGGGAGAGTGGTTCGTTGAGGTTGATGATGCCTGATGAAGGAGGAAAAGCGCTATATTAATTGCTACTACGAAACTGAATTATTCTACTGTTAAACAACTACTTTACGCACAACCACCGCAACTATTATGACTTTCAGAAACCCCACTCTGTTTTGTGTTCTCTCATTCTCTCTCACCTCCGATGTTGTGACTCATACACTCCAGGGAAAGTTCCACAAAGGTGTTTTTTTTATACTCGGGCTACGAATATCATTGTCAAAGTTATTTACTCCCAGCTACAAGTTGTGATGTTATTGCTTCCAATTTTGTGTTAGATTTTTTTACACCAGAAAGCTTTCACTCCAGATTTTTTTTCTCTCACTCATCAGCTTCGGCAAATTCAAGGACTATTTAGAAATCACTCAAGTTTCCATTGACATTTCTAATACGCCAATTGAATACAAGGTACAGATGAGAGAGTTTATGAAGCGATCTGAACATAGAGATGAGACACACTGCTTGAAAGCCATAGATTCAGCACTTTCATTATGTCTTCTTGTTTTAATTAACGGATAAGACATTAGGTGCCGCCGCTGAAGCTAATGTCTTTCTTGAAGAACCTTGAGAACACTTGAAAGCCAAATACCTACAAGTACAGCTGAACAATTATGCTAAAGATCATTAGGCTATTGCGGGTTAGGGTATAGGGTTAGGGTTAGGTTTGGGGTTGGGGTTAGGGTTGTGGTTTAGGTTTAGGTTTAGGTTTGGGGAATATCCCGATGACCTCCCTGTTCATTCCTTAGTGAATTGAACAGTTAAGGGTTAGGGTTTAGAGTTAGGGTTAGGGTTTTTTCCTGACTAAAATTAGACTAAGACTAAATTAAAAGTTGTTTATGAAACGAAAACCGTGATTAAAATGTCCAGATATTTTCATTAACTAAATAAAAATGAACAGAAGACAATAAATCCTCCAAACTTCCAATGAAGGTTTCAAAGTGTCTCATATCATTTAAGTTCACTGCCAAAGAAACAGATCTGTGCTTTGTCTATGAGTAAAAAAGGACAGTAAGTAAAGTGAACAAACGAGATGCAATTGAAAACTAGACTAAAATGGGAGAGAATTATTTATTTAAATCTAAACACTGAATTAAAATACGCTGTCAAATGTAGTTTTCCTCACCATTATACCCAAGCAACAAATACGATCAGCATCTGTTCTCTTGACCTAGAAAACCACCACAAAACACTTTTTTTGCATAGCTCTCCATTTGGCTTTGTCTAGATGATTTTCAGGGGAGACACTGCAGATGAATAGGGAAACTTTTTAAATAATGTAGAGAAATACATTTGAATCTTTGGCTGTAGATTTCTGGCATAAATATGAGGGAAAAAGGGTATAGTAAGTTTTTTGTCATTTTAAGCTTTCTTTTTTCCTATAAAAATCTGAATAATCCGTAAGAGCTTGGTTTAAATTTATGGTTTTGTTTTTTTTGACATATTAATTACAACAACTTTTTCAGAGGGGATTTTGGATATCTTCTTTAGTTAGTTTTTCACGGGAAAAATCTGTAAAGATAGAAATTTTGCCTTGTTTTTTGAAATTCAAAACTCAATAAATCAGGTTAGGAATAAGGTATTAAAAAGTCCCTCAAAACAAACCTTCAGAGTAATATTAAGCACACCTTAATCTACAGCGATACCAATGTGTTTTAAGCCAGTATCTTGTTGACTTGCCGAGGGTCTTATTGTGCATGTTTTAGGCAGAGAGGGGAAACAGGAATGCCAAGTGGAAACTTCACACAGACACGTGTTAAAAGGCACCAGGAGAACATACAAAAAGTCGCCGCCACGTACCTCTCTCGCAGGAGCGTCCCAGGTAGCCCGTGCCGGAGCAGTCGCACACGTAGCGGTTCCAGCCCTCCCTGCAGACGCCGTTGTGCTGGCAGGGGTTACTCAGGCACTGTTTCGGGGGCTCTCGGGAGCAGGACGGCTTCACCCCCACCGCCCTCTGCGCCTCGGCCAGTCTACGGATGTCCTTGCTCTGCCCGTCCACAAACAGGTCCCGGACGCAGCCCACGTAGCCGTAGTTCAGGAGGGCGGTCCACACCTGTAAGAGGAAGGGGAGATGGTTAAGGTTAATGTAGACACCTTTCTTTACAAGATTAAAGAACTGCTCCATTTTATCTGGATTTTCAATGTAAACCTATTTCCCTTCCTCTATAAATGTGTTGAAAGATAATTACATAGTCTTTCAGCTTGTCATCGCTTGAGTTCACCCCTTTGTCTGAAATACAGTCCAGGTCTGAAGGTTCAGTTTTAAATAGTTTGTTTCAGATGCTGCACGGACATTTTAAGCAATTTTTAAGCAGGAAAAAAAAAAAGACGTCTCTTCAAATTCAACCGGTGAAAACCAAACAATGCATAATTAGGTGTTCTCCCGTCACAAAGAAAGACAATCAAAGATAATTGGATCAGTGCTACGGACATCGAGGCAAATGTTTCTGTGAACGCAACGATGTAAAAAAAAAAAGGACAATGCAATCAGCTCTATTATAGGGGGACGAATGAAGCCGGCACGAATGATCTCAAATGTACCTAATGTGTCATATTGTATTAGCTGTATTGTTTCTTTTACATTTATTTTTTTGTCTTTGGTCGAGCAAACAAGCAAATTAAACACATATTTCTGCAGTAAAGATGGTTTGCTCCGTCCAGTACGGCGATATACACGATTTTTCAGACGCTGCTTTTAGAGAGTCAATGTAGTGTGAAGAGGCCTAATAAAAAACTACGGCTTTGGATAAAACGGCTGGCCACGCAACACAACAAGCCACTGAAAAATCTCAATTAATTGACCGTTATTTATCCAGGATTGTCCCGTTGAGATGCAGAATCTCTTTTTCAGCGTTACCTAGAAGCAGCGGTTCCCAAACGTTTTCTGGTCGAATACCCCCTATTTTGACACCATTGGAATGTGAATATAGCACTCGTAATGAAATAACCATCCATTGTTTTAAAGGGAATGGATGGAAGTTGTATTTTTATACTCACTACTGCCACCTCAGGTCTTAAGCGTAACTGCAGTTTCTATATTAAGCTTGTGCATGACTTTTTGAGTGACAGTGCAGAAATAGGAATAGGTAATAGGAATAGGTCTGGGCTCATTCTACACATTAGGACATGGCTGAAACATGGAACATCTTTAAACGTCTAGTGCCTTTAAAATGGAGCAAGTTTTCCATATTTAAACAATTTGGTCTTGTCTGGACTATTGAAAATATTTTAACCAATTTGAGTGTTTTGCTTTGGATCAGGATTCAGCTACTTTTTGTCACTCATTCTGAACATCAGGCTGGGCCCTCCGGTTCCCCCTCACTGTTAAACCGCTGGTAGCTACAGATGCGAATGCGGCTTAACCTCTTACCCCCACCTGAAATCTAAAAGCTTCTCGACTGGAGAGCAACAGTGTAGCGCCTCATTTGAAGGTTAAAGGAACAGGCCACCGTTTTTCCATACTGAGATATGTTCTTACCTGAGCTTAGACGAGTTGATGCGTACCTGTCTGGTCTTTGTGCGTGCGCTCAATCACGCAAAACGACCAAAGATGTTGTTAGCATTTGGCCTCTCCCTGCATATTCCTATAGCTCCAAACGGGGGTGAAGTAAGAAGCGACCAAGCTTTTCCACAGGCATGCACAAAGACCAGACCAGGTATGTCTAAAAACGGTGGCCTGTTCCTTTAAGATCTCCAAAAGTGATGTTTTTTGTTGCTTTTTCATTGCTTTTTGTCATTGCTTTTTTTGTCATGTTTTCGCCACGTTTTGTCACTTTCTTGTCATATTTCTTGTCATATTTCTGTTGCTTTTCCGGCACGGGTTAGTCGCTCTTTTGTCACTTGTTTTGTCATTTTTTTGTCACTTTTTGTAGCGTTTTAGTTTCTCTTTGTTGTCGCTTTTTCATCACTTTTTTTCATTGCTTTTGTCATGTTTTCATCATGTTTTTGTCACTTCTCTGTTGCATTCTCATCCCAGGTTTGTCACACTTTTGTTGCTTCTTCATCCTTGTTTCCGTCGCCATTTGGGGCGACAGTGGCGCAGATGGTAGAGCGGGTCGTCTCATGATCGGAAGGTCGGGGGTTCGAATCCCACCTCCTTCAGGCCCAAGGACACATTGTCGTTGTGTCCTTGGGCAAGACACTTCACCGACATTGCCCCCAGTGTCTGCGTACATTGGTGTATGAATGAGAGTATGAATGGGTGAGTGGATCCTTGCTGTAAAGCGATTTGAGTGCCTAATGTAGATGGAAAAGCGCTATACAGGTTGAGACCATTTACCATTTACCATTTTGATGCTTGAGCTTTCAAATTTGGGTAAAGCCAAACTGGAGACAAAAAGCTCGGTTCAGGTGGGGGTTAAAAGGCTAAACCGCTGGTAGCTACAAATGCCAATGCGGTTTCAGCTCTCGAAGATCATTTATACTGTGTGGTTTTCTAGTTTAGTGACAAAGCACAAACCTCAGTGGGGAAGATGAGTCCAGCTCGGTCCTCTGGAAGTCCACCCAGGTACAGCATGTCGTCCAAGTCCAGGATCTCGCTGTCTCCTGGGGCTGTGTAGGCCGTCCGCACGCTGTTCACCGAGATCGTCCCTGCATTGCAACACAAGACACAACATCTTCAGCAACAGAATAGACGCTTCATTTAAGGCTTCCCCACATGAATATTTACCAGCTGCTTTTAAGCAAATGCGGATCTCGAGTACCCTCCACCGCCTTCATTTACTGAACTTTATTCTCATTTTAAACAATAGCCGCCTTTATTGCTGTTGCGTCTTTGGCTACACTCCCCACACACATAAGAGCTTTACTCCTGAGTCATGCCTTACTCATCAGTTTATGCTAATTCAAATTCAGATTCATTTCCCCCACTCGTTCAAGGCAAAAGTACGGCCCCCTTGTACATCCGCAAGACAATACAACAAGCGCACACAATAGGCAGATCTAAAGCTTACAGTATGCCTCATCGGTGAGTCATCTAATTTATGCTGAGTGACGGAAAACTCTGGGCAGCATCTACTTAGTCATTAGCTACAGGTGAACAACGTAAGCCTTTTCATGGATTATATTCTCCTTCCCTCGCTCCCCCTCAAATGTGGCTACTGGCGTTTCGGAGGCATTTTTCCATCTTGCTGCTCTGCGAAGGAAGGGTGAACTGCGCTTCAAAGTGGGAGCTGGACAGGAAGTAAGGACAGTGCTTCCTGGATGTGGGAGGAGCCCTGGGGAATTTGGAGGAGCAATTTATGAGCGAGGCGCCATGGGTCTTGGAAAAGCTGCCAAGTATTCCTCGAACATGGCGAAAAACACAACTCCAGTTTAACTAGGGATTCACCGATCCGATACCGGTATTGGATATCGAAGCCGATACTGAAAAAAATACAATATCGGGTATTATAGGCAACCAATATGTAACCGAAGCCAGTTTTGGCTCTCAACACCTTAAAAACCCAACTTTAACCAACTAAATCTAAGTGAATATGGGCATGTTGTACCTCATTTTAAAGCTAAGAACCTGGATCAACCGCTCAGTTAGTTTTAACATCCACAAATGTATTATTGATCGCCGCGCAAAATACCGTGGATAGCAATAGCATGCTAAAGCAAGCAGGAGCATGCTAATGCTAACGGCAACTAATCAAAGCTGGGTTAGAAACTATGATAGAACTACTAGTAGTAGCCTAATAAAATAAAATCTGTGTTCTGGTTTAGTTTATAAAATGCTGATGAAGAATAACTGACCTAACACATTTGTAATGATCAGATCACTTAATGTGAGCTGTTTATATTAATATAAAATAGCCTGTCCCAAGGTTAGTGTTGACAAGTCAGTGATCCCTGTTAAACGTTTTTTTTCTCCATTAGTTTATTAATAATTATTAAAGGGACTATACAGAGTTTAAAAATGTTAACAAAAAGTATTTCCCTCCCGATACATGTTCCTGCAATGTCCTAATGTGTAGAATGAGCTCAGACCTATTCACCACAACTGACTCTAAAATCCTGCACTGTCACTCAAAAAGCCGTCATGCACAAGCTTAATATAGAAGCTGCAGTTACGCGTAAGACCTGAGGTGGCAGTAGTGAAATAAATAAAATAAAATAACCAACATGTATGGAGTTCCTTTAATTGACCTTGAGTGACATCATGACGATAAAAGATAAGACTTTTTTGATCTCACACTGGAGAAAAGAGGATCATTCACCTTTTCACTCAGAGAAAACCACTTTTAAGAAAATCTATTGGATATCGGCAGATACTCAAACCCCAGTATTGGTATCGGTATCGGTATCGGCAGCATCTCTCGTAATATTCCCCGAAAAAGTCAATTTTGCATTACATTTCTCTTTGACACATACAAAAGAACAGAAAATTGCATTAACTGAAATTTTTCTGGACTCTAAAATCTCTTACCTGATCGACCGTCTCTTTGGAAGTCCACGTGGTACCACTCCCCGTCGTTCACTTTTCTATCGATGGCTCTGGTTTTGGTGGTTCCCGAGCCCATGTCCAGCAACAAATACAAGTGCCCATCCAACATCTCAATGGCAAAGAAGTCCACCTGCCGATCAAAGTATAATTATTGTCTTGAAAGAGGTAACAATACAATCCAAACCACCTTTAAGTTTCAACATAGGAGTGAAATCCCTACCTTGACGGTGGGAGGGGTGCGGGGGTCCTTGCGCGCCTGCGTCTTGGGTTTGCCGTGACTGAACAGCATCAGGCCGTTGGGCTCCGTGGTCCTGAAGTCGAAGGAGATGGATCCGGCCTTCTTCGCGGTCCATTTGCTCAGAGCGACGAACGATTCGGGCGTGTCGAAAGTTACCGGGTCGAGTGTGGCAACGCTCTCGCACTTAAACGACACCACTCCGCTCACCTGCGGGACGCGAGTAGAAGAGGCGAAGAGAATGAGTTTACTTCCGTGGTGGGGCTGCGAGATGAGTTCTATTTACATCAGAAGCAAAAAGACACTGCCTGACACAAAAAAAAAGCCGTTGCATGGATTTAACTACGGAAATATTATGATCTGGGGTTTCTGCCACACTTTGTGCCCAAAGAATGAGATCAGCTGATGGACCTGCACATCCTGAATGACCAGGTTATTCCATGATGGCACTGGCTTATTTCAAGATGACAATGCCGGGATTCATGGGTTGAGTATCCAGGTTATTAAGCGGGATTTTAAGTTTCCTGGTTCAATCTGGTTCATGTAAAGAGTGGTGCGCACTGAATGGGTGCTGCTGCCGGATGCTCTCTCATCGAATGCAATTTCTCCATCTGTGAGATCAATAAAGTATCATCTTATCTTATCTTATCTTAAAGACAGAATCCTGGTTTCAGTTTCTTGGATAAGCCAATGTCCAGGTTATTTCAAACCAGAATATTCTCAGTATCCTGGTTTTCCACCATACTGAGCATGAGTGAACTTTTGATACAGATACGGCAGGAGCAAAAACCTTCCTACAGCCATTTTATCTGGTACCTGGGTTTTTAAAACTTTGTATCTTATACAAATGAACAAAACATTGAAGTAACCTGAAAAAACAACAACTTTTTTGCTCCTAAGTATCTCCAATGAAAGTCCGCACTGCTCTTGGTCACTGACGCTGGGAAAGAACTCTACTGTTTCAAATGCTTCTTTCAATGGTTCTTGTCCCTGTGCTAGAGAAATGCCATGCTTTAGCAACATTGCTAGTGTATTTAACTCCTCCCCATATTTGCCATTAGCTCCGCCCCTCTCATGAGCCCAAATATCCAGGATACTGTAGTTGTTCATGCAAACAGGTGTCCTGGTTTCGCGGAATAGTTTCATAACCAGGATATGCCTGATAAACAGGTCGAGCGCATGTAAAGAAGCACAGTGAGAATATTGTGGTTTTTAATCACCTGGATATCTGCTTATCCAGGAAACTGCAGGATTCTGTGTTTACATGAACCAGGTAAACCAGGAAACTTAAAATCCCCATTAATAACTTGGACACTCAACTGCATGTAAACACACTCATTGAGAATCTTTGGGATGTGCTGGACAAGGCTTTGCGCAGTGGTCACACTCTCCCTTCATCAATACAACACCAGGTCTGTTGACTTTGCAAAAGTTTACTGAAACAATGCCAGAGTGAATCAACAAAGCTAAAGGCAGGCGGCCCAACAAAATATTAGAGCGTGTGACCTTTTTCTCCGCCTGGCAGTGTATCTCGCCCCCTACATAGAACTAAATATTCTGTCTCCATTCTAACTCGCTAATCTCGTAGCTTCGACCGACATGTTCTGTGATGTCTTTCCTCAAACTTCCATTCGCCTTGTCTTTAAAACCTTTTGTCAGCTATTGTACAACAAATCAAATTCATTATAATTTCTAGAACAAAATGTTGCAGTATTATTATGCATTCCGATGATGTAATGGGCAACCAGAGGAATTGCAAGATATTTCTCATAAATTATTACATTATTTCAATCTCGACACATTTATTGCATTGTGTATTGTTCTCGGAGGCTTTGACTGGAAGACAGAAGCTTATTGCTGTCTCTGAAACATAATCCTATTTCACTGCGAGTCAATTGTTTAAAAAAAAAAAAAAAGTCCCACTGGGCATTTTATATATATATGATACATCCGGACAAAGGATTAAAGAAAGATAATGCTTAGCTTGAATTTGGCCTTTATATGCAGATTATTTCGGAATGTATTGAAGTTATTTGACATCTTTATTTATGTTGCACACACAGCAGATTCAAAAACATACCTTCATCTTTGGGTCTCCCTGTTTGGCCAGCCGCGACAGCTCTAACCGCACGTCGTTGTTCTTGTACACGACCTAATTATGGAGAAAAAGAGGAAGCAACGCGTCAACACACTTCAAAAAACAAATGCAGTTTCTTTGCGAGAGTTTAATAAGAAAACGTTGCATCTGTTTCATAAATTAGTTTAATAAGAAACTCGTGTCCTGGCTTGGCTTGGCTTTGGAAATTACTGAACCACAGAGTTGCAGAACACAGTATGTTATGTCCAACTTTGCTTTCCAGCTCTTGTTTTGTTTGTCTTCTAATATTAGCACTAGCATAAGCAGCTGTAGTAGCAGCAACAGCAGTCGTAGTAGGAGTCGAAGTTGCAGCAATAGTTGTTAAAGTTGTGGGAACATTTTTCCACCTAAAGCAGATTTGACATTCACAAATGTTTAAGCGACAGGGAGGGAACTCTGTGTTGAGGGTTCTCTCTCTGAGGGTTTGTGGCAACAGCATGGAAAGAGGAGTCAAGTGAGTGTCAAAGTTGGGAGTTAAAGGTCCTATATCATGCAAAATTGACTTTCTGGAGCTTTTAACCATGTTGTTAAGCTATTTCCTTATCAAAAACACCCCCAGAGTGTTTTTTGGCTTCATTCACGCAGTTCTAAGCAATCCTCCTGAATCCTGCTTTGAAGAGCCTGATGTCTGTAATGTAATGCCTTACGGCCTGATTTTAATTAATAAAACAGCTTTTTCTTTATTTCTGTTGCAAGAAATAAATAAAGTGAAGAAAAAAAAAAGGAAGTGCCCGAGGCGTCTGCGCTGCCCCCTGAGCGTCTGAACAGATGTCATGTTTGCACTGAAAGTTGTGAAGAAGGAGCTCTTTCTAACCTTCTCTGGACACGCCTGTTACCTTTTTCTTACCTAACGATAATGTCATGGAGAAATGCGCGTTCGGCTGCGAGAGGTGCAGGACTTTATTCAACCTTTCTAAAGAAGAGGCCACTCGCCAGAAGTTGGAATTTCTTTCCAGGATTCGGCGACTATCAGCCAAAATAGTGTTTTTTCGTGACTGTATCTTGATAGATGTTTGGTGAACTTTCGCCAGAATCAAAGTGGATTCACTTTTATAACCAACTCGAGTCCCATATTGTAAACACCCGATGGAGCGGCCAGGACAGAGCGGTGAGTCAATCAAAACACGTGTTAGCATGTGTGTTATTTATATTTCTTTTACTGCTAATTTTCCATGGCCGGATTAGCTCAGAGAGAGGGGGTGGAGTTAAATCGAAGTGTTGTGTCTTCCGGGTTTGCAAAATACCCCACTCCATAGCTGTAGAGATACAATATATCATATACATGCCTATAGTTTACTTTGGGATGGCTAAAATAGCAGGATACAGATCCTTTAAGAAATTCTTTTGACATTTTGGCATGTTAGTGTAGAATGAAGATGATTAGGTGAGTGCATTCCCTCAATATAAGCATTGTGATCGAAATGGATAGAGCTTTTAAACAACTGTAGATTTGTAGTAAAACACATTTTAGCCACATTTTTACTATTCCAAGAAAGAGGTTTAGGTCTGATAAACCGCATATCAGATATATTGCATTTAAGTTCACGCTGTCACAGCCTTAAACTCCCGTAGTTAGCTCCCTTCCATGTTGTAAAAACTGCCCTTTTTCCAGTAAATTGTAAAAACAGCAATTTATGGAAGAAACAAAAAGTGGCCGTCGTGTGCTGACTACATCTAATGAAAAAACAATCGATCGCACACTCGGAAGAAAATGCTGATGCGCTGCGACTTGTTGTTGACGGTAAACTTTGCTCCACAGTCTGCAAGTTGTGTGTAAATTTATGCACGTGCAGAAACTAGTTGGGGACACAGCAAAAAAATATTTAATTCAGATCAAGTTAATCCCTCTCTTGCTGTTCTGATTGAACACTGAAGGTTTATATCTGCCCACCTCATCTGTGTAGTCTCATTACTACCAGCACACACATTCCAAATGACATACTTTAGAGCTTAAACGATATTTTGAATACACATTTGCAGGCGTTTGATACAGAGTCCACTCCATACAGTCATCAAACTTTAAAATAGCCGGGAGAATAGCCCTGTTCCAGCCTGTATCTCGGACACAGTGCAGCCTCTGAGTGAGCGGTGATAGTGTTGCGGAGGGAGTTTGTGCTGAGCATTTTGATGTCTCCAAACAGGCAGCGCTTTATTGCACCAGAGTTTTTTATGACCTCGCAGCAGCTCGTGCACTAAAGATTCTTCTACTGCTGGTATTTTTCAAACTAAGCACATAGTAACAAATACCTATTGGCAGCTGAAGGGAAGCATTGCTTTTAGTATTGACTTAAGTGGACGTCGCACAGCAGTTAGAACAAGCAAGTATTCTATAATTGATGATAGTGGAGCGAATAGAGATATAACCAAACTCATTATTATTTTACTTTTTAAATATTGAAATATAGTAAAGGAAGTAAGGAGTGTGAGAATAGACTGGTCAGGATTTTGATTTGGAGCTCCCTCTGTAGGCAGCAGCAGGAAAGACACATCATAAATAAGTAAGACCGTGCTCTCATTTTCAGCTAATGGACGAAAACACATGTATGGGTCTGATGTGGGCTTTAAAAATGTGGAAGGCAGTTTTGTGTCCCCCAATGACGCAACGAAATCCAAGAAATACAGATCGGGCACTTCGACAGTAGAAGAAAATACGAGCAATGTAAACAGGATTATACAAAACTGTGGGAATGAAGCCAAATACTACTCCAGGTATGTTTTTGATGAAGGAAGAAAGTGATAAAAATGCTCCAATAAGCATTAACATTTTGTCACTTCAACCTTTTATATGAATTAATGTTTGATTCTACCTTAACTAATACCAGGGTTCATACAGGCAGAAGCACGTCAAATATGATTTTTCAAGAAATTTTGATTTAATGCCAGTTTGACCCCAATGTTATGCTTTTTAATGACATTTAAAGAGACTAGATGCAAGTTGGTCATTTTATGCTCACCACTGCCACCTCAGGTCGTACGCGTAACTGCAGCTTCTATATTAAGCTTGTGCATGACAGCACTTCGGAAATGAGGTAACACCTTTTTGAGTGAAAGTGCAGGATTTTAGAGGCATTAGGACATGGCTGGAACATGTAGGGGGAGGAAAATATGCCATTTTTACAATTTTAAGGCCTGGATTTAGGCACAATTCATTTAACCTCTTAACCTTCTTGACTGGAGTTTACAGCCTATAGGCCAGTGTAACCCCTCATTTGAAAGCTAAGACCCACAAAACTGATTGTAAATTTTCTCGTTGCGTTGTAGCCATGTTTTTGTCGTTTTTTGTTGCTTTCTTCATAGCTTGCCCTTGCTTTTTGCAATTTTTTTGTCTTGTTTCATCACATTTTGTCACTTTTTAGTTCTGTTTTGGTCCCTTTTTTATTGCGTTACAGTTGCTTTTCTGGCACTTTTTTGTGTGTGTTTTCATCACTTTCTTATCATGTGTTTGTCACTTGTTTATTGAGTCTTTGTCCCTCTTTTGTTGCTTTTTTCCTTCCTCGTTTTTGTGGCTGTTTTTGACACTTTGTTCAAGATCTGTGTTACGCAACTTCTTTGCAAATGGGCTAATCATTAAGTGACCGTGCACCTCCAGAAAAAGACTTTCAAAGCTTTTTTTTTTAAACGCTTGTCGAAATCCTAATTAATAAGGCGGCGTGTTTTGACCTCGGTATCCGACGTGTTTGGTTTCCTAGGCTATAAGGTTAATTGAAGCGCACCATTTTCTGCCGTGGCTTGATTTGTTAAAAACACAAGTTCACACGGGCTACATGAAAGTCTCTGCACTTCAAACCTCCGCTTTGTTCGGCCCCGGCTTTGATTTCTTTGTCCTTTACATTAAACATTCAGGCGCGTGTAGGCCCAATCAAGACGTCCACTATGCAGGGTGACTTTGAATTTCCCCACACAAAATGGTCTTCTCTGCATTGTTGTGGGCGAGAGCAGGAGGGCAACACAGCCCGTCACTGCTCAGGCGTGTGATCCGTTGCATAAGTTTTAATTTAGCTGCCACGGTTTATCATATCGCCGTATTAAGTATGTAAATGTGGCGTGCAGAGGAGGATGGAGGGTCTAAACCGCAACAGTACAAACAAAATCACAGTGAAAAAGCGCTCATTCTGCGCGCTATGATTGTGGGCTGATGGGAGGCACTAACTCAGAGCTGGAAAATGTTCGTTTGCAAAAGATGACATTAGCATACTGTTCTTTGGTCTTTTCTATGAAGCTGAAATCCTACTCTTTGTCAAGGCTTATGTTCATTATCAATATGGATCCACATTCAAGAAACATCGATTATCCATTTCTCTTTTAAAATCAAGATTCAGTTGACATGCTCAGGAGGAGCGTTAACATTTAAAGCAGAACTAAGTAACTCATGCCCCTAGAGGCCATAAGCGCCACTGCAGGTGTCGTAGCATGTAACGTTTTTTTACTCATTAATAGTCTGTGAGAGTAAATACTACGCTGACAGAAAAGACAAAGGGAGAGAGGGATATTGTACATCCAATTACACAATGGAGACAATATTTTTCACTCAAACTTGGCTGTAAATACAGTTTAAGTGGCGCTAGCCCGCAGTTAGCTTTGCCCGTTAGCCTGTTAGCTTCCTCTTTGTGATTCCATTAGTGTGTATTGGTGGCTCCGGGTCGGCGCAGGAAAGTTGCAATTGTGGTTTTCTGGCACCAGGGTCACCAGGGGGAGATGAAAGACCCCCCAATCATCCCATTAACACTTGTATTACCCCCAAAGGGACTACGAAAAGGATTTATTAAGGTAAACAAGTTGCTTAGTTCTTCTTTAACAAACAACAAGGTAATACTCCTCATCATCGAACCCCCATGACTTCACATGGTGGAGGGGGAACTATGTTGTAGTCTCCCATGGCAAACTGGCCTCGGGGTTGGTCTGACAAAGAGCTTTTAATACCAAGGGGGTCATTTACGAAGCGTTTGCTCATGTCCAAAGTGAGTGGACAGTACTCAAGCAGCATTGTCTTATTTACATATCACATTGAGAGCCCTGATACTGTATTACAGGCAATATCAAGTGCAACATGCCAATACAGTTACATGTTTTATTCTTCAGCAGCTGCTACTGACCCCCAAATGTTACTGATCATTCAAATAGCATGTCAGCATCTGGATGATCATTCGAAACATGTTTTGTAAGGCTGGACAGGGCCTTTCTGTCTGGAGTTTACATGTTCTCCCTGTGTCTGCGTAGGTTTCCTCTGAGTACTCTGCTTTCCCCTACAACTAAAATATCCAATAGGCCAGGATGAATGACGTGACCATGGATGAGAAAGGCGCTATATAAATGAAGCTCTTCTTTGACTTTTACATCAGCTTAGTTGCTCTTGTGACAGCAACATTTAATCTGAAATGTTCTGCAATGTGGCTTAATTCCCACAACGACAAAAAATAACTATCCATGGTGAAAAATAAAAGTGGTGAAAAGGATTGGGTAGGATAGGATTGTTGCCATATCTTTAAAAAAGGTCAAAAAATGACACCCATAAGAGAAACAATAACCCAAGAAGTGGCTACAAGTGTCACTTTTCTCCACTATAATTGGGAGTTTTTGGCTGCATAGCGCTTGAAACACAAAAACAAATGATTTCTTTAGTCCAGTATTTATTTTTTCGGTATAATTGAGTGTTTGCGGTCGACTGCCGCTCTGTCTGTGTCCTCGTTTCCCTGTTTGTTTATGTCTCTGTGTGAGCGCCAACGTCTTCATGACTTTCATTGTGTGAACTGCTGTGCGCTCATATGTTCATTTAGCCCCTTTTTGCCTTTCGTTTGCGCTTGCCGTTATTTACACTTCTGCCGCATGTGTATCGTTGTGTTTATGCCGCGCCGTTGCCGTAGCGATGTGGCCCATTTCGAGCACAGCGACTAATTAGCATGTTAGCGCTTAGTGCCGTCGCCGCTCCCTCCACGACACTCATCAGTGATTCCTTCTGATGCCTCTCTGTGTCGGGGTTTGCCAAATGGAAGTGTTACGGGGTTTATTAATTTATTTACACATCTTTCCGTTTTTTTATTTTTTTTTAACCTTTTTTTTGTCCGTGGTTGTGTGCGCCTTTTGAGATAATGCGAGCGAAATGTGTGCGTGACCAAATGCGGTGAAGGGAAAGCGATGCGTATCATTGCGGCGCATTAGCATTAAATGATCGATTTTTCATTGTTTATAAATAGCAGCGCAATGGACTGTGACTTCACCCCTATTAGTTTGCATTCTGCAAACGGTGAACAGTTTAAATGTTATGGTTATGAAAGTGCCCTTGTCAATTAGGTTTCATATGGACAGGTAAGAGGTGGTTGATTTGTATTAGTTTTTTGTTTCTAGGCAGCAATTATTTATATGTTCTCTGCACTGCAAAAATGCTTTGTCCACAGGGTCTTATTATGCATTAAACTCACAAACCCTTTCTGAAAAGTGTGGGATTCTTTCATTAGATTAGTACAGCACAGTAATAGTACCTACAACTGGAATAACAAGGCAGTTATGGTAATTTTATGTATAGTAGTATATTTCATGATACTATGATTAATCAGAATAGTAACACAAGCCTTAACCGAGCGCACTTTCTCCAGTCCGGTTTTACCCAAGTCTAAAAGTCTCTTGACTGGAGACTGTGGCCAGTGTAATGCTTCATTGGAAAGCTGTTGCGCTGTTGTGTTTTTGTCACTTTTTTGTTGTGTTTTCATAGGTTTTTGTTGTGTTTATGTCACTTTTTAGTGTCTTTTTTGTCGCTTTTTCATTGTGCTATTGTTGCTTTTCCGTCAAGTTTTTTGGTCGTATTTTCATCCTCGTTTTCGTCAATATCACAACAGGAGTTGGCTCACAGGGCTTTTGGATTTGGATAATAATGTGCTCCGTTAAGAGGTTAACCAAGCAAAAAATAAACACAAACGACCATAAAACGTGGCCAGTGTTGTCTCGGGTAGGCCTGTCACGATAACACCAGATATTGAGGCAGAAAAGCATCGCGATAAACAATATTACTGAAGCTCTTATAATGCCACAAAAACTAACTTTATGGCTTGAAAAATAGCAATTAAGCACTGTTTGAAAAGTAATATTCCACACTGATATCCCACACAACTTACTTTGGCTAAAAAATAAAGTATTACATTAGAAAAATGGACGACAAATATTGAGCCCAAAATGTTATTCTTAATTAGTAATTATTGTGACAGCTCTAGTCTTGGGAATACCTTCATGGAGAGTCGATTTTCTCCAAAACCCCAAGGGCCGAAGCTCTCAATTGTAGCCCAAAAGTAAAGCACCTTTTCTCTACAAATAGAAGTTTTGCACATAATATATGACCAATGGGGTGTTTTGCTGGGAAATGTGAAAATATTGACAGTGTTTTCCACATTTTAGAGTCCTTTTCATGTATTTGGTCTCTGATTTATGAATAAATGTTTCTTCAAAATTCTCTTGGGGCCAAAGGTTTTATGCTGGAGGGCCGAATTCCCCTGCCCTAAAGTAAAGGATGACCATCAGGTGGTAAAACATGTATCATTGCTTTCACTCTTGCACGGTTTGGTCAGGACATTTGAACTTTCTGTTTGGCTTGGTCCACGGTCCTGGGTGTAAATGCTCCCACGTAGTTCAGACCAAGCAGAGCGCACTTCGTTCGGTGAGAAAGAGGTATTCTCGGTTTGCATGGATGAAAAGTTTTGGCAGAGGAGGAAAGATGAATATTGCTGTTCAACGGTCAATATCAGTGTCTCTGAATCCGTTTGGTCAAAATAGACTGATAATTGCTTTGAAAATCAATTCTCCACTTTCTCCACCCCCGTGTTCATGATGGTAATTTTGCTGAAGAACATTAAGAATCAAGGATCAGGCCAAAATAAACCAACACTTGCTGCTTGTTTACCTCTTTCAAACAGCCCATGAAGTTATTGCTGACAGGAGATCCGGGCAGGTCGGCCGTGCTGGGGCTCCCTCCCACGTAGAAGAAATCGTCCGAGCCCAGCATGGTGTAGTCCTCCTGGGTGTACCCCGTGGTGGTCAGGATCCCGTCCACAGAAATGGTCACCTACACAACAAAGCACAGGGAAAGGACACGCTATATACTCAACACCAAAGGCAGCGCACTAAGCAGCTAAAGCTAGGCGCTGACCGGCCAAATTAGCCCCAGTGATAATGTGTAGGCTGCGTGCGCGTGTTGCCTGAGTGAATTGAATTGGGAACAGGTCTGTGTGAAGCTGTTGGGACTTTTTAATTGGTATAAATGTGCGGTGCAAAGTGGTGCTTTTCAAGTAATTACAGGCAGTCACTCTTCCTAAATGTCAGCGTTAGCTCAGAGGCTAACTCGAATGCTACTCTGGAATGAGCAGTCTTCACCAATTAGAGACCACTTCTATCACTGGCTCACTGGAAGGAGGCGCTATCGAATGTATGGCATTTTGCATTCTTTTGAGGAATACTTTGAATGTACATATAGCAATAGTGGGCCTTTTTAATCCATTTATCATATTTTTGTCTTTCATGGTCACACTAATAAGAAGGCTACATGGTAAAGCTAGCATACCCTCTTTACTAGGGCTGCACGATATAAGAAAAAGTCTTAGATATTTGATAACTTTGTCTGAAGATCTTTTTAATCAATGGGTTTTTAACCTGTTACCTGCCGTCCCCCCTGATCAGGGAGTTAGGGTTAGGGTTAGGGTTAGGGTTAGTTAACGCTAATCCTGATATAATTAGGGTTAAGAATTGTGTTTCACTCACACAGATCTCACACATATTTTTCGAAACTAGAAGGTCTTGGCTTTCAAATTAGGTATCACACTGGCATATTGGCTGCAAGCTCTCCAGTCAATACGCTATGAGATTTGGATGTAAATAATTGTTAACCCTAACCCTAACTCTAATCCTAACCCTGATCCTAACCCTAACCCTAAGGTGGCAGTTAAGTGGTTAAAGGCATGCTTTGGCCATAAATGTGCAAGTTTCAGTCAAAGTGACCTCAGTTATTTTGAGTTATATACTTGCTTCTTACGATATGGCGTCACATAATAATTTGTTTTTTAGGCATGTTCATCCATCTATGATCTACAAATACATAAATGGTTTACCCAGACTGATAATGTAGGCTAATCATTTAAAAGTTAAAAACTTAAAGCTACCCTCTCCCGAAGGTTGGTTACACACATGTATTTTATAAAACTGCATTGGACTGAGGTACTCTCATAAATCCAATAGCCTTTGAATCATTTTAAAAACAGAATTCAGATGTGATTATTTATTCATATATAATTATAAGGCCCATGTTATATTTATGTACAATCAATGTAACCTGTCTTTACTCCAGACCTATATATCGTCCACTACACTCCTCTGCTCGTATTTTCAGGTTAATAATTTAGGAATTTTGCCCGAGAATAGCCTTCCACGGGCTTTTACCTTGAAAGCAGATACTATATAACAGGGTTAGCTCCAACATTTGACCCGGATCAAATTAAAATCAATATTTACTGTATCACTGAAAGCTGTAAAGTCTAGCGCCCTCTTGGTGAGAGCAGCAGCCGGGCGCTCGAGCCCAGCCGATCAGGTGTTAGTAACATATTCACACGCTTCTACATGCTGTTGGTTAGTAAAGTATCCAGAGGTGGGTAGTAACTGTATTGCACATTGTATTTTCAATGGCACAATACTCTTACCTGGTTTGCAATTCTTGTTTATTAGCTATTTTAATGGATATATCTACTCAAATATCTGTCCTTCTACTTGATAATGTGTGATAATGTAGTGGCATAGTGTTTTGTGTGTTCGTATAGCAAAGGTTTTCAAAATCAACTTAAGCTGCGTTCACAGTTTGTTCACAGTTTGTTGAAGCGAATAAATCACTGTTTGTAAATGATGTTTTATACATAAAGGGGGTCACACTGGGGGTCATTATCAAGAGAGGTGCTAAACAGCGAGTGCAAGCTGAAAAATAGTATATATGTCTGTTTTGAAACTGAAATGGCCTGTATTACAGTTTTAGGGCATCGAATCTGACATGTACTTGAGAGAATGCTGTGTGGATAAAAAAATACATGAATTAATCTGCAGCTGATCCACTTTTGCACATGCTACACGTTTTGCACATGAGCAAACATTTAGTAAATGACCCCCATACAGTAAGTGCATTTAAAGCAGAACTAAGTAACTCATGCCTCTAGAGGCCATTAGCGCCACTGCAGGTGTCGTAGCATGTTACGTTTTTTTTTACTCATTAATTGTCCGTGAGAGTAAATACTGAGAGAAAAGACAAAGGGAGAGAGGGATATTGTTTTTTTTTACTCAAACTTGGCTGTAAATACTGTTTAAGTGGTGCTAGCCCACAGTTAGCTTTGCCTGTTAGCCTGTTAGCTTCTTCTTCGTGATTCCATTAGTGTGTGCTGGTGAAAGCTGCAAGTGTGGTTTTCTGGGCAGAGACACATTAACACTTGTATTACCCCCAGAAGGATGACGAAAATAATAAGTTACATAGTACTGCTTTAACAGCAGCATGCAACAAACTAGTTCATAAAATGCATGTTATATATGTCTCTAACCGAAACACAAACAGCAAAGTTTCCGCACTAATAATGGGCGGCACGGTGGTCCTGGGTTCGATTCCCACCTGGATGAGGCCTTTCTGTGTGGAGTTTGCAAGTTCTCCCCGTGCCTGCGTAGGTTTCCTCCGGGTACTCCGGTTTCCCCTACCACTAAAAACATGTACAATAGATTCCCCTCTGGGACCAGGACTCCCCTGAAAAAGAGATTCTTAATCTCAGTGGGACTATCCTGGTTAAATAAAGTATATATATAATAATAAATAATAATAACAAATGTCTTTGAAAAGTTTCTAGTCTATAATATTAAAGTCAGCACATCTAGTAGAGCTCCCAAGAAATTCATCGGACATGCTAGTTGAGTGGACCTTCATTTTGCCTCATTCTAGTCTTTTTTTGGTGTTTTATAGATTTTGGATGTGCATGTCCATGTCGACTTCTGTTTTTCTAGCCCCCTACTGGCTAACGCCGTTACTGCACCTTTCTTTTACAAAGCCGAGTACGAGTCTGCCCTCAAACAACTTGCTGATTTTGAGAACCTTTACAACTGTTTACTAAGCCCACCTCTGATAACCAGTTAGTTAGTTTCATGTTAGTATTTTGTTAGTTGATTTGAAGTTAGTATATTCACCGCAGGCCTCCATCGCAAAGTGCGGGGCCAGGCTGTGTGAACATTACGCCTCAGATGCTGTTAGTCAGTTGCGATGAGATCATGTTGTGTGTTACTGAGGTGAGAAATGTTGTTAGTAGGTTAGTTGGTTAGTGATTTGGGGGTTGGTCGGATCAGCGATTTTTGAATGACATGAACTTATAAATCACAAGTATCAATAGACACACAGGTGTTAGATGGGTTAGCGTAACAACTCGTTCCACGCACAAAAAACACGTGCAGTTTTGGTTCTCGCCTTGTGCAAGCATGCAAGCATTAGCAGAGAGGATGCACAGAGTGGATTTTTCGCACAAGACAGGATGATGAGATGAGAGTTCAGAGGCATTATTGGACATGCAGAAGAGGGCAAGGTAAAGTAACGAACAAAAATAGCAAAAGGGGGAAGTAGGAATCTTCGCTTTGGAGCAGAAATGATAAAGGGGGGAAGGTTATTTAAAGGCACGCCATGCAGGTAAAACAGGGCTAGCCATTTGCGTGCAGGTGTAGCATGGGGGGCGGGCCTTAAAACGCCTACAATGCAATGGGGTGGGAAAAAAAATCGGGATTCAAAGAAGTAGAGGACGTACTGATACATAAGGGAGAAAGCTTAAAGCAAGAAACGTGGTTGGCAAAGGAAGAAATGGGGGGAAGGGGGGGTGGGGGCATTTTGTTTAATAAAAGATTACCAACCGGATTTATCCTGCATTTGGTCTAGTTTTGATGTCTATGTTTCAAAAGGGAACGGGGCAAACCCAAACTAAGACAACAAATTAGAATGATATCTACCGAACAATGTAGTTTGTTTACCATAGCGTGTCCAATGCCTGAGTGCTTTGTAGGAAGAAGGGGGAAGGCAGAAAGGAAAAGCAAAAAATAAAAACCATGAACATAACAACTTTCGGGAAACCCCAAAAATAAATAAATAAATAAAAAATATAGATAGGAAGTCTAAAAAAAAGAGTTGTAGGTTGTAGGCCTCTTGTGGTTAGTTAGTGGTGACGCTATAGGAGAAGGGCAGAGGTAGAGGTTAGTAGTATGAATCATTCCATGGATGAAGGTTAGTTTCAGTAGCAAGGTTAGTAAAGTTAGTAGTTAGTAATACATACAGGCAAAAAACGGTCAAAACGGCAGACCACAGCAGCGCAGCGGCCCTCAGTGTACCTCCGTTATCATTCTCCTCATTGTCATTAACCATTCACTCACTCCCACAGTCACGCAATTGAAAGAGAAACTCACCTATAGAGCACAGGACAGGACAGGACAGGGCAGGACAGGAGCAGGTGGAATTGTAAAACAAACGAAACAAAAAACAAAAAAAACAAAAAAAAAAGCAAAACTTTTCTTCCTTTGTGCATTTGAGAAAACATGCCCCAAGCCTGCTGCAATAGAAGCCCTGAGAGCAGCAAGTCAACCACTCATACAGAAACTGGTTATCAGCTGCATCAGGTTAAAACAAAATGACACAAATATCCTTGATATGCATTAATACTACACATATATATTTTTTTACATAACGCTTAGAAAATGCACTAAAATGTAGCAATAACTTAGCAGTTAGTGTCCTTTGACAACTACAACGAAGAAACACCTCAAGAGGCTTCGTCAACAACATCTTTTAGCAGCAGGCTGAATATATACAGATTAAAAAGGGAGGGATTTTACTTCCACTCATTTTATCTCTGAAAAATCTACTCTCAAATCTTTAAAAACTACCAATAGCAATGTAGAGTGTTTACTAGACAAAAGGTGCTGTATGGCAACATTGGACTGTCAAAATAATCTGAGATGCCTTTTTAATGTGTCTTTCAAATCAGCTACTCTGTGCTGTGATAGAGCATGCACCTTTAGATTCTCTCTAAACAGTAAATCGCATATCTAGTTGTGCTGTGACCGGCTGCCCCTCCCTCCCTGCGGCGTGGTTACCTGTCTCAGGTTGCGGGTGACTTTGACGTCGTGCCATGCGTTGTCGTTGAATTTGCCGTTGACCGGTTCCACCAGCGCCTCGAAGGCCCCGGAGCCCAGGTTTATGACCAGCGACACGGCTCCGTTCTTCAGGGCCAGGTTGACGTAGTCCGCGGACTTCCCCGTGTGCAGCATCAGCCCGTTCCTCTGCAGCGTCTTGAAGGACAGCGTGATCTCGTCGCTGCTCGACTGGATGGGGTTTGGAGACAGGTCATAGCAGAAGTACTCGGAGCCCTTAAAGGTGGCCACGTACTCCTCACGCGCTGTGGATCGAGAAAGAGAGGACCTGTTACTGTGGAGTAGTTGCACTTGGAACAACATTATCATGGAGATTAGTTCAGTGTCTAAGCCTTCTGCCTCGTCCCACACTTCTCCTCAATGTGTTCAGCGATGATAAAATGGTGGGTGTTCATCAGAGTATCACAAAGCGGAGCAGGGCCCGGTTAAATTTGATTCAGATGTGCAAAAGGAAACAATATTGTTTAAAATGCTGAAAATGTCATTGTGAAGCAAAGCTCAGTTGATGCCAGCACTTGGAAGAACACTTCCTTCCATAGCTCTAATCGGAGCATAGCGCGGTGTGTAAACACGCTTTGATCACTGGTGTGGGATGAGATTAAACAGTGCGGATGCAGAGACAGTCGTGAGCCTGTAGCGCTCCAAACTCGTTATGAAACCTGCCATCTCTCTTTGGAGAGAACAGCTGTGCTGGCAGTCTGAACTGATGTGGGCTTGTTTGACAACACGCCTCATTTGTGATGCGCCAAAGCAAAGGTGCGTCTGTAAAGTTTGGAGGAAGATTGTGCAGGTTTGGAGAGGAGGAGGATGCTGAAGGTGAGGAAGCATCATGGCGGCTGTTGCAGGCATGACCGACCAATAATAATTCAGAAAAACAGCACCCACACTGACCCCCAAGGACACGAGTCCAAGGTTTAGCAATCCATCATCCTCAGGCTCACCTAAAGCCCTTATCTTCCTCACACATAACCAGAGGAACAAACTCACACCTACACACATCTGCCTGAGAAAACCTCCATACCATTGTGCTCCGTACACAAACATGGCCGACATTATCTGTCTCCTTCACACCCCTCCCCCCGAGCAGCACCATCTCTCCTCCACCCGCTCTCACCTCCCGCCCGCTTCACGCCGCTCTCACTTCGGCACATGTCGCTGGCCTCTTTCTGAGCCTTTGGCAGCGCCACCATCTTGTAGTTTGAGGATAATGAGGGGAGCAGAGGGGAGTTTAACATAGTAGGTCAACCCGAACAGAATGGAGAGCGGCGCGAAAAAACGATTGCCACGTAATGAAGAGTCTAATGCGTAACAGGTCATTAAGGTAATAGAAATGAAAATCAGCTGCACTTGAGCGAATTTAACTAAGACGAATAATGACAAGGGGAAAGGAGAGAGGCAGCCGTGGCGGGCGGTGTGCCGGCACTCGTTTTAAATGATTTTATTGGTTTATGAATCACGGCAGAAAATGGCTCCCGGCGATCTCCGAGGCATCTATTTAATCCGTGAACCAGGAAGTGTGGCTGGGACACTCGCGTTACTGCAGGCTCATTCATAAACAACACCCTCTGCTGATCTGGGCTTTAGCTCCGAAACACGCACCAGCTCATGAAAATCTAAGAAGACATGGGAGGATTTATTCAACTATTCAATCATTCGCAACTACATCTCGCGCAACTGCTGATTATAGGCTTTATAGCTTTGTTTTTAATTGCTGTGTCATTTGCTGGATTCATGCATTTTAATCGATTTTGTTTATGCAAATGACTGACATTGGCTCAGCGTGGCGTTCACTGCAGCCTCATTGCAATTCCACTTTGTGTTGACTTCCACCATATGTCACCAATCAATATTATGACAAATCTAGAAATACGCTTTTTCATGAATGTGATAGGCTCGGAGCTTTTTGTTTACCAAGACCATCTGAAGCCAATCAATAACATTCTGGAACATTTACATACAGTACAACCAGCTCTGTAGGACGCAAGTCAATGTAAATATTCACAGGCTAATCATACCAAATGCATTGCTTCAGTCGTATCGCGAATGCCTATCCCTCCCAGCTTGTTAATTAACTATATAGCTCCAAGAAGGGGGAAAATGCATTTAAACTAATAAAGGGCTATGGTGAAATATATGAAATTTTATGAGCGGGGGAAAGGGTTGGCGGCGGGTGCGCAGGTCTCTGTAAATATTGGTGTATAGCTGTCAGAAAAGCTATTACCAACTCAGGGCCCCGGGCAAGACTTTACCGTGTGGAGCTGCACCCGGTTCCAGGGGACACACAAAAATACACAACAAATGTAGATGAGGAGGCATGTTGGAAAGCCGGGGAGAGGGGGAGACGAGGGAGGGCAGTTTACAATGGGGGAACACACACACACACACCCACACACACACACACACGGGCGCGCTCGTCCAAAGCTGTATTTGGGAATTTACCGAGATGCCGTTAACTTGCGATGTAGCGCGAGCGACTATTCTGTTGCTAATTTACGGACATGTCTTTAGGGCAGACAGCGCGGCATAAAGCATCTCCTGTTCGATCTGCGCCGAGCCCTGCCTGGTTTGGCGAACGCTGCAGCAGAGGCAGATGGGGACAGTTCAAGATGGCTGACACATAACACCCCCCCCCCCCCCACACACACACACACACACACACACACACACACACACAAACACACACACACACACAAAGCCATGAACATGTGTCTCGATTTATAAGCTAATTTAACCAATGGTGCATAAATACATCCTCTTGTCTGGTCCCAAAACATGCACAACAGCTTATTCCTCCAGCCAGCTGATTCTAATGCAGTCAGAGCCCGATGCTTCGAGTTGCCAGATCTGATGCCTAAACACCCAAACGAAATATACCTGCCTGACAAAAAAAAATAGTCACCACCAAAACGCTCTGATATTTTCATGACAGCACGCATCCCAGTGTTGCATTATTTTTTAACAAGTGTATTTCCTCCAGTTTGGCTTTACCACAATCTAAAAGTTTCTTTACTGGAGCTCACAGCCTATTGGCCTAGTGTAATGCTTCATTTGAAAGCTAAGACCTACAAAGCTGATCTAAACTGATCTTTTTCCTTGTGTTGTCACTTTTTTCTTCCTCATCTCACTATTTTGCTGAGGTTTTGTCACTTTTTTGCTGCAATTTCATAGTTTTTTTTGTCTAGGATTTTTTGTGTGTGGCTTTTTTATTGTGTTTTTGTCACATTTCTGTCACTTTTCAATCAAATCAATCAATCAATGTTTATTTCTATTGCACTTTACAACAACACTTGCTTTACATAAAAACACAGGGAAATTGTTATGTGTAAAATTACATAAAAAACAAAAAACACCGGCACACAAAGAAAATAGATCGGTGTTAGGTGTTCTGGAAGGCCTGTCTAAATAGGTGAGTCTACACAGTGGCAGGTCAGTGATGACTCCTATGGCAAAAGCACAATCGCCCCACATCCTGGACCTCGACCTGGACACATCCAAAACCAGGTCTAGGTCTCAAAACTCAACTTTTCTTGTTGAGTTTTGTCACTTTTTTGCTGCACTTTCATCATATTTTATCACTTTCTTGCTGCTTCTTCATCCTCATTTACATCCCATTTCTGTCGCTATTTTGACACTTTTTTTCATTATAAAGTGCTCAGTTCAGGTGGGGGTGAAGAGGTTAACTAAGATCTTGTATTGATGACGGGAGAGTGTGACCTCTGGGCAAAGCCTTCTCCAGCACATCCCAAACCACTCTTTCACAATGCGAGCCCCATTAACCCTGGCATTGTCATATTCCCAGATGACATGTTGACTTTTAGTTTTCACATCTGGTCACGTAATTCAAAGACACAACCAGCAGATGCAAACGTCTCGTCCATCCAAAGTTTCGGAAGCGCAGAATGAAATCAAACTGTTCTGTTGGCAGTGTAAGCCAGTATAAAGTGGATGAGCCTCAGTCTTATGTGCGCAGTGTTACAGATATGTGCACAGCAGACAGAGGCTTTACATAATGAAGCATATGGAGCAAACAAAAGAGAGGCATTTGCATAAATCAATACGTGCAGTTAAACAAACAGGGATTACACATGTGCCACTGTTGTATTTAAGTGCACGCAAGGATCATGGGAAATATCAATGTCTTCAATCCATATATTTATTCATTATCATTCAGATTTATTCAGTTAATATATTCATTTTCATCTAATATGCTTTTATTACTACCACTATAATAAACGGTATGACATACTTTACAACTATCCTGACTAGTTAGAATGAAATTACTCATCAAATCTACCAGGAGAAAGTTCTACCAAAACCGCTCACTACTATTGTATGTATGTATCTATTTTAAGTCAGTATATTTGTGTAGTTGTACCTCATTAGCGCCCACTGCAGTTAAATATTCATGGCAGTATCCTACACATTGGTGGCTTTTTATATCGGACCATATGGAATTAACAAAAGCTACTAATTTGCATAAATCAATAGGTGTGAATTTGCACATGCTGGCCATGTTTTAAGCCTCACCCACACTCGCGCTAAATATAGACCGAGGCTTTCTTATCACCGCAAGTGGGCAGGTGAGCCGAAATCTGCGTGAGGAATAACGAAGCAATTAGGGAGAAAGAATGCCGAGTTACTTGTTGTTTAAACTCCATATGAGTTGGTGAAATAACACAGTACTGCAAAACAGAGGTGCAATAAGTTAGTTTGATATATTTAAAGGCCTGATTGTCTTTATTATAAACAATGAAAGACGAAGCCACTAAATTATAATGTTAACTGTGGTTTAAATTCATTCCTAACTTTCTTAAGACATTTGTTGCATCCTGATTCTTTACAGGGACGAGTTTACTGCCACATTTCAGGATCACTTTTCAGGGTCACTGTCAGAAAAATGCTAGAAAAATAGCCTGCAAGTTCATAAAATGTATCCAAATGCTTAGTACTGAGATGTACGGTGAGTTTACAATATACTAAAGGAAGAAAGGAGACATTTCGTTCCATTGCTGAAAAAATCAGGTATAGTGCCTTTCACTTTCAGCTCTCTGTGATTCTATTTCAATGTACACCAAGGTTAGTAAAAAAAAAAAAAACATTTAAAAGATGTTATGTAAAATACTAATAATAAAAAATGCATAGATCCCTGCCAAAAATCACGAAACATAACTTCATAACTTTTTAGAAGACAATATTATATCACAAATAATAGAACTAACCTAGTTGAAAAGAGACTTTTGAAAAAACTGAACTACAATGGCCAATGTGCAGGTTAATTTCAAGCCCTGCCATAGGATATTGTGAATGTTTTATGCTTAAAACCCTAAAGCCAGCTCTGTGTCGCAGTCATAGATATAATATAATAAAGATGAGTGGGTCCCATTCAGTCTCATTCATTGAAAAATGTCCCGAGTCATGCTTGAAATTTAATGGCCGCTCTATCTCCTCCTACGCAACCTGTTCCTTAAAAGGGCAAAAAGGCAGGAAGCCCTGCGCTCGTGGGTGGGCGGAGCCTCCACAGAGCTTGATTGCCAGGCTCTGGACCCAGTCAATGTACTGAAAATGCTTAAAAATTTTGGGCTGATCACCAAAACTAGCGCGGTTAAAAATATTTCACCTACCCCAGCGCGGTCACATGGGTCATAGCGATTTTTAGAAAAAGAAAAACTCTTTGGAGCCAGGCTTTTAAGCCGTTGGGGGGACGTTTGAAGTCCCATTAGAATCAATGCTCCCAAGTGTCTCGCCCATTGGTCGTAATAGAGTTAGTTGGTTACCATTAAACCAGGTGTCTCCAACCTTTTTTTACCTGGCAAGCTACTTTTACCAAACAAAAACGTGAAAGAGCTACTTTTCTTTCCAAATATACTTGTGCTACATATACATCTAAGGAAAAGCTCACCATGGAGAGGTAGTAGCCAAGATGATATTTAAACATGATGACTTTATTCACTTCAATGTTTGCAGATTCTTCAAATTCCTCCAAAACAGGGGTCTCCAGCCCTTTTCACCCCACGAGCGACTTCTTCCAACAAAAATGGCAAGGAGCAAATTGCGCTTTGATGAATCTTGTGTAGCTATGCGTCTGAGGTCAGTTCACCAGCAGCCAAGATGGTGTTTCAACATCACCAGTGAGCTTAGTTTTGACTTTTTTTTTCTACATTTACCTTAATGTTTGGAGAGTGCGTACAACATTTTGATAGCAAAAAGAAAATGCATCGACAATGTGACTCATCAAGCGTATGTAGAAATGCAGATTGCCTTTGGGGAGCAAGTTGGAAAATGCTCCTGAGCTCACCCAGACACAGGGATAACATGACACCCCAGAGCTTCTTAAGCACAAACAGATTAAGCCTTTCTTTTGTAGCAAACAGGCTAATATTCACTCACTAGTGCGGTTAATGTGCAGGTAAACAAACGTGTCCCATTTCTTTTACTCGAGCCTCTCTCACAACAGCGCTAAATAGGGCCCTGCTTTCCGTGGTGCAGCCCATTGCTACGAATGTGTTGAGCTTGCATGCAGCCACAGCAGTGACCGGTGCAGTGAATAATTTAGTGGTCATTGGTCGCGCAGTTCTTAATAAAAGATTTAGCCAAAACATCACCACCCGGCAAAGGCTACATCAAACTGGGCTCTGATCTCGCTGCTTCTTTCATGCAAAACACCCACATAAAACTAAAAGCCATTACTTTAAATGACCGTCTTTTAACGGGGCGATAACATTGCCCATTCATCTCCCAAGACGTTTTCCTAATTTCGGAGGTCACGCGATGAACTTCATTTTTCTCACTTTCTAATTAGTCAATTTCTTCATGTAGCCATCGCCGTAATTGTCGTCATGCTGATTTGGCTGGTTCAAAGTTCATTCTAGCAATTAAAGCAGCAACAAAGCGGTAGAAAAACTCACACTTTATATACTGTATATTGTGTGCTATTTAGAATTATAAATAATAGTAAGAATACTGGTTGTAATTAATAATAAGTGAAATGTGTAATCTGCTTGGTCCATCCTTTATTGGCGCAGAGGCAGCCTGTCAGGAGCACACAAAGGAATCAAACTCTTATTGTATCTTTTTGTTGTAAGAAAGGAAAGGTGTCACAGCAGAAGTTGAAGAAATTTTAGAAGAGTAACCGTAGGTAAAATTCACAAGCTTTACAGATGTTAAACTCACACGTTGAAGTCCCACTGTGTTCACAAAACCAGGCGATGTCTATTTTCATCCGTATGTGTTTTAGGAATAGGAATAGGCCACCGTTTTTACATCCTGAGATATGTTCTTACCTTAGCTTAGACGAGTTCATTTGTACCTGCCTGGTCTTCACGCGTGCCCTCAGTCACGTAAACACAGCACAGACGGCGTTAGCATTTAGCCTCTCCTCCTCTCCTCTATAGCTCCAAACAAGGTGAAGATAGAAGCTACCAAGCTCTTCCACATTTTCCCTATTTAAACGTGAAGTGTTACAGTATAAAGCATAATTAAACAAAATTAAACAATGTGGATTTTCTAAGCGGATAAAAAGGCTAAATGCTAACGCCGTCTGTGCTCTGTTTACGTGACTGGGGGCACGCGTGAAGACCAGACAGGTACAAATGAACTTGTCTAAGCTAAGGTAAGAACATATCTCAGTATGTAAAAACGGTGGCCTATTCCTATAAAAGTACAGTACTAATAAGATGATTCGTGGATCTCAAAAAAGTGAAATTCACTGTCAGTCGTTTAATCGTCATGTTCAGCATAATCGTTTAAAGAAACACTAACTTATTACCAAATTTCCAGACTATAAGTCGCTCCAGAGTATAAGTTGCACTATTACCTGGGCATGGAGGCATAACTGTTGACAAGCCTCTCCCGACAGCACATTGTTCAAGCTCTCATTTGCAAACTCGTTCCTGTAGCTGTTCCCATCTAGCTTTTAGCCCGCGATTAGCTTTTTTTGCTTTCTTCATTGCAGTAAGAGTAACCTCCGCTTTTTGCCAGTTTCTCGCTAACTCCAAACTTTCTCTCTGCTGCTCGATTACCGTTTTTTAAATCTTCAGCGGTACAGCAGTAGCAGATACTGGTACACAAGCCGAGAGCGCCCTCCAGTGGCTGTCAGTGTGAAAATAACAAACATGTGACGTTATATATTTTGATATATAAGTCGCACCTGAGAATAAGTCGCACCCCCAGCCAAACTATGAAAAAAAGTGTGACTCATAGTCCGAAAAATACGGTTATCGTTATGCTGTATAAAAAGTAGGGCTCGTTGAAATAGTCGACAACTATTTTAGTAATCGATTAATCGTTTTCAGGTTCACACAGACTTAAATGGAGCAAAAAGGTAGTATTTTTTCATGAAAACCTACTTTGTTTTTATAGTTAGTGTCTGTAGTGTTTTGTACATTGTAAATTTCAAGAATAGAGCCCATTTCCCTTTAGTTTACTCTATCAACACATCCTCATAAAAAAAATGTAAAAAATACAATTTTCCTACACCATTCACAGCCAAGCGATTAATTGATTAATCATAAAATAATTGATAGATTAATCAATTACAAAATAATCGTTAGTTGCAGCCCTAATAAAAAGAGTAATGAAACTGTACCATATGAGAGTAATGGGAAATAAACAATGATGATATATGGCTTATCAGGGAAAACATGTATGCTTCAAATAAACTGTAGATAAAAAAAAACAGTTAATCAATTGAAGAATCTGAACAAAATGTTCATCTTGTAGACGACTTACAACATAAAGTTGCAAAATAAAACCAATTGAATCAAGAGTGCAACTGAAATGGTTGAAAGTAAATCGCAAAGACTGCCTTTATATAATGCCCACTGTACACAAGAGGTCTTTAGATTTCTTTACATGTCAGAATTTGCTCAAATGTTAAGGCGTCAGATTTGTCCCCAGTAACCTGATATTTTTTCTCCCTTCAGCACGATTTTACACTCCCGAATTCCCCGAGAACCTCCTCCATATGCACGGTTTGTGGGCGTGGAGACACACTCCTCGGCGGCCCACAATAGGATGGACGGGTTGGAGAGGCTGGAGTGGCTTCGCTGCTGCTGGGATTAATGGGGCGAGTCTGTATTAGCTCAGAGTAAACAGACGCTGACATACACGCCGCATGTCACACTTCATCCTGCGGAGAGCGCTGTCCATCACTGACAGGTACAGAGAGGCTCGGGGAAAACAGGCAGGCGCCGAGACGTGGAGGGAAAACAAGCAACATACAGGAAAGTGACAAGCTTGAAGTTCTGGTTCAGCTGGTATGGCAAGAATGTGTTTTTTTCTGGCGCGGTTCTATAGTTTTAGCTGCTAACCATATTCCTATATACATATTGGCAATTATCATGTTGAGCAATAGCCAACGAGTTTCTTTTTATGATCAAACCAACTATTAGTAAAGGCGTGTTTTAAGCTCCAGATCTATACACATTTGTTTCGGCTGTAGATTTATTTTAAACTAGATGCTCTTCCTGTCATATAGATCCATAGATACAGACGGCAACACCATATATGGTCATGTTTGAAAACAGTGAAGGGGGAAAACAATTTGGAGAAAAATCTGAACTTTCTCTAATTATTCAAAAACTACTTTAACAAATGCTGAATTATGAATATAGTTTTCTACTAAATACACATACAATGACATGGGGAGGAGCAAAGTGGTTCAACAGCCCATAAATACATAAATAACGGAGAATGCTAGCAGAATGCTTCATGTTAGCATTGTGCTAATGCTAACGGCTAGCTAGCGCAAGCTACTGCAGTTTTTTCACTTCTACTGAACAATCTGCTTGGAGAAAATATCCATATGGACCCAATTTACGCTTGACTTTATTTGTCTGTGATAAATAAGTTCATATTTCACCAGAAAATGGCTAAAAGGAGTGGAAAAAGATTCTATTTTCCCCCTCGGCGAAGCCACGCCCCCTTCTATGACACGATGCCATCTGTATTGTCTTACATCAACAGCATGTGAAGTATTGGGAAAATACCACAAGGTTTTTCTCACAACTACAATTGCATGTATGTATTACTGTAATAACAAGATTCGGTTCACAGAGGAGATTTTAAGCATTTTAAAGAAAATAATGGTTTATACAGGTAGCAGGAAGTCAAATGTAATGCTATTTTAAAGCCAAATTTGATGACTTCTTATGCCTCGTGTAAACTCCGATTAAGCGCATAGAGAGAGGACTGAAATCTGAATGGCACGATCCAGGGTGAGGTGGACAGAGCATGCAAAAACTGTCTTTGCAAACCTCAGCTTTGGTATTTTGTTATCAAAATTTGAAATGTTAAGTCTCTGTGAAGAATCTTGCTTTGGCCTGAAGCACCCTTTGCAGGCAGGAGTGGGAATGAATGACTTTCATCTAAGGGCATTCTAGCAGATCAAGGGCGCCATGAAGAACACACTTTGAGCATCGAGCAAGTTTGAGATTATGGGCTTTAAAAATGAGAACAGTTTCATGTTCCCTCTAAAACACAATAAAATCCCAGGAAACTGCCTGAATGAACAAAAAGTACTACTGTTATATATACTTATAGTACAGTTAACTAAGGTAAGGTAACTAAATTTACTTCAGCGAGTAGAGTTTCTGAGGATCTGTATTTTTTACTTTTACTCTGCTACATTTGAAAGAGAAAAAAACAGCAACTTTCTATTCCACAACATTTCTATAAATATTTAAATGTAAGTGTTTTTTTTCATTTTAAAAACCTAATAATGCACACTCTATGATGAAGGTGAGGAAGGAGAAGAAGGAGAAGAAGGAGAAAAAGGAGAAGGAGAAGAAGAAGAAGGTGGAGAAGAAGAAGAAGGAGAAGAAGGAGGAGCAGAAGAAGAAGACGGAGAAGGAGAAGGAAAAGAAGATGGAGAAGAAAAAGGAGAAGAAGAAGAAGAAGAAGAAGAAGAAGAAGAAGGAGATCGAGAAGAAGACGGAGAAGGAAAAGAAGATGGAGGAAAAGAAAAAGAAGTAGAAGAAGAAGAAGACGTTTTCTTGTTTTCAGCTGAAAAGTTATTTTTGCACTATTTTTACACTTCAGTACTTTCATTAACTAAAATCAAGATCATTCTGCATCTGTCTTCATGAAATATAACGAGATGTTAAAGAGACACTATTTAGATGCTGCCGTAGACGACGACAGTCTTCCACAAACACAAGACAACCCATCACACAAACCATTTCTTTCCTCAGTCGCCAAATCAAATCGTCCGAGCCCAAAAAACTGCCCAGGCCAGTTCACTCAGTAAGAATTCTATATCTCCGTTTTTCTCATCCTTGCAGTCGACGGCCCGACACGCAAACCCCTTTAAGCCATCTATGTTTGCATTATGTGACTCCATAGCAATAACCCGGCAGAAGTAAATAAACAAGCCAAGCGGGATGAGAGAGACTGACGTTCCGCTGGGAGCTGGATAAAACAGGCCGATCGACAGTGATTGGCAGCGGACCTTGAAGCCCATCATTAACGGCCCAATGTAATGAATACAGCAGTCTGCAGAGGAAAGACCATAGAGAATTTATGATATGAGGAACTGCAGCAAATGAAAGAAAACACACCATAGAAGTGTTCCCCTATAGCACACTTCTGAGCCCTGGTGTCGTTTTGCTTTAGTCCAAGTTGAGTTTAGTCATTTTAAGTCCAGGTTTGGTCATAGCTTGTACTGTTTTTCTCTCTTTAATGGAAGCTGAATGTTCAAAAGATTTGGCTCATTTTTAAAATAGATTTTTCCAGAACACAGCCTGAAAAAACCCATTGTCCGAATTTGAATTTGCTCCGAGGTGCGCGCTGTGATGAAAATGACAAATTCTTACAATGGGTTTCATTTTAAATGTGTCGCGTAAACAAGACTTTGTGCCGCATTTAGGGAAAAGTCTGCAACTGCCTCACCGAGTCAGTTTTTTTTTTTGTGTGCAGAACCCTTTCACTGCTCGTATGCCTTTGTAGCAAAATCGCACACGAGACAGACGGAAAAAGATCCGTCTCTTTTTCAAAAAAATGAAATCCGGTTCAAACTGTTGGCGACAAAGAGCTGTTCAAAAGAGCCGAACGTCGCATCACTATGGTTTTCTTCTTTGGATCACTTATACTGGTTTGGACGGATCCTAACACATTACTGGGATATTAATGGCTTAGTCCTGTTTTAAATGTAGCCTAGCCCTGTTTTAGTAAAGAGAGGTCGACAAATAAAAGGTGCATATCTGATTTTATACAAGCTTTTTAGTCCTAGTTAAGTCTTTATCCAACACATGTTCCCCAAACCATGAAACACTATTTCACTCATCTCTTTGGATTCCCTATTCACCATCCGCTCTCAAGTTAATTACCCGTTTCCATCGCAACCTTTTTACAAATATCGAATATGGAAGGGGGGGGGGAGAAATCAGCCGTGCCACGTCTGTCTGCGTATGGATGTGTGCGGAAGTGTGGAAAGACAGAGTGGGAGAGAGAGAGAGAGAGAGACAGGAAGGAGGCAGGAGAGGAGAGAAAGAGTGATTGAGTGAACAGTACATTATCATGGACAGCTGCACTGAATCAAAATGGCGGATTGAGGCAGCCAGGGAGCACATCGGGGGAGCCTGCATTATACAGCACCTGATGGAGAGAGAGGAGGGGGGGGGATGAGGGAGCGAGAGAGCGAGAGAGAGAGAGGAGGAAATAAGATGGAGGAGAGGATGGAGAGACTCAGTGGGGAGTAAAAATGGAAAGAGAGAGATGACAAAAACGAATGGGGGGATGGAGGTGTGAATAGATGAATGAAACACAACTGTAGTAGCCAAAGGAGCAAAAGGTGTTATCAAGTCACACAGGAGTTGCGAGCTAGTAGGCTACATATTCAACTTGTTTATGGCCCTGACACGAGAGAGCAGAAGCTCGGTGTTGTGCTTAGGGATGTCATGATTAACCGGTTCCCGTTGTTATAGAATCTAGTGGTATAGGCTAACCGTAAGAATTTTACAACCCACGGTAAACCGCTGTAGTTTCTCATGAGCCGCAGTGTGTTTGTGTAAAGGCTGAAGATGACAGCCCAGCGTCAAATCCGACCACATGAAAACAGCGGCAAATTCGATAAACCAATGGGCAGAGCAAATCGTATCCATTTTCATGATAACTGAATAACATCGCCAAAGGGAGCGTCCCGCGGTAAAAAAGAAAAAAGTGAAACTGTGCGACACATGGAAATCAATTTGTTTGGGAACTGATAGTGAGTTTATGAGACACAGATTAGAGCAGGGGTAGGCAAGTTTAGATAGAATAGAATAGAATAGAATAGACCGAGGGCCGAAGCCGCTGATTATTAGCCCAAAGTAAAGCACAACACTGGAAAAATGACCATCTCATTAAACTTCTTCTATGTTGAATTTGAGTTGGTTTGAACGAATCCAAGATACAAATGCAAGCGCCAATGGAACAAGAATAAAAAAGAAAACAACTACTAGAGGTTTAATCTCGTCTAAGACCAGACCAAATCTACTCAAACCTCAGATGCAATCTGTTAATTCAAGTAGATTTGTCATTTCTTCCTTAAAACGATCTTTGTCCAGTGCACTATGCCAGTGTTGTACATAATATATGACCTAATTGGGTGTATTAACAGTATTTCTACCTTTTATTCTCCCATTTAACTCTAATAATGTTAAAAGTACTCTCTGATTTGTGTAAGAATGTGTCTCAAAATTATCTGGAGGGCCTGACGTTGCCTACCCCCTGGATTAGATATCGTACCACAGAGGATCTGTAGAAAACGTTCACGGCTCATAATGATATTCTATAGCCTATTTATTATTCTAAAATCATCATATTTCTTTTTTCCATAAGGGTAAAAGCATACAGATAAAAGCATGCAACCCTCAAATACTGTAAATTTAAAGGCTTTCAGAAATACTCGTGAAATCGATATTTTTGCTCACAATAATCATGACTCAAAAATTCTGAATCGTGACATCCCGACTGTGGATGAAAGATTGTTAGCTGCTGATGAAGCTTTTTAAACAGTCCAGCGCAGATGATTGAAGGTTTGTCAAGATTTAGAGCTCATACAAAGTGAAAATTGCAGGGGGAAGATGTGGCAAAAACAAGATTCAATCCCTCCATGAAACAAGATAACATGGGACTTTCTTAACCCTCGCCATCAAAATGACCCAAAAGCCACTGAAGATTTTTGTAAAAAGAAGCAGAAAAAAACATGAATGTATGGTTATTCTAAGGCTCTTTTTTGGAGTGTACATTTTTTGACATTAAGGTCTTGAAATGGTGCAAAATTAAGGACCACATGAGAAATTCTGATATTTCTTAAGAGAAATTATGTTCTGTTTGTGCCAGTTCAAGGTTTGGTTAAATTATGATGTTGTGTAAAAGCGCTGCTGAATGGGCACAGAATTCATCAAAACATGAGGATTCAATCAATGTGCCGTGGTAACCTCTAGAGAAGGAAGCAAGAGTGTGTAAAAAAAACAGCGTTGGTGTACCAATAATTAAACTCGTAAAAATGTTGTTTTGATGTGACCTGCAAAACTAGAAGCATCCAAAGGCAGCAGACCTCAACCAAGGCATTGCAGACACAGAGATTGGGACAGTAACTACAATTCAATGAGAGAAAACGGTACTCCAGCTCAAAAAAGTTAATTTGCATGATATAGATACAGACGGTAACGGTCACACCAGGGGGCGTGGCCTAGCACCCCCAGTAGCACGTGATCAAATGACATCACCTCCACAGGACAGCGCTAGCTTAACCAAATCCAAACAAACCTTAAGGATAGTGGTGTTTACGTCTTGCTGAGATTCATTTAAATAAATGTCGCAGGAAATGAAGTGGAGGTGACGTCATTTCCTGTGGACTCTCCTTTGGCCTCTCCTTTGGCTAGATTCAGACCCTTTTGCCTTTTTTAGACATTTTTTGGCAGACTGAGCATATTTTGCATGCACAAACAAAGTCAAGTCAAAATCGGGTAATTTTGAATATTTTTCCACAGCTAGCGGTTTTTTAGCATTAGCATGAAACTAACATTAGCATTACAGTTAGCATTCACTGTTGTGTACATATTTGAGTCGTTAAACCACTTTGCTCCTTTCCGTGTCTCTGTATTTTTATTTAAAATACATCCATAATTCAGTAATTGTTAAAGTAGTTCAGAAGTAACAGAGTAATAGAAAGAGTTGTTCTTTTCCCTCTCTGTTTTCCCCTTCGAACGTGGCCATTTATGGATATTCACAAAGATACTGTCTGTATCTATAGGACCTTTAAAGCAGTGGTTCTAAACTGGTTTGGCGTCGGGACCATATACTGTAAAAGTAAGAATGTACTTATTGTAGCCGACTTCTAAGGAAATGGCGTCTGGCTCCGGAAGTGTCAGGCTCCTATGGACTTTACATTGAAACGTTTTGGCTTCTCTTTGAGTCATTATTAAACACAGGCTTGTCATTCTGACCTCTACGTGCTTGTCTGAACATGCGCAACAGCGTCCTTTATTTTTCCTTTTGTTATTTTAACTTTTTTCCCCACCCTACTCTATTTAGAGGAGCTGGCTCCAGAAACCCTTCAAAATGCTAACATGGCTGAGCTTCGTTAGCCCGCAATGAGGCACCCTCTGTCCATCGCTATTTAACTGTCTGTGGTTGGGACACTCAATCACCCTGGGATGACAAGCCGTGACCCAAATACGACTTCATGTATTATGTTAAAGGGACTATATAAGTTTCAAAATGTTGAAATTAAGTATTTTCCTCCCCCTACATGTCCTAATGTGTAGAATGAGCTCAGACCTGTTCACCACAACTGCCTCTAAAATCCTGCACTGTCACTCAAACAGGTGTTAATTCGGGTCCAAAGTGCCGTCATGCACGAGCTTAATATGGAACCTGCAGTTACACGTAAGACCTGAGGTGGCAGTAGTGAGTATAAAAATGACCAACTTGCATCTAGTCAAAATTGTTGTTGAATATGCTTTAAAAAAGCCCCAAAACGTGAAATGATGACGAATACAACCTAATAACAGTAATTTTGTAGTGATTCTATACTTTTTCTGTCCATAAATATTTAAATAAATGTGTTTTCTGGGAAAGGCTTATGACCGACTGAAAATGGCCTTTAGCAGGGGTCGGAGTGCCAACCTTCTACACTTAGAATCCAAATGTCTCTACCTACAGAGCTTACGGCCGCTGCAATTTAACACTCAACAAGATAACTTTGACGCATGCATCCAATTTAAAACATGGGAATGATTTTTAACCCAATAAACCTTTTTTTTTCTGTAGTAATTTTCAAAGCTTCACAGATGGGGGGGGGGAAATGCCTGTGAATCTAAATCCCAGAGTGGCGAGCCTCAATCATGGCCGCGCTGTCATTTTGTAGATAGCACTCGTGGCAATTCCTCTGCGCCGCCATTTCCGCACACCATGCATTTTCCCTATCTCCCCCCGCGCTTTAAAGGCATCCTCACTTAATGACGACAGGTGGATTAACCAAGGAAAGGCCCTCTACTGTATATAGATAGGTTGCTCGGGGCTAGGAAAACACATTTAAATGTATGCACGGTTTCTGTGTTGGGCCAAAGTGCGCGGGAACCCATAGGTTCACCAAAGGCTACGGCTGCCATCTCTATTTGTGATATACAGCGGTGGGTTTTCAAAAACGACCGGGCTATCACATCTCAGCCGAGGGAGCAATAGTATAGAGAAGGATATTACTGTCGCGCGCCAGCTGATAGATGGCTTGTCTGCGTCGGTGGGAGGTGGTGGTGGGTGGGTGGTAGCCATTTTTTTTCTCCTTTTGTCAAATTGAAAGCATCACTTCCCCGAAAATGAAATATCCCGTTTGAAAAATCTGACAGCGGCGTCTGACAAAGCGGTAAGCGGAAAACGGAAATTTGAGCCGGGCACTGGGGGCGATGAGAGACAGTCGATCAGGTCTGGAAAATAGTCAATATGGTTCTGCGGGATGCAGCTATAGAGGTATAGAGTTGAGTCTCCTACAGTATATAGATTGGTATAATAAGGGCTCATGCTGTGAAAAAGCACATTTTGCTTGATGTTACAGCTGAACATGTAAACAACAGCTTACCGTGCAACTGCAAGGGCTGCACAGTAAATCGCCAAATTATCCTAATCACAATAGTAGGTGACGTAATATCCATGTTGCAGGGAGCCACAAAATTGCTGAGTGACATTTACACATCCTTTCCAATACAGCCAAAGCAGCTAAATTAAGAATATGCATAAGTTCAGTTTTAGCATAATTTTCTTCATTTTGTTTGTTTTTTTCTATTTATTTCCTGGAATAGACATTACTACAGTATGTCTAGGGCTAGGTCATGATAATTACTATATCGACGATACATTTCAGGGCTCAATATTTATCGTCTGTATATTTATTCGCATTTTCTTGGCAAAACTTTTTTTTGCTTTTTAACTGAAACAAATTGGGTTACATTATATTTCATGTTTATTTCAGCTTGTGTGGTATTTTAGGATTATACACTTTTAGAACAAAGGTTTTACGGTCACTGTCGCTTTGTATCTTGTATCTTAGAGTCAATAATATTGTTTATCGCAGTATTTATTTGCAGATATAAAGACAGTTAAAGGAGCTATACCTGAATATATATATATATAAAGAAACAGGGTCACTATTTCTGGTCCAAACTCACCTCAAACTTTCCTAATGCATTTACAACATCAAAATTTGTCACAGGGACGGAGTTTAAACCAGGTTTCACAACTTTCAGGGAGGAAAACTGTCACTTCACTGTAAAAAATGGCTACTAGCCTGACATTTTATGACTGTTTAAAAGGCTTTAAAACCAGTGTTTTTTGGATAAATGTCTGCTTTTACCATATACTCAAGGCCAAAACAAATTTTATTCCAATAACAGAAAATTTAAAAATCAAGGATAGCACCTTTAATGAATATCACATTTCCTTCTCATATTGTGCAGCTTTCACTCATGTTGTCTATCATTATTGAGGGGTATATGATATGGGTTGTGTATATAAAATGTAGAAACTAGTCTTTGATATCATCACTGCTGTCTCCATTCACTTTCTGAGTCAGTAGCCCCTCTGCCACTGTTCCCCATTTGACTACAATGTCATACGAACACTTCACAAATCTATCAATGCAATGCAATCTCAGAGGACGTCATCTCTAACAGCTGTATTTGAGCCATGCCAAATCACAATAGTTTTGGTCATATCGTTAGCCGAATTATAATTAAATCTGCACCACAATAACACAATTTGCGACACAATTGGTACACGGCTAAACGGCGCGCGGAGTGGCTAATGACTGCTAATTCCATTTCAACAGGAAACAAAAGCCCGCGCTGGTTCTGCCATTATGTGCAGCCTATTTCACGCGCCTCCCTTTGTGTCTGTGTTATCGGCAACTCATCACTCTGCTCGCTTCGGCTGAATTTGGCCCAATCTCTTGCACCCAGGGAAACCGGGAGATGAAATGAAAAAGATGGTTCCTTCTTACAACGGGGAAGGATTTATGAGCAAGGTTTTGGGCAAGAGTACAACAACTGATGCTGCTACTACAACTACTACAATTTCAACTACATCCAATCACAACTCTGGCTTGTGATAAGTGTGGTAAGTGTGGTAAGTGTTAAGAAGCTAAAACTACTGTTACTATAATACTACACAATAAATGAATTGACTAAGCCAGTTATTCTTAATGTTCACAGCCCTTTGATATCATATCTTCATCATATCATATCTTAACCTGGTTTAAACTAGGGCTAATGCAGGCCATAAATTAGGAACAGGCAATGTCTTACTTAGTTCTGGACAAGGCATAACCTCAAAGGGGATAGAAATGCTTGTCTGGAAAACTAGACTCCCCGCTGTGCCAGCATTTGAGTCTGGTCCCCGTTGCATCAGCTCAATTCTAAGCAAACCCAAACAAACTGGTCAGCGAACGAGACGTTAGATTGGAAAAAGAAACTCTAAAGTGAGGATGTAAATGGAGAAGTGATAAAGGAGAGTTTAGTCAACATGGTTTGTTTATGACAGGATATATGGTGACATAGACCACGTCACTGCAATAAACAAATCTGGCACGAGGGCGAGGTGACCAGACTGATATCCCTGTCTATAAACCATATCGAGGGTCATGAAATCTGGACTTGCCAGGCACACAGAAATCATAAACACAACCATTTCTAATTTCTAAGAATAGAAGTGGAGCTTAAAGGAATAGGCCACCGTTTTTACATAGTGAGGACCATAGCTTAGACGATTTCATTTGTACCTGTCTGGTCTTCACCCGTGCCCTCAGTCACGTAAACACAGCACAGACAGCGTTAGCATTCAGCCTCTCCTCCTCTCCACTATAGCTCCAAACCAGGTGAAGATAGAAGACAATGTGGATTTTCTAAGCGGATAAAAAGGGGAACTTTATTGTAAGGTGTAGTAATACCAGGAGTAGTTCGACATCCGCACAGTAAAGTGAAGATATAACTGCACGGATGTCGAACTACTCCTAGAATTATTACGCCTTACAATATAGTTCCCCTTTTTATCCGCTTGTGTAACTATACTTTATCGTGTAACACTTCACGTAACCATATTTAAATAGGGAAAACGTGGAAGAGCTTGGTGGCTTCTATCTTCACCTGGTTTGGAGCTATAGTGGAGAGGAGGAGAGGCTAAATGCTAACCCAGTCTGTGCTGTGTTTACGTGACTGAGGGCACGCGTGAAGACCAGACAGGTACAAATGAACTCGTCTAAGCTAAGGTGAGAACATATCTCAGTATGTAAAAACGGTGGCCTATTCCTTTAACCACAGTACCACCAGAAGAAGCTGCGCACAGTGACAACCAAACAGCTGAATAGAGGGGGCCTTTTCTGGGTGGAGTTTGCATGTTCTCCCCGTGCCTGCAAAGGTTTCCTCCAGGTACTCCAGTTTCCCCTACTACTAAAATCACTTACAATAGGCCCGTATGAAGTCCTTCCTTCCATCTACTCCAGGGCAGCTGTGGCTAGTACACACCATATGTAGTTCGTCACCACTGAGTATGTAAGTTAGTGAATGAATAAATGCTTTTTGACCTGCGCCATGTCTGCGAAAAGCGTTATACATTTAAATTCCCTTACCCCCTTCCTCCTCCTACGATTACTACTGATTCTCTGCCGACTACGAGAAAACTACTACCACTCCTACTTTTACTTTTTTTTCCTTTCTTTTTTTTTCTGGCTGCAACATGAAGCATTATCTCAGTCAGTTCGGTCTTTTTCATATGCCTCTGTCTCTCCTTTCTCTCCGCGTCTTATCTTCAGCCCATCGCTCGTTTCGCTGTAGTTGAATTTGGCCCGGCCCGTGGTACCCAGGGAGACGGGCCTGTTTCCATGACGATGTCTGCAGGCGAGAACAATGTATTTGTCTTAAGCTGGATAAGATCAGAGTCGGTTTCATCCCTTTTAGACACACGTATACGCACACGCACACACACACACCAGAGTGCGAGAGAAACAGCGGCACATCCTCAAGGGCGCTTACAGTACACGCATTTCAATACGGCTTTGCGGGGAAAACAAGAAAACCCAGGTTGGCGGAAGTCAAGTAAACAAGTGTGGTGCAGCTCATAGCAGCACAGCTAATGATGTGTTATTACAGGGGCTTGTTAACAGGGATGCCAAAATGTGAATCCATGAAAAGTATTAAAGGTTTGTTTAGCGATTTGCGAGAAAGAGACAAAGACGCCAACTCATGAACAATAGATTGGCAAATTATGAAGACAAAACAACATAGTACAACATCAGCTGTACTTTGTGCTCGGGACGTACGTTCACTCTTGCTTTTTGTGTCTGTTCAAAAGCAGGACCGTCTGGAACTTTGCTAACAGCCAATCAAATCACGAAAAGTTTTATATTGGCCCAATCACTGACCACATTGTGACTACAGGAAGACAGAATCAACTGCTAGTAAAAGATGTTCTTAAATGTACTTAACAATCATCTTCTTCTTGTTGCCAGCAATCAAAAGTTTTTTGTCCCGTTGATTGAAACAGCGGTTACACATTCGTGTTGAATTCTCCCACGTTTAAAATCTGAACCGAGTTACTAATGACTCCTTGTTCCTTAAAGCAGTACTAAGTAACTCATGCCCCTAGAGGACATAAGCAGCACTGCAGGTGTCGTAGCATGTTGCGTTTTTTCACTCATTAATTGTCCGTGAGAGTAAAAACTACACTGACAAAAAAGACAAAGCTAGAGAGGGATATTGTACATCCAATTACACAATGGAGATTTTTTTTTTTTCCAGTCAAACTTGGCTGTAAATACTGTTTAAGTGGTGCTAGCCCGCAGTTAGCTTTGCCCGTTAGCCTGTTAGCTTCTTCTTCATGTGTATTGGTGCAGGCAAAGTTGGTTTTCTGGCCAGAGACACCAGGGGCAGATGATAGACCCCCCAATCATCCCATCAACACTTGTATTACACCCAGAGGGACTCCGGAAAGGATTTATTAAGGTAAACAAGTTACTTAGTACTGCTTTACGCTACTAGATACTGGATCGTTCACATTAGTCTCCACTCTAACCTCACACTAACCTCCTCCTTTACAAAACACGTCACATGCTATCATATCCTGCTTTTCTCTGATTGGTTAATACGCTTAATATCACGCCAATCAGGAAGAGTAGGAAAGAATAGGAAAAGCGTGTATTCTGGCTCACCAAGCTAGACGTATGCTACAAGTTAAGTGCGTGAGTCAGTGTTTGGGAGGTGGCGTGCGCACTACAACTACTAAACAGATGGTCCTAGTACGATAACTACTGCAACAACATCAAGTGGAAAAACCTTCAAGCGCGAACACTACAATTGCTACCAGTACTAGTCCTACTATGGCAATTAAGTCCATAACAACTGCTGTTCCTTAGAAAACTGCACTTGTAAAGCGCCCGGCAAACAAGTGCACTTCACCTATTGCCGCACAACCACAGCAACCCCATTACCGGCGCTTGTTAACAATGCAGCTTTTTCCATAAAGGTAACATAATGGGTTTTTAATGAACAACATGGATATTTCTGTCACCACAATGCCACGGAATGAAATGAGTTTTTGTGTGCGGAGGCCGGGAGTGTGCTTGCTCATGCGTTTGTGCTTGTTTTGGCGCCGAACAGAGAAATGAACTTCAAAGGCCAGATGGGGCAGTGGACTGAATCGCCAATTGGGACGCTACCCGGAGCACCCACATACCTAGCCTCCTGACGCAGGCAGAGAAATATGCGCTCCGAAAAGGTACGAGAAAAACAAAAACAAAAAAGAAACGGCGAAATACTGAACACGCTTGATTGAAAGGCAGGTTATCGCAATACTAGGTGAGCAACGACTGATGATGTACTTCTTCTTACTGTGGCTGCTTCTACTGCTACGGTAGGGCAGCACAATATGAGGAAAAAGACTATTCCACAATAACCATCATAAAGATAACAATAGTCCTGCAACATTTTACTAAACTTTTTCAAAACACTACATACATCGAATACAAAAAATGCAAGCACAATTTGGGGAATCAGGACTAAAATGTAACTTATTTCACACTTTAGGCTGTGTTAGCAGAAAAATCTGGTCATCTTAATCAATAGGAAGACGGCAATGATTTAGCAGTGTGTTGTGGCTTCCAGGGATATTGCTTCACCTTGTATATGGGGGCGACAGTGGCGCAGTGGCGGGGGTTCGTATCCCGGCTCCTGCAGGTGCAGACTGTCGTTGCGTCCCTGGGCAAGACACTTCACCCAATGCCTATGTGTGAGTGGTTGGTGGTGGTCAGAGGGACCGTTGGCGCAGATGTGAGCAGCCTCACTTCTGTCAGTCTGCCCCAGGGGAAACTGTGGCTACTGTGGCTTACCACCATCAGCATGGAGTGAATGAACCCCCCTCTCTTTCATGTGTGTAGTGCTTTGGGTGCGACTTGTGTCATATGAAAAGTGCTATGCACATTAGATTCCCTTCTCTTCCCCAATATTGCAACAATAACTTGGCAATACCTAAATCTACAGCAGCTTATAGGCTTCTGACCATCATTACAGTAAGTAAGACAGCTGGTGTAGTTCCACTGTCACTTACAAGAAAAAAATACATTTATATGACGGTGCCTGTTTCTGAAATAGAAATGTTTGTGTACCCAAGTTGGGTAAACTCCGGCTATGCAACAACTACTACAAGGGCTTAAAAAACAACCCCAAAAATTGAATGAGAAAACAAGTTTGGCTCTGGCTAAAAACAGCTCCGTGTTTGTGTACCGGAGTTTGGGAGCTGGAGTATGCTGATGAGTGCCATGTTGGGTGTCTGTCACGTCTGTAGCTGAGCAGAGAGGGAGAGAGGAGGCGTCCCGCAGAGAAACGCTGCAGTCTTATCTTTCTGCTGTCTCCCTCTGAGCCGACGACCTTCTCCCTCTCTCTTCCTGCGCTTCCTGCGTCGTGTCCCTATCGCTCCTCACTATCACTTCCTCCAACTCTTTTGTAGAGCCGGGAAACAAGGCGAACTAAAGCAATTCATTTGTGTTTTGGATATTTCTATGACCACTGCACTACTTCAACCACTATACCACTACTAATACTATTACTCCTGCTACTGCTGCTCCTGTTATTACTCTCACTTCCACTCCTGAAATGACTTGGGGATGGATGGATAAATGTAATATATATATTCCTTATTATATATATATAGCGTTTTTCCAGACACTCAAAGTTGCTACTTACTAATTCCATACCTGGTGGCGCTAAACTATGTATATACAGTAAGGCCACAGCTGCCCTGGGGAAGACTGACACATGCAAGACAGCCAATCTGCGCCATAGGTTACGATCTAGAATTTGCAAAATGAAAATCTCCAAATGCTGAAACCTTGAAAATTTGCGACCGATGAGGAATCCAAACCTCCCCCACTGACAGACGCCACTCACATGTTTTTGAATGTTGTCAACACTGAATCCAAAAATAATATATTGTAGTTTGTGATATATTTTGTTTAATTTGGGTAGGTCCAAATATAGGAGATATAAGCCATAAAGCCTATTGGAAATTACCATAATTACCACTATAGAATAGAATTATAAACTATAGGGTCCAGAAAGAAAGTTACTAGGTTGTTTCAGCTCAAATAAATTATACACATTTGAAAGGAATATGGAATCAATTATCCATGACAAATATTTTAGTATAGGTATTGAAAAAAGTATCGTTCAGGTATCGGTATTGTAAACCAAGTACTACATCGGATTTTTTTTTTAATGCTACCCAACCCAAACACCATCCACTCCCCAGGTATTCCCTCATGGCCTCCATCAAGGTACTGACCAGGCCCAACCCTATAGCTCCCGAGATCTGACAGGAACAGGCATTCCCGAGACGGTACAGCCTTTAAAAGATCCTTTTTAAAATCTAATACACAACCCACTAAACACTTTATAGATCAGACAGCAAAAAAAAAAACATTTTTCCGCCATATTGTTGATCCTTTTTCCACCATACGCTGCCAGCCTCCTCCTCCGCTCGACAGCACCTCTGTTTCCCTTCATATCTCTATGGGAAGTCCGTTTGATGTCTTTATTTTTAGTTTTGCTACGGGCCTTGTTTGTGTGTTCCCTATTAGCTTGGCAGAAACGTGTGAAAATGCTAATGCGGTCTATAATGTCTGTAATTGTATGCAATTACTCCTAAATGTGTACGTTTACCAGTGGGATATTGAGGTGGTGGGTGTGAACCCTAGAGTGTTGCTCTGGCTTCCTTTACAAGTTCAATGTGGGTGCTAAGTAATAATGAGGCACAAAAAGTCAAGCGGGAGAAGAAGGATATTTTGAGGAAGCTCACACATCCACTGATAATAATGAGATTTTTTTTTTACACATTTCTTGTTGTGCCTGTTTACTCCTGACGAACAAGACACAATTTTCAAACATTGTTGTTACCTGACATTTCCAAGGAGTTTAAGTGGTGGAAAATTAGGGAGGAGGTGGTGAATGAATGAATGTAAGAAATTGCTCAAAGAGATACTGCTGCTCCAACTATTACCACTGCCACATTATTTAACTTGATTAAAGGTCCAATATTGTGCAGGTTGTATCGGTATATTCTCATTTCATTTGTGCATGTTGTTGTAGTGCTGCATATTCAGTAAGGCTGCACAATATATCTCAAAAATATTGTGTCGCAATATTAGGTGATGCAATATACGTATCGCAAGAAGCCACAATATATCACAACATCACTAAAGTCTTCATCTGACTGAGACCGACACATTTCCTAAGACTCGGATAAAAACAGACAATGAACAGAACTTAAAAATGTGTAAAAGTCCATCATTTCCTATTTGAGTTCAATTTTGATCCTTATTTTGTGTGTTGTTGTTTTTTATTACTTCTGCTCACTGTAAAACAATTTGTGTTTAATGTGAATGGAACATGTCGTATTGAAATGATTTGGTAAAATATCGTCATTGCTTTCGGTAATGACCGAAAGGACAAGATCCGAAATGAGTTCCCTTCGCAGGGTGGCTGGGCGAACCCTTCGAGATCGGGTGAGGAGCTCGGAGTAGAGTCGCTGCTCCTTCACGTCAAAAGGAGCAGCTGAGGTGGCTCGGGCATCTGTTTCGGATGCCTCCTGGTCACCTCCAGGCATGTCCTAGTGGGACAAGGCCTCGTGGAAGACCCAGGACACGCTGGTGGGACTATGTCTCCGAGCTGGCCTGGTGTCGCCTCGGGGTCCCCCCAGAACAGCTGGAGGAGATGTGTGTGGATCGAGAAGTTTGGGCATCTCTGCTGAGACTGCTGCCCCCGCGACCCGGATAAAGCGGAAGAAAATGGATGGATGGATGGATCGTTATTGCAATATTGCACTGTCATATCGCATATCGCAAGTTACTTCAGTATCGTGCAACCCTGATATTCAATTCATCTCCTTCTTCTCTCCCTGCACTCCAGTGTACGTCACACAGACATTTCCTTGAAGCTCTTATGTCTTAGGGTCTAGAGGCCTTCACTAAACTTGTTCTGAGTTGTACTGCTACTACTGTTTTTTAAATAATATAATTAAACATGTAGATATTTTCAATACGCTTGTCTAAACCATACAGGCTAAAGGGTGAAAAGTACTTCTAAAATTCTTCAACCGAGTCCAACAACTACTATTTCTACGACTATTACTGCTTCTTCAACTTTATTTTAACATTCTAGCCCAGGATATTCCAGAGAGAGAAAAAATAAACCTGTGCCTCACAATTGACTCCGGCAGGATGTCACTTGCCTTGCACTTACAGCAAGGTGAGACGAGAAGCAGTCCAAACTCGTGTGCTCAAAAGGATAACCTGTGTCCCGGTAAAGGCTCATGCGACATCTGAACTAAGGCAGGAATGAAAGTGCCCCAAAACCCTGAGTGTCGTCGCGAAGAGGAGAGCAAAGTATCAGAGAATGCTCAGTCCGATGAAGGAATCAGAAGGTTATATGAGAATGGGAGCCAAAAGGCAAGAGACAAGAAGGTGGACAGTGAAAGCGGTGGATCGAGCAATTCGGGGAAGATGCCAAAAGCCCAAATGTGTCGCTGAACATCTTGCAAAATATGACACAGGAAGATTGGATCACGTTTCTTGGAGCCCTGTAGACATATATTTAGGCCCATTACGAAGAGGTCTATTGAGTTTTTCCGCAGCTGAGGCCATTCTATCATCTTTAAGCCAAGTCCCGCAATACCCGGTTATTGCTCCTCGATCGCTCTCTATCCTTCCCACCACCTGAACTTCTACTACTAATATTACTACAACAACTACTACTACTACTACTAGGCAAGGGCACACGTTTGGTGTCAATATTAGTGGGGAGAAAAACAGGGAGAAAAAGGTAAACAATGCCTACAAACTTGTCAATTTTCTTCTACTTAAAGGGGCTAGATGCAAGTTTGCCATTTTATGCTCACTACTGCCACCTCAGGCCATACGTGTAACTGCACCTTCTATATTAAACTTGTGCACGATGGCAATTCGGACCCGAATTAACACCTTTTTGAGTGACAGTGCAGGATTTTAGAGGCAGTTGTGGTGAACAGGACTGAACTCATTCTACAATTAGGACATGGCTGGAACATGTAGGGGGAGGAAAATACATAATTTTAACATTTTTAAACTCCGTATAGTCCCTTTAAAAATGTATATTGTCTTCCGCTCTACTCTCCTCCCGCACTTGACTTCTCAGTGAAACAAAGTAATGGAAAGAGCATAATGAGAATAATTTCTGGGCTCCATAAACCTACTGTAGCCGAGTTGCAACCCAAAAATGTGAAGATCTCCGCAAATATTTCACCAATTAACATGAAGAAGAAGAAGAAGAAGAAGAAGATCTTTATTTATATAGCGCCTTTCACAGACATATAGTCACAAAGCGCTTTACATGAGACAATTGAACATTCACTCCATACTCGGTGGTGGAAAGCTACGGTTGTAGCTTCAGTTTCCCCTGGGGGAGACTGTCAGAAGCGCTTTCGCGACTACACACGTCTGCGCCAACGGACCCTCTGACCACCACCATTCACTCACACACACCATTCATCCTGGCCTATTGTGCATGTTTTTAGTGGTAGGGGAAACCGGAGTACCCGGAGGAAACCTACGCAGACACGGGGAGAACATGCAAACTCCACACAGAAAGGCCCCGTCCCTGGTGGGAATCGAACCCGGACCTTCTAGCTGTGAAGCGAGAGCACTAACCACTGCGCTACCGTGCCGTTGAAACAAAACACATCCTGACAGTCCTCTCTCCAAGCCTAAAGTGTCCATATGAAAGATCGCACTAGATCTCCAAATGTCCCCGACGCCCCTCACATCACAGTGGGAACAGCGGGGCTTGAAAACATCATCATTGCATTTGAGTTACTGCCACAAATGTGAATGCTCAGAAAGCAAAAGACGTGAAATATTGGGACTGTCCCAGCCGGGCCCCAGTAGGCGGGGACATGACCACACCAGACCTGAAGGAAGTTCCGCCCATGCTACTAGGCCAAGAAAAGTGAAGTAACCTCAAGTATTTAGCACTGATGCTGTTGCTGCTCTGCAAATGCCTCCCCGATGTGATAACAAACCATCTTATCTCATCTCATAAACGCTCCTCCCGTAATGACTTTATCTCTCGACTAAACGGGCCGTATCTTTGTTTTTGCAGCATTCGCAGCCGTGAAAGTGGCCAGCGTGAACCAGTCTGTGTGCGGCAGGCGGCCAATCACGGGACACTTCCCTCCCGACACCAAAAGTCTCTCTCTCTCTCACCTCAGAAACGACGAGCGATGCTCATTCGACGATTCGTGCCTGATTTGCGAGAGGAGCGTTACCACGACGACACATACGGATTCGAGTGGCTGTTTATTGCCAAATATTCATTGTTGATAAGAGGGATTATCTCCGCTGCTGCTGGGCTCTACTTTCGAACAAAAAAACTGTGCTTAAGCCTATGTTTATGTACAAGGAAAGGTGTATGTCGACTAATAATATGGAGAATGTGGGGATTTTACAATTTCGAAGCTACACTCCTGTCATGGCCATAGGTGAAACTAAATATAAGATTCTAGAAGCAGTTTTGTGACCTCAATGGTAAAAGGCAGAGGAAACTTAACAGACTATGATGTTTATGCGGTTACTTTTAATACTACACAACATTTGGAAATAAATTGAAGTTCTAGAAAAACTATTAGGTTGTTGGTCTGCATTGACAGGCACATTGAGTTACCTTGTGTAGGAAATGCAAGGTTTAAATAAATGTGGAACAACAACAAAATGTATATTGTTTAAATATCACCAATTTAGATTATTTCTGTAAGTGTAATTTATTTGATCTGACTTGTTTAAATACATTCCCTCATGTTTTCCCTGCTTGGCAATGAGGTATGAAATTGGCACTTGTCTTTTCAAATTAGAAGCAAAATTACCTAAAAGCCAGTCAGACATGTCATGAAGTGCCGTCGATCAATTTACTTTTCAAGTTGATTAATCACAATTAATCACAGCTCATTTTGAATGTACATATTGTGTTCATTATGAAAAATAATAGCTTTAATTTTAAGCATTTACGCCGCATTTGGTGGTTATAGTTTGGCAATGGTGGCGGATACGAAAGTAATGGAAGTTCTTCAATTTGTTCTGGCTCGGCTCCCAAATATCCAGAAAGTAAAATTGAAGCCTTGGAATAAGCAAGGAATGCCCCCAAGAGTTATGATAGAGTTATGATGGCTGCTTCACTCAAGCGGGCGTATTACATACGTCCCGACCAAACGCTAGCCCCACCTGATAACGGAGCTCAATTGTGAAAGTCCAGATCTTTGTACGAAACGCCTTGAGATAAGATAAGATAAGATAAGATAAGATAAGATAAGATAAACCTTTATTGATCTCACAAAGGAGAAATTCACTTGTTACAGTCGGCGTTCAAGAAGAAGAGTTAATAAAGTGCAGCTGATACAGAGATTATTGCACATGTTACTTTACAGTATGAGGGTATGGTAAAATCAGACTAGGTTTGTCCCAAAAACTGACCAGAAACCCAAAAACAATTGATTCTGGAGCATCATGGAGGCCACTGTGAGGGAAAGCAAAGGTACCAAGCTGCACCCAAAACGCCACTGAAGGTCACTAAAGGTCAAATATGCACAAATATCAAGGGTTTGTTTTTCACATAGAAAGTTACATAGTGCACCTGCTTACTTACATTTCCATAATATAATTACATGACCAAACAATATTTTGCAAGGTACATTACACTAGCCAATCTAAACTCTACCTGTATTATTTTGATCTAATTTCAGTGCACACGCAGGGCTATTAGTATTTAACCTGCTGCTCACTCAATGTCCAACAGTGACATCTCATCTCTGGCACAGCCTACACCTGCCGTCACATGTGTGCCGCACTACAATCGCATCGCACTCATCCTAAGAATTAGAAATGAGGATCGTTAATACAGGCTGCTGGTCCGCCTCGCAAATAGCTCCTGTTACAAATCCACCAAACTGACAACCACAAACGCAGGATATGACCTTTTCCAGAGACACGCTGTGACCTTTCGCGTGTAGGTAGGGCCAGGCTCCTGTGTAAATATGCATAAGTAAGGCTGCCCGCGTGGATTTTTCACGGTCAGTGCTTGGAGAGGCGAGGCAGAGGTGTGCGGGGAGAGCGCACTAGCCACGGGTGAAGCGGGAACGGGGAGGTGGGTCCATGAGTCATCATCAGTGTGAGTCAGAAAGCAGTTTGTTTTAACACATTGGACAAAAAAGAGGAGACTGCAACGAAATTTAAATCAATGCAGTGAAAAGGAAGCTAGGAAAAAAACAAACAAAGTCAAAACAAGGACTAAACTGAGCAGCAAAACAGTATGGTTCAGATTAGGACTAAACCAGAATTCAAGCAGGTCTAAAGTAGGACAAAACCAGGACAAAACTGGGTTAAGGTCCGAATTAATCCGAGACCAAAGTAAGGCAAAACAGAAAGGTTCAGATTAGGACTAAAGAAGGAGTTTGCAAGGTCAAAACCAGGACTAATAGATATATAGATTTGATAGATAGATAGATATGGGCTATGTTACAGTATATATCAATCAAACACTTATATAACATATAAATACTGTGTGGGTTGTGATGATAATAACTTTATAATGAATAATAACAGTAATACTATTGGGTGTCGGAAGTGCAGCCTTTTGTGAATGTTGACTTAGGGCCTGTCAAGCTGAGGACCAAACGTAAAGATATTTGTTCAATCCAGTGTATCGTCCTTATGAGCCAGACGGGTTGAGGGCTTGTAGATGAACATTATCCAAACAAGGTCCCAGAGTGGAAAGATCTCAAAACGCTGTTTACGTGGCGCTTTTGTTACAACGTCTCCTCAACTTTTACTAAAACGATGACATCACAGCGCCAGAGTGGTGTCTGTTATCCATCATCTACTGACCTTATCATGAGTTTGACTCATGGTTCTATGATGGTCCACAAGCCACAGGTGACAAGTAGAAAAACACGGCCGAGTCAGTCTGTGTTTTTGGACTGACAGTAAAAGTCACTGACAGGTTTTTCTGCTTTAGTCCCGTTACGTCTGAAGGATAAACTCGCCTCCTCATCTCTTCTGTAGATCCTAAATCCTTTAGTCAGTTTCATTTTCACTATTTACATTCCACAAAAGTTTACTGCACATGTGCCTCTACATCTTGTTCTATTATCTGTGTTAGTGTCACAGCGCCTCACACAGACCTGGAAGATGAATTGCGCCGTTTTTACAGACCTGAGTCAACCCAGTTTGAAGTTTGTCTTTTTCCCCACTCCTTTTTGAGCTAAAATTATTTATTAGATATTTATTTTGCTTTGTTGCCCAATTATAGGGGCAAAGGAAGTACGTTGTCGTATGAAAGGTAAAGCTCTTGGACAGATACGGCTTGTACCCTTGTTTCTGTATTTGTTCTTGAACACTGCCTGTATAGTTTTATGGCTTGAAATAAAATATTCAATTCAATTCAATATAGATAAATGAACTTTGTTACATTTAAAAAGGCTCTAGAAACCAAGTCTATACAACAACTAGTGCAGCGCTGGCTGTTCAAATTGGGTCTGATACCTAAGATACACTACATCTAAACCAAATTAGGTCGACACTGTGGTATTCACATGAGGACTAAATTGAGTCAGAGGCAACAGTAAGGTTCAAACTGGGGCTAACCAGGACTAACACTTAAGTCTAAACAAGTATTAAATCCTGTTTATCCAGGATTACAGCAAACAATGACTAATCCTTGTTTAAACCAGCATTTAAACAGGTTTAAACCTAAACTAAATAGAACTGGGACTATATCTAAAGAAGAATTAAATTGGTACTACTAAACCAGGACCAAACTAGATCAAAAATGTGGACTAAACCAGAGTTAAAATGGGTATAGACTAGTCAAACAAGCAATGCAAATCATGACTCATCCCCTATTCAGGGAAGATACGCACTTCACCACATTGTCTTGAAACGGAGAGCTCGCAGATGGAGGCTTGTTTCCCTGCACAAATGTTAAGTAGCTCTCTATATTTAAATACATTTCCCAGTTGTGTGTGTTTTCTTTTCTTGTGTGCATGTCCCCCTGCACTGGCGGGACATGGACACACAGTTTTCGGAGGTGCCCCACGCTGACAGGACCATATGGGCAGCTGAGCCCTGGAGCAAACCCAAAAGCGGGCGCACCAGTCAGTCCCGGGCAAAGTACAGCGCGTCTCTCCTGCCTCTTACTCACCGTTAGATCACATTTCTAATAATAAACCAGTGCAAAACAGATTTTATTAATTACGCTAAAATGCTCAATGTGTTTTGAACATTTTAGAGATTATCTACAGCCAAATACTGTCACGATTTTGGCTATTCTTTTTCTAACAAGATTTAATCTTATATAGCGATTTTCCTCACACTCCGGGGTCGCTTTACAATATTTAGTTCACCGCTCACATTCTGAACAAGTCCAGGAGCATCAACATTTGATAGAAGACTGAAATATAAACAGCTAAAGACGGGAACTCCATGCTTTTCAGAACATGTTTGTCAAGGGCTTAACTAGAAGCTCATGAACAAATCCCAGTGAAGACAATGTTTTCTGAGAACATTATACCACCTTACGACACATTCCTTTGTGATTCAGTAAGTGCCACTATTACAGGTGTGATTTTGATACTATTGTTATACATGTGAAGCTATGCTCATAGAGAATAATAATGTATTTCTCCAGAAATAAGTCAATGTTAATGTTTACCTGTTTTCTATATACGGCAGCTAAAACGCACACAGCCCAAACATGAGGTTCATGTTTGGGCTGTTCCTGGACATTATGCTTGTACCTTTTTTATACATTTTCCAGAAACAATAAACAAATGAACTTTGGGGTGTTAAAAATTGGGCCTTAAAAATTTACAATCATTTCACATTAAATAATCTGAACAGAAGTTTAATACAAAGTCGGGTCTCACAGATGAAACATACTCAGACCACCGTTTACCGCCATTTATTTTGAAACTTATCCTGTTGTAATCTAATTGTTAAGGTAATTCTATCCATTTTATAAATGTCATACATCATATCTACTCATTTACTGTTGGCCTCGGTGGGTTAAGCCATTTTCTTGTGATAGCTTTCCTAGCAGCTGAAAGGCGGTGTGGCCACAACTGTGCATCGTAACACCCCTACGTATCATTAGTTTTGTTTAGTGGTTTGTTCTAACTAGGCAACAAGGTCTTCCACAAGACAAGGCCTTGTGGAAGACCCAGGACAGGCTGGTTGGACTATGTCTCCGAGCTGGCCTGGTGTCGCCTCGGGGTCCCCCCAGCACAGCTGGAGGAGGTGGATTGGGAAGTCTGGGCATCTCTGCTGAGACTGCTGCCCCCGCGACCCGGCCCCGGATAAAGCGGAAGAAAATGGATGGATGGATGGTTTGTTCTAACACTTCGGTGCTTGTACATCTGGTGGTTAGTGTTTGGAGCTGGTTCTATATTGGTTAGGACCCGGGCTCGGTCCAGATTTAGCTCATGAGTCTATGACATAGATTAAATAGCAGAAATTTCCACTTCTGGAGCAAACAGTTTGAGAATGTGCAAAGGCTGCACCTCAGATGTAAAATAGTGCAATAATCAAGCACATTTACAATTGGTGAACAATTTGTGTAGGATTGTTCATTAATCTGCACTGTCCCAATAAAAAAACAAATATTGCCAAAGGATCATTATTGCAATCTGAGATAACTCATATCATAAAAAGTGTGATATGTGATTTAATGGAACGTCATGTGCTGAAACCTTTTAGTACAATTCTGCAACTGGAACATCATCGCTCATCAACACTTAAGGCCGTAAACAGATTTTTCCTAAAATCTCGAAACTTCGCCCCGTTCACGTCTGCATAGTCGCACCCGATTCACAACTAACTCGACATTCGCAAATAAATTAATAGCCTGCCAAACAAGCTGACGCCACTTACTCAACACTTGACTGTCTATTCTCGTCCTGACAAGAAAAAAGGGCCACAATCTGCTACTTGGCTGTAAGCACATTTTCCGTCCAGATTATTACCGCTCAATACTTCTCACACAAGAAAAAAAAAAAAACGGGGGGGGAGGGGGGGTAAAAATCCATTTCCTCCTCTTATGAAAATCCAATTTGGCTCTCTCCCCTTTTTGCTATCTTTCCCTCTCTCTCCCACTCAGAAGTGATTAGTGATCTTCTGGTATCGCTGCGAGAGTGATGGCTTTGTTTTATATAGCGGGGGAAAGGTCGCTGCACCCCTATTACGTTCGTGTCCACTTTTTGGGGCTGGTTGGATCCGGAGAAGCAAACCGGGAGCAGCGCTGTCCCTTTGCAGATAGAGCTTCCTTCAAAGACTTTATCTAAAAACTCCCCAAGTCATTCATTCCTTTAGCTATACTCTTCTTGCACGACTATTTTTTTTTTTTTTCTCTCTTTTTTTTCTTTTTGCTCAACTCCTCCAAGCAGACGCGCATACATATATATCTTTCTAACACACGCTTCGCCTCAAAGAAACTCATTTTCAGCTCGCGGTGCCCTCTCGGAAAAAGCCTCTTTAGGATGAGCGAACCTAAGCTACGATTTGACGGCAGCCATTTTGACAGACATCTCGGTATGCAACAAACACAACACGTTCGCGGGGGCTTTTTTGTTGCAGGCTTCAAAGAGAAACTGAGAAGTAAGTAAAAAGAAATTATCCACGCGCACTTTCAACCTATCACAACGCAAGCAGTCATTATACAGGAGTCGGGGCGTTTTGATACCTTGTGCGGTAACAAGGCAGGGAAACGTAAATGTAGATTTGTGGCAGGAGGTGGAGAACAGAAGAAGGAATTGAAATGTAAAGCGTTTAGGGTGTCTCTTTTAATATCACACTGTACTGGTTTCGACTTTTTCCATTCGTAGTCATCACAGCAAATGGCATTTCCGGAAGTTTGACGCACATTTTGCGCTGCTTTTTGAAGCCCTAAAACAAATTTGAGAGAGATGACATAAAATATCGGAATCTACTACACCGGTCAGCAGTCATTTATCTGAAAAGAGCCTGTATAAAAGCTTTAGGGCCCCAAATCTGATATCTGTATGAGAGAATGCTTCATGAGTAAAGGATTTTTAAATGACGGTGCTGCTTATCTGCTTTTTGCACATGTTTCAGGGTAAATGAGCTCCAATTTAAACAGGCTCGTGTGTACGGCTGGGTACTGTTAAACGATACAAGTATAATATCGAGTTTATATAGAGTTTAGGTATGACTGGTGTTAAACAGCAAAAGTATCGAAATATATTACCCCCAATTTGCTCCAGTTCAGCATTACCCACATCTAAAGCCTTGACTGGAGCTTACAACCAGTGTAACGCCTCATCAGTGGTAGAAGAAGTGCTCAATATTCTTATTTAAAGGGACTATACAAATTTTAAAAATGTTAAAATTAAGTATATTCGTACATGTTTCAACAATGTCCTAATGTTTAGAATGAGCTTAGACCTATTCACCACAGCTGCCTCTAAAATCCTGAACTAAAAAAGTTACTTTGGGTCCGAGGTGCCGTCATAGATGAGATTAATATACAAGGTGCAGTTACATGTATGACCTGAGGTGGCAGTAGTGAGTATAAAATGGCCAACTTGCATCTAGTCTCTTTAAGTAAAAGTGCAGATAGGGAACCAAAAATGTACTCAGTGAAAGTTAAAGTCTCTGATCACTTAAAAGGCACACTGCGAAACATTTTGGACTATACTGTGTGACATCAGTGCAAAACATGCTCCTAATGACCAGAAAATGCTATTTCTGTAGTGGTTAGTCAAAGAATGGATTTGGATGAGGGCCTAAGCTGTTTAAATCTCAAATTCTGCTGCCTTTGGTCACACCTTTACCCACTCCCGGTAAAGCTACAGTCATGTATTAGGAGAGCTGAGCCGCTCACTGCAAAAGCACTTGTTTGTTTGTACATTTATGAGGTATTTTTCAATGATGAAAATGTCTGTCGTAAAATAAATGCATGTATTTCAGGTTGATTTGTTGGCTAAAATTTTACGTGGTGTGGCTTCAAGTAAAAGTATGCATTGTAAAATGTACTTAGTATTTTTGAGTTTATGTACAGTATTATCTATATATGAAAGCATGTTAAAATATTGTAACATGTTAATTTTGTAGCTCCCTTTTTTGACTTCACTCTTGTCTGTCTCTTTTTGTTGCATTTTTAGTCACATTTTTGTTGGTCTTTTGTCACTTTAAAGGGACTAGATGCAAGTTGGTCATTTTACACTCACTACTGCCACCTCAGGTCTTATGCGTAACTGCAGCTTTTATATTAAGCTCGTGCATGAAGGCACTTCGGACCAGAAGTAATAACTTTTTGAGTGACAATGCAGGATTTTAGAGGCACTTGTGGTGAACAGGTCTGGGCTTATTCTACACATTAGGACATGGCTGGAACATGTAGGGGGATGAAAATACATTTTTCAAAACTCTGTATAGTTTTTCATCGCTTTTTTGGTCATGTTTTTGTTTTGTTTTTTTGTCGGTTTTGATTTTTTCAAGAAGATTTGGGAGGTTAAAGGAAGTTGTTTCAGCTGAAATAAATGATACAAATTCAAAATAAATAGACTTATAGACATTAACATTATTGTTCTGATTTCTGGTTCTAGATGACAAATATTTTGGTAAAGGTATCAAAAAAAAGGATTGTAAACCAAGTATTGTTTAACTACCGGTATCGAGAAAATGTGTTTGACTAGTTTACAGAGCCATTGTTCTCCTCGGATGATGCAGACCCACCCTCTTCCCCCTCTCACTGAAAGAAGACGCACTTTTGTCATTCGTCATAGTGATGTGCTTTCACCCACGGAAAAGCTTAAAGAGATGCGCAATTCTGTGGGAATATTGCGAACTTGGCAACCTTGCAGTGTGGGCAACAAAATGTGTACATCCCAGTTAGTTGAAGACCAAATGACACTGGGGGCTTACAGAGCAACCACAACATGTCATGTATGGGAAAAAAAAGAGCTTGTCAAGGCAGAAGAGACCTGTAATAACGCTCTAAAATAGACTTCATCTGGGCTCTATTCAGGCTATTTCCATCCACAGATCATTAAATGGCACTGGGGTTTGGACGTCCGCTGTCACAATGGGTAGACAGGCTGCCATCATGTCCTCTCTTATCCAATCAATGCGCACAATAGTCCCGGATCGGCGTGTCACGCTCCTGCCTGTGTCGGTGTGTCCGCCAATCAGAGCGCTCATCAACGTCATGCGGCGCAGCACCTACATTCGACCCTTTTCAAACAAATGCGCTGTGCGCTTCAGGCCAAAGAGACAAATCTGCATCAGATATGCAGGACACATGCAGAAAGAGCAGCTTACCGTATGACAGAACCTTTTGATAACCCAAGGTGTAATCGCAATAGTATTGTCTCGGTTATATCAAAGTCTTGACTATACTGATGCATTATGTTTTCAAATGTGAAGTTTGGTTTATATTAATGAAAACATAACAATCAGAAGACGTTAAGTAGTAGTTTTAAGTAGTTAATATTTTATGGAATCTGTGAAAAGTAAATACATTTCAGAAAGTGTCTCTATTTGAACTGAAATTAACATTTTGACTAATCCTATTCACAGAGCAGCAACACAAGCTAAAGGGCCTGGGCCTAAACCGGCCTGGAGACTAGTTGGAGACTCGCTGGTCATGGAGATGTCTCCGAGACGTCCCCTGGAGATAAAGCGAGCCTCCAGGTACTCTCGGTGAAAACGAACAGGTTAGATTTCAGTGGAGATGGTGGAGGTGGTCTCCGCATGGTCTCCAAGAGGTCAACACAGTCTCAAGCAGTTGTGTTGTGAACACTATTTGTCGTCCTCAACCTGTGAGGCGTTTCTGTGACGTCCCAATGGCTCAGAGACCTGTCGGATACCAAAGAGATCTCAAAGAGACTCCAAACGATTCTTTGAGATCTCCATACGACTCTTTGAGATCTCCATACTCTTTGGAATCCAACAGGTCTTGGAGACATTGATGGGACGTCACAGAAACGTCTCAACAGGTTGAGGACAACAAATAGTGTTTGCGCCTGTGGAGACTTGAAGAAATTGAATCTGTTTGTTTTCACCGAGGCTACCTGGAGACTTGCCTTATTGCTAGGGGACGTCTCAAGGTATCTCTGGGCATCTAGTGCACAATCAGTCCGAGTTGCACGCCTCTCTCCGGTGAGATGGGCCTTTAAGCCTCCATCAAACACATATAATTACTTAATGAGAGAGACCACATGCAAGTTCATTTGAAATGGCTTGAAATAAATAGTGTCACCTATAACATAACGATAATTTGGTGATTTATTGTGCAGCCCTTGACATAATAACAGTCTCTATATAAAAGTTGCCAAGCCCAATTCATAATAACTAATAATACTAATAATAATAATTTGAAAGATGGAATATATAGTGGTCTCTATGCTTTTGGTAGAATCAATAATAAAGATAGCATCTTTATAGGGCTCCTAAAAACATAAGACTATAGGCAAATGCTCAAACATTGCATTTTACACCTTGGGTTAAGAACAGAGCAAAACCAATCTAATCCTCTGTGCCTAAAATGTACAATAACCCTAAAAAAACTGTGCCAAAATGACTTCAAAAAGGTGTGTTTTGAAAGCCCTTTGGTCGTACCTCTGTGCCTCTCTGCTCAAAGAGGATGGAGTCCCAGACAGATCAAGAGAGGCACAGAGGAAGGGAGAAGAGACGGCATTGTGTGATTTGTTAAACCATTTTCAAACGCTACTTGTTTTTTCGGCCCACGTTCACAATCGCCAGACAATTTTCCGAGGGCTCGGGTTGAAACGGCATTGCTTTTATACACAGCGCCATAACATCTGTTCAAAAAAAAAAAAAAAAAAAAAAAAAAAAAGGGCATGCCAGCGATAAACAGAGCGAGGCTATGCGTGCTAAAGGCGGGGGAGCGAGGAGGAGGGGGGGGAGAGAAAAAGCCATGGCTGGATGAGCGTTAGTACGTCCGCCATTGATTGTGGATGTGAAAGCTTAGCATGCCGGCTAAATGCGCACACACTCATGTCTCGCAAATTTCACCCGATCCTCGCGCACAGATGAGAGGATATGAAATGAAGTGGAATAGTAAAGACCAAGGCAAACCATCCATGTAGTCGGCCGGCCCTTTGGCCTCGCGCGTCCCAGACTTGGAGCGTTGCCGAGGCAGAAAGCATCCCACCATCCCCCCCCCACATCAAAGACATGTATGAGGATATTACAGAGGGATTTTCTCTCTAGCACCACATATATAGATAAAGATGAAGATATAGGTTCATTTAAGATAGATGTTTGAGGACCTTTTGCTAAAATGTCCAAATTGGGAGACTAAAGGCTTACAATTTTGCATATTATGTTGTCTAATGCTCATTTGTAATGCTTTCTAAGAAGAAGGAGAGTAAGAAAAAACTATCACTTGGTAAGAGTGAGCAGTGAATGCGAGAGTGAATTGTCTTTTTCTATCTTTATGAGTCTATGCTGGTTGATTTTTCACATCTCCGAGGCTTCCAAATGATGTGTTCGGGTAAAAAATTGGGACGTGGTAAGTTTTAACGACGTCTATTGTTTCTAATCACTGAAAATGTGGAAAAGGGTTTGAAGACTATGTTCTAATCTACTGCTAGCTTGCAAAGATTGAAAGAAACAAAAAGTCCTAATCATCATTATGTAAAAGAAAGAGAGAGAGAGAGAGAGAGAGAGTCTTCGGGAAAACATTTGTCACAGTAACCAGATGAGAACTTCTCGCTATCAGTCAAAATGCATGACTCCAAAACGGCCCAAAATTCACAAGAAAAAAACAAAACAACAACTAACCTTTTGCAGAGTCTAGAGAGACAACTTCCTCCCGCGCCAGGTGAAAGATGAAATTTGGTGGGATAGAGGAGGGAGCAGTTTTGGTGGTGGGGGGGAGGGGGAGAAGTGTAGGATTTTTGTGGGACGTTTCGGTGAGGACTTGTGAGGGAAGAGTGATGGTATAGCAGTAGACAACAGGGAGAGAGTAAAGAGTAGCCCATACCTTGGTCGCCAATCATCAGGTGTGCCAGACCTTAAAGGAAGACAAGAGCACAGTCAGCACAGCAAGGAATCATGGGAAGGGTAGTTTATTGTCGTATGTGTGCTTTCCTTACATTACTTGTTCAAAACGGCATGCTGCTTGTGTGTATAATGCGGATGTATGGGTAGGGGGGGGGGGGGGGGGAGAAAATGGCCTAAAATGTATGTTTTCACTTACTCATCCTAAAGGGCAGAGGTCCTACGCACAAACACCAAAGAGTTTTGCTTGAATTAATGGGTGACGTTTTACTTACCGCGTGTCTGCAGCCAAATCAACGCACAAAGACCAGCACATAAAGCTAAAAAAACAGGAACTCTACACATTTTTGCATAATGCCGCGGCTACAGTGTTTCTTTCGCTAAATGCAAAGGCGATGGCGATAACTAGATGTGTTGTCTATTAGCATTCGAAAGCATCATTTGTTAGCTTACGGATACGGTGAGAGAGAGAGAGTGACCTACCTGGGGTGTAGATGTGCTCTGTGCGAGGGGAGGGGCGAGCCGCAGCCGAGCGAGGAGAGAGAGAGACAGACATTTGTTAACATGCATGCTCAGCCCAGCAGTTTTCCACCAACCGGTTACTTACGTCGCATGCACAACCGTCCCGCGTTACCAGGGAAACACGCATGCAAAAGAGGACACGATGAGGAAATATATATATATATATACATAAAGAAATAAAGCATGCGGATAAACTGGCTACATCCACACAGCAGCTGGGTTTAATAATGGACAGTCTGGCTATGGGGAACAGAGAGACTGCAGGGGTGTAACGGTACAGGGATGAGGTCTGCGGTAAATCGAAAACTAACTCAATGTCTCCTCTCGCAGGGTTTTGGGCAGAAGGAATTAAGGCTGAGAGATTTGGAAGAAGAAAAAAAAAAAGTCTAATTCTTCTACTGACAAAGATTGTTATTTCTAGAATGCGTCCCAGAGAGCTAACTTTTAAGAGAAGACCGAATATGAATGTAAGAGCCGCGTTTTAAGATGAGTTTCATACTTAATAGGAAATTTAGTTCTCGGCGCGGAGGACATTGCTTAAATAATGGCAACATTTGCTCTAAGTGGCCACCAAAATTGTGATTCAGATTTGTCTGCGGGTTTATGTCTTTCGTAGGAATTAGCCAATTTTACAGCAATTACAGTAGACATTTAATCCATTTGACGATGACAGTAGGGTAATAATTACTGGAATATTCATACAGTCATATGGAATGTAGATAAAAGTGTGTTATATGAAGTTCGGGAGCAGGACGACACCTCATCTACGCACTTTCCGGTCTCTGTCCTATAAATACCTCCCAGTCTCTCCTGTTCATGTGCCCTTCCCTCCCACCCTTATTTCACTACTTCTCATCCCTTCTATCGTTTAGGTTAGTGGGGATGAAAGATCGAGAGCTCATCATTGTCTTCTACGAAGCCCCAAAACGACAACATCACATTAATCACCTTTGTCATCTTGCTTGTTTGATAAAGTTATTTCACTGAGGTTGTGGTTCTTGTGCTTTGAGATACCAATACCTGAATTTCGATACTTCTACTAAATTATGAGTCATCTTTTACATTTGTGTCATTTATTTGAGCTGAGACAATCATTTTCTTTAGTGCCTGTGTTCCTGGACCCAACAGGCATCACAATTTGGTATCTTAGGTCAAATATTACTTTTGGTGCCTGTTTTCCATAGTGATATCATTTAACGGTACCCAGCCTTACTGATAGACGAGCAGGAAGCCTAAGATTTTGAGTCTGATGTTGCACCAACTGAGGGATCCTGAATCGACTTAAATCTCTATGCATCATGTTTAAATTGAATAAAAATACTTGTTTGGCCGATCGACTAATTTAACTCCTGCCTGTCCGGCTTTTAAAATGGCCGTTAGCTGCAGCCTCGGCGTATTGTTAGCAGCGATCCTGGCATTTTACTGCATGTGTTTCCTTAAGCCTACACATTTAAATGCTTGTACCGTTGCACCCCCTTACAAAAACATTGACAGAAGCACGCACTCAGCTCCGCCCGGAGGGATGCAGAGGGGCAGTTCACTCCTACCTGGACGTTAGGATTCAAGAGCCGTTCACCCCTGCACTTACCTTGGCGCCTCTTCCTTTCCTCTCCCCCGAGCCCCCAAAAACACAGAGCATGCGACGCACTACACATCCGCAACCAGATTTCCATTTCTTTCTTCCTTTTTTCGTTCTTTTTTTTTTTTACTCAGTCTCGCTCCCACACACACACACACACACACACACACACACACAGACTATGGCGAGTTTTAATGATGAGCTGCAGAAAACATGTCGATGGATTAGCAGTGCAAGGGAGACAAAGGATCATGCATGATTCATAACTGTTAATGTGGGAGTGTGGTTTTTAAAGTGGGGTTGTATGGGAGACCTATATGGTTAAGATGGTCTGTTGCTTCGATTAGATGGCAATTAGCCTGCTCGCTGCTTGTAATGATACAAAACCTAATCTAAACACATTCACCTCATAATGATAATGTTGGTTGCTTCAGTATAGCTATTTCCCATTAGAGGGTGCACTTAAAAAACATACTTTTTTTTTTCTTTTGGACTTGTTTCTACTCTGTTTCTCCCGCTCAATGTAATAATTTCATAAAACTGTGTTGTAACAAAGCCAACAGAGCTGCATCAATCCCACACCTGGAAACCCATACTGTTCCCAGTCTTAAATCCCCTACATTTTTCCCATAGACCTTTCAAAAAGTTCATGTTAAAGGAACAGGCCACTGTTTTTCCAAACGGAGATATGTTTTTACCTGAGCTTAGACAAGTTAATGCGCAACTGTCTGGTCTTTGTGCGTGAGCTCAGTCACGCAAAAAGACCAAAGGTGTTGTTTGCATTTAGCCTCTCCTCCTCTCCTCTATGGGGCCAAACGGGGGTGAAGGTAGTTCTTTCTTTTCCCTATTTAAATTTGATTACGTGAGTTTCTATGCGCATTAAAAAGGGAACTATATTGTAAGGCGTAATAATACCTTAAGAGCACTTCGACGTCCGCGCAGTAAAGTGAAGATATTACAAATTTTGTGTAGCTATACTTGGATCGTGTAACTACTCACGTATTGAATTTAAATAAGGAAAACGTGGAAGAGCTTGGTCACTTCTAACTTCACCACGCTTGGCCCAGAGAGGAGAGGAGGAGAGGCTAATGCTAACAACGTGCTAAGTCTCAGAATGGAAAAGCGGTGGCCTGTTCCTTTAAGAGCTTAGGATGATTGATTTTACTAATGAAAGAAAATGCAAATAATTTACCGTCTGTCTTAGGAAGTGTTTTATGGTCAGCACATATAGCAGATGAGCTAACATCATTATTTTAAACACTTTGAAAAGTCTATGAGAAACACAAATTGCTTCTTTTTTTTTTTTTTTTTTTTTTCACATCCAAGACAATTTTCGAGCTCCAGAATAAAACATTTTTTACTATTATACTTTTGGATCTAATAAGCAATACATTTACAATTTTAAGCAGCTTCTTTGCAAATTGCCATCTTTAATTAAGGCCAACCATTCATATCTCACACAACTCCAGTCCAAAACAAAGAAACAGCCTCTTAAAATGCGTGTGGTGATGAAGTGTGCGTGTGTGCGTGCCTTCTACTGTGTGCTCATGTGCCTTTGCCCTTGTGCTAGTGGCCTGGCAGAAACAGGTGGAGATATTAGCATGCTAACAGCGGTTTGCCCTCAAGGACGACGTTAGCCGGGCCAGGCCTAACAAGCCCAGTTCAGTGCGCCTTCACCGCGGGGCACGGGCGCGTTGACAGTAATCACATCTGTGGCGCACAATGGGTCTCGAGCTAATCACGCCATGTATCCGAACACATATTTGGCTTTCAGCAGAGACCTCTCAAAATTAATTGTTAAAAGAGCAGTAGGTGGTCAGTAATGGTCAGTAAGAGAAGTGGACTGGGCTTAATTGGGCGTGCACCAGAAATGAGCCAAGTCAAAGCCTGTGGTTCCAATCTTTTCATACAGAGAATACCACTTAAGACAATCTCTCTTTTCGAGTATCACCAGACCTATAGTATATACCAGGTGTGCAACAGAACCAAGTCTAAACTAGGGTTAACCCAGCCCTAAAACAGAGGTAGAGTACTTGAAACTGAAACCAAAAGAAGCCAATGACAAGCCAAGCTCTCATCACCAAATCTAAATGACAAAACCATCACCAATACTGAAGACTAAACTGAATCAAGGCAACATATGGACAAAACGGAGTAAAGCAACTCTAAACCAGGACTTGTTAGATCTAAATCTACCTTAAAGGGGGACATAAACATACCTCCAGTGTTGCTCAGATTGATTCATGTATTTTTGAGTAATCTTTGAATCTCCTGCCAGCAGCCTTTCCTGCTGTTTTGCTGGAGGGGACGAGGCTCCGCCCATGTTCTATTCCTCAGTTCAGCCCACAGCACCCGCCCCTGCAGACTTAGCTTTTATGAACTTTTTTATCTATTTTAAATGCTTTTGTAAGAAATCCATGGCTTTTGCTGTCTGTACTCATTTATAAACGCATAAAGAAAAAAAGAAGACATTTAATAAACAAAGTATTGAAGGGGGAGTGTTCATGGACTCATGAGTTTCTTAAAGAGACAGAAGGGAAATCGCAGCGTCAGGAACAGTGTTGCTATGAGGAAAAAATATTTTAAAGGGACTACACAGAGTTTAACAATTTAAATTATGTATTTTCCACCCCCTACATGTTCAAGCAATGTCCCAATTTGTAGAATGAGCTCAGACCAATTCACCACAACTGCCTCTAAAATCCTGCACTGTCACTCAACTTGCATCTAGTCCCTTTAAGTTGTTTTTGATATTTGCTGCATGTAACAAACAATTTTGGGCGGCATAGTTATTTGAGTATGCTATAGTACTATGTGCCTGAAAAAACATAATACCTCACCTTTAAATTAAAGTTAAATGGGACTAATCCAGGGGTAACCAGAAGTGTATTAAAGGCGTGGAGTGTAAACAGCTATAGGACATTTTTAAAAGAGGGGAAACCTTTAACCTCAAACCACATCCAAGACTATGTGTATAACAAATTTTATAAAATGTGCAAAAGTCAATTCCTTTCCTGATCTCAGCAACTAATCAGAGTCTAGTATCCTCCTGCTTTGACCAATGAGGCGAGATTTTCCTGTGTACCAGCTTGTCAGGTCCAATCAGGAGGGAGGGGGAGGGGGAGGGGCTTGATCATCAACTTTTGAAAATCCTGTTCCTGTCCCCTGCACGATAAGACTATACTATACCTTTTTGTCTACCATCTTAATAAACGTTTACATCCTGGTTTCAAATTTATGGGATCTTTGACCACTGAGAATCATTTCATCAATGCAATACCTCCACAACCTCCTCCAATATCCTGTTTTTTATCCATCTTAATCACCATCTTAACAAGAACTCTTCTATAACAACCATATTAAAAAAGTAATATCCTCTTGCTTTGATGAGAAAGGTAACACTACATTATTACAAAAAAAAAGTTAGATCATTAGTGCGCGAGGACGATGTTTGTAAATGCGAAACGATAGTTGCCCAGTCAGCCCAAAATTGCTCAGCTTTTGCTTTCAACAAGGTCCGGCGGTTGTTCGTTTCCCCCAGCCAAGCATAATTCATTTCGTATTAAAGATTCCGAGCATATTTTTTTCCCCTCCTCCCTAATTTTGAGCGGCTCATAACTTTATCTTCTCCCAGCTACATCTCTTTGGTGCGAGGTTGCCGGGTTCAAAATAACAGCGTGATTTCAAAGTAGAGAGCGGAGAAAAAAAAGAGAAAAAAAACGTCTAGGGTAACTCTGGCAAAAATAAACAGGCAGCAAAATAAATTACTTCTGCACTTCAAGGAGGCGACAAAGCGACTACGGCTTACTAACAAGGACACACTCTGAATAGTACGCGGCAAAGTCTTAACAAATAGTGACCCAGGGGTTTAGTACGCCGTGTAGTGAACGCGAGGTTGTATTTAGCCTATGGACGGCCTACTGAAGAAGATCTAGTTTAATTTATAACGCTATTCATGTTCGGCTCGTAGTGGTCCTTGTTAGGTCAGGTTTTTTTTAACCAACTTTAGTGGTATTTTTTATATTAGATAAGACTTACAAGCTCTAAAAGCACATCAAGATAAATTTGCATCACCAGTGCTATTTACGAAGGAGACATTTCTTGGAGCAAAGGTTTAATACCATTTTAAGTTGATGTTCAGATGTGACACTGCAGGTGGATCGGGATTTATTTTTTATATGCAGTTATCGATTTCAAATTTTTGTTTGCTGTAGACACTGACATAAATATGAGAAATAAATGCATTGCAAGTTTTTGGACATTTTACGTTTTCTTAATAAAATAAGGCCGTTTATGCCTAAGAATGCCCCAAATTCCACATATTTTCGGCGACGAAAGCTGAATAATGGATGGAGCCTGGTTTAGGTTTAGGTTTAGGTTTAGGTTTTTTTTTAAATTTAAAACAATAAATCAGGGAAGGAGTTAGATATTAAAACATCCCTCTGAAAATCCTCCACATTAACCTATGGAGAAACATTGAGTCAGTGCAATAATTAAACATGTTATTGTGAAGATTAGGTATTTTGTTTGTTTCCAGGTGAAAGTTTATATGTTAACATATTGAGTGCCAATAATCTAGACCATTTTTCATGGTAAATGGTAAATGGTCTCAACTTATATAGCACTTTTCCACCTACATTAGGCACTCAAAGCGCTTTACAGCAAGGATCCACTCACCCATTCATACTCGCATTCAATGTCCAATGTACACAGACACTGGGTGCAATGTGGGTGAGGTGTCTTGCCCATAGGACACAACGTGCACTTTCAGGAGGTGGGATTCGAACCCCTGACCTTCCGATCATGAGACGACCCGCTCTACCAGCTGTGCCACTGTCGCCCCAGTGATCCTCATGATATTTGTAGCACCACAGCATATTCTAGATTACAGCTATGGGCACATGCTCTGGCTTGTTTAAAAGACAAGACTCTATTCTCTCCATAGGTGAAAACTGTTTAAGTCTACGTGCCTCGGTTCCTGAGAAATCTAAGCTAAACAGAGGCTAGTTTTGATCAAAATCACAGATTTTTTTTTTGGAAACTGAGATATCACGTGTGTTATGAACCACAACTGTCTCCCTCATTTCACTCTCTTCACTGGGCTGTGATTGAAAACAGGGGCTTCAGAAAAGAACATTAACTATTGAGAACGTCGAGTTCCACGTTGTTTTAAGAGAACATAGAGAAAATGGAATAGAAGAGTTTTGCCTGCAGTGTCTCCCCTTAAAACGATCTGCTTCTTCTGAGAGTCCACGCCTCACTGTGATTGGTTAAATCCACCCATCACTTCGATCTGATGGAGGCTATGTAGTCGTAATTAAGAGCAAGCTATGCTAACTGAACAGACACTATAGGGCTGCGCAGTGATTCGCAATTAAATCGAAAATGCAGTTGTCGTTAGCAAACGGGAAAGACTGCAGTTATTTAGGCAGCACCATCGTTCATTTACAGAGGGTTGTCAGATTATAACACTTTTTTTACATGAGGGTTAGAATGAAAACGATACTCCTGAGCGTATTTGAATTGCTATCATTTCAATTAAACACAATTGTGATACTTGTGGAAAAAGTCTCTAAATTCATTTTCTAACATTGTGCAGCCCAGACGTGAAGCATTTTGATAAAAGTGTCTCTGTGATGTGATCTTTTCTAGTAGCTTGAATGGTATGACTAACACTGTAAAATACACAGAAGAAAAAGTGTTTGTAGTCGTTTGCCGTACAGAATAACTAGTCTTTATCTTACACTGTCAGAAAGTTAAATTACCTTCACAATCCTCGCCAGTCTTTGTCAGCCACTCCACTCAGAACACGTTTTCTCTCAATGCCTCCACATCAATACCACACTCTTATTATTTAGTGCGTACTTTTCATTGTGCCAAGACGCTACATGTCCTTGGTTTACGCGCTACAATTTACAGGAATCAACAGGCTTACAGTCGTCGCTTCAGATAAAACGTTTTCATTATTATCTTTTCCAATAAAACCAGCGCTATTTGCTGCGTGTTTGAAAAAAAGCTTTCATAAATGAATTTCAATATTGTGAGTAATCCACAAAATCCTCCATTGTACCTGCTGCAAATTGACTTAATCTTAAGAAAGATAATAGCGCTCCTAAGGTGCTCAGACAAAAAAACGTGTACCCAATTTTTGGGTAGGGAGAATTTTTCTGTGTCTCTTTTCTCTATTTCTTTTCTCATATTAAACTTTGATTAATAGCACTGCACAGTATATCACAAAGAAGAGCAATACTAGAAAAAGATCATAACAATATTGTGATACTTGACTAAACCTAAACTATGTCCACACAGTGTCCAATCAAATTGTTTAAAAAAAATCAAAGAAATCAGGGGGGGGTTTTCATTAGGTGTGAGAATAAAACTTAAAGGGATATTTCAGGATTTTTGACATAGGGGCTCATTTCCTAGTTATCCAGAGTGTTGCTGATTTCTGGAGATATTTTATTTTGTAATTCATGCAGTTGTTATATTTGAAGAGTTACGAGTCGCTAGGCTAGTGCAAGGCTAGCGCATTTCTATGGTATCAGCTAGCCTGCATTAAAAACAGTCTGACCCGCTCCACAGTGCACCTGAGGCAAATCACTTATAACGCCAGACTAACCATATAAATGTCTGTGTCCATAGAGTAATTTTAAAGATTTTGCATTTAAAATACCTTATATTTGAGCAGCATCAGCTTTGTGGTCGTATAAGCTACACAGCGGCGGAGTGATCTGCTAGAAAATAGTCCCTCAAAATGTGATCATTCATGTGATGCAAGGTCAGTTATATTATTCTGTTGACACAGACATTTATATGGTTAGTCTGGCGTTATAAGTGATTTGCCTCAGGTGCACTGTGGAGCGGGTCAGACTGTTTTTAATGCAGGCTAGCTGATACCATAGAAATGCGCTAGCCTTGCACTAGCCTAGCGCCACGTAACTCTTCAAATATAAGAACAGCATGAATTACAAAATAAAATATCTCCAGAAATCAGCAACACTCTGGATAACTGGGAAATGAGGCCCTATGTCAAAAATCCTGAAATATCCCTTTAAAGAAAAACCAAATCAGAGCTAAAACTGTACTAAATGAGCACAATCATGTCTAAAACTTGACATTTGCAAATTTGTTTCAGACTGTGCTAACAAAAAACGTGTAAACCTCGGTCTGTTTGAAGATTCTGTGGCGACTTGCGATATGAATATTGTGTCATCTAATCTTGCGATAATTTTGTCATACATTGTGCTGTCATTGTGCAAAACACAAGTACACACAAAAGCCAGTCGTTTCGAGACCTCCAGCGAATGACTAACGCTTGTGGGAAAAATAAAGAAGTTGTAAAGATCTTCTTGGCAGCACTCAGGGTTGAAATAACAGCTCAGAATAATCACTGGTCTTTTGAAGGGTCTAAAGTGTGCCACACAGCGCACAGTCAGACTACAGTGGAAACAGCAGTCATGTGAGAAGCCAATACCTACTATTAGCCTTCCACAGTATAGGCATTGCTATAGGCTTCCTGCTGCTGGGGATGTGATGTGTGATTTAGTTCCTCTATGGCGGTTTCTATGTCAATGTAATCGAAATCTGTAGAAAAAGAGCTCATTTTTGTCATCTAGTTGTCAACGATAAACTCATTTAACCTGACACAAACAGTACTATAAGTCTGCTTGTCACCATAGCAACATTTGAAGTTCCATAAATTGAGACAGGAAAATATTGCGAAAAACGACTCTAACAATACTGGATACTGTCAACTCTCAGGTATAAAAATGACAGCAAACCTCTGTTGTAAAATACCACACAAGCTGTGATATGCATGAAAAAATAGAAGTTTTACAAAGAAAAGATAGGGGGGAAATGCTCATAAATGTACAGACGATAAATATCGAGCCCAAAAATGTATTGTTTACTAAACGATAAGTCGGTATAGTAATTATTGTGACAGCCCTATGTGTTAAATAAACTTAATTGTGTTAAAGCAGTACGAAGCAACTCATCCCCCGAGAGGCCATAAGCGCCACTACAGGTGTCCTAGCATGTTGCTTTTTTTACTCATTAATTGTCCGTGAGAGTAAATACTACGCTGACAGAAAAGACATAGGGAGAGAGTGATATTGTACATTCAACTACACAATGGAGATAATCTTTTTCACTCAGAATTGGCTGTAAATACTGTTTAAGTGGCGCTAGCCCGCTGTTAGCTTTGCCTGTTTGCCTGTTAGCTTCTTCTTGGTGATTTCATTGGTGTGTATTGCGTCTCCAACGCGTAGGCAGCAAAGTTGCAATTGTGGTTTTCTGGCCAGAGACACCAGGGGGAGATGACAAACCCCCCAATCATCCATTAACACCACGGAAAGGATTTATTAAGGTAAACAAGTTACATAGTACTGCTTTAATGCACTTTTCAATGTTAACGCTTCAATAAATGTACTTTGGTTTATAAACTTTGGACGCATGACTAGTTTCTTTTTTTACACATTTTAAGGCACATATATTACTTATCATAATTACTTATTGTACTGCAATCCATATACTATCAGCCCCCGAGTATCAGATCGTGACATAAAGTATATAGTCCCAACCCTAAAAGATAATCATGACTGCCCTTACTATAAGCTCAAAAAACTGTTGTTCCACTCATTAAAATATACAGAAATCACCCCAGTCCGAGTAAATCTAAGTCTCTGAAAAAGCCAAAGTCAAGGTTTTTATGAATAATTCATTGTCCAGTCTGCTGTGTGGCGCTGGGAGCCGTCAGAGTAGCAGACACCCTCACTGGTTTCGATCACATGTTGGGATTGCTATGGATTACTGCCTTTGTGCCACATTCTCCGACCGATACCACGACGGAAGACATCGATCCGAGCTGCAGCGGAGTGACATTTACAGCAAACATCCGCTGTCCACATATATAATACACATAATATAATACAGCCCGCAAATCACTTCCATTAACTAACGCCTATATGTGGTGATATTTATACCTCTAGATTGTGTGCTTTTCTTTTCACATTTTACTTTCTAGTCTTGACTTACACTACCACCATGAAGGACAATTGAGCGCCTGCATAAACGCACATCACCAACAAGTACGTCCAAACTCATTTTACCTCGTAGTATTGCAAACATTGATGGATTTTCCGAGTATAGCGCCTGCAGACAGGAAGAGGCAGCGCAAACCAATAAGCAGTGGAATTGGGGTGTCTGCTTTCAGTGGAGGAAATTAATTAATGAAATGATTGAAAGGTCTAAACCGTGGCAATACTCGAGTGTCAATTTCCATTACGGAGGCAATCTTTAGTAAGCATTGCCTGCCTCATCTCATCTACGCGTCCTGTATCCCCCGGACCACTGTTTACAACGCCGGGTTTTACAAATTCTTAAGCCAAATGTACAGTGATCGAGTTCAATGTCGACAGGAGCCCCCCCTTATCAGAATTTAAACTTCATAACCCGGCGCTATGGGTAAACCGGAGTCACAATTTACGGTAAAAGCATCCATACCAAGCACATCGCAATCTTAGCTAACCAAAGCATCTTTCATAGCAGTATTTCAGAAATGATGTTCGGAAAATATCAAATCCCTTTTTGTTCCTGACAAGTACACAATAAGAACAGTATGTATCTTTTGTTCGATAAAGATTCATTTCACTGTGCATATTTCAACCATGGAGGAGACTGAAATACAAAAATCACATGTGTTTCGCATCTATAAATGACTAAACTCCAGAGCTACGGGTTTTTACACTCAATAAGAGATACAGGAACATTTAGTCATTGGCTGTGGACATGACATCGCTTAAAAATTGCAACTATTTCCAAAAGCTATTGTGACTAAAGTGCGGTTGATTGGGGAGCTCTGGCAAAAACACCATATTGAGATGCAATGTGAAGTACAGCCTTTATATTGTGCAATGAAGTGTTTTGACTAAGTCCTTGTTGATCTATAAGCAATTAAATCAATCAAACAGTCATACTCCTACACAAGTAAGACTACCAGTTATATATTAACTGGTAGTCTTCCCTATGCAAGATTCCCCCTGTCTTTAAAATGCTTTCTGTCATAATACTGCACACATTGACACACTGTCGACCAACATCCATTGCCTGCAGGCGGAAAGAGCCAAGTGCACAGCTACAGTGCAAGCATTCTGTATTCTGGGAGTCGGGTGTCAGATGTGAAGAGAAAAACTGGGGGAGGGTTACGGTAATAGTTACTGTCCCCGTAGGGAAATATGTTTTCTGCATTTGACCCATCCTTGGGGAAAGCCGTCAAGACGGTGCCGCAAGATTAATCGAAAATCTCGATCTCAGTTTTGATCAGTTTCAGTAATCGCCATGGGGCCCTATAATTGTCATGTTTACAGACAATGTTTAAGGCATTAACAGCGTCAAGGTTTGGAGTTGGGATGAGAACAATGCCAGGTTTATATTAAGGCAGTCACGATAGTTACTGTATCGACTTCTCTTTCATTATATGACAGTATATGACAACGATGTATTTGAGGATATAATGGACAAATTACTTCAAATCCCAGCCTTACGCCTATTGGGAAGATTAAGATAAGATAAGATAAGATAAACCTTTATTCATCTCACAAAGGAGAAATTCACTTGTTACAGTCGGCGTTACTTCACAGTCTTATTGTACAGTCTGACAGCAGTGGGGATGAAGGCTTTGCGGTAGCGCTCCGTCCTGCACTGAGGGTGTCTCAGTCTGCCACTGAGAGAGCTGCACAGCTCTTCTACAGTCCCGTGCAGTGGGTGGGAGGTGTTGTCCATGATGGAGGTGAGCTTGGCTAACACCCTCCTGTCCCTCACCTCCTCCACAGAGTCCAGGGGGCAGCCCAGGACGGAGCTGGCCCTCCTGACCAGCTTGTTCAGTCTGTTCTTGTCCCGCTCTGTGCTACCCGGGGCCCAGCACATTGCAGCGTAGTGGAGAGCAGAGGCCACCACAGAGTCATAAAAAGTCCTGAGCAGAGGCCTGCTCACTCCGAACGACCTCAGTCTCCTCAGAAGGTGAAGGCGACTTTGGCCCTTCTTGTACAGGGCGTTGGTGTTGTGGGACCAGTCCAGTTTATTGTTGAGGTGAACACCCAGGTACTTGAAACTGTCCACCTCCTCAATGTCCTCCCCCTGGATGTTCAGCGGTGTGTACGGCAGTGGCTTCCTCGTGAAGTCGATCACCATCTCCTTCGTCTTACTGATGTTCAAGCACAGGTGGTTGCGCTCACACCAGTCCACAAAGTCTATGATGACTGACCGGTACTCCAGGTCGTTCCCGTTAGACACACAGCCCACGATGGCGGAGTCGTCGGAGAACTTCTGGAGATGACAACTGTCCGTGTTGTATGTGAAGTCCGATGTATAGATGGTGAAGAGAAACGGTGAGAGGACGGTGCCCTGAGGGGCCCCGGTGCTGCAGACGACCACCTCAGACTCACAGCTGCGCAGCCGCACATACTGTGGTCGGTCCGTGAGGTAGTCGATGGTCCATGCGGTGAGATGTTCATCCACTCCCGCGTCCTCCAGCTTCCCCCGCAGCAGCGCCGGCCTGATGGTGTTGAAGGCACTGGAGAAGTCAAAGAACATGACCCTCACAGCGTTCCCGGCGTGCTCCAGGTGCGTGAGCGCCCGCTCCGACAGGTAGATGACAGCATCCTCCACTCCGATGTTGGGTCTGTAAGCAAACTGCAGCGGGTCAAGGGTGGGGCTTACCACAGAGCGGAGGTGGGTGAGGATGAGCCGCTCCATCGTCTTCATCAGGTGGGAGGTCAGGGCGACTGGTCTGTAGTGGGCCGGTTCCCTGGCGTGCGCTGTTTTAGGAACTGGAATCAGACAGGAGGTCTTCCACAGGACGGGGACCTTCTCCAGGCTGAGGCTCAGGTTGTAGATGTGGCAGAGGACCTCGGAGAGCTGGTCTGCGCAGGTCCTCAGCAGCCTGGGACTGATGCCATCTGGTCCTGCAGCTTTCCCCCGCTTCAGTCGCCTCAGCTCCCTCCTCACCTGGTCCGGTGTGATGGAGAGGGGGGAGTGAGGGGGGGACCGGTGTGGGGGTGGACTGCCGGGGGTGGGGCAGGTGCTAGAGGAAGTCCGTATGATGGGGGCTGGAGACGTGGGTGCAGGGGGGCTGGAGGCAGGTGAAGGTGGTCGGGGGAGGGGGGCAGTGTCCACTGTGCTGGAGACGCGTGAAGAGGAGGGAGTGGGGGGAGAATCAAACCGGTTGAAATGTTGGTTGAATTCATCCGCCCCGCGCTGGTCTCCATCAGCTGTCCCTCTGGCACTCTGTCCAAAACCGGAGATGTTCTTCAGTCCCCTCCACACGTCCCGTGCGTTGCCCTGCGCCAGCTTCTGCTCCAGCTTCTCGCCATAGTCCTTCTTGGCCTTCCTGATCCTCCACTGGAGTTCGTGCTGGACTCTCCTCTGCTCCTCTCTGTCCCCTGAGTTGAAAGCCCTTTTCTTTTGGTTCAGGAGGGCTTTAAGTTCAGGGGTCACCCAGGGGTGGTTGTTGGAGAAACACCGTACCTTCCGGGTTGGTACAGTGTTTTCCACACAGAAGTTGATGTAGTCTGTGATGCAGTGGGTCAGGCTGTCGATGTCATCTCCATGAGAGCTGCAGATCATGTTCCAGTCTGTGGTCTGGAAACAGTCCCTAAGTCTCTCTTCAGCCTCTTCACTCCACACTTTCACAGACCTCTTCTGTGCTGGCTCTCTTCGCACCTTGGGTGTGTAATCCGGCCGCAGTAGGACGAGATTGTGGTCTGAGCGTCCGAGCGGGGGGAGGGGGGCAGAGGTGTAAGCGCCCTTCACGTTAGCATACAGCAGGTCCAGGGTCTTATTGTTCCTTGTGTGGCACTTAACATACTGCGTGAGTGTGGGGATAGTGGCAGAAAGAGAGGCGTGATTAAAGTCACCGGTGATGAGCAGCAGGGCGCGGGGGTGACGCATCTGGGTCTGGGTCACGGTACTGTGGATGCGCTCACAGGCTGCGGCGGCGTCGGCCGAGGGGGGGATATACAAGCACAACACCACCATGTGTGAAAACTCCCTCGGTAGATACCTAGGCCTCATGCTGACGACGATCATCTCCAGGTCCCGGGTGCATATCTGTTCTTTCACGTGCGCGTGGCCGGGGTGGCACCATCTCTCATTCACAAACACAGCCACTCCCCCGCCTTTCTTCTTCCCGCTCCCCTCCACACACCGGTCTGCGCGCGCCAGTTTAAATCCGTCCAGGGAAACCACAGAGTCCGGTATATTCCCGTTCAGCCACGTCTCCGTAAAGCACATCAGTCCGCACTCCCGATAAGCCCTCTGATGTCGGGTCAGTGCGGCCAGCTCCTCGGTCTTGTTCACGATGGAGCGCACATTACCCAGGATGACGGAGGGTAGCCATCTTCTCCTCTTGCGTCCACCTCTGCAGCCTCTGCGTTTTCTGCGTATCTCGGCGGGGATCACCGGCCTCTCCACATGCATGAGAGGTGAGTCCTTGAGTCCGAGAAGCTGCTCCCGTGAATAAACAAGAGGACTGTGTGTGTCACCGTGGCAACGAGAACAACAAAAAGATGCAGATCCCAAAAATGCTGAAGACATTGCAAATAAAAGGGAAAGTGCAACAAAAAAACAGCTTCCCCTGTGCACAAATGCACAATGTCTAGTCTACTTGATGAAATTTTTAAAAAAAACACGTCTATAAATAAAGATAAAAGCAAAAAGTGTAAGAGAGGTAACAGAGCCAACGCAACTAGCTGCCAGTTAGGGCCGGCGCCATAGCAACAATAACTAATTAATTCAGTGATATTTTATTCTTTTTTTTCTACTAATACTAATTTCCTGGCAGATATGTTCTACAGTCAGTGTTTATGCTGCTCTGATGGAGCTGAGCGTAGCATAATTTATATCATGTCCACAACATTATCAAACATTAAAACGATATAAAAAAAAAATCCCATTTTCTAATGTAGTAATTTATATTTTCCCTAAAGTGAGCTGTGTTTCATTGTATATCATGTTTATTGTAGGATGTTTTAAGAGAAAGTTATTTTCAAACAAAGCTTTTGCTGTCATTCTTCTCCATATTGTCCTGCACTAATTTCAAACAAATCAAACATGCAATTTTAATATACACAATTTTTCAATCGCACACATTTGGCAGCAATAATATAGATTGTATATCCAATATTCTTTACCCCTGTCTCCATGGGGCCTTATCATGTATAACACCTTCTCATCCTGTATCTACAAACATTCATTTTCCTCTTCTGGACATTCAGAGTTTCCAAAATTGCAGAGCGCCCTGTGTCAAAACAAGCTGCCCAGGACGTTTTAGATTGAGGGGCTAAAGTGGACCACCAAACCCAGACACGAGGGAGAACATGCAAACTGCACACGGAGACGCCCAAGTCTATTTGGGAAATCGTGCCGCTAACGACTTTGCCACCTTTACTGCCTTCAATCCTTCTCTCTAATTAAAACCCAGGGGGAGGCAGCAAGTACAAGCATTGGGGGGGGGGGGGGGCTAACTCCATGTGAGGTCGTCTTTACCGGCCCTGTCTCCATAGTAACACAGCCCATCCGATTGTCCTCTTATAGGCTATGTGGTGGGTACTAGCAAAAACAGGAGGTGCTTTGACAGATGATGGCATTGCAGCTCCGGCCATTCCCTCTCCTGCTATCTCTGACGTTTGGGAAGATGCATTTGTGTCATCCGCAGCAACAGAAATCAATAGCTGACTGCGCGGAGCTGAAAAGGATCCGTGCGCCATCGAAAGAAGAAAAAAAAAATAACAGTGGTCCAAAGAGCTATTGATTAAAGATGCAGATTTGCTGTTGCCTTTGCTGTATCACTGCATTGTGCTGCTATTGGGCAGTCTATTAGCCAGACATTTATTCACAAGTCACGATTATTAAGTCCAATATGATGTCAACTGTAATGAGCAAAAGGTGCTGTAATTAAGTGTGTGTTTTGTAGATTATCAAAAAATTCCACTCAAAAGGAAGGCAAAATACCAGATTTTCAAAAGAGGATATTGCACTTTTCTATCAATGACATATGACATACCTATATACTCATGCCATATTAAAGGACTGAGGTTTTGGGTTGCACACTTTTCAACACACTATTGTATGTGTAAAGGCCATCTACTACAATCAATGCCAATCTATTAACACGGGGAGCCAGGTGTCCACCATGTAACAGCCACTGATTCCAGCCACTGATTCCAGGCTCTTAGCCTTCTTCCAATTAAAGCCTCTCATCATGAGCCAAGAAGCACATTCCTATTGATCCATACCAGTGTTTCTCCTTAGCCGCAGACAACACGACATACCACTGTAGGTCCTCACTGGGCTGTGGGATTTGGTCTCCACTCTGAGCGTCATTGTGTCTCACAGACTCGTTCAGGTGTCTGTGCTAGAGTGAGTTTAGGTGCGACAGCTCTGCAGGTGTATGTTTAATTAACACAGTGATGATCGTTAGCGCGTGGCGCTCTGTGAGCTGCTCCTGAGAGCTGAGGCCTGTTGTGTTTGTGTTGTTTAAAGATGGAGGTGTGATGGGCATGGTTCGAGCCTTACCTTCGCTGCAGTCGTTGCCTTGGTAACCGGTGTCAGAGCAGTCACACACGGCCTGGTCGTTCACGACGCTGCACACCCCTCCGTTTTGGCACTGGTGGTCCGGCCCGCAGCCCGCCGTAACGGTGACACCTTCAGAGCTGTCCAGAGTCGCCATGGTGCCGTTTACACTGAGCGCAGTGATCCAACCGCGGAACGGCGGTTGCTCCCGAACAGAGGCCGAGGTGAGGCGCAAGGGCGAGGAGTGCAGCTCTGATGTGATCCCGCCCACAAACGTGGGACTAAACACCGTCATGTCTCTCCTCTTACTTTTGACTTCTGCCCAGCCCTCCACCCGACCATCCACCTCCAGAGAGGTGTTCCTCCAGTCCCTCTTGATCCGTACAGCGTGCCAGTGCCCGTCGCTCACGGCGACACCTGACTGCAGCTCTGCCGGTTCGGCACAGAAGATGGAGAAGCGCAGGCGCAGGTGTCCGTGCATCAGCAGCAGCTCCAGGAAGTCGCAGAAGCCCTCGTCGTCCAGGTAGAGCAGCAGGCCCTCCTGACTGTGAGTCCGCAGACTAAAGCTCAGTACACTCTCACAGCAAGCGTTCCACACAGGGAAGCGTCCCCACTGGCTGGACACCCCGCCAAACTCCAGCACCTCACCCTGGGCCTGGCCCCCCACGCTGCACAGGCATAGCCCCAGGAAGAGCAGCGGGGCAGCCGCCCAAACGCACACCGCCATGGCACTCATACAAGCTCCTCTCACGCACACAGATAGAGGCTAGAGCTGGGCCGCACCACAGGGCCTACAGCTCATGGTGGCACTGCAGACGATCAAGAGGAGCTGTTCTTCTATGGGACTCCAAGATACGAGGTGAAGAGCGGAGGTCCTTAGCTCAGACAGGGCATCGTCTTCAGCCCTGGTGTATGTCTACAGTCTAACGGCTGCTCTCATTCATTCTTCATGAGCGACGCGCCACTCCAGGTGTGTCTGTGTGTACATGTGTCTCAGTGTTAGATATGTGACAAATTGGATGTGAACTCCATCTTTGTGGCCTAGATAGGGCCTTATCCCCCATGCAGCCAACTCCCCACGGAGTGTGCCTATGTGCTGTGTGTCTCACACGCTGGTAATGGAGAGAAATGACGCTGTCATAGCAGCCTCCTCCTCTGTGTTCACGGGGCAGATTTAGAGTGTGTGTGGGCAAATATGTGTGTGTCACTGAGGTGTATCTCACTGCCGCGTCATCACTCTCTCCAGCGACCTACGGAGAAACAGAGACAGCACAATCAGCCAGGGTCACACACGCACCGCGCACGTCAGAAATATGAGGCCATCTCAAAACACCTGAGCAGACAAATAATCAAACCATTCCTTCTCCTGTGTTCAGATCTGATCACGAGCCAACAGCATACACACCGGAGACTGAAGTGTACGTGCATAAACAGCATCTCCACGGAGCACCCATCATGCAGCAGGAGATTTTTTAAAGTAGATTGCCAAAGCTGTCATCACCATGAGCTTCATTCACACTCGGGGAAAAGAGCAGGTTTTCTGTCCGGTAGCTAAAGCGCGGTCCTGCTCGGTCTCGCAGCGGTAATTGGCGGTAAAGCTGCAGTTTGTGTGGGCTCCGTCACAAAGAGCGGGTGAACCACACGCTGCAGCGGATGACTCAAGCGCCGATCTCTTATTGAATTAGCGGCGTTTAATATTTCCATCTCGGACACACATCCTCAGCTCAAACACAGATAACAGTAAATTACGCGCATAGTTTTAATCCGAGAGAGAGGGCGCTGAAAGATGAAAAGCCAGCGACATCACGGTTATTGATAGACGGGGTGAATGAATGCGGTTGAAATATCGATTCTCGATTTGTGGCCATACCTCCCCCCTCTCTCCATTTTTCCTCCCGCTACTCATCACCTGCCGCCAACAAACACTCAAATTGCGCTCACCTTCGTGTACTTTTCAAAGACTCGTCGCTTCAAAATCACTTCCCAGCTCGCAAAACACCAACTTGACCAACATGAAAAGAGGACACACACAAAAAAAAGAAAGAAAAAACGCGCTTCGACATTTGCGCTTTTGGCACTTACCTTTTTACGCACGCCTGACGCTTTCTTGGCAACATTTGGATTCCCGTTGAAGGCGAATCGTTGGGGGTAAAACGCGCAGGCACGGTGAATGCTCTTTCTAAAAAAATGCGCCCCCCAAAAAAAACAACCCTTCTCCTCCGTCTCGATGTTTTCCCCCTTCGTTCGTCCCTCTAGCCGCTCTCTCGAGGAGGGAAAGGTGCAGTCTGCCGTTGGTCACGTGGTCCGAGGGAAGGAGGAGAGGAGAGAGGGAGCGAGGGTGGGATGGATAGACGGAGAGCGGATAGGCGGGGCCGTGGGCTAATGCAGCAGCAGCAGCAGCAGCAGCAGCAGCACCTTGGACAGCACCGAACGCAATCACCACGAGAAGATGGAGGAGGAAAAGAAGGCGAGAGGAGCGAGTGATTAGCTGTTTGAGTGGCAGCCAGGCACGAAGGCGCGTAAAGTCGCTCGGTACAGAGAGAGACGCGGGGCGGGGCTTTAGCGACTGTACATGTGCACGTAGATCAACATTATTTGCAACAAATAAAACAAAAATATAGGACGGAAAACATTACCAATAAGGTGATACCGCGTAAATGGGTAGTTTTAGACTTTGGATTGCCTATTTGGACAAACCAACTCTGGGAATGAATCACTGAGGACAAATAAACACATGGACGAGTTGATAAGTTAAAGCATAAAACACGCATTAACCGAGCACATTTTCTCCAGTTCGACTTTACCCAAATCTAAAAGCTTCTCGGGAAAAAAGTCGCAGCAAAAACAACGAAAAAGTGACGACAATGCGGTGACGACGTGAGGAAAAATCTTTGATCAGTTTGTAGGTCTTAGCTTTCAAATGAGGCGTTACACTCTCCTAGAGGCTGTAAGCTCCAGTCAAGAAGCTTTTAGAGCTGGGTTAAAGCTGAACTAGAGACAATGTGCTTGGTTAATGTGGGGGTTAAGGGTTAAAGGAACAGGCCAGCGTTTTTCCATACTGAGATATGTTCTTACCTGAGCTTAGACGAGTTGATGCGTACCTGTCTGGTCTTTGTGCCTGTGGAAGAGCGTAGTAGCTTCCAACTTCACACCCGTTTGGAGCTATAGGAATTTGCTGGGTGAGCGATATTTTAGGTCATTTTGCGTGACTGAGCGCACGCACAAAGACCAGACAGGTACGCATCAACTCGTCTTAGCTCAGGTAAGAACATTGTCTCAGTAGAATGGTGGCCTGTTCCTTTAAAGGGGCTAGATGCAAGTTAGCCATTTTTATACTCACTACTGCCACCTCGGGTCACACGTGTAACTGTACCTTCTATATTAAGCTTGTGCATGACGGCACTTCGGACCGAATTAACACCTTTTTCAGTGACAGTGCAGGATTTTAGAGGCAGTTATGGTGAACAGGTCTGGGCTCATTCGACACATTAGGACATGGCTGGAACATGTAGGGGGAGGAAAATACATCATTTTGACATTTTTAGTCAAAATGGATAGTGGATAGTCCCTTTAAGTTAAAAAAGGCGACCAAAAAACACATTCACGTTTTAACAAATAACATACACAGGTGTAATATCCAGGTATAATAAATAAAACTGTGATATTGTAGGACACAGTTAGACCCAGCCTGCAATTCTTCTTCTTCTTCTTCTTCTTCTTCTTCATGTCAGGAAAATCAACCACATAGCCCTGTTACTTGGATGAGATCATAATCAAAATCAAAAGAAAAAAAAAATATTTTAAGTCAGTCAGACTAAGATTTAAGCTGAAAATGTGAGTTCTTCGAGATGGAAAGCCGCAGAAGTAAAGGCAGAGAGCACGGGTCAGGGATAGCAGTCCACAATGAAAGAAGAAGGTTAGAGATGAGTTAACTTGAGGTAGAAACCAAACAAAGGCTGGACTATTGGGCGGAGGAGGAAGCAAGGTCTAAATTTTAAACCAGGACCAAACCACCACATTATGATGGACAAATCCAGGACTGCATAGGAATGTATTGTGCCTATAAATTGTCGTCACCCGGACATAAAGATGGGTGTTTTTATAAGTTAAACCTCTCCTCTAGGATCAGGGGTTCATCTTAGAAAGGCACTCATCTTTACTGTAAAATGGTACTCTCAATTTGTTCAAAAACCTCTTTCGTTTAGTGACGGTCAGTATCAACGACTGTTTACTCTGAGATGAGTGTTCTCCAAAATGTCTTCAAAAGCTCTAATACAGAAAGGTTTCTAATGCTCTTAAGCAGTCGTCCATGCTTAGTACTTTAGACGTTTCACTTTAACGCAGACTTTGATTACTTTATGAATTAGCATTTGTCTTGGCACTATATATAGGCTTTAATGTTCTCCAAGTTTTCTTTTTTTTTTTTCCACTCTGGGAAAGACTTCAACCCGTGTCTGATAGATTCTTGGTGGACCCTGTATGAATATGGGTGGTCTGTGCATGTACCTCTGTCATGTGATGTGGAATTGTTGGGAGATGAGGGGTTACTATGGAAACTATCTCAGCATCAGCACCATCTGGTTTCCCGTTGGACTGACCTCCCCCTCCAGAAAACAGAAAAAAAAATGAAACTCCTTACCTCTTCCTCTGACCTTTGGGACCAAATGGCATTATCAAATCAGGGCAATCCTCCATGGCTCCTCTGTGCAATCAAAAGAAAACTATAAATACCAGGGAAAATTACATGGCTGGGTATTGTATGTATGGATACTCTTGAAGGTACATTGTCATCTTTTTTATTTTACAGCGGGCTAATATGGAGTATGGAGTGAATAAATAAAAACAGTGTTACAGCGTTTTGCTCGTCTCCCATTCGTACAGGACTTTTCTAGCATACTGAAAGGTTGTTAAGTTATTACCATAGTGTTATTTGTTCTCTACATTGAAATATTTCACTTTTAAGACCAAAATCAAAAGCTGCAGGCTGACTTTTCATACCTATATATATTTATGCCATATGCACTGTACCTTGAGCTATACTGTTGCAATTTAAAAGAGCTATTTGTTAATTCAGTATATGAAAAAGCCTTTGTGGTGAAAGCCGAAACGTGCACTACTCCTAACGACTTCAACAACCCCTCTCTACTATGTTGCCCTTTAACCTGTTTACTGTTTAGGGTTAAAGTGATTTCCTCCAATGATGCATTACCGAATCCCAAGGCGTATTGACAGGAGAGCTTATGTGCCAGTGTGAAAGCCGAGACCTTGAAGTTTCTTTATGTGTAAGATCTGTGTGAGTGAAACACAACTTACATCACACTTGCCATTAACCTTAACCCGAACACCCTGATCCAAAGTTGTAAAGTGAAATATACCTGGAAGTCATGATTATAAAGGTCCTGCCTAAAGATTTGAAGAGGAGCCTGAGCAGTTATTTGATTGGCCAAACGAAAAACAATAAAAGTTAAACAGTTCAGTCAAAGAAAACAGACATGAGACAATTCCAAATGTACAATATCAGAGCCGAAACTGTGGACAGTAAGTCAGAGCCGATCTCAACCATTGTTTGTCAGTGAAAACCTCCATAACCCAGGGGTGGCTTCGTGTAGAATAAACATGTTTACACCCGGCTGGTCTCTCTGGAAATGTTCTTTCATGACATTGAACAAGAACACGAGACTTTGATGTGGGGATCTCAAACTGTGGAAGCCCGTGGCGAGTCTGACTGACAGCCCTCTCAATTTATGTATCCGTATGTGCTTCATGTTTATGTCAAGGCAAGTCTGGCAAATCGATGCAATGATGCTCCCCTGAATGAAACTGTAGATGATGTTTGCCAACCATTTTGCTTCATGTTGCGAAGGAAGATGTAATTATGTGTAATTGCAAAACATTGTTCTGTGAGCTGTGGGTAATTTTGGTTGTTTTTTCAATGACGGTACCTCCATGCTTTCAACGGCTTTCGTTAGCACTGTGCGCATAAGGTTTTTGTAAGCATCTCTTTTTTTCTACAATTGCTTTTCCATTAACAAAGGAACTGTCACGTAAATGCCTGTTTGCTCGTTTGACAAAAACATAATAATTACAGAGCATTGTTTTTGTAGATCCGATTAAAATGGAGGGTTTATTGTTGAAAGATATCGCCTCTGTATAATATGTTTTAGGGATCAAACTATGACAGTTGGACGGTTGAGCACAGGGTTATAACCTGAACACGATGTACACTGCCTGACCAAAGGAAAAGACTTTGGAAAGACTGTTCATCCCAGTTGCTAATGTCAATGCAGTGTGTGAGTGGTCCTGATTGGAGAGGTCGTTGGTGTAACGTGGATGACTCTGCGTTGTGTTATTTAGTAACGGTCAGGAGACGGGGTTGTTTTACAAGGGTTCTTTATCTGTGCAACAGACAAAAACGGCTGGTCAGCCTTGAACCTGGAACACCAACACTCATAGCAGCTCGGCTGCGCATTGACAGAATGGTGCCGAGCTCACGTCGCCCCCACTATTTATAGAGTTTGCCGCCACTAGAGGGCGCTGCCCCACGATTAACACCAGTATCAAGTGGAATACAATAATTTACTGTTACATTCCCCTCTGCTGAATTCCACTTGACCCATAACAAAAAAACAAAATAGACCAGCACTGCACAGGGTACAAAAAACAAAAAAACAAACAGCGTGTAAAATCCATACTTATGTGTACAGGAAACATATAAAGCACTCTAGTTCCCAACCGTACTAGCGAGGTTATGTCGAGCACCTGATACAGCTACAAAACCCAGCAAAATAACCATCCCCGAGGGATCAGTGTGAGACCGGAATGGCCAAAACCCATCTACACACATAGGGTAAATAGAATATGCCCACTTACATATTCTGTAAATGTAACTGCAGGTACACCTCAAAGTACATAAAACAAAAATCACGCTTGTACAACAAACAGTACAAACTCAAAATGGCAACATCACCAAAATGTTGCAAAACTCTCCCCAAAAAAATGGGTACTGAAAACTACTAAAGTCCCGAAAAAAAATTACAGGACTGAAACAGATTTTTGGTGCATCATCTGAATAAGTCGAGTCACTGGTCTCAGTAAACGTCCAGCTCTAGATCTATGGTCAGTTACTGCGTTAGCTGAAGTCACAGTGGGGACGATAGGCATGTCAGAGTCAGGGGTCACAGTAGTCTCTGGGTCAGGGTGTGGGACAGGGGTTTGTGCGAGGCTAGAGTCCACAGAACCACTCCCTGGCTCATTCAAAGGGACATTGTCCGGGACAGCATCCTCCACATTTGTCACACTGCCCGTATTTGATGGCAACTCCGACACCCATGCTCTGGTTCTAAACTCTGCCGATTCTGAGGATGCATCAGCGACTGTAGACCTACTGAGGTCCACTGAACTCGACACGGGGGACAATATTTGTTCCTCTTGGTTATTTAGTTCGATTTCAGGTAAGGGCAAAAAGTTAACTGGCATTATCAGATTGCGATGTACGACTTTCATCTGTCCATTTGTTGGGTTTTGAATCTTAAATGTGTGGCTCTCATCATTTTTCTCCACCACCACATAGATTTTATTCTCCCAGCGATCAGCGAGCTTTCTTTTGCCACGTTCACCTTTGTTGGCCAATAACACACGATCATCCACCTCAACAGGAGCACCGCGCACTTTCTTATTGTACAGTTCAGTGTGGCGCTGAAGTTGTTTTGTTGCTGTCGACTGTGCTACTGCCATAGCCTCTCTCATGTTTTGACGCAAGGATTCAACATAGCGGTCATAGTCCACAACCTCCGGATCCTTGAGCACTGAGCCAAACATAACGTCCACTGGAAGGCGCGGAACTCTCCCAAACATGAGCAGGAATGGGGCATAGCCAGTTGTCTCGTGTATAGTACAGTTGTATGCAAACGTCAGTGATTTTAGAGCTTGGGGCCAACGATGTTTTGCTCTTGGTGGAAGTGCTCGAATCATGTTGCCAATAGTACGGTTCATCCTTTCACACGAGCCGTTACCCATTGGATGATAGGGAGTAGTGTGCGATTTTTGCACGCCTGCAACATGTAGTAATTCCGCTATCAGAGCACTCTCGAAATTGGCTCCCTGATCAGAATGCAAACGTTTTGGAAATCCATAGACACTGAAGTAGTTGTTCCACAGCTGATGGGCGACTGCTTTGGCTGACTGGTTAGGACACAAGAAGGCGTGCGCCATTTTAGTGAAATGGTCTGTTGCAACAAGCACATCAAGGGACCTATTAGCAGAATCTTCAGCTGTCCAGAAATCAATACTGACAAGTTCAAGAGGCTCAGAGGTTCTAATATTTTCTAAAGGCGCTCTGGCTTCAGGCTCAGGGGTTTTGCTTACTACACAGCGCCTGCAGTGTTTAACATAGTCCATAACATCCCGAGAGAGCCCTAGCCAGTGAAACCTCTGTCTTGTTAAGTACAAAGTCCTTTGCTGTCCCTGGTGGCCAGCCTCATCATGAACACCTTTTAGCACTTTGTGGCGTAATGAGAGGGGGACAACAAACAGGTACGTTTTTCTTTTATTGACTGGATCCTTTGTCACACGGTATAGTACTCCATCTCTCATAGTTAGTTTCTCCCAGTCCCGCAATATTTTGTTTGCACCAGCAGATTCCTTTGCACGTTCCCTCCTTGATGGTCTCCTTCCTCTTTCCACATAGAAAATGACTTTGCTCAGATCTGTATCATTTCTCTGTTTGTCCTTTAATTCATTGTGGGAGAGAACCTGAGAGTCAATTTGTGGGGGCAACAGGACTGACTGCGTGAACTGGGGCAGGAGCAACGCGTGTGGGCACAAGTCTGAATCGCGGCTTTTAAGTTCATTAAGCACAGCAGCGACCTCTAGCGATGATAACGAGCCAGACCTAGCAACTGCCACACCTTGAACAACAGGTTGGCCACACTCGGATGTCATGTCAGGTGGGTTAGCAGACCACCGAAAAGCATCTTGAACGCCATTAGCACCGACAGCAGCAGCCTCAGCAAGCAACTCATTATACGGTACCCTTGTTAAACGGTGGGATGCACTGGACTGTACGAACGGCTCTCTGCTTAAGGCGTCAGCTACTACATTTCGGGGACCAGGGATGTACTTTATATCGAACTGGAAAGGCGCAAGTTTAGCAATCCACCGCTGCTCACACGCATCTAGACGAGCTTTGGACAAAATGTATGTCAATGGATTATTGTCCGTCCACACGGTAAACTTATGACCTCTCAGCCAGTGGTGGAATTTATCGCACACTGCCCACTTTAATGCGAAAAACTCTAATCTGTGCGCAGGATACTTTGACTGGGCGTAAGTGAGGGATTTACTTGCGAATGCGATTGGCCTTGCTGTTGTGCCACCAGGAGGAACTTGCGACAAGACAGCACCTAAACCATCTGTGGAGGCGTCAACTGAGAGCAAAAAGTGGTCGTTAAAGTTTGGATGTGCCAGAACGACTTGGTCTAATAAGGCCTGTTTCAGTTTGTGAAAAGCCAGCTTACATTCATCAGTCCAGTCGTCAGTTCTTAACTTTTTACGAGTCTGGTGGCGTTTTCTACCAGCTCCACGTGGACCTTTGGACCCTGACGTGAGTCGGAACAGCGGCTTGGCTATGGCTGAACAATTCTCAATAAACTGCTGGTAATATACAACCATACCAAGAAAGGAGCGGACTTTACGCTGTGAGGGGACTGAAGTGCCATCCTCCATAAGGTCTGACTCTTTTAAGGAGGTTATGGCAGCAACTTTATCATGGTCAGACTGGATACCATTGGCACTAATGATATGACCAAGGAACTTAACGGAGCGTCGCATGAAGTTGCATTTCTTTGGTGCGAGTTTAAGGTTGTGGCACTGGAGCCTATCAAACACCATTTGCAAACGTTCGAGGGCCAGATCTTCATTTGGGGCGAACACTAAAACATCATCCAGATAGCATAAAAGACTCATAAAGTTCTGGTCGCCAAAGATGCTCAACATCATCCTCATGAACGTTGCCGGACTATTGCAAAGGCCCTGCGGCATCCTATTGTACTCGTACAATCCGAATGGTGATGAAAAAGCTGTATATTTCTTGTCCTCCTCATGCACTTCCACATTGTAGTATCCTGAGGTCAAGTCCATAGTTGAGAAGAAGGCATTACCACCTAGAGCGGCTAGGGCATCGGCGGGGTGAGGGAGCGGATGCGCATCCTTTACTGTGCGCGCATTGAGCCAGCGGAAATCATTGCATATTCTCAAGTCTCCTGATCTCTTTGAGACTAGCACGAGGGGTGACGCGAATTCACTGCTGGACTTTCTTATAATCTCACGCTCCTCCATTTCATCCAAGGCCTGCCGTAGTTTTTCATACTGCGTTGGTGGTATGCGCCTGCATGGGAGCCGAAAAGGCTTTTCATCTAGGACTCTGATACGATGCAGATAACCAGTAGCCTTGCCACAGTCTAGTTTGTCTCTGGAGAAAATTGACTCGTACTCCACAATGAGCTCAGCAAGCTTAGCTTTGTACTCAGGGGAAACTTGACATGACTCAACATCAATGTCTGACAGACCCAGCTCACTTAATTTAGACTGGAGAGAACTAGAGTCAGGACACTGTGACTTAAATTGGGGACAGTCCGGTAAAGTGGAGGTATCTGAAACAAGACTGGGCACATTTGATCTAGCACTTCGAATCTGTACCTGTTGCTGAACAGACTGAGCACCAAACTTCTCCACTGATTCACACAAAGAGACGTCAGCTATCTTAGCATTACGTTTGAGAGTGACATATTTGTGGGACGGGTTTATTACTTTGAGAGGCAGCCAGCCATCAGCTCTTAAAAGTGCAACAGCTCTACCGACTATGACTGTTCTCGGACTGGATTTAGCACTTGTTGGTTCAACAATAACTTCACTACCAGCCAACTGTTTGTCCACGTACTGCAGCTTTGCCCACACTAGGTGCTCTGTCATAGGCTCCAGAGTAACAGCTTTCCTGAGTTTGAGAGTTCCGATCACATCCGAGACATTCTCAGTTTCCACTCCTGCCATTAAACTCAACAGTCTCCGTTCTGCATCACTCCCGCAGGTGAGCACTGAAGGGCATTGGCTCTGGAAATCCCTTTTTAGTCTACTGATCACGTACCGTAACAGGTTACTGCCAACAATCAGATCTTCGCTCTGGCCATTGACAACAAGAGTCGGGACAATTACACTGCAGCCATAGATTTCCATTGTGAGATCACACACACCCACAGGTAGAGTTCTGGACCCGCCACATCCAATTAATACAGCGTCCGTTTCACCAAGGGTGGGGTCTATAACACCTCGCTGCAGCAACTGGGGGACTAGACTAGCACTTAGAGTACAGGCCATCGAACCGCTGTCTAGTAAAGCAGAGACTTTTACTTTCCCGCTCAGTGTTACATTCTCATAGAATAGTTGATCATGCTGCTGAAGTCTCTGAACATTTTGAACTATGGGTGTGCGTCCCATTTCTCTTTCTTTGCAAATACTTTGATAGATAAACTCCTCTTCATCACTCACATTAACATTAGGGGAATCATTTTTAGGCCTAACACTTGCCCCTCCCACATGCAGGCCAGCTAGTTTTCCTGCTGCTGCGCTGTGGACTTAACAACACCGGGCTTACTGACAGCATTTGGGCACTCCGCGCGCGTGTGGTCAGGTGCAAAACAGGTGAAGCACAGACGTTCGGACCTGCAGTGATACTGAGTAGTGTGGCCATTATCACTGCACACGGCACAGGGCGCTAGGGGCTTGACTTTGGAGGGCTGGCCGCGTGCATTGTACTTACTGACATATCTGGGCTGCTGTGATTGTTGAGCAAGTACACGTTCGAGCAGGGCAAGTACTCTGTCCAGGCGGTCAGGTGAACCCTCTGCCTGCTGTACAGACGGCGGCGACACAACAGCAGCTTGTGATGGTTTTGCATTAGTGGGATTCGCACTCTGGGCAGGAGCAGCAACCTCCTGGCGCTGCGAACACAAGACAGTGTTTATTTTCTGCTTAGATGCCTGCTTATGGTCTCTGCAGTGCTCAACCAACTTATCATGAATATCAGCGACAGTCCATTCTTGCAGTGGTCTGCACTTGAAAATGAGTGACAGTTCAGTATCAGGACAGTTCTGAATGAACATGGCAGCCAAATCTCGTGATAAATAGTCACATGTTTTGCTTTGTCTTTTCAAAGAGTCCTCAGTCACCTCTAGGGCTCTGTTTAGTCTTAGCCAGTAGTCAAGGGGTTGTTCACCAGAGTGGGGTTTTGTCGCATAAAAGTCAGCTAGTGGTAAACTAGAGGTCAGTGTGTCACTGAAGTGCTGCTTTAACATCTCAAAAATGGGCTCTGGGCCGTCAGTCAGGGTCAACACACGCTTACTACGTATGCCCACTTTAACCACTTCACGCGCCCTCCCTGTGAGCTTCAACAACACCTCATCCGCTTGATCAGACACAGGGATGCCCCTTTTCTTCATATATGACAGCATCATAACCTCCCACTCCTGAACAGAACATGTGTCATTACCATCCCCTTTAAAACTCACAGGCTCTTTAACGTCCTGGCGCACAATGACATTAAGTAGGGAAGGGTCATTTAACGATGCCCCAACTGCACTAGGCGCAGTGCTCAGACGTGACTCAATGCAGGATGCAATACTCTCACCAATTGAAAGCCCAATGTGTGATGCTATATCAGTTAGCAGCTGTTCACTTACACCCTCATTTCCCTGTGCATCAGGGCGCACATTACAGTTTGGGTTCACAGAAGAAACATTACCAGGTTGTTTTAAACCATAGCTCAGCTTTGGTGTGGATGCTTCTGGATAAAATAAAAGAGCACCTCTGCCTAGACTAGCTAAAGGCTTAGAGGTGAAGACTGGAAGCCCCCTCCCTCTTCCAACAGGAGTACTCTCCATGATTCAGTATAAAACTTCACAAAACAAAACTTGAGGTGAAACTAAAATAGCTGTCAAAATTGTCCCAAATCACACTCAGAATTGTAGGGGAGAAGGAAAAAAAAAGTTCATTGCATCAAAGCAAATAGCAACCAAAACGCATCAGCCACATGTAAAATAAACTCATTCAGTATTAGCGCAAATACCATTTAACCTCATCAATGGTAAAACCTGAGAGCATCAAGGACCGATGCAGATCACTGCCACCTCGTCTGAGCTGCAACGAGTCCGTGCGTACTGCGTAGCTCCGTGGGCGCGCGCTCCAGTTGACGCACGATCCAGACGTTGGCCGAAGCGAGCAGCGCGAGCGGCCACGGGTTGATGCGTAGAGGGCGGGTGCGTACTGCGTAGCTCCGAGGGCGCGCGCTCCAGTTGACGCACGGTCCAGACGTTGGCCGAAGCGAGCAGCCCGAGCAGCCCCGAGTTTGATGCGTTGGGGGCGGGCAGTTGGCGCTGGCAAGTCCCGCTGGATCCTGGATGTAACTGCCGGGCGGCTTTTGCGTCGCGGTGTCCACAGGCTAACCTCCGCTCGATGTTGTCACAGAAAACGGTCACGGCACCAGTGTAACGTGGATGACTCTGCGTTGTGTTATTTAGTAACGGTCAGGAGACGGGGTTGTTTTACAAGGGTTCTTTATCTGTGCAACAGACAAAAACGGCTGGTCAGCCTTGAACCTGGAACACCAACACTCATAGCAGCTCGGCTGCGCATTGACAGAATGGTGCCGAGCTCACGTCGCCCCCACTATTTATAGAGTTTGCCGCCACTAGAGGGCGCTGCCCCACGATTAACACCAGTATCAAGTGGAATACAATAATTTACTGTTACATTGGCACACATTGGCATCGATATTTCCGTCAGTCAACCTTGGTGGTTACAACAGAGTGGCATCACTGAGTACACAAAGTGAAGGAATATCTAGAACAACAAGAACTGAAGCTCCAGTATGGACAGGCCGGTTCCACAGTCTTCAGACCTGTCTGCAGAGCGATTCCAGTCAGGCTTGGGTCTGTCTCCTGTCCATCCACGGGCATGGATCTCTCCTTCTTATGGTTTTCTCCAAGGTTTTTCCTTCCTCTCACTGGGTTTTTGAGTTTTTCCTTGCCGCGAAGAAGGGTCTAAGGACTGGGGACGCCCGGGGCACGTTGCCATCTGCTGCTGACTGTTTATTTGTAGCCTGGCAAGTCCAGAATGACACCTCCTCCGGGGATATCAGTCTGAGCAGGATGCCCTCATTTGCTCCTCTTGCCAAACTCAAACGATCCGTGCAATCGGATTTGTTTATTTGCAGACACGTGTTGTTCACGAGCAGCGTCACTCTTGAGACGCAGAAGTCCCCTCAATATCGATGTATGGACAATGCACCGGAGATTCCTTTTGTGATTCATAAACCCTGTGAGAATATCAAAGCAGAACCGCTTCTAACCCTGCAACAACAACACACATCCCCCTTCGCACTGGTTTACTCCGCTTCCAATTTGCTTGTGTATGTTTTGCTCTGGAAATGTGGTTGATGCCGAGATCATTTGGACGTTACAGTTGTTGGACATTACAATGGTTGTTTGTTTTACTGTTTTGCAGCTCCTGTGATTCGATTAGATGCATCATTTCCAACCAAATATGACAAAATTCCTCTCCCCACCACCACAGCTTGAGACCCACTGTACTATATTATTCTGGCTCTCCTCCGCTCCCTCTCTTCCTCTGACAGGCTGACAGCAGGCACTGACCCCTGACTCTGTGCCTACTCAGCAGCGAGAAGGTCACTGTGTATACGTGTGTGGGTATACATATTGTTTTGTTTTTTTTTATAAATAAATGTGCGCGCGCGGGTACTCTACGTGTCTGAACTGCCAGGCGAGAAAATCTGGAGCCCGAAATAAAACCTCGTCTGTCAGCATACGCCACTGCTCTCTCCGTTTCTCTCTCTCTCTCTCTCTCTCTCTCTCTCTCTCTCTCTCGTTGATGTCAGTTTGGGAAAGCTTCAGAGGTTTACCTAGTTTGTGAAAATAGTGGCACACTGCACACACAGAGGGAGGTGCAGGTGTGGAGCAGACTTTAAAATGGAGATGTGATCGGATAGGAAGAGTGATTATATATAGACAGTCATTTGTTGACAGTCTCACGGTGGCATTTGAAGCATGATCATTTATTTATGGGCGACATTGTTTTTTTCTGCAACTGCTACTGCAACCGCTACTGCATCATGCTCTCCTCCGACCGAAAATATGATTACAACTTCAACCCAAAATAATTCTACTGCTGTGTCTGCAACTATTTTTTTTTAAATTATTATTAATGCAGTCCTTTTATTTGAGGAGTTTAGTGGTGTGAGGCTAGAGCTAGGCTAGTGCTAGGCTAGTGCATGTCTATGGTAACTAGTAGCCTGCATTAAAAACCTCTTCAAAATAGTCGGGTAGTCCTCCAAACATTGCCATATCTGATTTGTAGAAAGCTCCTTTGTGAATTCCACGTGTAGTAATGCGGGCCGCAGGTAAACAAACTACTGTAGATCCGGTTACTAGCAGATCACTCCGCCGCTGCGTAGCTTACAACCAGTAAGCTGAAGCTGCTCAAATATAAGTTATTTTAAATGCAAAATGGTTATATTTTTTTTTAAAAGACTGTTTTTAATGCAGGCTACTAGTTACCATAGACAAGCACTAGCCTAGCACTAGCCTAGCACTAATCTAGCACAAGCTGCACTAGCCTAGCACCATTAAACTCTTTGAATATAAGGACTACATGAATAAAAAAATCTTAAGAAATCAACAACACTCTGCATAACTACGATTCCCTGTGTCAAAAATCCTGAAATATCCCTTTAAAATGACTTTCTCGCTCTTGCAGACCATCCCGATTGTTAGCTTAGAAGCTTGTCTCAGTTCATAGCGTGACAGAGTTGAGACATCAACAGGGCGGGCCACCGATGCTAACTCTGTGCTAACTTAGCCTCTGACTTCCTGGTTTGCGCTAGAGAGAAATGCGCTATATTTTACCAGCGGACAAGCTCTGTTATTCTGACACAAATGTCGCATTTACAATTTAGATCTATGGTGCAAAATGAAGTTCACTTTACTACAAGAAAATAATCTGATTACCACAGCTTTAAAACTTGCTGAGTTGCTTAGCCGCGCCTGATTAAAATGCTGTTATTGCCACTACCAATAACCTTGCCGTCTCAATATACTGTACTATAAAAAAGTTGTGCATTGGATTTACTTAGCACTTTTTTTTTTTACATTGCATTATTCATTCACTCTTTCCCCTTAAAGCGTCTAAACTGCTGCTGTAGCTGAAGCCAGAGCCCTGGTAATGTTTGACAAAAAATGGCTGCCAATCTCCGCCAACAACTTCTATGACGATACTCCTCCTGACTTGGCACATTATGGTAAGTAAACATTTTTTACTTACCATCCAGTTTTAGGTCGAGTTAGCAAAAATAATGTACAAATCAGGTGCAAAACCTTACTAATTTTCTAATATTGGTCAAATAAACCAAATTCACCATTGTGGCTGCTAGTCATGTGACACCTATCTTATATCAACACACACGATTGATGCAGCATAGCGTGGCTGTCCCATACGTCCCATTGTGAGCCCCAATATCGCGTAGATATAGATTGGTACAGATGGCAATGTGTCATACCAGGGGGTGTGGCTTAGTCAAGGGGGGATGGCAGCTTGCAATTAGAAGGAATCTCACTTTTTCACTTTTTATTATGAGGTTTCCTGGCGGACTATGAGCACAAAGCACACACAAATATAATTCAGCCAAAACCTTGTGAATGCTTGATCCCATTCTAGCATTAGAAAATCAAGCCGATTGTCCAGTAAAAGTGAAACACCAGCAGTTGAAGCTAACTGCTTGCATGTAGCATAAAGCTAACATTAGCATTATGGTCGGTAGGTGTTGTTCATGTATTTATGGACCGTTGAACCACATTGCTCCTCTTTGTGTGTCTTTGTATCTGTATCTAATTGGTTGAAAACACATCCATAATTCAGCATTTGTCAGAGTAGCAGAGGGGAATTAGTTGAAAGAGTAGTTTTCTTCCCCAACAGTAATGCGATGTAGACCTACTGCATCATCCGTCATCTCAAACATGCTTCAGGCGAAACGTCCTCAACTCAAACAACCCAGTCCAGTTGACGGCTTTTGAACCCCTCTGCTCCGATGCCTGTCCGCTGATGTTTTGAAGTCACGTCGGCGCTACACAATCGGGGTAGTCCTCGGCCCGTGATGTGAGCGCGAGTGAGTTACTGACAGGCAACCACCCTTTTCTAAATGAGATTAAATGGGAGGTTTGTCTCTAATCGTGCTGTAATGAGTTTCTGTGTAGCTCATACATTCCCTAATTCCACTTGCCAATAGCGAAACCAGCCCCACATGCGCATGCGTTCGTGTCTACGGGGTCACCTCGTTCGCGCCGTCTCCCCGCCATTTATAACAATAGACCCGACCTGTCCTCATCAAAAGGATTGCAATTTCACGTCGTGCATAGACATACTATACACAGGTGGGACAAATGTGGTATAAAATGTACAGTCAGTCTGCGGGAGGATCTGTTGTCATTAAAAGTCAGGGCATTAGCATTGATCATCAGGAGAGTGGCTGATACAAAGCTCTGTGTGTGGGTTAAAAGGCTGCGCAGTGCTTACAGGCAAAACAGACAGGCCTTCAGATCTATAGGGATTTGCTGCAATGCTTACGAGCCTTAGGGGAAACGTTGCAAAGGGGCTGAAAAATGTGTCATCCGTACTGGTTTGTTTAGAATTTCAAGACATTCTTTGATGGAAAAATGCCTTGTTGTTTTGTCTATTTTCTGCGTAATGCACAATCGGTTTAGCCCTTTCTCTTCTCATTCTTCCCGTGTCTTTAACCAGGCGTGTGTCCGGCAGATTTTGTTGGTAAACCCCCGACCCGTGTGTGGCCGCCCGCCGTCGTGGTGAGACAGCTCCTGGCGCTGCAGTCCGACGGTCAGAGGTTATGGAGGGTTTTGTGCCGAGGTGCGCACTTCGAGACTGGATAATGAACAGTAAAGCCGGAAACAAGGAGCATGCAGTCGCACTCACCTTTGAACTCCGACCCCCTCGCACTGTGGCCAAACAAGAACCGGACGATGGGACAGTCTTACAGGAGCTCTAAAGACAGACTCAGAAATACACAGTAAATAAGTATTGGTTGAAAATTGTTCACAGAAACAGCTCAGTATTGCTACAATGACACGGTGTCTTGTATTTAAAAACGTAATTTCCCCCAATTTTTCTTCAGCATTTTCCTTCGGACCAGTGCCTGTGGAAAAGCAGGGGAAAAAATCAGTAAGCAAGAAGTTTAAAGGGGCTAGATGCAAGTTGGTAATTTCATACTCACTACTGCCACCTCAGGTCGTACGCGTAACTGCAGCTTCTATATTAAGCTTGTGCAAAGTAGTCCCTTAGTCCCTTTAAAACATTCACAGGGGTTTAAATTATGTTCATTATACTGAATTCTGAATAATTCATGTTTTAGTTGCTCACTTTGTTAAACTTTTGGCAGATACCTTGACTTAGCTGGTACGTAGGAGTATAAAGGGATAAAAAAGGCTGGGACATACTGGTCTAGTATTCGAGAAGTAGAACCACCAATTCTTTTAAGAGAGGTGAGAGAAATTATAGCAATTGTTCTGAATGATACAGGATTTGAGTCTTTTGCATTGAGGGACACACAGAAAATCTGCATCTGTGAATGCGTTAATAAAAAACAGTGGTTTGGCTGCAAGACTCTCCTGCTGTTGGACAGAAAGGTACCCAAATATCCACCCCCAGATCTTGAACCTGGACTACATTTTCTTTTACTTTGCATGTTTTCGGTTGATGAAGAAAGTGGAGAACATTCAACAGTGGCGCAGTGAAAATTATTCCACATTTTAACAAATTAAAATCCTTCTCTTTAGCAAAAGTCCCTTCGGCCTCTGTGCTGCCAAGCCACCTCTTGAAGAGAAGAGCTTGCCTTGCCACAGTGCCCTTGAATTACAAACCAGCATACACATAATTAGTATTTTTAATCTATGTTACAACTCATTAATCTCAAATTAAACTCTTATTAACATATGCACATCTTTACACTGCTTCATAAAACAGTGGTTAGGAATTTGGCACCATAAGAGGAGGTGCTACCTGAATGAAGAATAGCCAGAAATTACATTTCATCAGCATTGTTTCTGACAGTAGGTAATTCACAAAGTTTCGTCTGAAAAGTTTAAAGGGATATTTCAGGATTTTTGACATAGGGCCTCATTTCCTAGTTATCCAGAGTGTTGCTGATTTCTGGAGATTTTTTTTTTTTTGCACTGTGGAGTGCGTAAGACCTGTTTTTAAAAGCAGGCTAGCTGATTCCATAGAAATGTGCTTGCCTTGCACTAGCCTAGCGCCACAAAACTCTTCAAATATAAGAACTGCATGAATTACAAAAAAAAATATCTCCAGAAATCAGCAACTATAACTAGGTAATGAGGCCCTATGTCAAAAATCTAGGAATCTAGGAAGTCATTTTTATTGAGTAGGAGGAGCATGGAACATGTACATATCATTAGGAGTGTGACAATATATCGATTTTCAGATGTATCGCGATATTTTGCAGGACGATACGATACCAAAACATTTTATTCTGATATCAATACTTTTGATGATGTCATGCATATTAATGAGCGACTTCATGCATATTAATGAGGCAGCAGTGGCAGTTCCACTGTTTTCACAGTCAAAAGAGGCCAATAATGATGAACTTTACAATTTTAAGCACTTGGACCTATAACACAAATATATTACTTTTAATGAAAGTTTTTATAATTATAAATAAGATTAATTTGGGGTTGATTTCTTCCTTTTGACTGTGTTTTCTATTTTATCATTTATAAGAGATTAAAAAAAAAGCACATGGAAAGAAATGTAAATGATGATTAGCAAGTAGTATGCTAAAATAAAGGTTAAAAGTCGCATTTTTTTTTTTTTTAAATCGTGATGTATCGTGGGCTATTTTTGCGCAATATATCGATTATCCCAGTATCGGTGTATCATGCGATTATTGTTATCTTAAGCCATGTATCGCGTATCGAATCGTAAGGTACCCAAAGGTTCCCACCCCTACATGTCATCAGTACTGCAAATTAGATGTTTTGTTAGCATTTTAGTAAACTTAAAGAAAATTTAGAGTAAGCTACTGTTAGTTTACTCTTTCCAACTTCAGACCAGCTAAAACATGTTCCCTTTTATTTTCCTGTGCATTTCTACTTTTCCACGTTGCCATCACTCTCCAAATAATTACTAGTGAACCGGCGTGCACCCTCTGTCCGTGGCGCGGGGTGATGGGCGGGAGGTGGTGGTGGTGGTGGTGTGGGGGGCGGGTTGTCTTAAATTAGGAAGGGCCGTCAGCCAATCAGGGGAAAGGAGGGTTTCCATGGCGACGGGTCTGAGAGCGGTCCAGGTGACACAGTGCGATCGTTGGGATGCTAATTGTCCATTTTCAATCCTCCATAAAGTTTTAGAGCCACTCTGCCTCCGTGTGTTATTCTAACTCAGTCACGGAGAATACCTTTGGGACGACCGCTGTTCACACCATACAAACCTCCAGGCCTGCTCAATATGCTGGGGGTTTTATTTTTTCTCCTTTCCTGCCCTGCAGACTATATCGATTGAGACATGCGGGCAAATTACATGCTTAAGTTTGGGTTTCTGTGACTGGTTAACTCATTTCTGCTGAACAGGGAGGAAGTGAATCCGTCGTCTTCTTGCTCGTGTTGCTTATGTTCTACATTTCATGAACTTTACCTATTTGTGTGCCCAGATATGCGGTTGAAATAAAATATTGGTTGTAACAATTGTAATATTGGTTAAAGTCACTTCCTGGTCATATCCGGCCAAGTGGGCGACGCTACACCTGTGGGGTCACCATATGAGACCAACGGGACCAGGGACGGACTGGCCATATGTCCATTCTGGAAGAGCACAGAAGGGCCACTGGCTCTCGGGCCACCAGTCGGGCCTCTCAATTTTCTCCTTGACCTCTTACCCCCACCTTAACCGAGCTTTACCCAAATCTAAAAGCTTAAAAGAGAAGCATTGAAATAGCGACGAAAACGATGGTGAAAAGCAGCAAAAATGTGCCGGAAAAGCAACAAAAAAGTGACGAAAACGTGACGAAAACATGACGACATAGCAATGGAAAAAGCAATGGAAAAGGAATAAAAAGTGACAAAAAAAAAGGGACAAAATCACACCAAAAACCCACAAAAAAGTAATGAAAAAGCAACAAAAAACGACATAAAATGTGACAAAAATGCTGATCACTTTTGTAGGCTTAGCTTTCAAATTAAGCGTTACACCGTTGCTTTCCAGTTGAGAAGCTTTTAGATTTGGGTAAAGCTGAACTCGAGAAAAGGCAGGGAGGTAAGAGGTTAAAATATGTCTTTGTGGAAGTGCTGCATTTACACTCACTTGGGCCAGGCTGGTCAGAGTCCAGGGCCATTTTTCAGTCCCAGTCCGCCCCTGAATGGGACGCAACCAAGCCACGCTATATCAAACACCAGTCATTGTGCGACTGGTAGGAGTCACATGACCTCCCCTGGCAGCAGCTGCTAATCACGTATCTGCAAAAGACTGATAACAAAAAATATGTTATATATTGCAGAAGTTGTTTATGTCTTTCCTATTAAAAAAAAACAACAACAAAAAATCTTGTGTCCTTGTGCAGTTGGAGGAAACCCAAGTTATAATGTTGCCGTGGGCCCTTTTATAAACCACTAGATAACATTCTATAATATATATATATAGTGATTCACAACTAGTGGTTCGCAACCGAAAAGTGGGTCACGGAACCACATTTTCAGTGGGTCATGAGCCGATTCCAGGAAACATTTTTTCACTATTTTCTATCTGAAACAGCATGGACACACCACCAGAGTCTGTTACAATTAATGTAACTGGGTTGTTTTGATCATAACTTAAAAAGACTAGAAGTTTCATCAGGTCATACGTGTAGCTGCAGGTTCTATATTAAGCTTGTGCACTTCAGACCCGAAGTAACAACTTTTTGAGTGACAGTGCAGGATTTTAGAGGCAGTTGTGGTGAACAGGTCTGAGCTCATTCTATTACACATTAGGACATTGCTGGAACATGTAGGGGCAGGAAAATACATAATTTTAACATTTTTAAACTCTGTATAGTCCCTTTAAGTATAAAAGGCATATATACTGCTTGTTCAATAAAAAACATAACAAATCACATTTTTATTTGCGTCGTGGCTTGCCACATAGGACAGCCATTCCCAAAGTCCTCGACATCGCAACCCCCTTATCGATCCAGAAATCTCTCAGGGGTCCCCCAATAACAATAATTGACTCTTTTCAAAGGAATTTGTTAATATTTTACACCTAAAATGACATAAAAAAGAAAATGTATATTTTTAAAATGTTTTGTAGAGAACCCTTTAGTGCCTCTGAGGCCCCCCAGTGGGCTCCGGACCCCATTTTGGGAACCACTGCTATATGGTAATGGTAGATCACAAATCCATATCACTTGAGAACCACTGCTGTAAACATAACCTTTAAGTTCTGCCTGATCTCTATTACTTTGAAGCATGTAATACAAATATTAGTCAGAATATTATTCAGACAAAAGCATCTAACATCGCCAGCATTATTCCAGTTTAAACAACACTCCCCTCCTCTCTCCCCTCCTCCTGTCTGTGTAAATATGAGCGCGATGGGAAGCATATGTGTATTCCTCTCAGGGGGCTCTCAAACACCTGATCACATCACTTTCCCCCTATCTCTATCCCTCTTCTCTCTCCTGTGTCCTTGGCCCCTCCCTGTTTCCTGCTGTCCAAATTCATCTCTCTCCACAGAGCCGTGAGTCGCTCCACTCCCCTGCTGGTTATGTGTTCCCTTACCCCCACGTCTCAGTAGTAATATGTTTAACCACTTAAAGACATGGAGCTTTAGCAGATAAAGCTACTGCTTACAAAGCACTGAGCATCTCACACATAGGGGATGAATATAAAATATCATAGGAGTAAATGCTTTATCTAAACAGCCTCAAAAGCTGACTGATAAAAGTCATTAAATAAAATTGTCTATGGACTTTCACAATCCAGTTTAATATACAGTAAACTTACAGAAATACTCTTTTGCGATTGCAGATCTCAAAAATGTGCGTAGCCTATGAAGTTTTGGTCGCATGCATTGAAAGTGGCTACAGCACCGAGCACGCCCTTTCTCTAGCACTTTACAAACCCAACTCCCAATGCCCCAACAGAGCACAGCTTAACCACTTTGAAGATAAAGATAATTCAATTTCCAGTCAGAGAAAGAGAGAGAGTAGCCATGTTTGTGTAGTGAGATACCATCAATACAGCAGCAGCTAATCATTTTCTGTGATCAATTTAGGGTCATGTTGTTCATAACCATAGCGTCACATGGACAGAGATACTCCAGCCTGCCTCACGTGTTCAGAAAGACTCAGCAGCAGGAACGCAGTCGCTCAGTTGGTAGAGCGTTTGCCACTAATCCTATAAACGTGTGTCCATCAGATTTGGAAAAGCACTGTGAAATTTAAGACTGACTACCATTCACATAGTGTTAATTGGCCAGTCTCACAACTGCTTTACTCTGACTTATGATGACCAGAATCTGTTCAAAATCCAAGAAATGACTGCTCATAAAAACCTAGAATCGATTCTGGTCAGCTCTAAAATCTTGCCTTGTTGTCTCATTGCGTTTAGCAGCCACACTCAGGGCACAGTTTGACAGTTTGGGCACAGTGCGACTCGGGTTCAGTGTTGGTTTTGAATAATGTGGAGTTCACTTCTGGAGTTTGCATGTTCTCCCACTCAAAACATGTAAGGATGAATGGTGTGTGTGCGTGAATGAATGGTGGTGGTCAGAGGGACCATTGGTGCAGGTGTGCAGTTGCTGCAGCACTTCTGTTGGTCTACCCCAGGGGAAATGAAGCTACAGATGTAG